>NC_067244.2:156553717-157178717 GCF_019359855.2 Lolium perenne | reverse complement strand
AAGCCGATTGGTCTTCCTCAATCGCGGCACGAGGGGAGACTAAGTGGAAAAGGCACGATCGGAAGGAAATCAATGATATGTATGGACGGCCATTCTCTCGATCGAAGCACACCACACGATTCCGACCAATTCCAGCTTGGTGGCTCCGTACTTTGAGAAACACAAGAATATTTTACGCTCGGACAACCCTGGGAAGCCCGAATCCTGGATTAGGAAGGCCCACATGGAGACTTTCGGCGGTTGGTTGAGAAAACATTTAATGAGTGACAATAAGGTTGTAGATCAGCCAGTACATGTTGGCCAAGACACCATCTTCGACTATAACGACTTTCCAAGGGTACGAGATAAATGGGAATACATTTTACACGATCGCCCAAGATAAAAAGAGCACCAACCAAAACAGTGGTGTCCGCTTTGATGCAGCAACTCCTGCATATAGGAAATTTGGAGTGACTAAGTCATACTCCTGCATACATGAAATTTGGAGTGATTTAGTCATACTCCTGCCTAGGCGTATAATATGCATACTCGTAGTCTTCATAGCCGCCGCCGTTGTACTGGTAGTCGTCGCCTTCTAAGTTGCCGGCGTCGTCGTCCGCTGTCGTCATTGCCGTCGTCGGGCGGCGCTCGTGGCTCGAATCGAGGGTAGCGCAGCGGGGGATATCGCCGGCCGTGATGTAGTCCATGACGCTCTGCAGAGTCCGGCCGTACCACCATAGCCGACGGCCGGCCTCGTGGAAGTTTCCAGGAGGCAGACCGTCCTCCTCATACCTGGCGAGCGCCCTCTCACGCCGATTGATGAAGAAGGCGTCCCAAGTATGCTGGTTATCGGGATGCCAGCGGGGATTCATCCGCTGCTCCGGCGTGAGGTCGAGGTAGTAGTGGTTCGTGATGGCCGCCTCGGCGCAGCACTCGAGGGACGGGAGGGACCGGCACGCCGCCGGCGCTTAGGCTCCAAAACGGCGAGGGACGCGGTAGCCCGGAGGGCAAGGGTAGTTCGAGGCGCAAAGCTCCTCCACCTGCTGGTAGGTTAGAGTGGGTGCGGTGGAAGCCATGAGAGAGTGATGAGAGATTGTAGAGATGTGATGCTGGCCAAGCCGGGCTACCTATATGTAGTGACAAATGGCGGGAAAAATGGGAGCGGGAAGACAGGAGGCGGGAAGAAAGAGGCGGGGAGAAAGTGGCGAGAAGAAATTGGCGGGAAAAAATTGGCGGGAAGAAAGAGGCCGGAAGAAATTGGCGGGAAACAATTGGTGGCGGGAAGAAAGAGGCGGGAAGACAGGGAAGAAATGGCGGGAAGACGAGGAGGGAAGAGGGGGTCGGCGGAAAGAGGAGGGAAGAGGGGGCCAACGAACTTTTGAATTGAATTATTTTTATTTTTATGAATTTTTTGATATATTATATGTATTTTTAACATATTGAATTGAATTAGTTTTATTTTTCTTAATTTTTTGATATATTATTTGTATTTTTAACATATTGAAATGAATTAGTTTTATTTTTCTGATTTTTTTGATATATAATTTGTATTTTTAAAATTTTGAATTGAATTAGTTTTATTTTTCTGATTTTTTTGATATATTATTTGTATTTTTAAGAATTTGAATTGAATTAGTTTTATTTTTCTGATTTTTTTGATATATTATTTGTATTTTTAAGAATTTGAATTGAATTAGTTTTATTTTTCTGATTTTTTTGATATATTATTTGTATTTTTAAGAATTTGAATTGAATTAGTTTTATTTTTCTCGAATTTTTTGATATATTATTTGTATTTTATGATTCTGAAATGAATTAGTTTTATTTTCTGAATTGAAAAAGAAAAGTAATTCGAAAAAAGACCTTTAGTCGCGGTTGGCCTCGCCAACCGCGACTAAAGGGTCCTTCAACATGAACGAAAAACCCGGCGAAAATACCCTTTAGTCGCGGTTGGTCCGGCCAACCGCGACTAAAGGGTACCCTTTAGTCGCGGTTCGCATCCCTAACCGCGACTAAAGGGTCCTCCCTATAAAAGCTCGCGGCGCGAACGGCCCGCTCATCTTCTTCCTCCGCCGAACAGACCGCCCAGACGAACCGACGAAGACGACGCCCACCAGACGCCGTCAGGCTGCCCGACGCGCCCTCGCCGACCGCCGACCGCCGACCGCCGTACGTCGCGCGCCGTCGGCCGCCGCCTCCTCTTCGATCTTTCCGCGCGCGCGTCGCTCTCCGAAAGAAAACCGCCGCCGCGCCTCGTGCCACGCCCGCCCGATCGTGCCGCCCCCGGCCCACTCTTCGATCCCTTCCGCCCACGGCGCCGCCGCCGCCGCCTAGCTCGCTCGCCGCCGGCGCCGGCGCGCCTGTGTTGCCGCGCGCGCACGCGCCCGGCCGGCCCTCTCTCTGTTGACAGAGAGATCGTGCAGATGGGGGCGCCGGCCGCCTTTTTTTTTTTAGTTTTTTAGTTTTTTTTTTAATTTTAACTAGTTAATTAGTTTTAGAAAACGGTAAAATTTGATAATTAACAAAAAAAACAGTAAATTTGATAATTAACAAAAACGTATATAAAACTTGATAATTAAGAAAAAAAGTAAAACTTTGACAAAAAAGTAAAAAACTAAAAAGCTTATTGAGGCAATGAGGGAGGCTCAAGAGGGGAGGATCAAGTTCAACAGAGAGAACGACGCCCTGACAAAAGCCCTCGGGAATCCTGAACACGGAGGACGTGTACGAGGCATGGGGCCCATTCCGTGGAAAGTAGGGTTCCCCGTAACGATGACCCGTACGGTTACGAAGCCGTAAGAGAAAGATGGATCGGGATGCAGATGTTGTGGCGAAGTTGGTAACGGAAATGGATGTGATGAAGAAAACCGTGAGTGTACTAGTCGCCGAAAGAGATGCAGCTCGGGCGCAGCATGAAGATCATCCAATGGATCTCGGAAGCCAGCAGCGGAGAAGAAGCAGCGTGGCTTCCACGGAGGCCTCACCGGCTGGTGCACCGACGATCGAAATTACTGCACCGGAGCCTCTGGTGGTCGAAATTACTGCACCGGAGCCTCCTCGCTACCCCGTGGACGATATAAAGGAGATGAAAGCATGTCATCTGTATTATCCTATCGGGAACATGTCCATGAAGGTAGCCATCGGCAGTGCTTTGCCACCTGGAGCACTCCACCACAACAACCCCATTCAAGATGGCTATGCTCGTGTGACGGTGGAGGAGATAGTCCAAGGGTTTGAGGACCTGGACATTGACATTGCTACACCTGAAGGGGTGAAAAGACTTGGAGATGTCAAGCGCCAGTTCATTCTATGGCAGAAGAAGTTTATCAAGTTTCCAGGCGAGGCGCCAACAAGTCCACCCCCCTACGGTGGTGGTGGTGGCGGTGGCGGTGGCGGTGGCGGTGACGGTGGCGGTGGCGGCGGTGGTGGTGGTGCTTCACCTAATACACCTCCTTCACGTCAGCCGACGCCGCCCCCCAGTCCTCGTCCGGCGGGTAAGCAGACGCCGCCCCCGGTCCTCGTCCGGCGGGTGATCGGCAGACACCGCCCCCAATCCACCTCCGGCGAAGAAGGTACGATCTGGGTTATTAACCCGGACCCTTATGTACCTAAGAAAACAAAGATACCAGAGCCATCATCGAAGCCTCTCATCCCGAGGCCTTGGGAACTTAGTGTCGAGGAAAATGCAAGCGGCCGTGGCTGCTCGGCATGAGAAATGGAAGGAGGAGTGCAAGAAGAAAAGAGAGAGGCGAGCCCAAGCCGTATATTCGACAAGCAAAAGCAAAGGCTAAGTCATTTTTGAACACACCGTCCCAAGCCGCGAAGAATCTGCCTGACGACTATTTACGTGAACTTCGTAGGCAAGCACTCGCGTTCAAGAGGAACCAAGAGTTGGCGGAGAAGAAAGCCTTGGAGGACGAGGCCGAGTCAAAATTAGAAAGGGGGAAAGAAGTTGCCCAGCTCGGGGAACAAAGTAAACAATCGATCGCCCCGCTCATAGTGCAAGCCGCCGATCCGGATGCCCCCGATATCATAGCAGCTGCGGCGACATGGATTGACCGTAACGAGTGCCGTAGAACAAGCGGCCGAGTTAGGTATCACTCTTCGTGCACTTTGCTAGGCCTTGATGAGGCGCCAATGAAGGACGTATTATTTACATATGTGAAGAATGGCCCTCTCGTCGAGCCTGCGCAGGAAGAGGATCTACCTCGACAAATGAAAGGTCTGCTAAATTGGTACAAGGGTTACATAAAACATAAAAACGCCAAAGAGTATATCTATGCGGAAGTTAGATATGAGCATCACTTCAAACATTACTGGGTACAAATTCATCGAGTGAATTGTTCCAACTGTTCAATCTCTTGCGACCTCGACAAATCTATCATCGATTTGCTACGTTACGTAAGTGATTTATTAATTTCTACCCCATCTCGTTCATTGCTCGCACTATATATATATATATATATATATATTGTCCTAACTATCTTGTTGTGTACGCTATTATGCAGAATGAAGAAGCGGGAAATGCGAATAAGGAACATCCATGATGTTGGGTTCATTGACCCACACATTGTTAATTCACATGTGTTAGAACACCACCCCGCCGACGTGGAGGATGACCTGTGGCGGTTTATTAGAAAACAGCAATTAAAAGTGATATTCTATTTCCTTACCATTTTGGGTGAGTGTTTCTGTCTTGAGCACATTCTCTTTTGTTTACTCCATGCATGGTATGTGGCTAATCGATGAGTTATGCATGATCGTGCATGTATCGTGTCCGCAGGTTCCACCGGATTCTTATGGTAATTAAAGTTCAGACCTCCTCGAGTTCTCGTCCACGACTCTACGAATATGGATCCGGCGCTTTGGGGCGACATGAGAAAAATGATGCAAAAGTAATTATTTTCATTCATTTGCGCTCTATATCGATCGGCCTATTTCGTTCATCATTTCCTAATATCAAGTAACTAATTAATAACTCTCTTGTTTATTTAATTTTCTTTGCCTCGTAGGGTTTGGAGACGGTTCGTAGATACCAAGGTCGGTGAATTCAAAAAAGAGCTACATTTTAAAATGGCAGTGCGGACGACTGGGGATATTCAGCCACCGGGGACCAATCTATGTGGATACGATGTTTGTGAGAGGTGCCGGAGATACTGCAATGAGCGGGACCAGACGTGTGAGAACAACATCCTGAGGAATAACCTCCGGAAGACGCTTAGTCCAGAAGCTCGCTTCCGACCACTTCAAGAGGAACTAGCTGGATGGTTGGCGAGGGAAGTCATCGATCCTAGAGGAGAACACTATTACGATGACGTAGAACTTTATATGCACCAGAATTTGTAACTAACTTGTTCAAAATTGTATATGGTCATCCGATATTGAATATATATTGTATATGGTCATCCGATATTGAATATATATTGTATATTCCTCTTGAATTCTTTTTGGTTCTAATTTCAAATTTGTTTGAAATTGTACATTCATATGCATGTATGTATACAGTACCGTAGAATATGTGAAACTCCTTCAAAATTAAAACCCAAAAGAAATAAAATAATACAAATTAAAAAGAAACCAGATTTAGGGGGAGGGGGGCTAAAACCCTAAACCCTGCGGAGGCCTTTAGTCGCGGTTGGCCAGAAGAACCGCGACTAAAGGTCCTCCGCCCTGGGCTCGCCTGCGGCCCACGTGGACGGGCCTTTAGTCGCGGTTCGTAAGGAACCGCGACTAAAGAGGGGGGCCTTTAGTCGCGATACTTTGGTCGCGGTTGCGCCACCGCGACTAATGGCAGTTGCCAACCGCGACCAAAGCCCCTTTTTGCACCAGTGCGTGACCAAGCTGGTTTTAGGCAAAAAAATGGCGAAGTCAATTTCAGTCTAGCCAACCCAACTAGCATGTCATGTGCTTCCGTTAATCCATCCAATATGGTGTGACAAAAAAAAGCATACAAGATTAAAGTTTTAGGAGGGGCTAAAACTAGTCTAGAGTTTCGAAAAGGGCCATTTTTAAACGGGAGGCATTAGCCCAGGTTTATAAATAAAGCCATGCAACAACGAAACCAAGGATGATAGTACAGACCAAAAGAACAAGGGCTCCAACATAGAAAGTCCAAGACACAACACATTTAAGCCCTTTAGTCCTCGCGCACTCTCGCATACAAGCTTCGTAAGGATCCCATCACTTCATCGAGAGCTTGCTTGTCCCTAGGTTTGCTAAGCAGTCTCCAGTCATGCAAGTATATTATCATTTTGGAGATACAGTTAGTCGATTGCGAGATGAACTGCTTTTCAATGGTCATTTTATTTCTAATGTTCCGCATCGCCCAACACATAGCTGAAATACAAATCCAAACTATTCTACGTGTCCTGCCCAACAGGCTTTGCGCAACCTGCAACTTGCAACTCATGATTTAGGTCAAAGAACTTGCAACATGCAACTCATGATTTAGGACAAAGAACCTGCAAATCTAAAGGGCCATTTAGGTCAAAGAACTCATGTTTTGCTGGCAACCTGCAACTGCTCTGGTGATCAGGTTTCCGTTCGGAGACGTTCTTTATATGTAAGGCTACATGATAACGATATGTAAGATCACTAATACTATTTGAACTAAAATCAGTTAGATATCTACCTTGTACGATGGTGCGAAAGTTACATGCAACCATAGAGAAACATACATCATATGCAACATACTTAATTAACATGGAACACCATATCGCTCCCACATAGTAGTTAGTCAGATCAAATGATCTGAAACAAAGAGCTCTTATGTTTTTTCTTAGCAAACATCTGATATTATTATAGGCTCACAAGAATATATCAGGTCAAATGGTTTGAAACACGCACGATAACAATTATCTATGTCAAAGGTTTGACGACCTTCCAAATCTCGTGTCAAACTTCACATCTTGTCGTGAACTCCAACAATCTGGTGCCACCCCCAACCCCATGCATGCAGGAGCGGAACCAGATTTAGGTATAGGGAGCGCGTGGCAGAGATAAAATAAAATTTTGTTCGATGTTTATATAAATAAATTACTCAAGTTTCGAGAACCAACTTGAGATTGGGTGGTTAGGAGGATGGTTGTAACCCCACCCCACCAGAGTTCAAACCCTAGGTTTTTACATCTGTGTGTTTCATAAAGACGGAATATTTATCCAAACCGCCGGCTCAGTCTTCCGAAGGTGCTAATAGAGGTAAGGTGTGCGTGTGTGCGTTCATAGGGATAAGTGTATGCGCGTGTATATAAGCGTCTACGTTGTATTGTGTTTCTCAAAAAGAAAATTTACTCGAGTTTTTTTTCTTAAATAATCTTTAGATTAACCTCGATAAGTCAATAGCAAACACATTAAAAGTTTTACACCCTTAAACGACTGTTTAAGCCCATGCATAAGTTTACACTTCCCTCTTATGGATGGAGAAAGTATCAAACTTTTATGTACATATTGTAGATGAAAATAATGTTGATTTTTACTAGCCTTGTACCGAGGTTGAACAGCAAATAGGTTGCTGCCAGTCTACTAGGTTTGATAGTTGTACACACGAGTGCTCAAAGAAAACTATTTACCAGCGTTACCTCCAGATTTAAGTGTTAGATGAGTACGGCTTGGGAGGTCGACGATGGTGCGGCACAGCGGCAGTTGGCTTGATCAATCCTGGAACAAAGAAGCGATAAGAGAACATCATCGCTCGACTCCATGCCCTGTTCTCGTAGGGACTGACGCTCCGTGTAAGTTGCGAGCGGCGGTAACCTCCATGGCAGACTGACCGGAGAAGATCAGATCTATTTTATTAGGGAAGGCAGATTAGAGGAACTGAAGACGATTACATAGGCGTTCCCAGCTCGGCCTCGGCGAAGAAAGAGGAAGTAACGGAAAATTAATCGAGCACCAAAACGGATGGACTAATTGACCTGCATGTTAGAGCACCTCTAGCCGTTCGAGGCCCTCGGGATGAAATCCGGACGAAACAAACGCCAGATTGGATGAAAATACGGTGTGGGGGGCAACAGTTTCCCAGTCACACCCCAGCATTCACCCATCAGCGGCGATAGTTCTAAAATTGTCTTCCCGCTACATAAAAACATCGCCCAATAGTTCGACGATCGGATCAGCCACATACCGGTGATCGAAACAGAAACTAGATGATAGCAGGGACATCGGCAGCCCCTTCCTGCGCCTTCTTTGCCGCAGATTCGAGCAGCGATGCATCGTTGGCCGTCGGTGTCGCAGCGGCGGGAGTGGACGTCGAAGGAGAGGACGATGGAGGGGGTCGGAGGATGTATTGGCGACGGGCGTCGTACCAAGCCCTCATCTCCTCGTCCATCTCGCAGTCGTTGTCCCCGATCAGGAACACCACGTCGGTGTTCCTCTTCTTCGTCGTGGAGGTTGTCTTCAGCAAGGACATTCGGACGTCCTGATTGGCGAGCATCTCCTTCCAACGCACGTCGTACTTGTCGTCCCTCCCAGAGGTGTGCGCCCTCGCGTCGGCCCAACACTTATCGAAGGACGTCTGCAAACTTTCGGTTGGATGGCCCGCATTCTTCAGTTCTTCCAGCTTCTTCTACCTGAGCTCGGGGCGGCCCGCCAATGCGGCAGGGGCTGGAGCGTCGGGGTTGTACTGTGACGAGTGCAGATTGCACACCGTTGGGAACCCCAAAAAGAAGGTATGATGAGCACAGTAGTAAGTTTTTTCTCAGTAAGAAAATAAGATTTAATCGACCAGTAGGAGAAAGATGTGACTTCCAAAGGTGTTGCTAGCTGACTTGTGGTAGGGCGCACTACCGGTGTCAGCAACAACGTGGAACCTCCACACAACACAACCAAAATACTTTGCCCCAACTTACAGTGCGGTTGTCAATCTCACCGATTTTGCTGAACACAAAGAATTAAATGTATAGTGTGGAAAGAGATGTTTGTTTGCAGTGAAATTAAAGAGAACAATGCTTGCAGTAAACAGAACAAGATGATTTTATCAGTGTAAAAGAAAGGATCAGGGTCCACAATTCACTAGAGGTGTCTCTTCATAAAGATAAATAACATGCCGGGTGAACAAATTACATCTGGGCAATTGACAGAGTAAAGACCATACATGACAAGATGAATACTATGAGATTCGTTTGGGCATTACAACATAATACATAGACCGTAATCCAACTGCGTCGTCTATGACTAATAATCACCTTCCGGTTATCATCCGAACCTCTTCTAGTATTAAGTTGCAAGCAACAGATTATCGCATTAAGCAATGTGTGTAAAGTAAATAATATAATTACCCTTAGATAAAATATTGTTGTTTTCTTCCTAGTAGCAATAGCACATCTACAATCTTATAAGTTATTGTCACCCTTCCATAAAACTAGAGACATGAACCCACTATAGAGCATAAATACTTCCTCTTGGAGTCACAAGCATTACTTGGCCAAAGAGCAACGGAGAGCATGCAAGATCACAAATAACATATGACAAGTATATAATCGATCTCAATATAGTATTCAATATTCATCGGATCCCAGCAAACACAACATGTAGCATTACATAAAGATGATCTTGATCATGATAGGCAGCTCACAAGAGCTAAACATTAGGCAAAAATTGGAGAACACAACCATCTAGCTACTGTTATGAACCCGTAGTCCAGGAATGAACTACTCACGCATCACTTCAGAGACGGGCATGGCGATGTAGAGGCCTCCGGTGATAATCTCCCCTCCGGCAGGGTGCCAGGAAGAGCTTCAGAACCCTCCCGAGCTAGGATCTGCGATGGCGGCCGCGACGGAGTTTTTTGTGGATGGAGGCTCGGGTATTTAGGTTCGTGAATAAATAGGCGGAATGAGAGAGGTCGGTGGACGCCTGGGGGGGCCCAGACCACCCCTTGGCACGAGCCACACCCTGGCCGTGCCAAGGCATGGTGTGGCCGCACTGTGGTGCCTCTTTGTCTCTCCTCCGGAATTCGTCTTCGTTACGGAAAAATAAGATCTTCGGCTTTTATTTCGTGCAATTCCGAGAATATTTCCTGTACAACTTTTCTTAAATACAAAACAGCAGAAAACATGGAACTGACACTGTGGCATCTTGTCAATAGGTTAGTGCCGAAAAATGTATAAAAATGCAATGAAGTGTAAGAAAACGTATATAAATTAGTGTAAAACAAGCATGAAACATAAAAAATTATAGATACATTTGCAACGTATCAGCATCCCCAAGCTTAACTCATGCTCGTCCTCGAGTAGGTAAGTGATATCAAAAATAATTTTTGAGATGACATGAGGCCAACACAATCTTGATCAAGTTATTGTAAAGCATTGTGAGCTGAGATCAAAGTACTCTAAACATAGGCATGATAGATATAATTCTAACAATAGAGCTTATCAACTATGCTGCAACATGAAAAGTAAGTCAAGCAAAGGATCATGAATAATTGTGCATTGAAAGCAATTGTTTGTTTATGAACACAGAGAAAACATAGCAAAATGGTACTCATCTTGTCCTTTATGAAGTAGCAAAACATAAATGCTAGGACACCTTTAAAGTTCAAAGGGTGACTAGATACAAGTAATTTGAGAACAAGCAATATCATAATCATGAATCAATCATTAATAAATTTTGGGACTATGCACATTATACTCAGAATGATAACTATGCTCTCTTAATTGGTGCATAAAGCAAGAAGATGAAGACTCAACATAAAAGTAAAAAGAGTGTCCTTCGTAGAAGGAAGCAAGATTAACAAGTTTTATAAACCTTTCAAAAAGTATGGTACTCATTAGTTTTGAGCTCTCATTACCCCTATCATAAGCATCTTGAATGGTTAAAATTAATGTGATGGCAAATATGAGTTATATGCTTGACAAATCACAAGTTGAAAATCTCGTGCCCCTTGAATACGAGTACCTAAACCTCATGCTACTCAACTTAGGTCCCAAATAAGTTCTTGTCATTGTAAGTATACATGTATCATTGAGAACGCCAACGGGGTACCTCCTGCGCCATGATATAGGAGCATTACCATACCAAAATGACAAGACAAACAGACAATGAGCACCTCGACAATCCTTTTATTTACTATGGGCATAGTTTCTTTTATTGAAGATGTGACATAGAATGGTCACTATGGTTCGCTGTAAATTTTCACTATGAATGATGCATGGCTTAAGTTGGCCGCCCAGGTGTTTCTCTAACAGATATATACAAACTCCATGGAATTGCAAGTTTCCATTTTATTTCAGACCGCTAGGCATCCATAAACAAAAGAACATGATATCAACTAAATAGGAATAAGTGTGATGTTGAAACCGTGTCCCATGAAAGCATGGTTGTGCTAACTTCCAACTCGTAATTTGCAAGCATATAATCTTCATAAGATAGGCACAATGGCTCAATTTTATTAGGTGCAAGAAAGTAAATGTGCCATCAAGTTCGTGAGAGCTTTACTAACTAATTTTTTCATGACAAAATTTAATTTGGGAGATAAATAAAAACATGATGAATATAATTGGAATAGCAATGATGCTAGTAGGTAGAAATGGTGGATAATTTTGGCAAACTTTGGTTTTTGGTGGTTGTACGTATGAGTAGAGCACATACTCAGTAGAGGCGGAGGCTAGCAAAATACTGGGAGCGACCAACTAAGAGAGCAATAATGGCCATAATCATGCATAGAGACAAAACATTATTAATCAAAGCATAAGGTGATATTGCAAGTAAAAAACTAAATGATCATAGAGGCTTTAGTTGACTGGTTGTAGTCATAAAATGATGTAAACATGTGGCAAGTCAATCCAATAAAGCATCAAAGGAGAATACCACAATATTATGCTTTGTATGATGGAAGCAACACATGATTATTTCAATGACACATTAAGCACTCTCAGCTATTTGAGATAAGTCATGCTACAAGAATAACCACTAAACATAAAACAAGAATAACATCCAACATAATATGTCAAAGTCTATATCACAGTCTAAACAAGCTTCCTTTTGCATCACTATAAGCATGAAACATTTTACTCGTCTCCAATACCAATCAATTTATTTGAAACAACTCTCATAGCTAATAATCAATAAATAACAGAGAGATAATCATACATAAATAAATAAAACTAACAAGCTCTGAACAAAATAAGAATAGAAAACCAAGAGCTAAACGCAGTACTAGCAAACTAGAGCACACGCAGAACAATAAGAGAGAAAACTAGAGTGTTCTATGCAATTAAAACGAGTGTGTAATTATCCAAAACAAATATGCTGGGTTTCAACCATATGCTAAAGAAAACAAAACTAAACAAAACTAAAAAAAAATAAAGATGCTCCAAGAACAACACATAGTATATGAAGCAATAAAAATATAGCGTCTAGAAAGATGACCTGATGCTTTGTTTATGAAGAGGGGGATGCCTTGGGCATCCCCAAGCTTTGACGCTTGTACCTCTTGGATATTTCTTGGGGTGACATGGGCATCCCCAAGCTTTATATTTTATCCATACTTCATCTCATTACATCATTCTTCTCTCCCTACACTTGAAAACTTCCTTCATACAAAACTTCACACAATTCTTATTAGCAGCATTAGTGCAATCAAAATAACAAATCCCCATGGGTTCAGTTCTAACATATATAAACATCCATTAAAAACATTAGCTACTGTAGCAACTTCTTCAAAAAGCTCTTTCTCTCAAAAGAACTAAAAAAAAAGAGGTTAAGAGGCAAATGCAAATAGTAGCAGAAATCTGTTAAAATAGAACAACATGTAAAGATCGATTTTTTCGAGAATCGTCTGTTGCTTCGATCGAAAAGTGTTGAACTAACGAAAGTTAGATAATAACCTGGGGAATATGTTAAAAAATTGGCTGCTCAAAATTATGTACTGACTGGGAATACGAAATTTAATGGTGACATCATGATGGCGCGTGATGCACACGTCCGTTGGGAACCCCAAGAGGAAGGTGTGATGCGCACAGCAACAAGTTTTACCTGAGAAAGAAACCAAGGTTATCGAACCAGTAGGAGATGAAGGCCACGTGAAGGTTGTTGGTGAAGGAGTGTAGTGCGGCGCAACACCAGGGATTCCGGTGCCAACGTGGAACCTGCACAACATAATCAAAATACTTTGCCCCAACTTAACAGTGAGGTTGTCAATCTCACCGGCTTGCTGTAAACAAAGGATTAAACGTATGGTGTGGAGAATGATGTTTGCTTGCAAAGAACAGCAGAGAACAATGATTGCAGTAGATTATATTTCAGATGTAAAAGAATGGACCGGGGTCCATAGTTCACTAGTGGTGTCTCTCCAATAAGATAAATAGCATGTTGGGTGAACAAATTACAGTTGGGCAATTGACAAATAGAGAGGGCATAGCAATGCACATACATATCACGATGACTAATATGAGATTTACTTAGGGCATTACGACAAAGAACATAGACCGCTATCCAGCATGCATCTACGCCTAAAAAGTCCACCTTAGGGTTAGCATCCGCACCCCTTCCAGTATTAAGTTGCAAACAACAGACAATTGCATTAAGTACTGTGCGTAATGTAAAAAATACAAATATCCTTAGACAAAGCATCGTTGTTTTATCCCTAGTGGCAACAACACATCCATAACCTTAGAACTTTCTGTCACTGTCCCAGATTCAATGGAGGCATGAACCCACTATCGAGCATAAATACTCCCTCTTGCAGTTACAAGTATCAACTTGGCCAGAGCCTCTACTAGCAACGGAGAGCATGCAAGATCATAAAAAACACATATATGATAGAGCAATAATCAACTTGACATAGTATTCCATATTCATCGGATCCCAACAAACACAACATGTAGCATTACAAATAGATGATCTTGATCATGATAGGCAGCTCACAAGATCTAAACATGATAGCACAAGAGGAGAAGAAAACCATCTAGCTACTGCTATGGACCCATAGTCCAAGGATGAACTACTCACGCATCAGTCCAGAGGCGGGCACGGTGATGTAGAGTCCTCCGGGTGATGATTCCCCTCTCCGACAGGGTGCCGGAGGCGATCTCCTGAATCCCCCGAGATGGGATTGGCGGCGGCATCTCTGGAACTTTTCTCGTATCGTGGCTCTCGATAATAGGGTTTTCGCGACGGAGAGAATATATAGGCGAAGGGGCAGAGTTGGGGGACGCTCGAGGGGCCCACCCCATATGGCGGCGCGGCCAGGGGTGGGGCCTGATACGTCTCCAACGTATCTATAATTTCTGATGTTCCGTGCTTGTTTTATGACAATACCTACATGTTTTGTTCACACTTTATATCGTTTTGATGCATTTTCCGGAACTAACCTATTAACAAGATGCCGAAGTGCCAGTTCCTGTTTTCTGCTGTTTTTGGTTTCAGAAATCTTACACAGGAAATATTCTCGAAATTGGACGAAATCAAGGCCCACGATCTTATATTTCCACGAAGCTTCCAGAACACCGAAGAGGGACCAGAGGGGAGGCCCAGGGCCCCCACACAGTATGGCGGCGCGGCCAAGGGGGGGTGCCCCCCTGGTGTGTTGAGCCCCCAGACCCCTTCCGACTCCGACTCTTCGCCTATATAAGTCACCGTGACCTAAAACTTCGAGACGAATAATCCACGATACGAGAAAAGTTCCAGAGCCGCCGCCATCGCGAAGCCAAGATTCGGGGGATAGAAGTCTCTGTTCCGGCACGCCGCCGGGACGGGGAAGTGCCCCCGGAAGGCATCTCCATCGACACCACCGCCATCTTCATCGCCGCTGCTGTCTCCTATGATGAGGAGGGAGTAGTTCTCCCCCGAGGCTGAGGGCTCTACCGTAGCTATGTGGTTCATGTCTCTCTCTCTTTGTGATCTAGTTGAATATCATCTATGTGCTACTCTAGTGATGTTATTAAAGTAGTCTATTCCTCCTCCATGATGTAATGTTGACAGTGTGTGTGCATCATGTAGTACTTGGCGTAGGTTATGATTGTAATCTCTTGTAGATTATGGAGTTAATTATTACTATGATAGTATTGCTGCGATCTATTCCCCCTTTCATAGTCTGTCGGTGACGGTGTGCATGCTATGTTAGTACTCGGTATAATTGCGTTGGTCTATCATGCACTCTAAGGTTACTTAAATATGAACATCGAATGTTGTGGAGCTTGTTAACTCCGGCATTGAGGTGCTCGTGTAGCCCTACACAATGAATGGTGTTTGTCATCAAGAGAGTGTAGAGTAGTTTCAGTTATGTGATCAATGTTGAAAGTGTCCACTAGTGAAAGTAGGATCCCTAGGCCTTGTTTCCAAACATCGAATCTCCGTTTATTTACTGTTCTACTGCATGTTTACTCGCTGCCATATTTTATTCATATTTCTATTACCACTCATATACATCCATATTACTTGTATTTCACTATCTCTTCGCCGAACTAGTGCACCTATACATCTGACAAGTGTATTAGGTGTGTTGGGGACACAAGAGACTTCTTGTATCGTGATTGCAGGGTTGCTTGAGAGGGATATCTTTGACCTCTTCCTCCCTGAGTTCGATAAACCTTGGGTGATTCACTTAAGGGAAAACTTGCTGCTGTTCTACAAACCTCTGCTCTTGGAGGCCCAACACTGTCTACAGGAAAAGAAGCCAGCAGTAGACAGCAAGCTATTTTCTGGCGCCGTTGCCGGGGATCGAAGAAAAGCTACACCACAGAGATTTCTACCTCCCACGTCAACCACGCACCAGTTGTGGACAACAAGCTATTTTCTGGCGCCGTTGCCGGGGAGGAAAGGTAAAAGGCACTCACACTCCGGACCCCGGAAACTAAGCTATTTTCTGGCGCCGTTGCCGGGGAGGTAAGGTAAAAGGTATTCACATCCTCCGACTACTAATCTATTTCCTAGCACTGTTGCCGGTGTGTGAGTGCTCGAAGCTATTTCCTTTAGATCCTGCAATTGCATCTTTTTGTTTCTTGTTATTCACTAGTTAGGCATAATGGAAAATAACAGTGAGGTTTTTAATCTATTTCCTGAGTTAAGACATGGATTGTTTGATGCGAAAATTTAAAAACCTATGGAACCTTATTTGCATGCTAGTAGCAATGATATTAGTATGAACGCTTTGAACACCATTGTTGCTAATGCTATGGAAAATTCTAAGCTTGGGGAAGCTGGTTTTGATGAGCATGATATTTTTAGTCCCCCAAGCATTGAGGAGAAAATTTTCTTTGATGATACTTTGCCTCCCATTTATGATGATTATAATGATAGTGGTCTTCTGGTGCCACCTACTATGGAGGATAAATTTTATTATGATTATACTATGCCTCCTAAACTTGATGAGAATAATAATGATAGCTACTTTGTTGAATTTGCTCCCACTATTACTAATAAAATTGATTATGCTTATGTGGAGAGTAATGATACTTTTATGCATGTGAATAAGAATGCTTTATGTGATAGTTATATTGTTGAGTTCGTTCAAGATGCTACTGAAAATCTTTATGAGAGAGGACAATATGGTTGTAGAAATTTTCATGTTACTAAAACACCTCTCTACATGTTGAGAATCTTGAAGTTACACTTGTTTTATCTTCCTATGCTTGTCACTTTGCTCTTCATGAACTTGTTTATTTACAAGATTCCTTTTCATAGGAAGTGGGAGATAACCCATGTTTTTATTTTACTACAGCACTTTTGTTTTATATTTGAGTCTTGGAAGTTATTACTACTGTAGCAACCTCTCCTTATCTTTACTTTATTGCATTGTTGTGCCAAGTAAAGTCTTTGATAGTAAAGATGATACTAGATTTGGATTACTGCGTAGAAACAGATTTCTTGCTGTCACGAATTTGGGCAGGGTTCTCTGTAGGTAACTCAGAAAAATCTGCCAATTTACGTGCCTGATCCTCAGATATGTACGCAACTTTCATTCAATTTGAGCATTTTCATCTGAGCAAGTTAAGTACCCCAGAAAAATTCATCTTTACGGACTATTCTGTTTTGACAGATTCTGCCTTTTATTTCGCATTGCCTCTTTTGCTGTGTTGAATGGATTTCTTTGTTCCATTAACTTCCAGTAGCTTTGTGCAATGTCCAGAAGTGTTAAGAATGATTGTGTCACCTCTGAAAATGTGAATTTTTGATTATGCACTAACCCTCTAATGAGTTTGGTGTGGAGGAAGTTTTCAAGGGTCAAGAGAGGAGGATGATATATGATTAAGAAGAGTGAAAAGTCTAAGCTTGGGGATGCCCCCGTGGTTCATCCCTGCATATTTCAAGAATACTCAAGCATCTAAGCTTGGGGATGCCCAAGGCATCCCCTTCTTCATCAACAATTTATCAGGTTTCTTCTATTAAAGCTATATTTTTATTCCGTCACATCTTATGTACTTTACTTGGAGCGTATGTGTGCTTTTATTTTTGTTTTTTTTATTTTCATTCTCTGAATAAATTCATGCTTGTGTGGGAGAGAGACACGCTCCACTTTTTCATATGAACACTTGTGTTCTTCATTTTATTTTTAATGTTCAATGGTAAAAGTTAGAAGCTACTGCACTTATTGTTATTTGGTTGGAAACAGAAAATGCCTCATATTATCTTGGATAACTTGATACTTGGCAATTGTTTTGAGCTCTCAAGTAGATCATGATTAAGCTTGTGCACCATGTAGTTTAAACCTGTTAGTGGAGAACTACCGTAGAGCTTGTTGATATTGGTTTGCATGATTGGTCTCTCTAAGGTCTAGATATTTTCTGGTAAAAGTGTTTGAGCAACAAGGAAGACAGTGTAGAGTCTTATAATGCTTGCAATATGTTCTTATGTAAGTTTTGTTGTACCGGTTCATACTTGTGTTTGCTTCAAAAAACATTGCTAGCCTAAGCCTTGTACTGAGAGGGAATACTTCTCGTGCATCCAAATCCTTGAGCCAAAAACTATGCCATTTGTGTCCACCATACCTACCTACTACATGGTATTTTTCCGCCATTCCAAGTAAATACTTCGTGTGCTACCTTTAAACAATTCAAAAGTTGTTACCTCTTATTTGTGTCAATGTTTTATAGCTCATGAGGAAGTATGTGGTGTTTTATCTTTCAATCTTGTTGGGCAACTTTCACCAATGGACTAGTGGCTTCATCCGCTTATCCAATAATTTTGCAACAAGAGCTGGCAATGGGGTTCCCAGCCCCAAATTAATTAACCTTAATAGACACTCCTCCATGGTATGTGATTGATGGAAAGCACCCGAGGATTCGGTTAGCCATGGCTTGAGAAAGCAAAGGTGGGGAGGAGTGTCATCTCTAAATAAAACTAAAATAAATAGACACTCCTTCATGGTATGTGATTGTTGGAAGGCACCCGAGGATTCGGTTAGCCATGGTTTGTGAAAGCAAAGGTTGGAAGGAGTGTCACCCAAAAATAAAAATCTCATGGGAGCCGCTCTTTGAAAGTCTATCTGGCAAGGGGGTTAGAGTGCCCACTACCATTCGTTGACAACAACAAACACCTCTCAAAACTTTACTTTTATGCTCTCTATATGATTTCAAAACTTAAAAAGCTCTAGCACATGATTTAATCCCTGCTTCCCTCTGCGAAGGGCCATTCTTTTACTTTTATGTTGAGTCAGTTTACCTACTTTCCTTCCATCTTAGAGCAAATACTTGTGTTAACTGTGCATTGATTCTTACATACTTGCTTATTTGCACTTATTATATTACTTTGTGTTGACAAGTATCCATGAGATATGCATGTTGAAAGTTGAAAGCAATTGCTGAAACTTAATCTTCCTTTGTGTTGCTCCAATGCCTTTACTTTGAATTTATTGCTTTATGAGTTAACTCTTATGCAAGACTTTTGATGCTTGTCTTGAAAGTACTATTCATGAAAAGTTTTTCTATATGTTATCTATTTGCTAGCAACTATAGATCATTGCCTTGAGTCACTTCATTCATCTCATATGCTTTACAATAGTATGATCAAGATTATGTAAGTAGCATGTCACTTCAGAAATTATCTTTGTTATCGTTTACCTACTCGAGGACGAGTAGGAACTAAGCTTGGGGATGCTGATACGTCTCCAACGTATCTATAATTTCTGATGTTCCATGCTTGTTTTATGACAATACCTACATGTTTTGTTCACACTTTATATCGTTTTGATGCATTTTCCGGAACTAACCTATTAACAAGATGCCGAAGTGCCAGTTCCTGTTTTCTGCTATTTTTGGTTTCAGAAATCTTACACAGGAAATATTCTCGGAATTGGACGAAATCAAGGCCCACGATCTTATATTTCCACGAAGCTTCTAGAACACCGAAGAGGGACCAGAGGGGAGGCCCAGGGCCCCCACACAGTATGGCGGCGCGGCCAAGGGGGGGCGCCCCCTGGTGTGTGGAGCCCCCAGACCCCTTCCGACTCCGACTCTTCGCCTATATAAGTCGTCGTGACCTAAAACTTCGAGACGAATAATCCACGATACGAGAAAAGTTCCAGAGCCGCCGCCATTGCGAAGCCAAGATTCGGGGGACAGAAGTCTCTGTTCCGGCACGCCGTCGGGACGGGGAAGTGCCCCCGGAAGGCATCTCCATCGACACCACCGCCATCTTCATCGCCGCTGCTGTCTCCTATGATGAGGAGGGAGTAGTTCTCCCCCGGGGCTGAGGGCTCTACCGTAGCTATGTGGTTCATCTCTCTCTTTGTGATCTAGTTGAATATCATCTATGTGCTACTCTAGTGATGTTATTAAAGTAGTCTATTCCTCCTCCATGATGTAATGTTGACAGTATGTGCATCATGTAGTACTTGGCGTAGGTTATGATTGTAATCTCTTGTAGATTATGGAGTTAATTATTACTATGATAGTATTGATGCGATCTATTCCCCCTTTCATAGTCTGTCGGTGACGGTGTGCATGTTATGTTAGTACTCGGTATAATTGCGTTGGTCTATCATGCACTCTAAGGTTACTTAAATATGAACATCGAATGTTGTGGAGCTTGTTAACTCTGGCATTGAGGTGCTCTTGTAGCCCTACACAATGAATGGTGTTTGTCATCCAACAAGAGAGTGTAGAGTAGTTTCAGTTATGTGATCAATGTTGAGAGTGTCCACTAGTGAAAGTAGGATCCCTAGGCCTTGTTTCCAAACATCGAATCTCCGTTTATTTACTGTTCTACTGCATGTTTACTCGCTGCCATATTTTATTCAGATTGCTATTACCACTCATATAAATCCATATTACTTGTATTTCACTATCTCTTCACCGAACTAGTGCACCTATACATCTGACAAGTGTATTAGGTGTGTTGGGGACACAAGAGACTTCTTGTATCGTGATTGTAGGGTTGCTTGAGAGGGATATCTTTGACCTCTTCCTCCATGAGTTCGATAAACCTTGGGTGATTCACTTAAGGGAAAACTTGCTGCTGTTCTACAAACCTCTGCTCTTGGAGGCCCAACACTGTCTACAGGAAAAGAAGCCAGCAGTAGACAGCAAGCTATTTTCTGGCGCCGTTGCCGGGGATCAAAGAAAAGCTACACCATAGAGATTTCTACCTCCCACGTCAACCACGCACCAGTTGTGGACAGCAGGGCCGCGCCCCCCTAGGGTGTGGCCGCCTCGTTGCCCCTCTTCGTCTCCTCTTCGGACTTCTGGAAGGCTCCGTGGAAAATAAGACCGTGGGCTTTTGTTTCGTCCAATTCCGAGAATATTTCCTCTGTAGGATTTCTGAAACCAAAAACAGCAGAAAACAGGAATTGGCGCTTCGGCATCTTGTTAATAGGTTAGTGCCGGAAAATGCATAAAAATGATATAAAGTGTATATAAAACATGTGAGTATTGTCATAAAACTAGCATGGAACATGAGAAATTATAGATACGTTTGAGACGTATCAAGCATCCCCAAGCTTAGTTCCTACCCGTCCTCGAGTAGGTAAACGATTACAAGGATAATTTCTGAAGTGACATGCTACTATCATAATCTTGATCAATACTATTGTAAAGCATATGAGATGAATGCAGTGATTCAAAGCAATGGTAAAGATAATGACTAAACAACTGAATCATATAGCAAATACTTTTCATGAATAGTACTTTCAAGACAAGCATCAATAAGTCTTGCATAAGAGTTAACTCATAAAGCAATAAGTTCTTAATAGAAGGTTTTGAAGCAACATAAGGAAGATATAAGTTTCAGAAGGTGCTTTCAACTTCAACATGTATATCTCATGGATAATTGTCAACACAAAGTAATATGATGAGTGCAAATAAGCAAGTATGTAGGAATCAATGCACACAGTTGACACAAGTGTTTGCTTCTAAGATAGAAAGAAGTAGGTAAGCTGACTCAACATAAAGTAAAAGAAAGACCCTTCGCAGAGGGAAGCAGGAATTACTTATGTGCTAGAGCTTTTATTTTGAAAACATGGAAACAATTTTGTCAACGGTAGTAATAATTCATATGTGTTATGCATAAAACATCCTATAAGTTGCAAGCCTCATGCATCGAATACCAATAGTGCTCGCACCTTGTCCTAATTAGCTCGGATTTTCATGGATTATCATTGCATTACATATGTTTCAACCAAGTGTCACAAAGGGGTACCTCTATGCCACCTGTACAAAGGTCCAAGGAGATAGATCGCATTTGATTTCTTGTTTTTGATAAATCTCAACTTGAGGACATTGACGTCTACGCACGCTTCTATTCCTGTAGACAGTGTTGGGCCTCCAAGAGCAGAGGTTTGTAGAACAGCAGCAAGTTTCCCTTAAGTGAATCACCCAAGGTTTATCAAACTCGGGGAGGTAGAGGTCAAAGATATCCCTCTCAAGCAACCCTGCAATTACGATACAAGAAGTCTCTTGTGTCCCCAATACACCTAATACACTTGTCAGATGTATAGGTGCACTAGTTCGGCGAAGAGATAGTGAAATACAAGTAATATGGATGATTGTAAGTATTAATTGCAATCTGAAATAAAGATGGCAGCAAGCAAACATGTAACAGAACTTGTTGGAAACGGTGTTTCAATGCTTAGAAAGAAGGCCTAGGGATCATACTTTCACTAGTGGACACTCTCAACAATGATCACATAATAAAACTACTCTACACTCTCTTGTTGGATAACAAACACCATTCATTGTGTAGGGCTATAAAAGCACACCTCAAGCCGGAGTAAACAAGCTCCACAACATCCGGAGTTCATATTAAAGTAACCTCTAGAGTGCATAATAGACCGTTGCAATTTAGACCGAGTACTAACATAGCATACACACTGTCAACAATAGCTATGAAAGGGGGAATAGATCGCATCAATACTATCATAGTAATAGTTAACTTCATAATCTACAAGAGATTACAATCATAACCTACGCCAAGTACTACATGATGCACACACTGTCAACATTACATCATGGAGGAGGAATAGACTACTTTAATAACATCACTAGAGTAGCACATAGATTAATAGTGATACAAAGCTCATGATCACATAAAGATCACACCATGGGAGAGAGAGATGAACCACATAGCTACCGGTAGAGCCCTCAGCCTCGGGGGAGAACTACTCCCTCCTCATCATGGGAGACAGCAACGGCGATGCAGTTGGCGGTGGTGTCGATGAAGATGACTCCGGGGGCAATTCCCCGTCCCGGCGGCGTGCCGGAACAGAGACTTCTGTCCCCCGAAACGGAGTTTCGTGATGGCGGCGGCGTCCCTGGAGTCTTTCTGGAGTTTCGTCAATTGGTATAGGGTTTTCGGTTCTGGAAGAATATATAGGCGGAAGGGCGGCCTCGGAGGGGTCCCAGGGCGCCCTCACCACATGGCGGCGCGGCCAGGGTGGGACCCGTGCCCCCCTATGGTGTGGGGCCCCCTTGGCCCCCCTCCAGCCCTTCTCTGGCCCTCCGGGTCCGTCTCGGCAAAATATTGACTTCCGTCTTCGTGGGGTCCAATTCCGAGAATATTTCCGGTGTAGAATTTCTGAAACAAAAAACAGCAGAAAACAGGAACTGGAACTTCGGCATCTTGTTAATAGGTTAGTTCCAGAAAATTCATAAAATCATTATAAAGTGTAAGCAAAACATGTAGGTATTGTCATAAAACTAGCATGGAACATAAGAAAATTATAGATACATTTAAAGTTATTTTTCACGACATGAACAATCTATGATATTTGGTTCTTTTTGTACATCGACCCGGCGTAGAAAACGGAAGTGCGCTCCTGCGCACGTAGGCTTGAAAGCTGTAGTTTTCTGGATGAAAGCAATACTCTAACCACTGAGTTAAGTAGGCAATTTATCACCACAAAGGAACACTCATTACTTCGATCGATTATATATTGAATCACTTTTCTAAGCAATACCGCTCCGTTATTTGTCTGTTATATACTAAACAGATACAGAGACGTATCAAGCATCCCCAAGCTAAGTTCCTACTCGCCCTCGAGTAGGTAAACGATAACAAGGATAATTTCTGAAGTGACATGCTACTATCATAAACTTGATCATACTATTGTAAAGCATATGAGATGAATGAAGTGATTCGAAGCAATGGTAAAGACAATGATTAAACAACTGAATCATATAGCAAAGACTTTTCATGAATAGTACTTTCAAGACAAGCATCAATAAGACTTGCATAGGAGTTAACTCATAAAGCAATAAATTCTTAGTAGAAGGTTTTGAAGCAATTACAAAGGAAGATATAAGTTTCAGCAGTTGCTTTCAACTTCAACATGTATATCTCATGGATAATTGTCAACACAAAGTAATATGATGAATGCAAATAAGCAAGTATGTAGGAACCAATGCACACAGTTGACACAAGTGTTTGCTTCTAAGATAGAAAGAAGTAGGTAAACTGACTCAACATAAAATAAAAGAAAGGCCCTTCGCAGAGGGAAGCATGGATTACTATTTTTGTGCTAGAGCTTTTATTTTGAAAACATAGAAACAATTTTGTCAACGGTAGTAATAATTCATATGTGTTATGCATAAGACATCCTATAAGTTGCAAGCCTCATGCATAGAATACCAATAGTGCTCGCACCTTGTCCTAATTAGCTTGGATTTACATGGATTATCATTGCATTACATATGTTTCAACCAAGTGTCTCAAAGGGGTACCTGTACAAAGGTCCAAGGAGATAGATCGCATTTGATTTCTCGTTTTTGATAGATCTCAACTAAGGACATCCATACCGGGACAACATAGAAAACAAATAATGGACTCCTCTTTAATGCATAAGCATTCAACAACAGATAATATTCTCATAAGAGATTGAGGATTAATGTCCAAACTGAAACTTCCACCATGATACATGGCTTTAGTTAGCGGCCCAATGTTCTTCTCTAACAATATGCATACTCAAAGCATTTAATCATGATAAATCACCCTTACTTCAGACAAGACGAATATGCATAGCAACTCACATGATATTCAACAAAGGTGTAATAGTTGATGGCGTCCCCAGAAACATGGTTATCGCTCAACAAGCAACTTATAAGAAATAAGATACATAAGCTACATATTCTTTACAACAATAGTTTTTAAGCTATTTTCCCATGAGCTATGTATTGCAAAGACAAGGAATGAAATTTTAAAGGTAGCACTCAAGCAATTTACTTTGGAATGGCAGAGAAATACCACATAGTAGGTAGGTATGGTGGACACAAATGGCATAGGTTTTGGCTCAAGGTTTTGGATGCACGAGAAGTATTCCCTCTCAGTACAAGGCTTTGGCTAGCAAGGTTGTTTGAAGCAAACACAAGTATGAACCGGTACAGCAAAACTTACATAAGAACATATTGCAAGCATTATAAGACTCTACACTGTCTTCCTTGTTGTTCAAACACTTCACCAGAAAATATCTAGACTTTAGAGAAACCAATCATGCAAACCAAATTTCAACAAGCTCTATGGTAGTTCTTCATTAATAGGTGCAAAGTACATGATGCAAGAGATTAAACATGATCTATTTGAGCAAAACAATTGCCAAGTAACAAATTATTCAAGACAATATATCAATTACCACATGAAGCATTTTCTGTTTCCAACCAAATAGAAATGAACGAAGCAGTTTCAACCTTCGCCATGAACATTAAAAGTAAAGCTAAGAACACCAGTGTTCATATGAACGAGCGGAGCGTGTCTTTCTCCCAAACAAAGATTGCTAGGATCCGATTTTATTCAAACAAAAACAAAAACATACAGACGCTCCAAGTAAAGCACATAACATGTGACGGAATAAAAATATAGTTTCACTAGAGGTGACCTGATAAGTTGTCGATGAAGAAGGGGATGACTTGGGCATCCCGAAGCTTAGATGCTTGAGTCTTCTTGAAATATGCAGGGATGAACCACGGGGGCATCCCCAAGCTTAGACTTTTCACTCTTCTTGATCATATTGTATCATCCTCCTCTCTTGACCCTTGAAAACTTCCTTCGCACCAAACTTCTCATAAACTTCATTAGAGGGGTTAGTACTCAAAAAAACTTTAATCCACTTTGGTCCTGTAGTGACACATTGCAAGAACTCAATAAAACATTAGCTACAGCTCTCCAAGTCTAGAAAGCCTTGCTTAAAGTCCACAAGAGACAATGCAAAAAAACAGAGACATAATCTGTCAAAACAGAACAGCCAGTAAAGATGAATTTTTAAGAGGCACTTCCGTTGCTCAAATCAGAAAACTCAAAACTAATGAAAGTTGTGTACATATCTGAGGAACACGCATGCAAATTGGCAGATTTTCTGAGTTTCCTACAGAGAGACCTACTCAAATTCGTGACAGATAGAAATATGTTTCTGCGCAGAAATGCAAATCTAGTATCAACCTTCTATTAGAGACTTTACTTGGCACAACAATGCAATAAAATAAAGATAAGGAGAGGTTTCTACAGTAGTAACAACTTCCAAGACACAAAAAAAACAGTAGCAAAAATAAAAACATGGGTTATCTCCCAAGAAGTGCTTTCTTTATAGCCATTAAGATGGGCTCAGTAATTTTAATGATGCTCACATAAGGATGAGAGTTGAAGCAAAGAAAGCAAAAAAAAGCAAGTATGAAACAAATTTAAGCCTAACCCACTTCCTATGAAAAGGAATCTTGTAAATAAACAAGTCATGTATGCATAACGCAACAAGCATAGAAAGGCAACACAAGCGCGACTTCAAGATTCTCATCATAAAGAGGGGAAACTTAATATTATTAAGATGCATATAACCATGTTTCCCTCTCTCATAATAACTTTCAGTAGCATCATGAACAAACTCAACAATATAACCATCACTTAAAACATTCTTATCATGGTTCGTATGCATAAAAGTATCATTAATTTTGGCATAAGAAGAATTCTTCTCATTAATAGTAATTGGAGCAGGATCATTATCAAGAATTTGAACATGATAAACAAGTTGCATACTAAGGGAATGGTTTTTGGCAATCCCATCATAACTATTACAAGTTTCATAAGGATAATTATAACCTTTGTCATAGCATTCTTTATAATAATTGTCAAAGATTGGAGGCATAGTGTCATCATAAGAAATAGAATAGTTATCTTCCACAGTATGTTCATCTGTAACCTTACCATCATTGTTACTAGAAGGAGATGTATCAAGCATATGATCATCAGTAGCAAAAGGATTTTCAAACACCTCATCCCCAAGCTTAGAGCTTTCTATATCATTATGGGAAGAAGCATGGATAGTACTAATACTATGGCAATTATTAACATCATCATTTTCAGAATTAGTTTCCCAGAGATTTTCAATATCAAAAGTAGTGTGCTCTTTCAAATCATGATCACTAATATAGGTAAAGGGCATAGGAAGATCATTGTACTCAGATTCATTATCATAATAATCATTAGGAGCAACATACTTACGGTTACCTATCGTTATCTCATACACGTGGGGATATGCCGTTACCTCTTTCTTTTTATCCCCCCTCTTCTTCTTGTTCCCTTCTTTAGGAGGAAGAGGCTTGAAGGGAGGCTTCTCCACATAACCTGATTTATTTCTAGAAACAATAGAAGAAACTTGGGAGGATTCCTCCTTTTTATTAATAAGTTCAAAACACACAGCGGTCCTATCATATTTTGGCAAAGTGTCATCTTCTAAAATATTTTGTATGTAAGTATTTGTATGGAAATTATCAATGCAATAAGAAAGACACCCATGCAGGACACTATTAATATCAAGATCACTCATATCTAACAAAGAAATTTTTCTTGATAACTCTTCACACCCCAAAAATAAAGTAAGTTCATCATGCTGATTAGGAAGGATTTCATCATCACAATACAAATTTGCAGCACTCATGGGGTTCGAATTATCATTGGAGGAGCATTGAAAATTAAAATGACCCACTCTATGGAAAAGTTCACAAATAAAAGGATAGAGGGCACAAACTTTTTCACCAAGATCATCTAGAGCCCTAAACCACTTTCTAGTTTTTTCATTCCTATGATGGATACAATATTCATCTTCGATTTGATTAATTCCACAAGGTCTATGCATTCCACAAAAATTAACATGCTTATAAGAAATAGTATTTTAGAAGTTTGGGCATGTTTATTATAATCATTAACAATAATTTCATTTTCCATGCAAGTGTCTTTGAAAGGTTCATGATACATGTACCAATTTTCTTTAGGAACATTAATATGAGAAGCAAAGGATCTATAGCAATCGACCATAATTTGAGGATCAAGACCATATTTTGCACTAAGCTCTTGAAAATCAACAGTTTCAATGAAAGACTTAATGCATTCATATTCATAGTTTATACTTGATTCTTTACCTTTGTCGTTCTCCCAATCTTCAGCGTTCTCCTGAATCCGATCAAGAAGGTCCCATTTAAACTCTTCTTTATTGCGCGTGAATGATCCAGAACAAGTAGTATCCAACAAGGTTTTGTCTTGAAAAGAAAGTCTTGCATAGAAATTATCAATGATGATATTACCAGGAAGCTCATGAATGGGGCATTTGAGCATTAAAGACTTCAATCTTCCCCATGCTTGGGCAATACTCTCTCCATCATGAGACCAAAAATTATATATGCGGTTTCCGTCTTTGTGAATTTCACTTGGAGGATAGAATTTAGAATAAAATAGAGGCATAATATCCTCCCAATCAAGAGAATGCCTATTCTTCAGCAATTTATACCAATGCGCCGCTTTACCAGACAGCGACATAGAGAATAGTTTCTTCCTCACTTCATCCATAGAGATACCTGCACACTTGAATAACCCGCATAATTCATGCAAAAACAGTAAATGATCTCCAGGATGGACAATTCCATCCCCTTCATAGCGATTATCCATAACACGTTCAATAATTTTCATGGGTATCTTGAAAGGAATACTTTCAGTAGGTGGATTTAAAATATCACAAGCATCATTAGAGTTATCGCATGTGGGAGATAAAGTATTATCAGAGCAAATTTTCTCCCCTAAAGATGGGAAGCTAAAAAGATCATAAAAACTAGCTTCCCCAAGTTTAGACTTCTCCATAGCATTAGCAGTAATTGCGTTCATACTAATAACATTGCTACTAGCATGCAAATAAGGTTCCATAGGTTTTTTAATTTTCACATCAAACAATTCATGTCTTAACTCAAGAAATAGATTAAAAGCTCACTGTTATTTTCCATTATGCCTAACTAGTGAAAAATAAAAACAAGAAACAAAACGATGCAATTGCAGGATCTAAAGGAAATAGCTTCGAGCACTCACACACCGGCAACATTTCTAGGAAATAGCTTAGTAGTCGGAGGATGTGAATACCTTTTACCTTACCTCCCCGGCAACGGCGCCAGAAAATAGCTTGATGTCTACGCACGCTTCTATTCCTGTAGACAGTGTTGGGCCTCCAAGAGCAAAGGTTTGTAGAACAGCAGCAAGTTTTCCTTAAGTGAATCACCCAAGGTTTATCGAACTCAGGGAGGTAGAGGTCAAAGATATCCCTCTCAAGCAACCCTGCAATTACGATACAAGAAGTCTCTTGTGTCCCCAACACACCTAATACACTTGTCATATGTATAGGTGCACTAGTTCGGCGAAGAGATAGTGAAATACAAGTAATATGGATGATTGTAAGTATTAATTGCAATCTGAAATAAAGATGGCAGCAAGCAAACATGTAACAGAACTTGTTGGAAACGGTGTTTCAATGCTTAGAAACAAGGCCTAGGGATCATACTTCCACTAGTGGACACTCTCAACAATGATCACATAATAAAACTACTCTACACTCTCTTGTTGGATAACAAACACCATTCATTATGTAGGGCTATAAAATCATACCTCAAGCCGGAGTAAACAAGCTCCACAACATCCGGAGTTCATATTAAAGTAACCTCTAGAGTGCATGATACGTCCAAAACGTATCTACTTTCCCGAACACTTTTGCTATTGTTTTGCCTCTAATTTGTGTATTTTGGATGCAACTAACACAGACTAACGCTGTTTTCAGCAGAACTGCTCTGGTGTCTCGTTTTTGTGCAGAAATCCAACTTTCGGGAAAATCCTCGGAATTTATGCAGAAGGCCCTATTTTCCCAGAAAACTGACGGAGCCAGAAGGACAAACCAGGTGGAGGCCCGAGGGCCCCACACCATAGGGCGGCGCGGCCCAGGGGGGGCCCGCGCGGCCATGTGGTGTGGCCCCCTCGGCCGGCCTCCGACGCCCTCCTTCGGACTATTTATCGGCCTCGACCTAAAAACGCACGGAGAGAAGTCGAAGTCGCCAGAAACCCTCCAGAACGCTGCCACATCGCGAAACTCCGTCGCGGGAGCCAGAAGTCTCCGTTCTGGCACTCCGCCGGGACGGGGAATTGGAGGAGATCATCGCCGCCATCACCGCCAATGCCTCTACATCAACCAGCCATGTTTCCCCCATCCATGTGTGAGTAATTCCCCCGCTGTAGGACGAAGGGGATGGTAGGGATTGGATGAGATTGGTCATGTAATAGCATAAGATTGTTAGGGCATAGTGCCTAGTGTCCGTAATTGGTACTTTGATGATATTGTTGCAACTTGTTATGCTTAATGCTTGTCACTAGGGCCCGAGTGCCATGATCTCAGATCTGAACATGTTATTGTTTCATCAAGATAATCATTGTTTATGGTCTTACCTATAAGTTGTATACACATGTCGCTGTCCGGAACCAATGGCCCCGAAGTGACAGAAATCGGGACAACCGGAGGGAATGGTAGCGATGTGAGGATCACATGTGTTCACGGAGTGTTAATGCTTTGCTCCGGTGCTCTATTAAAAGGAGTACCTTAATATCCAGTAGTTTCCCTTGAGGCCCGGCTGCCACCGGCTGGTAGGACAAAAGATGTTGTGCAAGTTTCTCATTGCGAGCACGCACGACTATATATGGAACACATGCCTATTGATTGCTTTGTACTTGGACACCGTTTTATTATTATCTGCAAATGCCCTGCTATGATTGTTACATGAGTTTCTCTCATCCATGCAACGCCCGTCATCCGTCCCCGTGCCTACAGTATTTTAATCCTGCTGTTTACTAAAATCACTACCGCTTGTCTCTCGTTACTCGTCGTTATTTCACCATCGCTATTGCTATAAAACTGTTACTATCGATAAACTCTTGCGAGCAAGTCTGTTTCCAGGTGCAGCTGAATTGACAACTCCGCTGTTAAGGCTTCCAAGTGTTCTTTGTCTCCCCTTGTGTCGAATCAATAAATTGGGTTTTACTTCCCTCGAAGACTGTTGCGATCCCCTATACTTGTGGGTCATCAAGACTATTTTCTGGCGCCGTTGCTGGGGAGCATAGCTTTATTTGGAAGTTCACTTGGATTAATATTGTTCGCTGCAAATTCTCCATCATGGGTAAACCTCGCGATACTAAGATCGCCATATTACCATCCACTACAAGAAAAGGTACAATTCTGAGTACCTCCGCTACACTTGATTCACCATCTGTGATTGATAAACTTGTTTCACCGCCACATGCTTTGCATGCGGGTACTTCTGCTGAATCTGAAAACTCTCATAATACTGATAATATTTCTGCTGTGCTTGATGATAGTGGTTCATTGGGATCTTTTCTAGATGCTACAATTGCTAGGTCTAGACAAATTGAAAATACTGAAACTCCTAATGCTACTACACCTGTTAATTCACCTGAACTTGATTATTTTAGTGATGATCCTGATGAAGATTATGCGGAGCTTAATGATGATTTTATTGAAAAATGCAATGCTACTACTGATGCAAGAAAAATTAAAAAGTTGCTTGCAGAACATGCTGTTAGATATAAACTGTCTCCTGATCCTAAATTTGCCACATCTCCCATAAACATTAAGGATAAAGATTATGATTTTTCTCTTGATCTATCTCATATAGCTATTTTTGAGAAAACACCCTTTTGTGGTACTGAAAAAGAAAGTGCTGTTGAACACATGACTGAGTTATCTACTCTAAGTAGCTTGTTTTCTGATGATGTCAAGATGCGTACTTACTTTGTTGCTAAAATCTTTCCATTCTCATTAAAGGATGACGCTAAAACTTGGTATAATAATTTGCCACCTAATTCTATTAAAAGTCCAAAAGAATTGCTTGATGTTTTCTTCCGTAAGTACTTTCCTGCTAGTGCTCAACATATTGCTTTGCAGAGAATTTATAATTTTGACCAGGGAGATGAAGAGAAATTGCCTGAGGCTTGGGCGAGATTCTGCTCTCTTATTAGAGCTCGGCCTGATCATGATCTGGAAAAGCATGATTTACTTGATATATTTTATAGCGGACTAACCATTGAGTCTAGGGCATACCTGGATAGTTGTGCTGGTTGTGTTTTCAGAAAAGAACTCACGACGCCAAGAATTATTGGCTAAAATAGGCCGGAATCATGATGATTGGACTACGCCTGAACCAACTCCAACGCCAATATTGAAGAAGAGGGGTTTAATTAAGTTGAATGATGAAGATATGAGGGAAGCCAAGAAGTCTCTCAAGGAGAAAGGTATTAAATCTGAAGATGTGAAGAATCTACCTCCTATAGAAGATGTATGTGAGATAATTCCCCCTTCATCCATGATTGAGGTAAACTCCCTTCAACGCTTTACTAGGGAAGATATTCCGTATTCGAAACCTCCTGCACAATGCTTAGATGAGTTTGATAATTATATTGTTAAACAAGAAAATTTTAATATGAGAGTAGAGAATCATTTAATGGAAAATTCTCGAGCTATTAGTGAATTGCATGATATTGTAGAGAGAACCTCCAATGATGTTAAGATGCTTGTTAAACATTTCCATATGATTCAAACTCAAATTGATCAACTCACTAAAGTGCAAAATGACTTGTTAGGGAATAATTCTAAAGAGAAACATGCTTATGAAGTAACAACTAGAGGTGGTGTCTCTACCCAGGATCCTCTATATCCTGAAGGGCATCCCAAAAGAATTGAACAAGATTCTCAACACATTGAACCTAGTGCTCCTTCTAAGAAGAAAAAGAAGAAGAAACATAAAAATGTTGTAGAATCCTCTGAACCTGTTAATGATCCTAATAGTATTTCTATTTCTGATGCTGAAACTGAAAGTGGTAATGAACATGATAAAGATAATGATAAGAATGATACTCCTGATAAAGAAGAGGTTGAAGAAGAACCTGAAAAGCATGCTAAAAATAAAAAGTATACTAAAGAAGACTTTATTGCTGAGAAACATGGTAATGAAAGAGAACCTTGGGTGCAAAAGCAAATGCCTTTTCCTGCTAAGAAACTAAAATCAAAGGAAGAAGAACACTATAATAAATTTTGTGATTGGATGAAACCTTTATTCTTGCAAATCCCTTTGACTGATGCTATTAAATTGCCTCCTTATTCAAAGTATATGAAAGATATTGTTACTAACAAAAGGAAAATCCCCAATGAGGAAATTTCCACTATGCTTGCTAATTACTCTTTCAATGGCAAAGTTCCAAAGAAGTTGGGCGACCCAGGTATACCTACTATTCCTTGTTCTATCAAGAATAATTATGTTAAAACTGCTCTATGTGACTTGGGAGCCGGTGTTAGTGTTATGCCTTTTTCTCTTTATAAGAGACTTTACTTAGATAAGTTGATACCTACTGATATATCTTTGCAAATGGCTGATAAATCTACTGCTATTCCTGTTGGTATATGTGAGGATGTTCCTGTTCAAGTTACTACTAACTGCTTAATATTAACTGATTTTGTTGTGTTGGAAATGCCAGAAGATGATAATATGTCTATTATTCTTGGGAGACCTTTTCTTAACACCGTAGGGGCTGTTATTGATTGCAATAAAGGAAAGGTTACTTTCAATGTTGATGATAAAGAGCATACCGTCTATTTCCCCAAGAAGATTGATAAAGTATGTGGAGTCAATACTATTTCTAATGTGAGAACTATCAAAGTTGGAACTATTGATTGTCCTATATATGAGCCTAAAGAAGAATATCAAACTCTCGTGATTGGATCCATATCAATACAATTGAAGGTAACATGATTGATTTGAGGTTTATTTCTTCTTATGCTATGTAAATTTATTTGGTGGTAAGACTTGATCAACCTTGTTAACAAATACTTTTTATATGCATAGAGGAGGCAAACAACATCTCTTTCTTCCTCTATTTGCTCTAGTTGCTGTAGCATTTTTAATTTGCAAAGTTCCTTAGTTAATCGGAGATTTCAAAATTTTTCCTGGCCAGTAATAATAAATTAAATACCCAGAAATGTGCATTTTTCAAAGTTTTCAAAAATTCACAAAAATTATACCGTTGGTCCTATTTTTCGACGAGGCACCTGGGAGCACCAGAGGATGACCTGTGGGGCACCAGAGGGTGCCACACCACAGGCCGGCGCGGCCAAGGTGGTGGGCGCGCCACCATGTGGTGTGGGCCCCTCCTTGCCCCACTTTGCCATCTCTTTCTCCCAGCACCTTCTCTCTCCCGAAAAAACTCGTACCAGGTTCCTCTCACTCGCGTTTTTGCTCAAGAGCTCCAGATTTCTCGATCTCTTTGCTCAGCCCAGATTTCTTGCTGAAATTTGGCACATTTGCTCCTTGGTATGTGACTCCTCCACCCATCCAAGTAGAATTTTGTTTGGTTGAGTATATCTTGAATATTTTGCTGCTGTAGGTAACATGTTTAGTGAGCTTGCATGCTTGTTCTAAGTTGTATAAACTAGTTTTGATGCATGATTAGTACTCTAGCAAGTTCCTATGGTAGTTTCCCTCAATTATATGTCACCAAACCAAATTTTATATTGTTTGTTGAAAATTTCAGAGAAGGGATGAAGAAGTTCAACTTTGGAGAGTTGTTCAAAAAAGGAACAACTAGCACCGGGAGGCCTTCTAGGGCCGCCACCCGGATTAGGCGATCGTACAATGAGGATATCATCGCGCCTAGCTTCGCGCCCGAAGAGGACAACGGGGCTCCTAATGCTTCGTCTTTTCCATGCTATGATTTTCTAAGGAATGCAGGGATATTGGAGAACTTCTCCACCCTTGTCAACAGGGCGGGCTTAACCACCTATGTGGGAGATGAAAGGGAGCAATACTACATGCTCACCGAAATCTTCGTCGAGAGCTTCAAGTTCCACAACAAGCAATATGAGCCGACAGTTGCATTCAAGATCTATGGTAATCCTGTTACTATGGGATTGGAAGATTTTTGTCGTGCATTGGATATTGCCCCTGTAGGTACAGCAAGTAGGATTGATGACAACCCCCGGGACTTGTTGGAGCTCTATCGAGGGATCACCGATGATGATTGTCGCACCATTCAGCGTGGCAAGATAAGGAACATTCAACTCCCCGCCATTAAGTATTTTGCATACTATATTGCTACCAGCATTCTTGGTAGGGAGAACACTAGCAATATTTCTAGTTACCATCTTGCTTTCTTGAATATTGCACTTACTGGTCAGACATCTTATCATCTTGGTTCTCTTATTGCTCGCCGCCTGACTAACAGGGGGCCTATTTTTGGAGGAACTATTGCACTGCGTGTTTTAACTTATCTAAGGCTTCCTATTGATCCTAATGATGTGCCATTGGCCCCTAGGAGACTCGATATTGCTGCTATGAAGAGTCATCATTTTGTTACCACTGATTCTACTTTAGATAATATGGTCAATAGAATGTTGTTTTCTGACGGGGATGAGAAGGAAATCCCTCTTCCCCAACCAGGTTTGTTCAGTATTGACAGGCAATCATGGTCGTGCACTAAGGAGGAGGTGGATGAACATATGAAGATAAAAGACTTCCACCAGCAACATGACTCCGAGGACGCCAAGGCCTCCCACGACCACACCGTCACGTATCCGGGTGCTTCTTCCAGCACATACAGGGAATACGATCCATCTTCGTCATACTACGGAGATATTACCTCATGGGATCGATGGGATTGAGCTCCACTTAGGCCAAAAACCTAAGCTTGGGGGGAGGTATACCGGCATCACTCATTCTTTGCATATTATAGTTGCTGGATACTTGTACATACTTGTTTTGTTCGTTTGAGTGGTTTTCTAATGAGAGGAAGATGATATTTGGGGAAGTGCTGCCTGAAAACAGATTCTGGACTGTTACTAGAAAAATTCGTACGCACAGCCAGAGCGTTATTTTGAGCTGCCAATTTTTGTGCAGGTTCCCCAGGTTGTTATCTAACTTTCATTAGTTGAACACTTTTCGAGCTGAGCAACGTAAGATTTTTGTAAAAATCGATTTCTGTACTGCTGTCAGGTTTTGGCAGATTTCTGTCATCCTGCTGTTATGTGTTTCTTTTAGTTTGCTATTTCTTGTTCTTGCTTTGTTTCTTTCCCAAAACACAAAAATACCAAAAATATTTCTGTTGTTTCTCTTCACCATTTGTTTGCTTTGGTTTCTTGCATTTGTTTCGCTTTATTTGCTATTGCTAGTTTGCTACAAGAAAACCCAAAAAGATTTTGCTTTGTTTGCTTGTTTCCTTTTGTTCTTGTTTCTAATTCGAAAACACCAAAAATATTTGCTATTCTTCTTTGGTTTGTAAAGTTCATCTTGAGTTCAATGGTCTTCGGTGGTTGGAGCGTGGTTTTCATTTCATATTATCCAAGCTACACAAGTGAAAAGGCAATAATGACGATCTACGACAATTGGATTGTGGTGAGAGGCTGGTATGAACTCTATTTGTTTTCATTTTTGTACATATACTCATCCATGTGAGCATGCTTAGTTGGTTCATGTGAGGTATATGTTATTTGAGAAAGTCTAGTAGTTCATGATCTCTCATGTTTAGCTCCAATTTATTAATATGAGTAGCATGTCATGGATGTTTGCTTGCATTTTTTTATTCATAAGTAAGTATGGCATTGTGGTATCCTCCTCTGAATAATTCATTTATATCGACTTGGCACATGCTCACGCATGTATATGACTGAACCAAAGTCAATTAAGCCTCGATGATTTATATTGCTTCAGAGCTCTTGTATCACTTTTATGCTTCCGTTAATTTATTTTGCCGCAAGCATGATTATGACAGTTACTGCTCTCTTGATTTGTCGCTCCCTAGTCTATTGCTAGCCTTCACTTGTACTGAGCGGGAACGCTGCTCGTGCTTCCAAACACATGAAAACCAAGTTATTCCAGAGTGTCCACCATAAATACCTATGCATGGCATTTCAAACCATTCCAAGTAAATTCTCATGCGCTACCTTTAAAACCTTCAAAATGCTTCTCAATTTGTGTTTATGTTTCATAGCTCATGAGGAAGTATGTGGTGTTTAGCTTTCAACCTTGTCATTTACTCTTGACGGACTCTCATATGGACTAGTGGCACATCCGCTTATCCAATAATTTTGCAAAAAGAGCTGGCAATGGGATTCCCAGTCCCGAATTAATTAACTTAAATAGACACTCCTCCATGGTTTGTGATTGTTGGACGGCACCCGAAGGATTCAGTTAGCCATGGCTTGTGTAAGCAAAGGTTGGGGGGAGTGTCATCATCATAATAAAACTAAAATAAAAAGGCACTCCTTCATGGTATGAGATTGTTGGCAGGCACCCGAGGATTCGGTTAGCCATGGCTTGTGTAAGAAAGGTTGGAAGGAGTGCCAAATAAATATGCAATAATTCATGGGAGCCACTCTTGGAAGTTCGGTTGGCGAGGTAGTTAGTGTACCCATTACCATTCGTTGACAACAACAAACACCTCTCAAAATAATTTTACTCCTGATTCAAAAAATGAAAAGCTCTAGCGCATGTTAATCCCTGCTTCCCTCTGCGAAGGGTCAATCTTTTACTTTTATGTTGTGTCTCCATTATTTCTTTGAGCACTATCTTGAGAGCACAACTGTCATTCTTAGTATAATATGCTTGTCTCAAAATATGATTGATTGTGGTATAACTTTGATGCTTTTATCTTTGACAATCACTACTTCTAGTCTTTCTATGAACTCCAGAGGTGCCCGGGCATTTATGTTTTGCCAATCAAATACAGGCAAGCGAGATACCACTTTATCATACTCTTTTATGAACATTGCAATCCTGCTTACATACATGATTCATGATGCTTATTATTAATTGTTGGTACCTCTTCATGATTGACACAGCTGTTATATGATCTTATTTGCATGTATCTCATTATGAACTGCTTAAGTATTAGCCATAGCATGAGAATATATACATCATATGAGCAAATGTGTTCGTGAAAGTTCTTTTATCGCTCAGTTGTTAACTGAATTGCTTGAGGACAAGCAATAAGCTAAGCTTGGGGGGAGTTGATACGTCCAAAACGTATCTACTTTCCCGAACACTTTTGCTATTGTTTTGCCTCTAATTTGTGTATTTTGGATGCAACTAACACGGACTAACGCTGTTTTCAGTAGAACTTCTCAGTGTCTCGTTTTGTGCAGAAATCCAACTTTCGGGAAAATCCTCGGAATTTATGCGAAGGCCCTATTTTCCCGCAGAAACCGACGGGAAAGGACAAACCAGGTGGAGGCCCGAGGGCCCCACACCATAGGCGGCGCGGCCTGTGGGGGCCCGCGCGGCCATGTGGTGTGGCCCCTCGGCCGGCCTCCGACGCCCTCCTTCGGACTATTTATCGGCCTCGACCTAAAAACGCACGGAGAGAAGTCGAAGTCGCGTAAACCCTCCGTAACGCCGCCACATCGCGAAACTCCGTCGCGGGAGCCAGAAGTCTCCGTTCTGGCACTCCGCCGGGATGGGGAATTGGAAGAGATCATCGCCGCCATCACCGCCAACGCCTCTACATCAACCAGCCATGTTTCCCCCATCCATGTGTGAGTAATTCCCCCGCTGTAGGCCAAAGGGGATGGTAGGGATTGGATGAGATTGGTCATGTAATAGCATAAGATTGTTAGGGCATAGTGCCTAGTGTCCGTAATTGGTACTTTGATGATGTTGTTGCAACTTGTTATGCTTAATGCTTGTCACTAGGGCCAGAGTGCCATGATCTCAGATCTGAACATGTTATTGTTTCATCAAGATAATCATTGTTTATGGTCTTACCTATAAGTTGTATACACATGTCGCTGTCCGGAACCAATGGCCCCGAAGTGATAGAAATCGGGACAACCGGAGGGAATGGTAGCGATGTGAGGATCACATGTGTTCACGGAGTGTTAATGCTTTGCTCCGGTGCTCTATTAAAAGGAGTACCTTAATATCCAGTAGTTTCCCTTGAGGCCCGGCTGCCACCGGCTGGTAGGACAAAAGATGTTGTGCAAGTTTCTCATTGCGAGCACGCACGACTGTATATGGAACACATGCCTATTGATTGCTTTGTACTTGGACACCGTTTTATTATTATCTGCAAATGCCCTGCTATGATTGTTACATGAGTTTCTCTCATCCATGCAACGCCCGTCATCCGTCCCCGTGCCTACAGTATTTTAATCCTGCTGTTTACTAAAATCACTACTGCTGTCTCTGTTACTCTGCTGCTGTTATTTCACTACTGCTACTGCTATAAAACTGTTACTACTGATAAACTCTTGCGAGCAAGTCTGTTTCCAGGTGCAGCTGAATTGACAACTCCGCTGTTAAGGCTTCCAAGTGTTCTTTGTCTCCCCTTGTGTCGAATCAATAAATTGGGTTTTACTTCCCTCGAAGACTGTTGCGATCCCCTATACTTGTGGGTCATCAGTGCATAATAGACCGTTGCAATTTAGACCGAGTACTAACATAGCATACACACTGTCAACAATAGCTATGAAAGGGGGAATAGATCGCATCAATACTATCATAGTAATAGTTAACTTCATAATCTACAAGATATTACAATCATAACCTACGCCAAGTACTACATGATGCACACACTGTCAACATTACATCATGGAGGAGGAATAGACTATTTTAATAACATCACTAGAGTAGCACATAGATTAATAGTGATACAAAGCTCATGATCACATAAAGATCACACCATGGGAGAGAGAGATGAACCACATAGCTACCGGTAGAGCCCTCAGCCTCGGGGGAGAACTACTCCCTCCTCATCATGGGAGACAGCAACGGCGATGAAGATGGCGGTGGTGTCGATGGAGATGACTCTGGGGGCAATTCCCCATCCCGGCGGCGTGCCGGAACAGAGACTTCTGTCTCCCGAAACGGAGTTTCGCGATGGCGGCGGCGTCCCTGGAGTCTTTCTGGAGTTTCGTCAATTGGTATAGGGTTTTCGATTCTGGAAGAATATATAGGCGGAAGGGCGGCCTCGGAGGGCTCCCAGGGCGCCCTCACCACATGGCGGCGCGGCCAGGGTGGGACCCATGCCCCCCTATGGTGTGGGGCCCCCTTGGCCCCCCCTCCGGCCCTTCTCTGGCTCTCCGGGTCCGTCTCGGCAAAATATTGACTTCCTTCTTTGTGGGGTCCAATTCCGAGAATATTTCCTATGTAGAATTTCTGAAACCAAAAATAGCAGAAAACAGGAACTGGCACTTTGGCATCTTGTTAATAGGTTAGTTCCGGGAAATGCAAAAAATCATTATAAAGTGTAAGCAAAACATGTAGGTATTGTCATAAAACTAGCGTGGAACATAAGAAATTATAGATACGTTTGAGACATATCAGACATCCATACCGGGACAACATAGAAAACATATAATGGACTCCTCTTTAATGCTTAAGCATTCAACAACAGATAATATTCTCATAAGAGATTGAGGATTAATGTCCAAGCTGAAACTTCCACCATGATACATGGCTTTCGTTGGCGGCCCAATGTTCTTGTCTAACAATATGCATACTCAAACCATTTAATCATGACAAATCACCCTTACTTCAGACAAGACGAACATGCATAGCAACTCACATGATATTCAACAAAAGTGTAACAGTTGATGGCGTCCCCAGAAACATGGTTACCGCTCAACAAGCAACTTATAAGAAATAAGATACATAAGCGACATATTCTTTACCACAATAGTTTTTAAGCTACTTTTCCATGAGCTATATATTGCAAAGACAAGGAATGAAATTTTAAAAGTAGCACGCAAGCAATTTACTTTGGAATGGCAGAGAAATACCACATAGTAGTTAGTTATGGTGGACACAAATGGCATAGGTTTTGGCTCAAGGTTTTGGATGCACGAGAGGCATTCCCTCTCAGTACAAGGATTTGGCTAGCAAGGTTGTTTGAAGCAAACACAAGTATGAACCGGTACATCAAAACTTACATAAGAACATATTGCAAGCATTATAAGACTCTACACTGTCTTCCTTGTTGTTCAAACACTTTTACCAGACAATATCTAGACTTTAGAGAGACCAATCATGCAAACCAAATTTCAACAAGCTCTATGGTAATTCTCCACTAATAGGTTCAAACTACATGATGCAAGAGCTTAAACATGATCTATTTGAGAGCTCAAAACAATTGCCAAGTATCAAATTATTCAAGACCATATGCCAATTACCACATGAAGCATTTTCTGTTTCCAACCAAATAGCAATGAACGAAGCGGTTTTCAAACTTCGCCATGAATATTAAAAGTAAAGCTAAGAACACCAGTGTTCATATGAAAAAGCGGAGCGTGTCTTTCTCCCACACAAGGAATGCTAGGATCTGATTTTATTCAAACACAAACAAAAACAAATAAAAACATACAGACGCTCCAAGTAAAGCACATAAGATGTGACGGAATAAAAATATAGTTTCACTAGAGGTGACCTGATAAGTTATCGATGAAGAAGGGGATGCCTTGGGTATCCCCAAGCTTAGATTCTTGAGTCTTCTTCAAATATGCAGGGATGATCCACGGGGGCATCCCCAAGCTTAGACTTTTCACTCTTCTTGATCGTATTATATCATCCTCCTCTCTTGACCCTTGAAAACTTCCTCCACACCAAACTCAAAACAATCTCATTAGAGGGTTAGTGCATAATCAAAAATTCACATGTTCAGAGAGGACACAATCATTCCTAACACTTCTGGACATTACCCAAAGCTACTGAAAGTTAATGGAGCAAATAAATCCATTCAAATACAGTAAAGGAGACAATGTGAAATAAAAGGCAGAATCTGTTAAAACATAACAGTCCGTAAAGACGAATTTTTCCGAGGCACTTAACATGCTCAGATGAAGAAGCTCAAATTGAATAGAAGTTGCGTACATATCTGAGGATCACTCGTGAATTTTCGCAGATTTTTCTGAGTTTCCTACAGAGATACCTACTCAAATTCGTGACAGCTAGAAATCTGTTTCTGCGCAGAAATCCAAATCTAGTATCAACCTTACTATCAAAGACTTTACTTGGCACAACAATGCAATAAAGTAAAGATAAGGAGAGGTTTCTACAGTAGTAACAACTTCCAAGACACAAATATAAAACAAAAATTGCAGAAGTAAAATAATGGGTTGTCTCCCATAAATGCTTTTCTTTAACGCCTTTCAGCTAGACGCAGAAAGTGTAAATCAAGTATTATCAAGAGATGAAGCATCAACATAGGAGTTGGGAGTTTTCTCAACAATGCATTGTATCTTATCTATGTAAGAAACTCCTCTTTCGTTACTCTTAGGCTTACTATCCTCCTCAAACAAATTTTCAGGAACAATCCAAGCAAAATTCTTTTCTAGTGCCTCATGCATTCCTAAGAGTTTATTAGGTATTGCTATTTGAATCTCCCCCTCACAATTGACTTTATTAGTGTACTTTAGTCTATCTTTCTCCATATTTTCAAGGGTATTTGCAAAGTTGGTATAAAAGCCAAGCATCTTATGTTGAATAAAGACTTTTCTAGCTTCTCTAGCTACATCACCAAATTCTTTAAGAAGGGTTTCTAAAACAAAATCTCTCTTTTCTCCTACTTCCATATCAGAGAGTGTAAGAAACATATGTTGCATTATAGGGTTAAGATTAACAAATCTAGCTTCCAACATGTGTACTAAAGAGGCAGTAGCAATTTCATAAGTAGGAGCAAGTTCTACCAAGTGTCTATCTTCAAAATCATTAACTGTACTAACATGAGTGAAAAATTCTTCTATATTATCTCTTCCAATGATAGACCCATGCCCTACTGATATATCTTTCAAAGTGAACTTAGGGGGAAACATGATGAAATAAACAAAAGGTAGATAAAGTAAATGCAAGTAACTATTTTTTTGTGTGTTTTTGATATAAAGAAAGCAAACAAAATAGAAAATAAAATAAAGTAAAGCAAGGCAATAAGCAAAGTAAAGAGATTGGATGTGAGAGACTCCCCTTGCAGCGTGTCTTGATCTCCCCGGCAACGGCGCCAGAAAACAGTTGCTGGCGTGCAGTTGACGTGGGAGTTAGAAATCTATGTGGTGTAACTTTTCTTCAGGTCCCGGGCAACGGCGCCAGAAAACATTCTTGATGGCGTGTGATGCACACGTCCGTTGGGAACCCTAAGAGGAAGGTGTGATGCGCACAGCAGCAAGTTTTCCCTCAGAAAGAAACCAAGGTTATCGAACAGTAGGAGATGAAGGCCACGTGAAGGTTGTTGGTGAAGGAGTGTAGTGCGGCGCAACACCAGGGATTCCGGCGCCAACGTGGAACCTGCACAACACAATCAAAATACTTTGCCCCAACTTAACAGTGAGGTTGTCAATCTCACCGGCTTGCTGTAAACAAAGGATTAAACATATGGTGTAGAGAATGATGTTTGCTTGCAAAGAACAGCAGAGAACAATGATTGCAGTAGATTGTATTTCAGATGTAAAAGAATGGACCGGGGTCCACAGTTCACTAGTGGTGTCTCTCCAATAAGATAAATAGCATGGTGGGTGAACAAATTACAGTTGGGCAATTGACAAATAGAGAGGGCATAGCAATGCACATACATATCATGATGACTAATATGATATTTACTTAGGGCATTACGACAAAGAACATAGACCGCTATCCAGCATGCATCTATGCCTAAAAAGTCCACCTTCGGGTTAGCATCCGCACCCCTTCCAGTATTAAGTTGCAAACAACATACAATTGCATTAAGTAATGTGCGTAATGTAAACAATACAAATATCCTTAGACAAAGCATCGTTGTTTTATCCCTAGTGGCAAAAGCATATCCATAACCTTAGAACTTTCTGTCACTGTCCCAGATTCAATGGAGGCATGAACCCACTATCGAGCATAAATACTCCCTCTTGGAGTTACAAGTATCAACTTGGCCAGAGCCTCTACTAGCAACGAAGAGCATGCAAGATCATAAACAACACATATATGATAGATCAATAATCAACTTGACATAGTATTCCATATTCATCGGATCCCAACAAACACAACATGTAGCATTACAAATAGATGATCTTGATCATGATAGGCAGCTCACAAGATCTAAACATGATAGCACAAGAGGAGAAGACAACCATCTAACTACTGCTATGGACCTATAGTCCAAGGATGAACTAACCACGCATCAGTCCGGAGGCGGGCATGGTGATGTAGAGTCCTCCGGGTGATGATTCCCCTCTCCGGCAGGGTGCCGGAGGCGATCTCCTGAATCCCCCGAGATGGGATTGGCGGCGGCGGCTGATACGTCTCTGACGTATCGATAATTTCTTATGTTCCATGCCACATTATTGATGATATCTGCATGTTTTATGCACACTTTATGTCATAATTATGCGTTTTCTGGAACTAACCTATTGACGAGATGCCGAAGGGCCAGTTGCTGTTTTCTGCTGTTTTTGGTTTCAGAAATCCTAGTAAAGAAATATTCTCGGAATTGGACGAAATCAACGCCGAAGATCTTAGAATCCCTGGAAGCATCCAGAACACCCGAGAGTCGCCAGAGGGGTGCCACAGGGGCCCCAGATGATAGGCCGGCGCGGCCCACCCCCTGGCCGCGCGGCCCTATGGTGTCGTCGCCCCGTTGACCTTCTGACGCCGCCTCTTCGCCTATAAGAAGCCCCTCGACCTAAAACCTCGATACGGAAAAACCACGGTACGAGAAACCATCCAGAGCTGCCGCCATCGCGAAGCCAAGATCTGGGGGACAGGAGTCTCTGTTCCGGCACGCCGCCGGGACAGGGAAGTGCCCCCGGAAGGCTCCTCCATCGACACCACCGCCATCTTCATCACTGCTGCTGTCTCCCATGAGGAGGGAGTAGTTCTCCATCGAGGCTCGGGCTGTACCGGTAGCTATGTGGTTCATCTCTCTCCTATGTACTTCAATACAATAATCTCATGAGCTGCCTTACATGATTGAGATTCATATGATGATGCTTGTAATCTAGATGTCGTTATGCTAGTCAAGTGAATTTTACTTATGTGATCTTCGGAGACTCCTTGTCCCACGTGTGTAAAGGTGACAGTGTGTGCACCGTGTGGGTCTCTTATGCTATATTTCACAGAATACTTATTCACTGTTATGAATGGCATAGTGAAGTGCTTATTTATATCTCTTTATGATTGCAATGTGTTTTGTATCACAATTTATCTATGTGCTACTCTAGTAATGTTATTAAAGTAGTTTTACTCCTCCTGCACGGTGTAATGGTGACAGTGTGTGCATCCGTGTTAGTACTTGGCGTAGGCTATGATTGTGATCTCTTGTAGATTACGAAGTTAACTATTGCTATGATGGTATTGATGTGATCTACTCCTCCTACATAGTGTGAAGGTGACAGTGTGCATGCTATGTTAGTACTTGGTTTAGTTGTGTTGATCTGTCGTGCACTCTAAGGTTATTTAAATATGAACATCGAATATTGTGGAGCTTGTTAACTCCGGCATTGAGGGTTCGTGTAATCCTACACAGTTAGTGGTGTTCATCATCCAACAAGAGGGTGTAGAGTATGCATTTATCTATTCTGTTATGTGATCAAAGTTGAGAGTGTCCACTAGTGAAAGTCTAATCCCTAGCCTTGTTCCTAAATACTGCTATCGCTGCTTGTTTCATTTCTTTATCACGTTACTACCGCTGCGTTACTACCGCTTGTTTCTTGTCTGGGCAAAGCACTTTTCTGGTGCCGTTGCTACTACTTATTCATACCACCTGTATTTCACTATCTCTTCGCCGAACTAGTGCACCTATTAGGTGTGTTGGGGACACAAGAGACTTCTTGCTTTGTGGTTGCAGGGTTGCATGAGAGGGATATCTTTGACCTCTTCCTCCCTGAGTTCGATAAACCTTGGGTGATCCACTTAAGGGAAACTTGCTGCTGTTCTACAAACCTCTGCTCTTGGAGGCCCAACACTGTCTACAGGAAAAGGAGGGGGCGTAGACATCAAGCTATTTTCTGGCGCCGTTGCCGGGGAGGAAAGGTAAAAGGCACTCATACTCCGGTTCAGGTATGATGCATTTTTTCTGGCGCCATTGTGTTTATGCTCGAAGCTATTTCCTTTAGATCCTGCAATTGCATCTTTTTGTTTCTTGTTTACACTAGTTAGGCATAATGGAAAACAACAAAAATATGAGAGATCTTTATGAACTTTATCTTGAATTAGGACATGATGTGTTTGAAGAGAGAATTAAAAAACCCATGGAACTTTATATGCATGCTAATGGGAATGTTATTAATATGAATGCTTTGAACACTATTGTTGCTAATGCTATGGAAAATTCTAAGCTTGGGGAAGCTGGTTTTGATGAGCATGATCTTTTTAGTCCCCCAAGCATTGAGGAGAAAATTTTCTTTGATGATACTTTGCCTCCTATTTATGATGATTATAATGATAGTAGCCTTTTGGTACCACCTGTTATGGAGGATTAATTTGATTATGATTACAATATGCCTCCTATATTTGATAGCTACTTTGTTGAATTTGCTCCCGCTATTACTAATAAAATTGATTATGCTTATGTTGGGAGTAATAATAATTTTATGCATGAGACTCATGATAAGAATGCTTTATGTGATAGTTATATTGTTGAGTTTGCTCATGATGTTACTGAAAGTTATTATGAGAGAGGAAAATATGGTTGTAGAAATTTTCATGTTACTAAAACACCTCTCCATGTGCTGAAATTTTTGAAGCTACACTTGTTTTATCTTCCTATGCTTGTTACTTTGCTCTTCATGAACTTGTTTATTTACAAGATTCCTATGCATAGGAAGCATGTTAGACTTAAATGTGTTTTGAATTTGCCTCTTGATGCTCTCTTTTGCTTCAAATACTATTTCTTGCGAGTGCATCATTAAAACTGCTGAGCCCATCTTAATGGCTATAAAGAAAGAACTTCTTGGGAGATAACCCATGTGTTATTTTGCTACAGTATTTTATTTTATATTTGTGTCTTGGAAGTTGTTTACTGCTGTAGCAACCTCTCCTTATCTTAGTTTAGTGTTTTGTTGTGCCAAGTAAAGTCGTTGATAGTAAAGTTCATACTAGATTTGGATTACTGCGCAGAAACAGATTTCTTTGCTGTCACGAATCTGGGCAAAATTCTCTGTAGGTAACTCAGAAAATTATGCCAATTTACGTGCGCAATCCTAAGATATGTACACAACTTTAATTCAATTTGAGCATTTTCATTTGAGCAAGTCTGGTGCCTCAATAAAATTCGTCAATACGAACTGTTCTGTTTTTGACAGATTCTGCCTTTTATTTCGCATTGCCTGTTTTGTTATGTTCGATGGATATTTCGATTCCATTGACTTTCAGTAGCTTTGTGCAATGTCCAGAAGTGTTAAGAATGATTATGTCACCTCTGAACATGTATATTTTGATTGTGCACTAACCCTCTAATGAGTTGTTCTAAGTTTGGTGTGGAGGAAGTTTTCAAGGATCAAGAGAGGGAGATGATACAACATGATCAAGGAGAGTGAAAGCTCTAAGCTTGGGGATGCCCCGGTGGTTCACCCCTGCATATATCAAGAAGACTCAAGCGTCTAAGCTCGGGGATGCCCAAGGCATCCCCTTCTTCATCAACAACATTATCAGGTTCCTCCCCTGAAACTATATTTTTATTCCATCACATCTTATGTGCTTTGCTTGGAGCGTCAGTTTGTTTTTGTTTTTGTTTTGATTTAATAAAATGGATCCTAGCATTCTTTGTGTGGGAGAGAGACACGCTCCGCTGTAGCATATGGACAAGTATGTCCTTAGGCTTTACTCATAGTATTCATGGCGAAGTTTCTTCTTCGTTAAATTGTTATATGGCTGGAATTGGAAAATGATACATGTAGTAATTGCTAAAATGTCTTGGATAATGTGATACTTGGCAATTGTTGTGCTCATGTTTAAGCTCTTGCATCATATAATTTGCACCCATTAATGAAGAAATACATAGAGCATGCTAAAATTTGGTTTGCATATTTGGTCTCTCTAAGGTCTAGATAATTTCTAGTATTGCGTTTGAACAACAAGGAAGACGGTGTAGAGTCTTATAATGTTTTCAATATGTCTTTTATGTGAGTTTTGCTGCACCGCTTCATCCTTGTGTTTGTTTCAAATAGCCTTGCTAGCCTAAACCTTGTATCGAGAGGGAATACTTCTCATGCATCCAAAATACTTGAGCCAACCACTATGCCATTTGTGTCCACCATACCTACCTACTACATGGTATTTCTCCGCCATTCCAAAGTAAATTGCTTGAGTGCTACCTTTAAATTTCCATTCTCCACCTTTACAATATATAGCTCATGGGACAAATAGCTTAAAAACTATTGTGGTATTGAATATGTACTTATGCACTTTATCTATTATTAAGTTGCTCGTTGTGCGATAACCATGTTCACTGGGGACGCCATCAACTACTCTTTGTTGAATATCATGTGAGTTGCTATGCATGTTCGTCTTGTCTGAAGTAAGGGAGATCTACCACCTTATGGTTAGAGCATGCATATTGTTAGAGAAGAACATTGGGCCGCTAACTAAAGCCATGATCCATGGTGGAAGTTTCAGTTTTGGACAATATCCTCAATCTCAAATGAGAAAATTAATTGTTGCTACATGCTTATGCATAAAAGAGGAGTCCATTATCTGTTGTCTATGTTGTCCCGGTATGGATGTCTAAGTTGAGAATAATCAATAGCGAGAAATCCGATGCGAGCTTTCTCCTTAGACCTTTGTACAGGCGGCATAGAGGTACCCCTTTGTGACACTTGGTTAAAACATGTGCATTGCGATGATCCCGGTAGTCCAAGCTAATTAGGACAAGGTGCGGGCACTATTAGTATACTATGCATGAGGCTTGCAACTTATAAGATATAATTTACATAATACATATGCTTTATTACTACCGTTGAAAAAATTGTTTCTTGTTTTCAAAATCAAAGCTCTAGCACAAATATAACAATCGATGCTTTCCTCTTTGAAGGACCATTCTTTTACTTTTATGTTGAGTCAGTTCACCTATTTCTCTCCATCTCAAGAAGCAAACACTTGTGTGAACCGTGCATTGATTCCTACATACTTGCATATTGCACTTATTATATTACTCTATGTTGACAATTATCCATGAGATATACATGTTACAAGTTGAAAGCAACCGCTGAAACTTAATCTTCCTTTGTGTTGCTTCAATACTTCTACTATGAATTATTGCTTTATGAGTTAACTCTTATGCAAGACTTATTGATGCTTGTCTTGAAAGTACTATTCATGAAAAGTCTTTGCTATATGATTCATTTGTTTACTCATGTCATATACATTGTTTTGATCGCTGCATTCACTACATATGCTTACAAATAGTATGATCAATGTTATGATGGCATATCACTCCAGAAATTATCTTTGTTTATCGTTTACTTGCTCGGGACGAGCAGAAACTAAGCTTGGGGATGCTGATACGTCTCCGACGTATCGATAATTTCTTATGTTCCATGCCAAATTATTGATGATATCTACATGTTTTATGCACACTTTATGTCATAATTATGCGTTTTCTGGAACTAACCTATTGACGAGATGCCGAAAGGCCAGTTGCTGTTTTCTGCTGTTTTTGGTTTCAGAAATCCTAGTAAGGAAATATTCTCGGAATCGGACGAAATCAACGCCGAAGATCTTAGAATCCCCGGAAGCATCCAGAACACCCGAGTGTCGCCAGAGGGGGGCCACAGGGGCCCCAGATGATAGGCCGGCGCGGCCCACCCCCTGGCCGCGCGGCCCTATGGTGTCGTCACCCCGTTGACCTTCTGACGCCGCATCTTCGCCTATAAGAAGCCCCTCGACCTAAAACCTCGATACGGAAAAACCACGGTACGAGAAACCATCCAGAGCCGCCGCCATCGCGAAGCCAAGATCTGGGGGACAGGAGTCTCTGTTCTGGCACGCCGCCGGGACGGGGAAGTGCCCCCGGAAGGCTCCTCCATCGACACCACCGCCATCTTCATCAGCGCTGCTGTCTCCCATGAGGAGGGAGTAGTTCTCCATCGAGGCTCGGGGCTGTACCGGTAGCTATGTGGTTCATCTCTCTCCTATGTACTTCAATACAATAATCTCATGAGCTGCCTTACATGATTGAGATTCATATGATGATGCTTGTAATCTAGATGTCGTTATGCTAGTCAAGTGAATTTTACTTATGTGATCTCCGGAGACTCCTTGTCCCACGTGTGTAAAGGTGACAGTGTGTGCACCGTGTGGGTCTCTTAGGCTATATTTCACAGAATACTTATTCACTGTTATGAATGGCATAGTGAAGTGATTATTTATATCTCTTTATGATTGCAATGTGTTTTGTATCACAATTTATCTATGTGCTACTCTAGTAATGTTATTAAAGTAGTTTTACTCCTCCTGCACGGTGTAATGGTGACAGTGTGTGCATCCGTGTTAGTACTTGGCGTAGGCTATGATTGTGATCTCTTGTAGATTACGAAGTTAACTATTGCTATGATGGTATTGATGTGATCTACTCCTCCTACATAGTGTGAAGGTGACAGTGTGCATGCTATGTTAGTACTTGGTTTAGCTATGTTGATCTGTCGTGCACTCTAAGGTTATTTAAATATGAACATCGAATATTGTGGAGCTTGTTAACTCCGGCATTGAGGGTTCGTGTAATCCTACACAGTTAGTGGTGTTCATCATCCAACAAGAGGGTGTAGACTATGCATTTATCTATTCTGTTATGTGATCAAAGTTGAGAGTGTCCACTAGTGAAAGTCTAATCCCTAGGCCTTGTTCCTAAATACTGCTATCGTTGCTTGTTTACTGTTTTACTGCGTTACTACTGTTGCGTTACTACTGCTTGTTTACTGTCCTGGGCAAAGCACTTTTCTGGTGCCGTTGCTACTACTTATTCATACCACCTGTATTTCACTATCTCTTCGCCGAACTAGTGCACCTATTAGGTGTGTTGGGGACACAAGAGACTTCTTGCTTTGTGGTTGCAGGGTTGCATGAGAGGGATATCTTTGACCTCTTCCTCCCTGAGTTCGATAAACCTTGGGTGATCCACTTAAGGGAAACTTGCTGCTGTTCTACAAACCTCTGCTCTTGGAGGCCCAACACTGTCTACAGGAAAAGGAGGGGGCGTAGACATCAGCGGCGTCTCTGGAACTTTTCTCGTATCGTGGCTCTCGGTAATAGGGTTTTCGCGACGGAGAGAATATATAGGCGAAGGGGCAGAGTCGGGGGACGCTCGAGGGGCCCACCCCATAGGGCGGCGCGACTAGGGGTGGGGCCGCATCCCCCTAGGGTGTGGCCGCCTCGTCGCCCCTCTTCGTCTCCTCTTCGGACTTCTAGAAGGCTCCGTGGAAAATAAGACCGTGGGCTTTTGTTTCGTCCAATTCCGAGAATATTTCCTGTGTAGGATTTCTGAAACAAAAAACAGCAGAAAACAGGAACTGGCGCTTCGGCATCTTGTTAATAGGTTAGTGCCGGAAAATGCATAAAAATGATATAAAGTGTATACAAAACATGTGAGTATTGTCATAAAACTAGCATGTAACATAAGAAATTATAGATACGTTTGAGACGTATCACATCACAGAATCTATTTTCAGAATAACAACTTTCCCAAATCTTACTTTTTCCTATTAGAGGCCAATTTGTGCACAAAAATGAAAAAAAATGATAAGAAGAGGTTATTACAGAGGTAATAACTTCAGAGACTCAAAAAAAGAAAAATTACATAAATAAACATGGGTTATCTCCCAAGAGTGCTTTTCTTTAATGTCTTTCAGTAGGCGCAGAAAAAGAGATAGCATCAAGTATTTTCAAGTGAAGAAATATCAAGATCAATCACTTCCTCTAACACACAATTTGTACAAATAGGTACTTTAGAAACCCTGGAGATGATTCAACATGCAAATCACTCTTAGTTGCACTATTTTTTTATTAATTTTAAACATATTATGGGCTTTTGGTTTAGGCACCTTGGGCACATAGATGAATTTTTGCTCTTTCCCGCCAAAGTTTTCTTCTTCTTAAACCCGAGAGAATAAAAGACTGAACTTAAAGTTTCCATAGCGTCCTCTAGTTTACCAATCCTTAGGTTTATACTATCATGGGTATTGCTAGCTTCTAAGACAGTGATTCTTTTATTGATACTTTCTATTGATTAATCAATTTGGCTAGCATTATCAAAGAAATTTGGAAAACTTTTCTCTAGAGAGCTCGGTCTTTTTACTACATCTTCCAAAGTGATCTCATTTTTAACAACATTAGTAGGTGGTATTCCTATTAAGATTTCATTAAAATTGCAGGCTTCCGAAGCAGGAGTACCCAAAAAATTACCCCCCGTGAGAGTATCCAAAACATAACTATTCCAGCTAGATATACCGACATAAAAATTTCTAAGAAGGATCATGATATAATATTTTTTTAGTACATCTATGATGAGCATCACTTATTCTATACCAAGCATCTTTTAAACTTCCCCCCTTTGTTGCTTAAAAGAACGAACCTTAACCTCAAGAATACTCATTTCAACAAGATTAAAACAAATCAATAGAAACAAAAGCTAAAATAGAAACTAAGTTTTGTGTGTTTTTGATATAATGAAGCAAAAAAAGAAAAAGTAAGATAATCTAAGCAAAACTATAACAAAGTAAAGAGATTGGAGATGAGAGACTCCCCTTGTAGAATCCTCTTTCTCCCCGGCAACGGCGCTAGAAAAAGAGCTTGATGAGCGCAGATTGCACACCGTTGGGGAACCTCAAGAGAAAGGTATGATGATCACAATAGCAAGTTTTTCTTCAGTAAGAAACAAAGGTTTAATCGACCAGTAGGAGAAATGTGTGACTTCTGAAGGTGTTGCTGATACGTCTCCAACATATCTATAATTTCTTATGTTCCACGCTAGTTTTATGACAATACCTACATGTTTTATTCATACTTTATATCATTTTTATGCATTTTACGGGACTAACCTATTAACAAGATGCCGAAGCGTCAGTTCCTGTTTTCTACTGTTTTTGGTTTCAGAAATTCGACACAGGAAATACTCTCGGAATTGGACGAAACAAAAGCCCACGGCCCTATTTTCCACGGAGTGTTCCAGAACATCGAAAAAGAGTCGGAGACGGCCAGCAGGGGGGCCACCCCATAGTGCGGCACGGCCCCACCTCCAGGCGCGCCGAGGTGTGGGGAGCCCACCTCGGGACTCCCCCGACACTGCCTCTTCGCCTATATATTCCTTCGTATCGGAAAACCCTAGTACCGAGAGCCAAAATACGAGAAAAGTTCCAGAGACGCCGCCGCCGTCAACCCCATCTCGGGGGGTTCTGAAGATCACCTCCGGCACCCTGCCGGAGAGGGGAATCATCACCGGAGGGCTCTACATCACCATGCCCGCCTCCGGACTGATGCGTGAGTAGTTCATCCTTGGACTATGGGTCCATAGCAGTAGCTAGATGGTTGTCTTCTCCTCTTATGCCATCATGTTTAGATCTTGTGAGCTGCCTATCATGATCAAGATCATCTTATTGTAATGCTACATGTTGTGTTTGTTGGGATCCGATGAATATGGAATACTATGTTAAGTTGATTATTGATCTATCATATATGTTGTTTATGATCTTGCATGCTCTCCGTTGCTAGTAGAGGCTCTGGCCAAGTTGATACTTTTAACTTCAAGAGGGAGTATTTATGCTAGATAGTGGGTTCATGCCTCCATTGAATCTGGGACTAGTGGGTTCATGCTAGATAGTGACAGAAAGTTCTAAGGTTGTGGATGTGCTGTTGCCACTAGGGATAAAACATCAATGCTTTATCTAAGGATATTTGTATTGTTTACATTACACATAGTACTTAATGCAATTGTCTGTTGTTTGCAACTTAATACTGGAAGGGGTGCGGATGCTAACCCGAAGGTGGACTTTTTAGGCATAGATGCATGCTGGATGGCGGTCTATGTTCTTTGTCGTAATGCCCTAAGTAAATCTCATAGTAGTCATCATGATATGTATGTGCATTGTTATGCCCTCTCTATTTTTCAATTGCCCAACTGTAATTTGTTCACCCAACATGTTATTTATCTTATTGGATAGACACCACTAGTGAACTGTGGACCCCGGTCCATTCTTTTACATCTGAAATACAACCTACTGCAATCACTGTTCTCTTTTGTTTTCTGCAAGCAAACATCATTCTCCACACCATACGTTTAATCCTTTGTTTTCAGCAAGCCGGTGAGATTGACAACCTCACTGTTAAGTTGGGGCAAAGTATTTTGATTGTATTTTGCAGGTTCCACGTTGGCGCCGGAATCCCTGGTGTTGCGCCGCACTACACTCCTTCACCAACAACCTTCGCGTGGCCTTCATCTCCTACTGGTTCGATAACCTTGGTTTCTGACTGAGGGAAAACTCGCTGTTGTACTCATCATACCTTCCTCTTGGGGTTCCCAACGGACGTGTGCTTTACCGTCATAAGCAGTTGCTAGCTGACTTATTGCAGGGCGCACTACCGGCGTCAGCAACAACGTGGAACCTAGACACAACACAACCAAAATACTTTTTCCCAACTTACAGGTAGGTTGTCAATCTCACCGATTTTGTTGAACACAAAGAATTAAATGTATAGTGTGGAAAGAGATGCTTGTTTGCAGTGAAATTAAAGAGAACAGTGCTTACAGTAACTAAACAGAACATGATGATTTTATCAGTGTAAAAGAAAAGGACCGGGGTCCACAGTTCACTATAGGTGTCTCTCCATAAAGATAAATAACATGCTGGGTGAACAAATTACAGCTGGGAAATTGATAGAATAAAGACCATACATGACAAGATGATTACTACGAGATTCCTTTAGGCATTATAACATAATACATAGACCGTAATCCAACTGCGTATATGATTAATAATCCACCATCCGGTTATCGTCTGAACCCCTTCCAGTATTAAGTTGCAAGTAACAAATTATGGCATTAAAAATATGTGTAAAGTAAACAATAGAATTACCCTTAGATAAAATATTGTTGTTTTCTCCCTAGTAGCAAAAGCACATCTATAATCTTAGAAGTTATTGTCACTCTTCCAGAAAACTAGAGGCATAAAACCCACTATCGAGCATAAATACTCCCTCTTGGAGTCACAAGCATTTACTCGGCCAGAGTATCTACTAGCAACGGAGAGCATGCGAGATCAAAAATAACATATGACAAGTATATAATCGATCTCAACATAGCATTCAATATTCATCGGATCCCAGCATACACAACATGTAGCTTTACATAAAGATGATCTTGAACATGATAGGCAGCTCATAAGATCTAAACATGAGGCACAAATTGGAGAAAACTACCATCTAGCTACTGCTATGGACCCGTAGTCCAGGGATGAACTACTCATGCATCACTTCAGAGGCGAGCATGACGATGTAGATGCTTTCGGTGATGATCTCCCTCTCCGGTAGGGTTTTCGGGAATAGCTTCAGAATGCTCCCGAGTTAGGCTCTGCGATGGCGGCCGCGACGGAACTTTTCGTGGATGGAGGCTCGGGTCTTTAGGTTTTTCCCGAGATCGTGAATAAATAGGCGAAAGGGCAAGGTCGGTGTATGCCTGGGGGCCCACACCACCCCTTGGCACGAGCCACACCCTGGCCGCGCCAAGGCATGGTGTGGCCGCCCAGTGGCGCCTTTTCTTCTCTCCTCCGGACTTCGTCTTCGTTATGGAAAAATAAGATATCCGGCTTTTGTTTTGTCCAATTCCGAGAATATTTCCTGTACAACTTTTATGAAATACAAAACAGCAGAAAACTTAGAACTTGCACCCTGGCATCTTGTCAATAGGTTAGTGCCGGAAAATGTATAAAAGTGCAACGAAGTGTAAGCAAAACATATATAAATTGATATAAAACAAGCATGAAGCATCAAAAATTATAGATACGTTTGCAACATATCATACTTCTCTTCCTTGTTCTTCGTGAGGTTCCGGCGTACGTCCGCCCACTTCTCGCAATTCTCGATGCGGACGAAGATGTTGAGGTACTTGAACATCTGGCCGTCGGTGTCTTCGATGTACATGTCGAACGCACGGCACATCTGCAAAGATAGGCCGACGAATCAAGATTAAACCTCGGCGATCCATGATCGATGGACAGCACGGCGAGTGAGCCCACCTTTTGCGCGAAGTCGGCACCGCTCATCGGGCGAGCTTCGATCTCCTCCTGTATGCCGTGCCACTTGCCGCACGCCACCTGCATGATCCCCCAATGGGTGCCCATGGCCTTGTCGCAGCGTACCATCACCGTCTTGTTGAAGTAGGGATCGACGATCTTGCATTCGTCGAACACCAACTTGATCCGCTGCCAGTACGTCTCATAGTTTTTATTGGCGTCAGTAATGCCATTCATGGAAATGGTCTTCCAAGCTTCGGTCAACGACGGTCAGCGACATTTGATCCGCGGCTCGGTCAACGCGTCCTCCTCCTCCTCCTCCTCCTCCTCCTCCTCTTCTTCTCCTCCTTCTCCTCCCCCTTCGTCAACAAGCCGCATGCGGCGTCCCTAGTGTAAATAAAAACTATGACCTAGATCATGAGCATGGAAATCGCCCTATTAAGATATTTGTTTGGACATGCCCAATAGATATATCGAAATGATTTATAATCTAATACAAAAATATGGTAGTCAGTCAACTAAAGGCTTCAATCTATAATCTAAATGCTTCTATAAATCTTACATGATTGTACACTATGACCTAGATCATGAGCATGGAAATCACCCTATTAAGATATTTTTTTAGTACATATGCCTAATAGATATATCTACATGATTGCATGGGCGGGCAGAGGACTTTGTCAATGGGTATTCAAAAACAAAATATAAAGAAAAGTACCAAAAAATAATAAGAAAACCATGGTTTGAACCATGAACGTGCTTAGACAGGTATACTTGGTCGAGCCAACAACCCAGCCACACTAATGTGTTAACTCTTGGATTGGACTTTATACAATCTAAACATAAATTCATAGCTGTTCATATGATTTGAAAAGTTTGACAACGTTATGATAATCTACAAAAATATGGTAGTCAGTCAACCAATGGCTCCAATTTATAATCTAAATGCTTCTATAAACCTTATATGATTGGACACAAGAAATCACCCTATTAAGATATTTGATAGGACATGCCTAATAGATATATATCTACGAAACTATAAAGGATGTTTATACAAACATTAATGTAGATGTAAAAAAACATGGATGCTTACAACTTAATTTACCATGTTTGTAAATTACATAACAAACTATTTATACAAAAAAAACTAAATCTAGCCCAAGGCAAGTAGAATAATTAATGTACGTTGCAATGCAAAGAATGATAAAATAAATATTAATAAATTTTCTATTTGATTAAGGATGTTAACCGTGTAATGGGGTAGGTATGACTATTAAGGCCATAGTATAATAAAACAAGTTACAGAAAGTATAAATTTTAGTGTAAATTATATTGAACTTGCCCTAGCCGGGTCAAAAATTTATTTGGACCACCCTGCCAACAGGTCAATATATAAACGTGGCGGATTGAAATTTATTGTTGCTATGGAGGGTGTAACCCTTCAAAAGGATCAGATGGAGTTTTAAAGTACTCAAAGAGCAAAAACTTGTGCAAATATGGAGGCGCTCAACGAGTTAACACAAAATCTAGGTTTTTTAAGTTATAATAACCTGAATGACTACTTTTAATGTGCCTGGAGGACTAGAGGTTACAACAACCAAGGCACGCCGGTACTTGCTCGAAGTCATGTTTTTCAAGCGCTTCGGAATTTCCAATGGAGTTGATTTTGTTTTCTCCATGACATCCACCCTAGCTCTAATATTGTATTCTTCATCTCGTTTGGTTAAACCATTTAACCGCAAAGTGCACTTTAGTATAGCCTGCTATTTGCTCTCAATCGCACTTCGAAGTATAACAACTTGACTTGGTGGATATGCAATGGAAAGAATGGAGTAAATCAGTTGAAGTCTGCTTATTCTACCACCTTTGTTCAAAAGATGTGTGGGTTTGATCAGACACTGTTATATTCAGCAAATTATATTATGGATTATTTCTGGCGAGCAAAAGCCGAGTTTTTTGTGTGCATAACCAAGAGTCGAGACAGTAGCATCTCTAGAAAACTCAAGATGGTTGTGTCCTGAAATATTTCAATGGATGACCACATGGGTCGATGGAGGTCACTTACTATCATTGTTGGGCGTGATTTTTTTTTTTTTTGCAAGTACTACTGTACCATTATTTTTCTGCAGGAATCCGTAGCGGGTTAATTAGGTACCTCCACGTGATAACGTACATGATTCGGTGGTTGGGTAGACAAGCCTGTTACGCAGGTTGGTACAACCGGATTGTGGTAAGCACGTCATGAAAGCTATACTTCTTCCATCCCTATTTGGCGACACACGTTTTTGGAGACCAAGTTTGATCATTGATTTGACCAACAAAAAATGGATTATACATCACAAAATTATACTACTAAGTTTCATTTAAATAAAGTTTTTAATGTTGTTAAGTGATACACGTATAATTCGTTAAATTTGTGGTAAAAGTTAGTACACCAAAAACAAGTGTGCTTCATCCTCATGCAATGGGGAGCGAGTAATTAATAGAAGAAGCAGAAAAGTATATAAAAAGAAATAGGACGTTGCTAGCCAGCATCCGGTGCTGGTTAGTCCGGCCCAGCATCCGAGTGCTGGTTGGTCCGGCCCAGCATCCGAGTGCTGGTTGGTCCGGCCCAGCACTCGAGTGCTGTTTGGTCCGGGCCAGCATCTGAAATCTTTCCCTCCTCCCACCAGTCGTTACCAGACAAAACACAGAAAGGACAGACAAAAACAGAAAGGACAGACAGTACATCTAGTCAAAAAAGATGTCAAAAAGGGAAGGAGGACCAATGCTATATCTGTGCCAGCCTCCAATTGTTGTACAGACGAAAACCACAATACAAACCGACCAGATCTCCTTCTTTTGCTGTCCAAGAACTCATCTCTTGCTCCCCCTGCCTTTCTCCTTCTTCCTCCTCCAGATCTGCTTCTTCCTCCTCCAGATATCCTACAGAGAGCTCAGTGCAACTACACAACAGCTACAAAACATCTTCTTTCCCCCACCCAGCAGAAGGTAAACCCTATTCTCCTTGACTATATTCTCAGCAGCATGAACTTGGTTGGTCTGAACCATCCAGATCTGTACCAACCCATATCCTCTTCCCCCCTTCCCCCAGATCTGTGTGCTTTCTATTCTGTACAAAAAGGCCTAACTTTTCATCAGGATGAACAGCTACAGATACATGCTTAACAGAAGATCAACATACATATTTGGTTTATTTTTCGTCCAGATCTGTGTTTTTATCTTCTGTACAAAAAGGCCTAACTTTTTCATCAGCACATATCTGTCTTGCAACAGAAAATCAACTTGCAAAACTTTGGTTCCTTTTTCCTGCCCTACAAAATCTCTGTGGTTCTGTTCTATACAGTAAGATCTATGATTTCATGAATTTCTGTAGAAAATATGGCTTGGAAAACAAAATCAACATGGTTGGTTTCTGTTCTACCCAACCAACTATGGTTTTTTCATGAGCACTTGCAGATGAAACCTAGTTTCCTGTTTCCATTATATGTCTAGGCTGATTTCAAACTACAAAAGCAACATTCTGGTATACTTTGTACCCCAAACTAGGTTTGAATTTAAAAACAGATGAACTGTGGCAGAAGTAATGTGAGAGAGAAAACCATACCTATGCCACAGATATAATCATAGTTTTCATTTGCATAGTAACATCATAGTAAAAGACCAAAAAAAGAAGACATCATAGTAGATAGTACGGTTTGCAGGAAAAAGAACGACAAAAAGGTTTGGAAAAACACCAGTTCTTTGGTCAGGGAAAATATAATTCTGCTGACTAGTAGTGGCGATTCGGAAACAACAGTCCACATAAAAACAACTATATGTCTTCTTGTTTTAAACGAAACATAAAAGGCGTAGCGATTCAGCCGCAGAATGTTTTTCCCTTTCCTGACATTGATATGCTGATGCCTCTTTTGTACTACTTGAGCATTTTGATTAAAACCTGCATAGTTACAAAATGAATTTGTCAGTTTAGAAATTAAACAAATTAAAAAGGCAACTTAAACGATGAAATCAGTATATTTTAGGTAGTTCCTGCTTTTTGTATAAAAGCTGCTTTCTTATATGAAAACATGATTAGCGCCAACCCAATATGCTAGGTTTGAAATAGTTGTTCATTTAGTTGGCTTGGTACAAACTTATTATGGATCAGTGCAACAAATAACAAAAAAAGTAACGAGCTTTTTCATGTTAACAGATGTCAGGATTCGATCTGAATGCAAGTCCAACAGAGGTTGATGACATTGACATGGATCCTCCTTTTTGCACTCAAGCTCCACCAGCGGAGATGGTTGAAGAATCTCCAGACCCGATAGGCAGCGACCAGGAAGTTGGTGGTGGTTCAAATGACCACAGCGGTAGAGGCCCGCATAACAATACAGATTCACGCAATGTTGGGAACAACAGCATCCCGACTACTACAATGCCTACAGAATCTACCACTTATCCAGAGTTTGAAGATGGTGAAGATGACATAGCTGGCATGCATGAAGTTCTTTCCACCCCAACAGAACCATTTCTTGGTATGCGGTTTGATACTGTCGAAGCAGCAAGAGTACATTATAATGCTTATGCAGCGAAATTGGGTTTCTCAGTTAAGTCTCACACATCCCAAAGGAACAGACATACAGGCACACTGGAGAAGCAGTAGTTTGTATGCAACAAATTCCGCAAACCTAAAACAGATGATGAGTTGCAGAGGGAAAGGATGAACATTATTGAAGAAGTGAGCCCAGTACAGATGGATGAAGAAAATTCATAAGGACATGATGAAGATGACGAAGCTGGAGCATCAAAAAGAAGTTCTAGTAGATTAGCGGTTAAGCGCAAGAGAGAAACTATCAAGCAGACAAGTTGTCGTGCTAGAATGTTTGTGAAGCTAATAAACAACAAGTGGGAGGTGACCTATTTTATTGCAGAGCATAACCACGCCATGGTTGACAAGCCATCCCTCACAAAATACTTGAGATCACACAGGGGTATTCCACCAGATGAGAGAGAGAGTTCCTAAGATGTCTACACAATTGCAATTTGCAAACAGGTTTGACCATAAACCAAACCATTTTTCTTTCCCACTGTTTTTTCATGTTTCTAAAAGTGGTCAGCATTTTGGAAGAATTATTTTGCAGTAGTAGGGATGCACCTTAAGTGTTCCAACAAAACTTAACCAGTAGACAGAACAAGTTATGGGTTGTTTTTCCTATACAACTTAAGCTTGTTCTTGGAAGCAAAGTTAGGGTAAAATGCAACTCAAACATGCACAAGATGGATTAACTTAGTCGTGGAGTGGAAGTTAACAAACTTTGTATTTCATATTAAGTTGTATAATGATTTCCATTTAGTTGTTTGACCAGCATGGCTAAGTTGGTTGCTTAATGCATATTAGTTGCTTCTCTGTTAACATCATCATTAAGTTGGTTTTCAATAAACATGGTTAAGTTGGTTACTGAAACCACTATAGAAAACAAGTTATGTGTTGTTTTCTTAGGAAACTTAAGCTTGTTCATGAAGCAACTAGGAGCCAGCTTAGTTTTTTCTGGCCTAAATTGTGTTTCTTAGCCAACCAATTTGGATTAGCAAAACACACTAAGTTGTATAATGATTTCCATTTAGTTGTTTGACCAGCATGGCTAAGTTGGTTTGCTTAATGCATATTAGTTGCTTCTCTGTTAACATCATCATTAAGTTTGTTTTCAAAAAACATGGGTAAGTTGGTTACTGAAACCAGTAGAGAAAACAAAGTTATGTGTTGCTTTCTTAGGCAACTTAAGCTTGTTCATGAAGCAACTAGGAGCCGACTTAGTTTTTTCTGGCCTAAATTGTGTTCCTTAGCCAACCAACTTTGGATTAGCAAACACACTTAAGTTGCACTACGGAATAAACAAACTTGGATTAACAAAAAATTGGGTTGCAAAAATAAGCCAGGCAAAAAATGTAGCAAATAAGCCTGCACTGGGATACTTCCTTGGATAAAATATGAGTTTGCAAAAGCATACCTTACCAGTGGTTGCAAAATGTCTGCCTTCCAATCTAATGAATCTATTTTTGAAAAAGTGACCTGAAAAAATAAGAGTGTATAATTAGTTGCATGGCAGATGTAGAAACAGTATGTATTGCCTAAAACACACAAAAAGTAGATTTTCTATTGCTATTAAGAAAGGTTTGTTACATGTATCATATGTTAACTGACATTTTGCTTTATTTTTCATTTGCAAAAAAAAAAATGGCAGGGCGCATGATGGAGATTATGTCTGAATTTTATGGTGAAGATGCTTTTGTCCCATATGGCCCTAAAACGATATCAAACTTGAGATCAGAATTCAGGAGTGAGAACAAGGAATATGACATAAGTGAGACACTTGACTATTTCAAGGACTTGAAGCAGAAAGACCCAGATTTCTTCTATGATTTCTCGTTGGACGATGAGAGCAGAGTTGAACACATATTCTGGGTCGACAGTGTTGCGAGGAAAGCTTATGAAGAATCCTATCATGATTGCGTGTCTTTTGACACAACCTTCTTGACAAATCGCTTCAGCATGCCTTTTGCCCCCTTCGTCGGGATAAACAGACATGGACAGTCATTCATGCTGGGTTGTGGTTTGATTCGAGATGAGAAACAAGAAAGTTTTGAGTGGCTTTTCCGCACTTTCCTTAAAGCAATGCATGGCAGGCAACCGTCGAACATAATCACAGATCAGGACTGGGCTATGAGGTCTGCGATACAAGCTATTTTCCCAGAAACCTGGCATCGAAACTGTCGCTGGCATATAATCAAGAAAGCTAATGAGAAACTTGGTTCTTTCTTAGGAAGGCGTCCAGGTTTGGCTGAAGAATTCAACTCATGTGTTGATGAGAGTTGGACTGTAGAAGAGTTTGAAGCCCGTTGGCAAGAAATGGTTCTGAAGTGGGAATTGGCAGGAATGAAACATTTGCTTGGTTAAAGAAAAATGCCCACACATGGGTTCCATGTTACTTCAAAGATCGCTTCTTCCCCTTCTTGCAGTCAACTCAGAGAAGTGAGGGCTTCAACGCTGTGCTGAAGCGTTATATTCATCCTCACAACTCAATTAAGCATTTTGTGAAGCAATATGAGAAGATTCAGCGGAAAATTTTAGGAGTTGAGGGGAACAATGACTACAGGACAGAACAGCTTGAGGTAGTGCCACAAACCACTTTCCCGATTGAGAAGCATGCGCTTTCAGTTTATACAAGGGATATCTACCACAGATTCAAAGTTGAGTTTGAACTCATTGGTAGGTACAATGTGCAGGTTCTTGCACCAAACATGTACTACTTGGTTCCTAACAGTGAGAGGTGCTACCCATACGGGGAAAGAAGCTACATGGTAAATGCAAGTGGTGAAAACAGCTACAACTGTGGATCAGCTGCAAGTTTCAGCGCGACGGTTTGCTTTGCTGTCACGTCTTGAAGGTGTTCACACACATAGGCATTGATAGGATACCAGAGAGGTACATCACAAGGAGGTGGACTCAACTTGCAGTTGAAAGTGTCACAATGCCTACTGGTCCTGCGTTGGATGAGTTGATGCCGGAACAGTCGCGACAGAAGTTGCGTTATGCAAATTTATGTACATCATTTGTACAGGTTGCTAAACTGGGCAGTGAAACTGAACAAGCAGAAGCTATTGCTCGCAGACACATTAGGGAGATGAAGGCTGAGTTTGTGCAATTGAAGAAAGTACGTAGGAAAAGGGCTAAAAGCAATACATCTACAAATGCAGCACATCCAACAGTACCTACTTCTGCGCATCAGCATACAACAGATCCTAATGCCCCGCAACATACACCTAGAGCTAATGCACATCAGCATACAGCTAGTCGTAATGCCCCGCAACCTACACCTAGACCTAATGCACATCAGCAAACAGCAGATCGTAGTGGACCACAACCTACATCAAGTTCTAATGCTCAGCAGGATACATCGGTTCCTCATGCCCAGCAGCAAGCAGCAGCTCCCAATGTGAAGCACGCACGACCTTCGGCTCCTACTGCTCGTAAAGCAAGTTCTAATGTGCAGCAGGAGACATTGGTCCCTCCTGTCCATCAGCAACCAGCAGCTTCTAATGCGAAGCGTGCAGCACCTTCAGCTCCCACTACTCGTCAATCAAGAAATGCATCGTCTTTGCCAAAAACTAGTACCAGTAAACGAGCAAAAGCTACTGGTAGGAACTGGTTTGACACTTCAGCTCCTACGGGACAGCAGACACAACCAACGGGAACCAGCCAGCAAATCCCTGTGGAACAAACTCATGCATCGCCTCAAGGTGTCCATGTGGGTCCTTCCCCGAGTACAAAGTTCTCAGGTAAACAGACAGAACATACGTCCTCTTTGCCGCAATCTGCTGCCCCCCTTGCACCTCAACATCAAGGTAGTGCGAACAAGCAAGCGCCAGTGCAAGGGGCATCTTCGGAACAACCATCTGGTGGTGTGGTTGCGCCCAGAGATGAACCTTTCGTTATTCTCAATCCTCCTAGATCTAGTACTAAAGGGCGCAAGAAAAGTCGAATACCCTCAGGTATTGAGTTGCAGCAAAAAAAAATGAGTTTGTGCGGTGTGTGTGGTCAGCCTGGTCATAACACTGCGACGTGTACTGCTGCGTTGGGCAATAAGGACAGACAACCATGAAAGCCATGGAAGGCATGAAAAGCCAGGGAAAGAAGATCTAGAGAAATGAAGTCATGATGTGTTGTCATCAATATATTGTAATTTGCTTTTTATTTTATATAAGTATGAACATAAAATTGTTGCTGGAGCTAATTACATGGATGCCTGGGGGGAAACGGAAAAAAGCTGTACTAGATACAGTGCTAGCTTTAATCCAGCAACTTTACCTCATTTCTTCTTCATTATAATTGCTTTCCATTTCACAGTATTCTTGACAGATGTAACCCATGTATGTGTCATCTTCTTCCTTATGATTGGGATATGAGAGGCTGAGTAGTTTGGCAACTTCCTGCCATTCCAATGTTCTGCATTGAACAAGGTGCAGATGCCACACTCCGTGCTGCAGTGGGTGTAAGAACCAAGTTAGACTTGAATGGGGAAACAACTTGGACAAGTGGGGTAATCAACTAAACATGAATGGAGGAAACAACTTGCACATGTTTGAAAAAACCAAGTTAGTTTGAATGGATAAACAAATTACCCAAAAAAACTATACATGTGTTAAAAAGCAAAGTTATTTTGAGTGTAGGAACAAAAGTTAGTACATTTGTAGGAAACAAAAAAAGTCAGTACATCTGTACAAACTTACTACATATTTGAAATAAACAAGGTCAAGTAGACATAAAATTTTCTTCTAAACTCACTTGGTCCCTTGCTTTGGTGGCTTTATGTCTTCGGGACCTTCAAACCTACTGATCTTAACTGGCGAATTTGCATAATACTGGTCCCACAATGTGTGAAGCGCTGACATAATATCCTCGACATTTTGAGCTAATTTTTTATCAGACAAAGATCTAATGGAATCGAGCACCTCAAATCTCCTATCTCTAATGTTGATGACGAATAACCAATAGTGGTTCACTGGTTCATCTGCCTCAGGTGCCAAGTCTTCAATTACTGGCAACATCACCTACATTTTATTTTATAGAGAAAATAAAATTAGTGATTTTATCTATATTTGAAAACCACAAATTTAATGTAAATTAAAAGGTGCAAAACTTAATGATGGTGCTGAAAAAAAAGCTCAAGTAAAATAATAATAGACAATTAAGGCATGTTTTCAGTAACAAACTTAAGTTGTTTTCAGTAACCAATTTAGCCATGTTTTCAAACCAACTTGACCATGTTTGAAAACCAACTAACATGCATTAAGTAACCAACTTATACCAACTTAAACGGGAAATACAAACTTTGTTGATTTCCACTACCCAACTTAGATATGTTGAACGCCGTAACTTAATGCAAATCAGTGTGCAAACTAAAAAAGGATGATAGTGCTGGAATTTTTTTTTAAAAATAAATTTAAGTGTGGAGAAATAGAAAAGCATTAAGTTTGATTAAAAAAAGCAACCAACTAAACTATGTTAATACAACTTGAGCATGTTTGCTAATCCAAGTTTGTTGATTCAGTGATTCAACTTGAACATGTTTGCTATTCAAAGTTTGTTGTTTCAGTAATGCAACTTAGGCATGTCTGCTAATCCAAGTTGGTTGGCTAAGGAACACAAGTTAGGCCAGAAAAACTCGCAGTGATCTTATCTATATTTGAAAACCACAAATTTAATGTAAAAATTAAAAGGTGCAAAACTTAATGATGGTGCTGAAAAAAATAGCTCAAGTAGCAGAATAATAGACAATTAAGGCATGTTTTCAGTAACTGATGTCTACGTTCCCCCTCCTTTCCTGTAGACAGTGTTGGGCCTCCAAGAGCAGAGGTTTGTAGAACAGCAGCAAGTTTTCCCTTAAGTGGATCACCCAAGGTTTATCGAACTCAGGGAGGAAGAGGTCAAAGATATCCCTCTCATGCAACCCTGCAACCACAAAGCAAGAAGTCTCTTGTGTCCCCAACACACCTAATAGGTGCACTAGTTCGGCGAAGAGATAGTGAAATACAGGTGGTATGAATATATATGAGCAGTAGCAATGGTGCCAGAAAATAGCTTGCTGGCGTGTAGTTGATGGTGGTAGTATTGCAGCAGTAGTAACGCAAAGATAAAACAAGAAACAAGCGAGTAACGCAGCAGTATTTAGGAACAAGGCCTAGGGATTACACTTTCACTAGTGGACACTCTCAACATTGATCACATAATAGAATAGATAAATGCATACTCTACACTTTTGTTGGATGATGAACACATTGCGTAGGATTACACGAACCCTCAATGCCGGAGTTAACAAGCTCCACAATAATGCTCATATTTAAGTAACCTTATAGTGTAAGATAGATCAACAGACTAAACCAAGTACTAACATAGCATGCACACTGTCACCTTCATGCATATGTAGGAGGAATAGATCACATCAATATTATCATAGCAATAGTTAACTTCGCAATCTACAAGAGATCATGATCATAGCATAAACCAAGTACTAACACGGTGCACACACTGTCACCTTTACACACGTGCAGGAGGAATAGAACTACTTTAATAACTTTGCTAGAGTAGCACATAGATAAATTGTGATACAAACTCATATGAATCTCAATCATGTAAAGCAGCTCATGAGATTATTGTATTGAGGTACATGGGAGAGAGATGAACCACATAGCTACAGCGGAGCCCTCAGCCTCGGAGGTGGATTACTCCCTCCTCATCATGGAAGCAGCGATGGCGGTGAAGATGGCGGTGAAGACGGCGGTGGAGATGGCTCCGGGGGCAATTCCCCGTCCGGCAGGTGCCGGAACGAGAGAGTTCTGTCCCCCGAATTGAGTTTCGCGACGGTGGCGGCGCCCCTGGAGTCTTTCTGGAGTTTCGTCAATTGGTACTGCGTTTTTAGGTCGAAAGGGCTTTTATAGGCGAAGAGGCGGCGCAGGGGGGCACCTGGGGGCGCCACACCCTAGGCCGGCGCGGCCTAGGCCTGGCCCGCGCCGCCATGTGGTGTGGTGGCCCCCTGGCCCCTCTTCGACTCTTCTTCGGTGTTCTGGAGCCTTCCGGAAAAAATAGGAGGTTTGGCGTTGATTTCGTCCAATTCCGAGAATATTGCCCGAACAGCCTTTCTGGAACCAAAAACAGCAGAAAACAACAACTGGCCTTTCAGCATCTTGTTAATAGGTTAGTTCCAGAAAATGCACGAATATGACATAAAGTGTGCATAAAACATGTAGATAACATCAATAATGTGGCATGGAACATAAGAAATTATCGATACGTCGGAGACGTATCAGCATCCCCAAGCTTAGTTCTGCTCGTCCCGAGCAAGTAAAACGATAACACAGATAATTTCTGGAGTGACATGCCATCATAACCTTGATCATACTATTTGTAAAGCATATGTAGTGAATGCAGCGATCAAAACAATGGTAATGACATGAGTAAACAAGTGAATCATAAAGCAAAGACTTTTCATGAATAGCACTTCAAGACAAGCATCAATAAGTCTTGCATAAGAGTTAACTCATAAAGCAATAATTCAAAGTAAAGGCATTGAAGCAACACAAAGGAAGATTAAGTTTCAGCGGTTGCTTTCAACTCATAACATGTATATCTCATGGATATTGTCAACATAGAGTAATATAATAAGTGCAATATGCAAGTATGTAGGAATCAATGCACAGTTCACACAAGTGTTTGCTTCTTGAGGTGGAGAGAAATAGGTGAACTGACTCAACAATGAAAGTAAAAGAATGGTCCTCCATAGAGGAAAAGCATCGATTGCTATATTTGTGCTAGAGCTTTGATTTTGAAAACATGAAACAATTTTGTCAACGGTAGTAATAAAGCATATGTATCATGTAAATTATATCTTACAAGTTGCAAGCCTCATGCATAGTGTACTAATAGTGCCCGCACCTTGTCCTAATTAGCTTGGACTACCGGATCATCACAATGCACATGTTTTAACCAAGTGTCACAAAGGGGTACCTCTATGCCGCCTGTACAAAGGTCTAAGGAGAAAGCTCGCATTGGATTTCTCGCTATTGATTATTCTCAACTTAGACATCCATACCGGGACAAGATAGAGAATAGATAATGGACTCCTCTTTTATGCATAAGCATGTAACAACAATTAATAATTTTCTCATTTGAGATTGAGGATATATGTCCAAAACTGAAACTTCCACCATGGATCATGGCTTTAGTTAGCGGCCCAATGCTCTTCTCTAACAATATGCATGCTTAACCATAGGGTGGTAGATCGCTCTTACTTTAGACACGACGGACATGCATAGCAACTCACATGAAATTCAACAAAGAGTAGTTGATGGCGTCCCCAGTAAACATGGTTATCGCACAACAAGCAACTTAATAAGAGATAAAGTGCATAATTACATATTCAATACCACAATAGTTTTTAAGCTATTTGTCCCATGAGCTATATATTGCAAAGGTGAATGATGGAATTTTAAAGGTAGCACTCAAGCAATTTACTTTGGAATGGCGGAAAATACCATGTAGTAGGTAGGTATGGTAGACACAAATGGCATAGTGGTTGGCTCAAGTATTATGGATGCATGAGAAGTATTCCCTCTCGATACAAGGTTTAGGCTAGCAAGGCTTATATGAAACAAACACAAGGATGAACCGGTGCAGCAAAACTCACATAAAAGACATATTGTAAACATTATAAGACTCTACACCGTCTTCCTTGTTGTTCAAACTCAATACTAGAAATTATCTAGACCTTAGAGAAACCAAATATGCAAACCAAATTTTAGCATGCTCTATGAATTTCTTCATTAATGGGTGCAAAGCATATGATGCAAGAGCTTAAACATGAGCACAACAATTGCCAAGTATCACATTACCCAAGACATTAATAGCAATTACTACATGTATCATTTTCCAATTCCAACCATATAACAATTTAACGAAGAAGAAACTTCGCCATGAATACTAAAAGCTAAGAACACATGTGTTCATATGCAACAGCGGAGCGTGTCTCTCTCCCACACAAGCATGATGTAATCCAATTTATTCAAACACAAACAAAAATAAAAGCATACAGACGCTCCAAGTAAAGCACATAAGATGTGACCGAATAAAAATATAGTTTCAAGAGAAGGAACCTGATAATTTGTCGATGAAGAAGGGGATGCCTTGGGCATCCCCAAGCTTAGACGCTTGAGTCTTCTTGATATATGCAGGGGTGAACCACCGGGTGCATCCCCAAGCTTAGAGCTTTCACTCTCCTTGATCATGTTGCATCATACTCCTCTCTTGATCCTTGAAAACTTCCTCCACACCAAACTCGAAACAACTCATTAGAGGGTTAGTGCACAATATAAATTGACATATTCAGAGGTGACACAATCATTCTTAACACTTCTGGACATTGCATAATGCTACTGGACATTAGTGGATCAAAGAAATTCATCCAACATAGCGAAAGAGGCAATGCGAAATAAAAGGCAGAATCTGTCAAAACAGAACAGTTCGTATTGACGAATTTTAAAATGGCACCAGACTTGCTCAAATGAAAATGCTCAAATTGAATGAAATTTGCGTACATATCTGAGGATCATGCACGTAAATTGGCTTTAATTTCTGAGCTACCTACAGGGAGGTGGACCCAGATTCGTGACAGCAAAGAAATCTGGAACTACGCAGTAATCCAAATCTAGTACTTACTTTTCTATCAAAGACTTTACTTGGCACAACAAAACACTAAACTAAGATAAGGAGAGGTTGCTACAGTAGTAAACAACTTCCAAGACACAAAATAAAAACAAAGTACTGTAGTAAAATAACACATGGGTTATCTCCCAAGAAGTTCTTTCTTTATAGCCATTAAGATGGGCTCAGCAGTTTTGATGATGCACTCGCAAGAAATAGTATTTGAAGCAAAGGAGAGCTTCAAGAGGCAAATTCAAAACAAATTTAAGTCTAACATGCTTCCTATGAAGAGGAATCTTGTAAATAAACAAGTTCAAGAAGTATAATGCAACAAGCGTAGAAAGATAAAACAAGTGTAGCTTCAAAAATTTCAGCACATAGAGAGGTGTTTTAGTAACATGAAAATTTCTACAACCATATTTTCCTCTCTCATAATAACTTTCAGTAGCATCATGAGCAAACTCAACAATATAACTATCACATAAAGCATTCTTATCATGAGTCTCATGCATAAAATTATTACTCTCCACATAAGCATAATCAATTTTATTAGTTGTAGTGGGAGCAAATTCAACAAAGTGGCTATCATCATATATAGGAGGCATATTGTAATCATAAAAGAAAATTTTCTCCTCAATGCTTGAGGGACTAAAAAGATCATGCTCATCAAAGCCAGCTTCCCCAAGCTTAGAATTTTCCATAGCATTAGCAACAATGGTGTTCAAAGCATTCATAGTAATAACATTCCCATTAGCATGCATATAAAGTTCCATGGGTTTTTTAATTCTCTCTTCAAACACATCATGTCCTAATTCAAGATAAAGTTCATAAAGATCTCTCATATTTTTGTTGTTTTCCATTATGCTTAACTAGTGAAATAAAAACATGCATGATATTAAGTAAAGTAAAACAAGTAACTATTTTTTTTTTGTGTTTTTGATATAGCAAACAAGATAGCAAATAAAGTAAAACTAGCAACTAATTTTTTTGTATTTTGATTTAGTGCAGCAAACAAAGTAGTAAATAAAACTAAGCAAGACAAAAACAAAGTAAAGAGATTGAGAAGTGGAGACTCCCCTTGCAGCGTGTCTTGATCTCCCCGGCAACGGCGCCAGAAAAGTGCTTGATGTCTACGTTCCCCCTCCTTTCCTGTAGACAGTGTTGGGCCTCCAAGAGCAGAGGTTTGTAGAACAGCAGCAAGTTTTCCCTTAAGTGGATCACCCAAGGTTTATCGAACTCAGGGAGGAAGAGGTCAAAGATATCCCTCTCATGCAACCCTGCAACCACAAAGCAAGAAGTCTCTTGTGTCCCCAACACACCTAATAGGTACACTAGTTCGGCGAAGAGATAGTGAAATACAGGTGGTATGAATATATATGAGCAGTAGCAACGGTGCCAGAAAATAGCTTGCTGGCGTGTAGTTGATGGTGGTAGTATTGCAGCAGTAGTAACGCAGTAAAACAGTAAACAAGCAGTAGTAACGCAGCAGTATTTAGGAACAAGGCCTAGGGATTACACTTTCACTAGTGGACATTCTCAACATTGATCACATAACAGAATAGATAAATGCATACTCTACACTTTTGTTGGATGATGAACACATTGCGTAGGATTACACGAACCCTCAATGCCGGAGTTAACAAGCTCCACAATAATGCTCATATTTAAGTAACCTTATAGTGTAAGATAGATCAACAGACTAAACCAAGTACTAACATAGCATGCACACTGTCACCTTCATGCATATGTAGGAGGAATAGATCACATCAATATTATCATAGCAATAGTTAACTTCGCAATCTACAAGAGATCATGATCATAGCATAAACCAAGTACTAACATGGTGCACACACTGTCACCTTTACACACGTGCAGGAGGAATAGAACTACTTTAATAACTTTGCTAGAGTAGCACATAGATAAATTGTGATACAAACTCATATGAATCTCAATCATGTAAAGCAGCTCATGAGATTATTGTATTGAGGTACATGGGAGAGAGATGAACCACATAGCTACAGCGGAGCCCTCAGCCTCGGAGGTGGATTACTCCCTCCTCATCATGGAAGCAGCGATGGCGGTGAAGATGGCGGTGAAGACGGCGGTGGAGATGGCTCCGGGGGCAATTCCCCGTCCGGCAGGGTGCCGGAACAGAGAGTTCTGTCCCCCGAATTGGAGTTTCGCGACGGTGGCGGCGCCCCTGGAGTCTTTCTGGAGTTTCGTCAATTGGTACTGCGTTTTTAGGTCGAAAGGGCTTTTATAGGCGAAGAGGCGGCGCAGGGGGGCACCTGGGGGCGCCACACCCTAGGCCGGCGCGGCCTAGGCCTGGCCCGCGCCGCCTTGTGGTGTGGTGGCCCCCTGGCCCCTCTCCGACTCTTCTTCGGTGTTCTGGAGCCTTCCGGAAAAAATAGGAGGTTTGGCGTTGATTTCGTCCAATTCCGAGAATATTGCCCGAACAGCCTTTCTGGAACCAAAAACAGCAGAAAACAGCAACTGGCCTTTCGGCATCTTGTTAATAGGTTAGTTCCAGAAAATGCACGAATATGACATAAAGTGTGCATAAAACATGTAGATAACATCAATAATGTGGCATGGAACATAAGAAATTATCGATACGTCGGAGACGTATCAGCATCCCCAAGCTTAGTTCTGCTCGTCCCGAGCAGGTAAAACGATAACACAGATAATTTCTGGAGTGACATGCCATCATAACCTTGATCATACTATTTGTAAAGCATATGTAGTGAATGCAGCGATCAAAACAATGGTAATGACATGAGTAAACAAGTGAATCATAAAGCAAAGACTTTTCATGAATAGCACTTCAAGACAAGCATCAATAAGTCTTGCATAAGAGTTAACTCATAAAGCAATAATTCAAAGTAAAGGCATTGAAGCAACACAAAGGAAGATTAAGTTTCAGCGGTTGCTTTCAACTCATAACATGTATATCTCATGGATATTGTCAACATAGAGTAATATAATAAGTGCAATATGCAAGTATGTAGGAATCAATGCACAGTTCACACAAGTGTTTGCTTCTTGAGGTGGAGAGAAATAGGTGAACTGACTCAACAATGAAAGTAAAAGAATGGTCCTCCATAGAGGAAAAGCATCGATTGCTATATTTGTGCTAGAGCTTTGATTTTGAAAACATGAAACAATTTTGACAACGGTAGTAATAAAGCATATGTATCATGTAAATTATATCTTACAAGTTGCAAGCCTCATGCATAGTGTACTAATAGTGCCCGCACCTTGTCCTAATTAGCTTGGACTACCGGATCATCACAATGCACATGTTTTAACCAAGTGTCACAAAGGGGTACCTCTATGCCGCTTGTACAAAGGTCTAAGGAGAAAGCTCGCATTGGATTTCTCGCTATTGATTATTCTCAACTTAGACATCCATACCGGGACAACATAGACAACAGATAATGGACTCCTCTTTTATGCATAAGCATGTAACAACAATTAATAATTTTCTCATTTGAGATTGAGGATATATGTCCAAAACTGAAACTTCCACCATGGATCATGGCTTTAGTTAGCGGCCCAATGCTCTTCTCTAACAATATGCATGCTTAACCATAGGGTGGTAGATCGCTCTTACTTTAGACAAGACGGACATGCATAGCAACTCACATGAAATTCAACAAAGAGTAGTTGATGGCGTCCCCAGTAAACATGGTTATCGCACAACAAGCAACTTAATAAGAGATAAAGTGCATAATTACATATTCAATACCACAATAGTTTTTAAGCTATTTGTCCCATGAGCTATATATTGCAAAGGTGAATGATGGAATTTTAAAGGTAGCACTCAAGCAATTTACTTTGGAATGGCGGAAAATACCATGTAGTAGGTAGGTATGGTAGACACAAATGGCATAGTGGTTGGCTCAAGTATTATGGATGCATGAGAAGTATTCCCTCTCGATACAAGGTTTAGGCTAGCAAGGCTTATATGAAACAAACACAAGGATGAACCGGTGCAGCAAAACTCACATAAAAGACATATTGTAAACATTATAAGACTCTACACCGTCTTCCTTGTTGTTCAAACTCAATACTAGAAATTATCTAGACCTTAGAGAAACCAAATATGCAAACCAAATTTTAGCATGCTCTATGAATTTCTTCATTAATGGGTGCAAAGCATATGATGCAAGAGCTTAAACATGAGCACAACAATTGCCAAGTATCACATTACCCAAGACATTAATAGCAATTACTACATGTATCATTTTCCAATTCCAACCATATAACAATTTAACGAAGAAGAAACTTCGCCATGAATACTAAAAGCTAAGAACACATGTGTTCATATGCAACAGAGGAGCGTGTCTCTCTCCCACACAAGCATGATGTAATCCAATTTATTCAAACACAAACAAAAATAAAAGCATACAGACGCTCCAAGTAAAGCACATAAGATGTGACCGAATAAAAATATAGTTTCAAGAGAAGGAACCTGATAATTTGTCGATGAAGAAGGGGATGCCTTGGGCATCCCCAAGCTTAGACGCTTGAGTCTTCTTGATATATGCAGGGGTGAACCACCGGGTGCATCCCCAAGCTTAGAGCTTTCACTCTCCTTGATCATGTTGCATCATACTCCTCTCTTGATCCTTGAAAACTTCCTCCACACCAAACTCGAAACAACTCATTAGAGGGTTAGTGCACAATATAAATTGACATATTCAGAGGTGACACAATCATTCTTAACACTTCTGGACATTGCATAATGCTACTGGACATTAGTGGATCAAAGAAATTCATCCAACATAGCGAAAGAGGCAATGCGAAATAAAAGGCAGAATCTGTCAAAACAGAACAGTTCGTATTGACGAATTTTAAAATGGCACCAGACTTGCTCAAATGAAAATGCTCAAATTGAATGAAATTTGCGTACATATCTGAGGATCATGCACGTAAATTGGCTTTAATTTCTGAGCTACCTACAGGGAGGTGGACCCAGATTCGTGACAGCAAAGAAATCTGGAACTGCGCAGTAATCCAAATCTAGTACTTACTTTTCTATCAAAGACTTTACTTGGCACAACAAAACACTAAACTAAGATAAGGAGAGGTTGCTACAGTAGTAAACAACTTCCAAGACACAAAATAAAAACAAAGTACTGTAGTAAAATAACACATGGGTTATCTCCCAAGAAGTTCTTTCTTTATAGCCATTAAGATGGGCTCAGCAGTTTTGATGATGCACTCGCAAGAAATAGTATTTGAAGCAAAGGAGAGCTTCAAGAGGCAAATTTAAAACAAATTTAAGTCTAACATGCTTCCTATGAAGAGGAATCTTGTAAATAAACAAGTTCAAGAAGTATAATGCAACAAGCGTAGAAAGATAAAACAAGTGTAGCTTCAAAAATTTCAGCACATAGAGAGGTGTTTTAGTAACATGAAAATTTCTACAACCATATTTTCCTCTCTCATAATAACTTTCAGTAGCATCATGAGCAAACTCAACAATATAACTATCACATAAAGCATTCTTATCATGAGTCTCATGCATAAAATTATTACTCTCCACATAGAGTAATATAATAAGTGCAATATGCAAGTATGTAGGAATCAATGCACAGTTCACACAAGTGTTTGCTTCTTGAGGTGGAGAGAAATAGGTGAACTGACTCAACAATGAAAGTAAAAGAATGGTCCTCCATAGAGGAAAAGCATCGATTGCTATATTTGTGCTAGAGCTTTGATTTTGAAAATATGAAACAATTTTGTCAACGGTAGTAATAAAGCATATGCATCATGTAAATTATATCTTATAAGTTGCAAGCCTCATGCATAGCGTACTAATAGTGCCCGCACCTTGTCCTAATTAGCTTGGACTACCGGGTCATCACAATGCATTGTTTTTACCAAGTGTCACAAAGGGGTACCTCTATGCCGCCTGTACAAAGGTCTAAGGAGAAAGCTCGCATTGGATTTCTCGCTATTGATTATTCTTCAACTTAGACATCCATACCGGGACAACATAGACAACAGATAATGGACTCCTCTTTTATGCATAAGCATATAACAACAATTAATAATTTTCTCATTTGAGATTTGAGGATTGTTGTCCAAAACTGAAACTTCCACCATGGATCATGGCTTTAGTTAGCGGCCCAATGTTCTTCTCTAACATATGCATGCTTAACCATATGGTGGTAGATCTCTCTTACTTCAGACAAGACGAACATGCATAGCAACTCACATGAAATTCAACAATGAAAAGTTGATGGCGTCCCCAGTGAACATGGTTATCGCACAACAAGCAACTTAATAAGAGATAAAGTGCATAATTACATATTCAATACCACAATAGTTTTTAAGCTATTTGTCCCATGAGCTATATATTGCAAAGGTGAATGATGGAATTTTAAAGGTAGCACTCAAGCAATTTACTTTGGAATGGCGGAAAAATACCATGTAGTATAGGTAGGTATGGTGGACACAAATGGCATAGTGGTTGGCTCAAGTATTTTGGATGCATGAGAAGTATTCCCTCTCGATACAAGGTTTAGGCTAGCAAGGCTTATTTGAAACAAACACAAGGATGAACCGGTGCAGCAAAACTCACATAAAAGACATATTGAAAACATTATAAGACTCTACACCGTCTTCCTTGTTGTTCAAACTCAATACTAGAAATTATCTAGACCTTAGAGAAACCAAATATGCAAACCAAATTTTAGCATGCTCTATGTATTTCTTCATTAATGGGTGCAAAGCATATGATGCAAGAGCTTAATCATGAGCACAACAATTGCCAAGTATCACATTACCCAAGACATTTATAGCAATTACTATATGTATCATTTTCCAATGCAACCATATAACAATTTAACGAAGGAGAAACTTCGCCATGAATACTATGAGTAGAAACCAAGGACATACTTGTCCATATGCTACAGCGGAGCGTGTCTCTCTCCCATAAAGTGAATGCTAGGATCCATTTTATTCAAACAAAACAAAAAACAAAAACAAACCGACGCTCCAAGAAAAAGCACATAAGATGTGATGGAATAAAAATATAGTTTCAGGGGAGGAACCTGATAATGTTGTCGATGAAGAAGGGGATGCCTTGGGCATCCCCAAGCTTAGACGCTTGAGTCTTCTTGATATATGTAGGGGTGAACCACCGGGTGCATCCCCAAGCTTAGAGCTTTCACTCTCCTTGATCATGTTGCATCATACTCCTCTCTTGATCCTTGAAAACTTCCTCCACACCAAACTCGAAATAACTCATTAGAGGGTTAGTGCACAATATAAATTGACATATTCAGAGGTGACACAATCATTCTTAACACTTCTGGACATTGCATAATGCTACTGGACATTAATGGATCAAAGAAATTCATCCAACATAGCGAAAGAGGCAATGCGAAATAAAAGGCAGAATCTGTCAAAACAGAACAGTTCGTATTGACGAATTTTAAAATGGCACCAGACTTGCTCAAATGAAAATGCTCAAATTGACTGAAAGTTGCGTACATATCTGAGGATCACTCACGTAAATTGGCATAATTTTCTGAGTTACCTACAGAGAAAACAGCCCAGATTCGTGACAGCAAAGAAATCTGTTTCTGCACAGTAATCCAAATCTAGTATGAACTTTACTATCAACGACTTTACTTGGCACAACAAAACACTAAACTAAGATAAGGAGAGGTTGCTACAGTAGTAAACAACTTCCAAGACTCAAAATAAAAACAAAGTACTGTAGTAAAATAACACATGGGTTATCTCCCAAGAAGTTCTTTCTTTATAGCCATTAAGATGGGCTCAGCAGTTTTGATGATGCACTCGCAAGAAATAGTATTTGAAGCAAAAGAGAGCTTAAAGAGGCAAATTCAAAACACATTTAAGTCTAACATGCTTCCTATGAAGAGGAATCTTGTAAATAAACAAGTTCAAGAAGCATAATGCAACAAGCGTAGAAAGATAAAACAAGTGTAGCTTCAAAAATTTCAGCACATAGAGAGGTGTTTTAGTAACATGAAAATTTCTACAACCATATTTTCCTCTCTCATAATAACTTTCAGTAGCATCATGAGCAAACTCAACAATATAACTATCACATAAAGCATTCTTATCATGAGTCTCATGCATAAAATTATTACTCTCCACATAAGCATAATCAATTTTATTAGTTGTAGTGGGAGCAAATTCAACAAAGTGGCTATCATCATATATAGGAGGCATATTGTAATCATAAAAGAAAATTTTCTCCTCAATGCTTGGGGGACTAAAAAGATCATGCTCATCAAAGCCAGCTTCCCCAAGCTTAGAATTTTCCATAGCATTAGCAACAATGGTGTTCAAAGCATTCATAGTAATAGCATTCCCATTAGCATGCATATAAAGTTCCATGGGTTTTTTAATTCTCTCTTCAAACACATCATGTCCTAATTCAAGATAAAGTTCATAAAGATCTCTCATATTTTTGTTGTTTTCCATTATGCTTAACTAGTGAAATAAAAACATGCATGATATTAAGTAATGTAAAACAAGTAACTAATTTTTTTTTGTGTTTTTGATATAGCAAACAAGATAGCAAATAAAGTAAAACTAGCAACTAATTTTTTTGTATTTTGATTTAGTGCAGCAAACAAAGTAGTAAATAAAACTAAGCAAGACAAAAACAAAGTAAAGAGATTGAGAAGTGGAGACTCCCCTTGCAGCGTGTCTTGATCTCCCCGGCAGCGGCGCCAGAAAAAGAGCTTGATGGCGTGTATTTCACACGTTCGTTGGGCAACCCCAAGAGGAAGGTATGATGCGCACAGCAGCAAGTTTTCCCTCAGAAAGAAACCAAGGTTTATCGAACCAGGAGGAGCCAAGAAGCACGTTGAAGGTTGATGGCGGCGGGATGTAGTGCGGCGCAACACCAGGGATTCCGGCGCCAACGTGGAACCTGCACAACACAACCAAAGTACTTTGCCCCAACGAAACAGTGAGGTTGTCAATCTCACCGGCTTGCTGTAACAAAGAGTTAACCGTATTGTGTGGAAGATGATTGTTTGCAGAAAACAGTAGAACAAGTATTGCAGTAGATTGTATTTCAGTAAAGAGAATTGGACCGGGGTCCACAGTTCACTAGAGGTGTCTCTCCCATAAGACGAACAACATGTTGGGTGAACAAATTACAGTTGGGCAATTGACAAATAAAGAGGGCATGACCATGCACATACATATCATGATGAGTATAGTGAGATTTAATTGGGCATTACGACAAAGTACATAGACCGTCATCCAACAGCATCTATGCCTAAAAAGTCCACCTTCAGGTTATCATCCGAACCCCCTCCAGTATTAAGTTGCTAACAACAGACAATTGCATTAAGTATTGCGCGTAATGTAATCAGTGACTACATCCTTGAACATAGCACCAATGTTTTATCCCTAGTGGCAACAGCACATCCGTAACCTTAGTGGTTCTTGTCACTCCTCCAGATTCACGGAGACATGAACCCACTATCGAGCATAAATACTCCCTCTTGGAGTTACTAGCATCAACTTGGCCAGAGCATCTACTAATAACGGAGAGCATGCAAGATCATAAACAACACATAGCATAACTTTGATAATCAACATAACAAGTATTCTCTATTCATCGGATCCCAACAAACGCAACATATAGAATTACAGATAGATGATCTTGATCATGTTAGGCAGCTCACAAGATCCGACAATGAAGCACAATGGGGAGAAGACAACCATCTAGCTACTGCTATGGACCCATAGTCCAGGGGTAGACTACTCACACATCACACCGGAGGCGACCATGGCGGCGTAGAGTCCTCCGGGAGATGATTCCCCTCTCCGGCAGGGTGCCGGAGGCGATCTCCTGGATCCCCCGAGATGGGATCGGCGGCGGCGGCGTCTCTGGAAGGTTTTCCGTATCGTGGTTCTCGGTACTGGGGGTTTCGTCACGGAGACTTTTTATAGGCGGAAGGGCAGGTTAAGAGGCGGCACGGGGGCCCCACACCACAGGCCGGCGCGGCCAAGGGGGGGGGGGCCGCGCCGCCCTATGGTGTGGCCCCTCTGTGGCCCCTCTTCGTCTCTCCTTCGGACTTCTGGAAGCTTCGTGAGAAAATAGGCCCCTGGGCTTTGATTTCGTCCAATTCCGAGAATATTTCCTTACTAGGATTTCTGAAACCAAAAACAGCAGAAACAAAGAATCGGCACTTCGGCATCTTGTTAATAGGTTAGTTCCAGAAAATGCACGAATATGACATAAAGTATGCATAAAACATGTAGATAACATCAATAATGTGGCATGGAACATAAGAAATTATCGATACGTCGGAGACGTATCAGCATCCCCAAGCTTAGTTCTGCTCGTCCCGAGCAGGTAAAACGATAACACAGATAATTTCTGGAGTGACATGCCATCATAATCTTGATCATACTATTTGTAAAGCATATGTAGTGAATGCAGCGATCGAAACAATGTATATGACATGAGTAAACAAGTGAATCATATAGCAAAGACTTTTCATGAATAGCACTTCAAGACAAGCATCAATAAGTCTTGCATAAGAGTTAACTCATAAAGCAATAATTCAAAGTAGAGATATTGAAGCAACACAAAAGAAGATTAAGTTTCAGCGGTTGCTTTCAACTTGTAACATGTATATCTCATGGATATTGTCAGCATAGAGTAATATAATAAGTTCAATAAGCAAGTATGTAGGAATCAATGCACAGTTCACACAAGTGTTTGCTTCTTGAGGTGGAGAGAGATAGGTGAACTGACTCAACATTGAAAGTAAAAGAATGGTCCTCCATAGAGGAAAAGCATCGATTGCTATATTTGTGCTAGAGCTTTGATTTTGAAAACATGAAACAATTTTGTCAACGGTAGTAATAAAGCATATGCATCATGTAAATTATATCTTATAAGTTGCAAGCCTCATGCATAGCGTACTAATAGTGCCCGCACCTTGTCCTAATTAGCTTGGACTACCGGGTCATCACAATGCATTGTTTTTACCAAGTGTCACAAAGGGGTACCTCTATGCCGCCTGTACAAAGGTCTAAGGAGAAAGCTAGCATTGGATTTCTCGCTATTGATTATTCTTCAACTTAGACATCCATACCGGGACAACATAGACAACAGATAATGGACTCCTCTTTTATGCATAAGCATATAACAACAATTAATAATTTTCTCATTTGAGATTTGAGGATTGTTGTCCAAAACTGAAACTTCCACCATGGATCATGGCTTTAGTTAGCGGCCCAATGTTCTTCTCTAACATATGCATGCTTAACCATATGGTGGTAGATCTCTCTTACTTCAGACAAGACGAACATGCATAGCAACTCACATGAAATTCAACAATGAAAAGTTGATGGCGTCCCCAGTGAACATGGTTATCGCACAACAAGCAACTTAATAAGAGATAAAGTGCATAATTACATATTCAATACCACAATAGTTTTTAAGCTATTTGTCCCATGAGCTATATATTGCAAAGGTGAATGATGGAATTTTAAAGGTAGCACTCAAGCAATTTACTTTGGAATGGCGGAAAAATACCATGTAGTATAGGTAGGTATGGTGGACACAAATGGCATAGTGGTTGGCTCAAGTATTTTGGATGCATGAGAAGTATTCCCTCTCGATACAAGGTTTAGGCTAGCAAGGCTTATTTGAAACAAACACAAGGATGAACCGGTGCAGCAAAACTCACATAAAAGACATATTGAAAACATTATAAGACTCTACACCGTCTTCCTTGTTGTTCAAACTCAATACTAGAAATTATCTAGACCTTAGAGAAACCAAATATGCAAACCAAATTTTAGCATGCTCTATGTATTTCTTCATTAATGGGTGCAAAGCATATGATGCAAGAGCTTAATCATGAGCACAACAATTGCCAAGTATCACATTACCCAAGACATTTATAGCAATTACTACATGTATCATTTTCCAATTCCAACCATATAACAATTTAACGAAGGAGAAACTTCGCCATGAATACTATGAGTAGAAACCAAGGACATACTTGTCCATATGCTACAGCGGAGCGTGTCTCTCTCCCATAAAGTGAATGCTAGGATCCATTTTATTCAAACAAAACAAAAAACAAAAACAAACCGACGCTCCAAGAAAAAGCACATAAGATGTGATGGAATAAAAATATAGTTTCAGGGGAGGAACCTGATAATGTTGTCGATGAAGAAGGGGATGCCTTGGGCATCCCCAAGCTTAGACGCTTGAGTCTTCTTGATATATGCAGGGGTGAACCACCGGGTGCATCCCCAAGCTTAGAGCTTTCACTCTCCTTGATCATGTTGCATCATACTCCTCTCTTGATCCTTGAAAACTTCCTCCACACCAAACTCGAAACAACTCATTAGAGGGTTAGTGCACAATATAAATTGACATATTCAGAGGTGACACAATCATTCTTAACACTTCTGGACATTGCATAATGCTACTGGACATTAATGGATCAAAGAAATTCATCCAACATAGCGAAAGAGGCAATGCGAAATAAAAGGCAGAATCTGTCAAAACAGAACAGTTCGTATTGACGAATTTTAAAATGGCACCAGACTTGCTCAAATGAAAATGCTCAAATTGACTGAAAGTTTCGTACATATCTGAGGATCACTCACGTAAATTGGCATAATTTTCTGAGTTACCTACAGAGAAAACAGCCCAGATTCGTGACAGCAAAGAAATCTGTTTCTGCGCAGTAATCCAAATCTAGTATGAACTTTACTATCAACGACTTTACTTGGCACAACAAAACACTAAACTAAGATAAGGAGAGGTTGCTACAGTAGTAAACAACTTCCAAGACTCAAAATAAAAACAAAGTACTGTAGTAAAATAACACATAGGTTATCTCCCAAGAAGTTCTTTCTTTATAGCCATTGAGATGGGCTCAGCAGTTTTGATGATGCACTCGCAAGAAATAGTATTTGAAGCAAAAGAGAGCTTAAAGAGGCAAATTCAAAACACATTTAAGTCTAACATGCTTCCTATGAAGAGGAATCTTGTAAATAAACAAGTTCAAGAAGCATAATGCAACAAGGGTAGAAAGATAAAACAAGTGTAGCTTCAAAAATTTCAGCACATAGAGAGGTGTTTTAGTAACATGAAAATTTCTACAACCATATTTTCCTCTCTCATAATAACTTTCAGTAGCATCATGAGCAAACTCAACAATATAACTATCACATAAAGCATTCTTATCATGAGTCTCATGCATAAAATTATTACTCTCCACATAAGCATAATCAATTTTATTAGTTGTAGTGGGAGCAAATTCAACAAAGTGGCTATCATCATATATAGGAGGCATATTGTAATCATAAAAGAAAATTTTCTCCTCAATGCTTGGGGGACTAAAAAGATCATGCTCATCAAAGCCAGCTTCCCCAAGCTTAGAATTTTCCATAGCATTAGCAACAATGGTGTTCAAAGCATTCATAGTAATAGCATTCCCATTAGCATGCATATAAAGTTCCATGGGTTTTTTAATTCTCTCTTCAAACACATCATGTCCTAATTCAAGATAAAGTTCATAAAGATCTCTCATATTTTTGTTGTTTTCCATTATGCTTAACTAGTGAAATAAAAACATGCATGATATTAAGTAATGTAAAACAAGTAACTAATTTTTTTTTGTGTTTTTGATATAGCAAACAAGATAGCAAATAAAGTAAAACTAGCAAATAATTTTTTTGTATTTTGATTTAGTGCAGCAAACAAAGTAGTAAATAAAACTAAGCAAGACAAAAACAAAGTAAAGAGATTGAGAAGTGGAGACTCCCCTTGCAGCGTGTCTTGATCTCCCCGGCAGCGGCGCCGTAAAAGAGCTTGATGGCGTGTATTTCACACGTTCGTTGGGCAACCCCAAGAGGAAGGTATGATGCGCACAGCAGCAAGTTTTCCCTCGTAAAGAAACCAAGGTTTATCGAACCAGGAGGAGCCAAGAAGCACGTTGAAGGTTGATGGCGGCGGGATGTAGTGCGGCGCAACACCAGGGATTCCGGCGCCAACGTGGAACCTGCACAACACAACCAAAGTACTTTGCCCCAACGAAACAGTGAGGTTGTCAATCTCACCGGCTTGCTGTAACAAAGAGTTAACCGTATTGTGTGGAAGATGATTGTTTGCAGAAAACAGTAGAACAAGTATTGCAGTAGATTGTATTTCAAGAAAGAGAATTGGACCGGGGTCCACGGTTCACTAGAGGTGTCTCTCCCATAAGGCGAACAACATGTTGGGTGAACAAATTACAGTTGGGCAATTGACAAATAAAGAGGGCATGACCATGCACATACATATCATGATGAGTATAGTGAGATTTAATTGGGCATTACGACAAAGTACATAGACCGTCATCCAACAGCATCTATGCCTAAAAAGTCCACCTTCGTGTTATCATCCGAACCCTCCAAACATTAAGTTGCTAACAACAGACAATTGCATTAAGTATTGCGCGTAATGTAATCAGTGACTACATCCTTGAACATAGCACCAATGTTTTATCCCTAGTGGCAACAGCACATCCGTAACCTTAGTGGTTCTTGTCACTCCTCCAGATTCACGGAGACATGAACCCACTATCGAGCATAAATACTCCCTCTTGGAGTTACTAGCATCAACTTGGCCAGAGCATCTACTAATAACGGAGAGCATGCAAGATCATAAACAACACATAGCATAACTTTGATAATCAACATAACAAGTATTCTCTATTCATCGGATCCCAACAAACGCAACATATAGAATTACAGATAGATGATCTTGATCATGTTAGGCAGCTCACAAGATCCGACAATGAAGCACAATGGGGAGAAGACAACCATCTAGCTACTGCTATGGACCCATAGTCCAGGGGTAGACTACTCACACATCACACCGGAGGCGACCATGGCGGCGTAGAGTCCTCCGGGAGATGATTCCCCTCTCCGGCAGGGTGCCGGAGGCGATCTCCTGGATCCCCCGAGATGGGATCGGCGGCGGCGACGTCTCTGGAAGGTTTTCCGTATCGTGGTTCTCGGTACTGGGGGTTTCGTCACGGAGACTTTTTATAGGCGGAAGGGCAGGTCAAGAGGCGGCACGGGGGCCCCACACCACAGGCCGGCGCGGCCAAGGGGGGGGGCCGCGCCGCCCTATGGTGTGGCCCCTCCGTGGCCCCTCTTCGTCTCTCCTTCGGACTTCTGGAAGCTTCGTGAGAAAATAGGCCCCTGGGCTTTGATTTCGTCCAATTCCGAGAATATTTCCTTACTAGGATTTCTGAAACCAAAAACAAAGCAGAAAACAAAGAATCGGCACTTCGGCATCTTGTTAATAGGTTAGTTCCAGAAAATGCACGAATATGACATAAAGTGTGCATAAAACATGTAGATAACATCAATAATGTGGCATGGAACATAAGAAATTATCGATACGTCGGAGACGTATCAAGATGTTGCATATATTGAAAAAAGCATGTAATTATGAAAAATACACATGACGCGGGGAGGAAAGGCCACAAAAAAAAACAATGGTACAACAGGTATAGTAGACTAAAAAGGAAAAATAATGGATTCATACCGTAACCCTCAAAGGCATAACAATCTTCTTCACATTCTTGTCTTTTCTCAACATGATGGACTCGATTCGAAGTTCCATTACAGTATTGCTCACTACACCACAAGGCATCATTGAGTTGGCAAGCTCTTTCAGTGATACGAAAAACCTTTCATAGTTGACAATTATTGGAGAATTGTCAGTTTCCTTGCCCCTCATAGATCTCCGCCCATGGGCAATCACTGCATTGTACAACTCTTTAACCTCTGCTGAGCATGTGAATAGGCTTTTATCTTCATACGTGATGTATGGTGATAACTGACAAATAGCCTGCCTAATTAGTCTGCGTCGCTTCTCTTCTGGCCTCTCAGCTGCTGTTGTGCTTCCCTCTACTTGAGAACTGGATGCAATGTTGTTTACTGTACCCACAGGAGTTTTGAGCCCACTGCTAGTAAGGACAATGTTGTTGTCAGTAGTTCATTGCTCCTCACTGTACTTCTTCTCCTTTTCAACCTTATCAACAACTTCACAAGCTTCTTTCCAGGTTTCTTCATCCCACTCATCTACTTCGCTGCCAAAACGTTCTGCATCCAAGTCAACTGGTGTTATAACACATGAGTATCTGGGGTTTGAGTCAAATTTTGCAGGGCTATCAAAACCAAGATCAAAACTTGGAGCATCTGGTGCTCTGGCCAACATAGCACGTTTCCTTGTGACCTCATCCAGATTTTGAATCTTTGGTTCAGGAGGTGGAAAGCTTTCACGTGTAGGACATGTAGCTTCTCTGTTTACTGGAATCCCCTGCGGAAGTGGTGCATGTTTCTGTGGTGCTTGAATTACTTTAGTTGTCGACACTCGAGAATGAGGCATGACTTGTGGGATTTGCTGATGTTCAGTTCCTCTTGTAGATGCGGGCTGAAGATGTTTTGCTTGTGGCACTGCAAAAAAAAAGAGAATGGGGGAAAAAAATTAGAACCAACTAAGGCATGGTGCTAGCGACTAAAGACATGATGGTAGCAACTTTGTTGGTTCCAGTAACAAACTTAACAATGTTTTTTGAAAAGCCAACTAAATGATGATGGTGAAGAATAGCTTTGCTAGCAATTGAAGACAACTAAGGCATGCTACTAGAGAAAGTAACTAATATGATTTTAGTAACCAATTTAGCCATGCTGGTTGGATGATAATAATTGCAAATCATTATACAAAGTTAAATGAGAATACAACTTTGGTGACTTCCACTACCCAACTTAGCTATATTGAACGTCGTAACTTAATGCAAATCAGTGTGCAACTAAAAAAAGGATGATAATGCTTGAATTGTCTTAAATAAAATTAAGTGAAAAAATAAAAGCATTAAGTTTGATTAATGAAACCAACTAGATGTCCAACAAAGCACCCTATAAAAAACAACTATGCAACTTATTTTTGCAACTTATTTTTGCTTTGGGAAAACCCAAAAACCAAGGCAGTACATTTTAATAAGGAAAAAAATCGAACCATGGGTGAGTTATGTGTTGAGGCAAGTGAAGCATTGTTCTGTTGCAAAGAAAAAAATAGGAAAAAGTATGCTAGTAGAGTTATGTGTTACTGATAAAACTTACTTGGCGGCACTGCACAGTGAGGCGCGACTTGGGGATTTTGCTGATGTCTGATAACAACTGAAGATGCAGGTTGCTGCTGATTTGGTTTTGGTGGGATTACAGTAGGCATTTTAAACTTGGCAGCGCCACGTGTTTCAACATTTGCCTGAACACTGTAATTAGGACCTACAGTGACATGGTTGTTTTGCATTGGCAAATTGCTTGTTCCTTCTGGGATATTTGAGCTCACTTTTGCTAATGCTGGTTCGGTTTGTAATGTGACTGGGATTGTCGACTTCGCAGTATCATTATCTGATAACCTGCTTCTCTTTTGGTTCTGAAATGGACGTTCACGATGTACCACCTGCTTTTGTTTGAAGCTCTTTTGTTTCTGGTCTTCACCTTGTATACCCAATCTATGCATATTAAAACACTCTGCAGTGAGCTTCTGTATTGCCTCGTCACTGCCAAAGGTAGTAAGTGGTTGGTCGCTTTCCAGAGATGAGTGCTTATGCTTTTGTATCACACTCATGAACACTTCCTTTGCATGCAAACGGGAATCATTGTCGACAATTACAGGGGGTTCTATGTAAGGAAGGTCAATTCCACTTCTTATCTCTGAGCCAACCAACTCTCGTAGTTCAGACAATGGACTCCAATCTGAATCATTTGCTGCATCATCTTTGTCATGCTCCTGATCTGTGTGCAACTGTACTAACTGTTCTTCCACAGCCTTCCTTCTTGTTCTCTGAATCAAACCCTGAACTGACACATCACCGGAACTTGTTTCATTGCCAGAAGGAGTCTTCCTGAGATTGCTAGATGGTCCATCGTTTGATTTCTGAGGAGTTAGCCTAGCAGATCTTCTTGGAAGCGGTTGCAAGTAGTCAGCTTGGTGTTTAGTTTGTTCATCTTCCCCTGATCCTCTAGTTTTCTGTTTGTCATTTCTCTCATTTGCATCATCTTTGACACCCCTGTTGTTATCATCTACATTGTCGCAAGGCCTCTTCCTGAGGTTGCTAGATGGACCATCATGGGATTTCTTAGGTGTTAGCCTAGCAGATCTTCTTGGAGGCGGTTGAAAGTTGGATGCTGGGTCTTCGTGTCGTTCATCTTCCCTAGTACCTCCAGTCCTATGGTTGTCATTTCTGCCATCTGGGTCATCTTCATCTCCTCTGTTGTCATCGTCTTCATCTTCCCTGGTGTCATCATCTTCATCGTCTTCGCCATCACTATCTTCTTCAGATTCATGTTCTCCATTATTATCATCATCACCTTCGTCATCACCATCAACCTCATCATGAACAACTGCATCTTTCCGTTGCCTCTTCCTTCTACCTTCTTGTTCTTCATCCATTAAATTCGCAAACGATTCGACAAAGGTGCCAAGTCTGTTTGATATGTCTGTGCACAGCTCCCCCACAATTACAGCGATTTTTCGTTTCTTCTGCATATATAAGGCAACTTAGTAAAAATGCACATGGAAAAATTTGGTTTACTATGTAACCAGAATAGTACACAACTTAGGTGCAGAGGTAGAACAATTTATACGAGTTTGGATAACTATATTTTAGACCATGAATGCAACTTGATGATAGCTCATTTACAAACTTGACAAATGTGTGTATGCAGCTTAACAAACAGTTGGCATGCAACTTAAACGTAGCTGATTTAAAAAAAACTTAACTAGTGTGTGTATGAAGCTTAACAATAGTTGGTATGCAACTTAATATAATTGTATAAGGCAACTTAGTAAAAATGCACATGGACAAATTTGGTTTACTATGTAACCAGAATAGTACACAACTTAGGTGCAGTGGTAGAACAATTTATACGAGTTTGGATAACTATATTTTAGACCATGAATGCAACTTAATGATAGCTCATTTACAAACTCATTTACAAACTTAACAAATGTGTGTATGCAGCTTAACAAATAGTTGGTATGCAACTTAAACATAGCTGATTTACAAAAACTTAACCAGTGTGTGTATGCAGCTTAACAACAGTTGGTATGCAACTTAATATAATCGTATATACCAATTTATTATGTGCAAAGATACAACTAAGCTTATATGTGGAACCATCAATACCTCCGACAAAAAAAATGATGCAACTTAAGGGACATGGGTAGGCAACTTCACAAACCAAATGATGCGCTACTTCACAAAAATAAAATCTGGTAGCCAAAGTGAGTACTAACGGTAGGTAACTTGGACATCAGAACATGCAAGTTCACTCGAGGCCATTCAATTATTTTCTGGTTAGGCACAATGCATGCAACTTAAAATATATTAGGTATGCAACTTTGTATACCTCGCTTGAGAATTTCCGTGGCAACTTTGAAGATACAAATTCTTCCGTCCATGTCATTCCAACGAAAAGAGAATCTCTTAAGGTTGCTCCAATTGTTTCTTTCAACTTTTCATGCAAACACACAATGAAAAAAAAGACAAAAAATCCATGTTAGTAAAAAAAACAGTATATGACAAGTTCACTGGTTCACTGGTTGAAAACACTTACTCTCAACTTCCCAAACTCGCCATTGCCTTTAGAGTCCTTGTGCATAACATTTTGTATGAGCCTATCGTTCCATGCTGCAGCCCGAATGGGGCACTCTTCATCAGTTGCGACGGGCTCATTAACAACCAATGAATCAAGGTAAAGGATCTGCAAAAACAGAGGAAAACATGATTTGGTTCAGGAAAAAGGGAGAATAGTTCGTATCGTGAAAACAATATAGCATGGATCACAAAAAATGATTTGGTTTTTCAAGTTTACCACTAGGTGATGCAGGCAACAGCACACGGATTTCTTCTTCACTCCCATCTGTAGGGATTCGTTGCATAGAAAACAAAAATTTTCCTACCGCGAGAACGCAATCCAAGCCAAGATGCAATCTAGAAGACGAGAGCAACGAGGGGATGATCAAGACTAACCCTTGAAGATTTCCAAAGCCTATAAGAGTAGGCTCTTATTGCTGCGGTAGACGATCACTTGCCGCTTGCAAAAGCGCGTAGAAGATCTTGATCACGGTGCCACAATCGGGCAGCACCTCCGTACTCGGTCACACGTTCGGTGTTGATGAAGACGACGTCCTTCTCCCCGTTCCAGCGGGCAGAGGAATTAGTAGCTCCTCCTTGAATCCGGCAGCACGACGGCGTGGTGGCGGTGGCGGTGGAGATCTCCGGCGGAGCTTCGCTAAGCGTGTGGGAGAAGAGGAGGAGAGAGGGGGCGGCTAGGGTTGGGAGAGGGGGTGGCCGGCCACCTATGGGTGCGGCCAAGCTATGGGTTTGTGGTGGTCAGCCCCCTCTCCTATGCCCCTCATTATATAGGTGGAAGCCCCAAGTGTTGGACTACAAGTCTTCGAATAAGACCCGAACCAAAAATCTTCCATGTGTAGGGAAACCTACCCAAGGTGGGAATCCCACTTGGGGTGGGATTCCCCCCTTCCATGAGGGGGGTTGGCCGGCCACCCTTGGGGAGTCCACCTTGGACTCCTCCCCTTTAGGGTTGGCTGGCCATGCAAGGTGGAGTCCCTCCGGGACTCTACTTTCCATGGTGATTTCTTCCGGACTTTTCTAGAACCTTCTAGAACCTGCCATAAATGCACCGGATCATTTCCAAACTTGGAATATGACTTCCTATATATGAATCTTATTCTCCGGACCATTCCGGAACTCCTCGTGATGTCCGGGATCTCATCCGGGACTCCGAACAAATATTCGAACTCCATTCCATATTCAAGTTCTACCATTTCAACATCAAACCTTAAGTGTGTCACCCTATGGTTCACGAACTATGTGGACATGGTTGAGTACTCACTCCAACCAATAACCAATAGCGGGATCTGGAGATCCATAATGACTCCCACATATTCAACGATGACTTCAGTGATCGAATGAACCATTCACATACGATACCAATTCCCTTTGTCACGCGATATTTTACTTGTCCGAGGTTTGATCATCGGTATCACTCTATACCTTGTTCAACCTCGTCTCCTGACAAGTACTCTTTACTCGTACTTTATGGTATGTGGTCTCTTATGAACTTATTCATATGCTTGCAAGAAATTAGACGACATTCCACCGAGAGGGCCCAGAGTATATCTATCCGTCATCGGGATGGACAAATCCCACTGTTGATCCATATGCCTCAACTCATACTTTCCGGATACTTAACCCCACCTTTATAACCACCCATTTACGCAGTGGCATTTGGTGTAATCAAAGTACCTTTCCAGTATAAGTGATTTACATGATCTCATGGTCATAAGGACTAGGTAACTATGTATCGAAAGCTTATAGCAAATAACTCAATGACGTGATCTTATGCTATGCTTAATTGGGTGTGTCCATTACATCATTCATATAATGATATAACCTTGTTATTAATAACATCCAATGTTCATGATTATGAAAGTAATCATCCATTAATCAACAAGCTAGTTAAGAGGCATACTAGGGACTTTTTGTTGTCTACATATCACACATCTACTAATGTTTCGGTTAATACAATTATAGCATGATATATAAACATTTATCATAAACATAAAGATATATAATAACCACTTTTATTATTGCCTCTTGGGCATATCTCCTTCAGTCTCCCACTTGCACTAGAGTCAATAATCTAGTTTACATTTTTATAGATATAACACCTTTGCCTTACGGTGTTTTATCATTTTTTGCTCACGAGATAGTTTTTAGTCAATGGATCTGACATGCTCAGAAACGTATGTATTTTGTAATTCATTTGCGTCTCAACGCATCACTCATTTCCAAATGAGTCGGCATTAAATATGTTTGGTCTTCTGGTGGAACCTTAATTCCGCGGTCTGAAATATGTTACTAATATTGTCACACACAATATAGCTTCAAAGTTCGACTCATGTGAACTACACCAAGTTCTCAAAGAACCTCTTGACTTTAACATCCTTTGTCATTGTCAAAACAATGACATATTCTGCCTTCTTTTGTAGAATCCGTCATAATATTTAGAACTCTTCTAAATCTAGCATAGACAACTTCTAGCTCATCGTGCTACCTTTTAAACAACACTTAGTCTAATTTGAGATTGAAATTTTATTTTCATATGTGACAAAACAAATATCGGTGCAACATTTTACAGCGATTTGTTTGTCATTTCCCATACAAAACTATATATATATATCCTTAGTTCTTCTAAAGTACTCAAGAATATTCTTACTGTCGTCCAATGATCATCATATGAATCATTCTGGTATATGCTCATAACACTTTATAGCACATGACATCTGATTGTGTACATATTATTCGTGATCTATAATCACTCATGTGTTTTTACTCATTGAGTGTCAGATACACTCAAGTCTTGTTAAAACTTAACATGACAAGAATATTTTCTTAATATTTTTATATTGAACTATTTCAATATCCATTCTATGTACTTTGACTTGAACATATTATGTGTTTCAATCTATCTTCATAGATCTTGACACAAAATTTGTTTCAGTCCATATCACTTTCATTGAAGTTAATTTTTCAATGAAACCTTTTAATCAAGTATGTAATTACATTATTTATAACCAACTATATGTCTTCTACACAAGTATTATAAATATGTCTCAGCGCTCCCACTTAATTTCTTGCAAATGCAAGCCTCTTCATCGTCTCTGATGAAATCAAAAACTCTTGGACTATTTCATCCAGTGAAGATTCAAACTCCGCTATACTTACTTCATCAAATTGAAGTTTGTATACCTATCTAGTATTCCACAGACCAGCAAAACTCTTGGTTGTATCTTGTATACACCTTTTAATACATACTTCTGATAAGTAATGTATTTTGCCATCCTACTAGCATATCTCATAAAAGAAATATGTAGTGATTACTAGAATAATCCACATAGACTATAAGCATTGCTACGGAAGATCTAATCTTATCGTAGTCAACTCTTTGAACTTTGTCGTAAACAATTTTTCGACAAGTCGAGCTTCTTTAAGGATATTCCATCCAAGTCCATCAATTTTATAGATCCATTTACTTTCAAAAAGTATTTATCTATCTTGGATTTCATGGCATATAGCCATTTTAACGGAGTCAGGGCCCATCATAACTTCTTTGTTTGTAGTTGGTTTATCATTGTTCAAAATCAATCCTTTGTTCACAAATCATTTATTTGATCACAAAGTAAACCATACCTACAAGGTTCAATATGTACTTCGATCTCCATGGCTAAAACACTTTGTAGTCATGGGAGCCATGTTCATCATGGTCGCTTCCGGAACCAATTTCCGATGCTGCGCTACTCTGATCATTATGCTCAGGTTCATAAACCTTATCAAGTTCTATTGTCCTCCCACTCAAATACTTCGCTAGAAAACAATTTCTTGGAAATAAGCAAGTAACATTAACAAACACTTTTGTCGTTTACTTCATAGTGGAAAGAATTCCCAATCAATTCTTTGGGATAACCAACAAAGACATTCATCCGATTTTGGTTGTTAACTTTTAGACCAAAATTTAAAGAAAGGACTATTAGTGTTTATACCCATGCCATAACTCGTATGGTGTCATTTCTACGGATCATGATGATGCTCTATTCAGTGTAAAAGCGGTAGTCACTAAAGCATAATCCACAAAAATATAATGGCGTCATAATATTTTATCTCATCATTAATCCAACAAGGCTTGGATACATCTCTCGGATACTATATCATCATTATGATGCTCCAAGAAATGTGAGTTGTAGAACAATTTCATGACTCTCTTAGATGTTCGCTAAAACTCGTAATTCAAATATTTTCACCATGATCCAATCATAGATATTTGACTTTTCTATTACGATGATTTGCACTTCATGCTGAAATTTATTTGAATCCATTCAAATGTTTCAAACTTCTTCCTTATTGAATATATCCACATATATATACTCAATTCATTGTTGAAAGTTTTCATGAAGTAGAAGAATCTCCCGCACACAACTATGCCCAGTGAACCACATACATCATCATGTATTTTTCACTAAGTTAGTTGTCCGTTCAACTCTTGGCCTATGAACGGTATTTTAATCATTCTCTTTAGAAAAGATTTGCAAGCGCCAAATGATTCAAAAATCAAATGACTCCAAAATCCATTTGCATGGAGTTCCTTCATGCGTTCCTTTCTAACATGACCTAAATGGCGGTTCCACAAATACGTGGAATTCAAATCATTTGCCTTATGGCATTTTAGCGTCAGTGTTATGTATGTGTGTTTCACCATTAAGATTTATAATAACTTATCCATCGTACATGGAGTAATGTCATAATTTGAACAACTCATTGTTTTCATTTGACCAGAGCAAAATAACAATTATTAAGTTTTTTATTATAAATTCTAAGGGCTAGATAGAATGCCAACGACGAACATAATAACACTTTATTTTGTTCCAGACGTGTATTCCTATCATATTCCTTGTCACTACTTAGGCCATTGTATTCTTTGTATTGTGTTGTTTTGTATGACACTTCATACCAACCAATATAGTACTAATACCCAAGAATTTCATAGTGTGACCTAACTAGGAATACAACCATAACATGTATATCATTTATATACACCTGAGCTAGACTTTCTAGTCTTTTCTTTCTTTTTGCCAAAATATCTTTTGCAGTTTCTCTTTTAGCTTTCCTCATTATTCAGAAAAACACTTCAACATCAATAACTTCTAAGTTTGTTGGTCAAATACCAATAACCTTGAGGTTCTTACTTTGAAGTTGATCATCATATGACAAGTGTTCTGGATTTCTTTATTAATAACCTTTTAATATGATGAACAATTTCACTCATAATTTTATCCATCATATCATGACGAATTTTCGAGACCATGTCTGTACATGCTAGGCTCGTAAAGTTTAACCTTAGTATTCGCATGTGCAAATCTGGCTTGTACCCGTTGTAAGCACACGTAGAATCTATAACACCCGATCATCACGTGATGCTTCGAAACGACGAGTCTTAGCAACGGTGCATACTAAGGACAATCACTTCATGGATATGCGAATATCATTAGTGCCCCAATAGTTGGAGGATTGGGACGCCTTGCGTCTTCAACCTTCGTACATTCCCATAAAACTTATGAGTTTATGTAGTCTCACCAAATTATATTCTATCATCTTGCAATAAGGTCTTAGATATCACATATATCTCATACCTTGATTATTTCTGAAAACTAAATTTTCAGCTCCTTACTTTTCAAACAGATTTGAACTTCAAGTTTCACGGAGACAAGATAACTTTAGGTACTAATTGAAACCATAGCTCTTTGAATCAACAATGTGAGGTTTACTAAAAGTTTGCAATAGGACTTAATCAATTCTTGATTCTTTAACAATACGGTACCAATCTGTAAAGTTTCTTGTCAGATTTTAACAGTATTTCTATCTCAATAACAAGACTAGCGCATGGTAGAAAAACGGATGCCAATACTACAAAATTAATTCAAAATACTACTCAGACTATGTTTATGATAATTAGTTCATGTTTTAATCTAATTACTAATGAACTCCCACTTAATACAACATCCCTCATAGTTGTTAAGTGGTACACGATCCAAATTCACTACACCAAAACCGATCATCACGTGAGATGATGTAGCTTCAATGGTGAACATCAACATGTTGATCATATCATCCATATGACTCGTGTTCAACCTTTCAGTTTCCGTTGTCCCGAGGCCATGTCTGTACATGCTAGGCTCATCAAGCAAACCCAAGTATTCCGCGTGTGCAACATGGCTTACACCCGTTGTATGTTGAGTTTATCACACCCGATCATCACGAGATGCTTCAAAACGTCAAACAATGCAACGGTGCATACGAGGGGAGAACACTTTATTATCTTGATATTAATGTGAGGGATCATCTTATAATGCTACCGTCGCGTTCTAAGCAAAATAAGATGCATAAAGGATTAACATCACATGCAATTCATATGTGATATGATATGGCCCTTTAGTCTTTGCGCCTTCGATCTTCATCTCCAAAGCACGGACATGATCTCCATCATCAACGGGCATGATCTCCATCATCGTCGGCGTAGCGTCAAGGTTCATGGCGCCGTCTTCATGGTTGTTCACCTCATGTAGCAACTATTACAACTACTTTGAAATACTACTCAACATGAAATTTAAAGACAACCATAAGGCTCCTGCCGGTTGCCACAATACAATAATGATCATCTCATACATATTCATCATCACATTATGGCCATATCACATCACCAAACCCTGCAAAAACAAGTTAGACGTCTCTAATTTGGTTTGCATATTTTACGTGGTTTAGGGTTTTCGAGTAAGATCTAATCTACCTACGAACATGAACCACAACGGTGATACTAGTGTTGTCAATAGAAGAGTAAATTGAATCTTCACTATAGTAGGAGAGACAGACACCCGCAAAGCCTCTTATGCAATACAAGTTGCATGTCGAACGAGGAACAAGTCTCATGAACGCGGTCATGTAAAGTTAGTCCGAGCCGCTTCATCCCACTATGCCACAAAGATGCAAAGTACTCAAACTAAAGATAACAAGAGCATCAACGCCCACAAAACCATTGTGTTCTACTCGTGCAACCATCTATGCATAGACACGGCTCTGATACCACTGTAGGGATTCGTTGCATAGAAAACAAAAAATTTCCTACCGCGAGAACGCAATCCAAGCCAAGATGCAATCTAGAAGACGGGAGCAACGAGGGGATGATCAAGACTAACCCTTGAAGATTTCCAAAGCCTATAAGAGTAGGCTCTTATTGCTGCGGTAGACGATCACTTGCCGCTTGCAAAAGCGCGTAGAAGATCTTGATCACGGTGCCACAATCGGGCAGCACCTCCGTACTCGGTCACACGTTCGGTGTTGATGAAGACGACGTCCTTCTCCCCATTCCAGCGGGCAGCGGAAGTAGTAGCTCCTCCTTGAATCCGGCAGCACGACGGCGTGGTGGCGGTGGCGGTGGAGATCTCTGGCGGAGCTTCGCTAAGCATGCGGGAGAAGAGGAGGAGAGAGGGGGCGGCTAGGGTTGGGAGAGGGGGTGGCCGGCCACCTATGGGTGCGGCCAAGCTATGGGCTTGTGGTGGTCAGCCCCCTCTCCTATGCCCCTCATTATATAGGTGGAAGCCCCAAGTGTTGGACTACAAGTCTTCGAATAAGACCCGAACCAAAAATCTTCCATGTGTAGGGAAACCTACCCAAGGTGGGAATCCCACTTGGGGTGGGATTCCCGCCTTCCATGAGGGGGGTTGGCCGGCCACCCTTGGGGAGTCCACCTTGGACTCCTCCCCTTTAGGGTTGGCTGGCCATGCAAGGTGGAGTCCCTCCGGGACTCTACTTTCCATGGTGATTTCTTCCGGACTTTTCTAGAACCTTCTAGAACCTGCCATAAATGCACCGGATCATTTCCAAACTTGGAATATGACTTCCTATATATGAATCTTATTCTCCGGACCATTTCGGAACTTCTCGTGATGTCCGGGATCTCATCCGGGACTCCGAACAAATATTCGAACTCCATTCCATATTCAAGTTCCACCATTTCAACATCAAACCTTAAGTGTGTCACCCTACGGTTCGCGAACTATGTGGACATGGTTGAGTACTCACTCCAACCAATAACCAATAGCGGGATCTGGAGATCCATAATGACTCCCACATATTCAACGATGACTTTAGTGATCGAATGAACCATTCACATACGATACCAATTCCCTTTGTCACGCGATATTTTACTTGTCCGAGGTTTGATCATCGGTATCACTCTATACCTTGTTCAACCTCGTGTCCTGACAAGTACTCTTTACTCGTACCGTGGTATGTGGTCTCTTATGAACTTATTCATATGCTTGCAAGACATTAGACGACATTCCACCGAGAGGGCCCAGAGTATATCTATCCGTCATCGGGATGGACAAATCCCACTGTTGATCCATATGCCTCAACTCATACTTTCCGGATACTTAATCCCACCTTTATAACCAATCATTTACGCAGCGGCGTTTGGTGTAATCAAAGTACCTTTCCGGTATAAGTGATTTACATGATCTCATGGTCATAAGGACTAGGTAACTATGTATCGAAATCTTATAGCAAATAACTCAATGACGTGATCTTATGCTATGCTTAATTGGGTGTGTCCATTACATCATTCATATAATGATATAACCTTGTTATTAATAACATCCAATGTTCATGATTATGAAACTAATCATCCATTAATCAACAAGCTAGTTAAGAGGCATACTAGGGACTCTTTGTTGTCTACATATCACACATGTACTAATGTTTCGGTTAATACAATTATAGCATGATATATAAACATTTATCATAAACATAAAGATATATAATAACCACTTTTATTATTGCCTCTTGGGCATATCTCCTTCACCATCTTCTTTGCTTCAGCAATGATTTGATCAATTGCAAACTGCGCAAAGTTTAACCGGCGAAACTGTTTGAGGTCAAATAAACTAGTGTAACATCTGGGACTTATAGTTGGACTCGTTGTAGGGCTAATGAAGCAGCTAATTACTCCAGCAAAATATGCACGGAGGAACTTCATATCTGCTACTCCCCCCATGTCTGAAATCATCTTGCACCAATCAACAAAATCTGGTGCTGAGCCACTTTCTATTCCATACTCTTCGTTCATGAACTTAATTGGATCAATTTCCATTTCATAACAGACGGGCATTCCTTCATTCCGGATCCCAAAAATCCTGGTGTAGTCGGCCGATCACTGGAATGCTCCCCCTACCAGGAATGGCAAGCTCGCTTCTTATGGGATCGAAGCATGAAAGCACCCACATACTCAGGTCAAAGGGCATTTCTTTAGCAACAACCTTTAACATTCCTCCCAGCCCCATTCTTCAATGAGATCCTTTTGAGCTTGCACAAGAATCTTGTTAAGTTTAAACAACCTTGCAGGGGAAGCACGATTCCTTCCAAGCTGAACATAAAAAAAGGAAATGTTAGTTGAACCAAAAAAACCATTGAATTAGGGACCAAAAAAATATATGTACAGATTAAACAGAAAACTCCATATAAAAAAACAAAAACAAACCTTAAAGCGTCGGGCAGCTGCAGGCTTCGGTGCTGCATTTCTGGTTGGATTGACAATAGATTTCCTGGCTTCGAAAGCAATTGGTGGAGCAGCTGCTGCTGCTGCTGCTGAGCTACTTGTTTCTCAGACAACTCCAGAAACTTGTGGTAACCGCAAACGGGACCGCCTATCATTATCCTTGTTCATAATTTCAGATTTTTTAACACTGTCGAACAAAGAAATTGCATTAAACAACTAAACCTATGCAACTATAATCAAACTATACAACAAAAACATCATCCAACTTAAAATGTGGAGCTACACACAAATCAAAAACTAAAACCTGAGAAGTATTGAGATGTGATGTTAAGTTGCATAGACTAATTGTTAACTTGCATATCAACTATTGTTAAGTTGTATATTCACTAGAGTTAAGCTGCATCCATTGTCAAAAACAATTGAAAAAAGGGTGTAACAGACATAATTGCCTATTTTGGGCGGCATAGATGATTTCTCCACATCAACTATCCAAGTAGTAGTATTTCAGCTAGCACATTTATGGTGAGGATGCGCATTGTGAATTGTCAATAACTTGGTACCATTATTTTCTAGTATCGTTTCTGACTTATTTTCGATAAAAACAACTTAATTAAATCGTTAGACAACTTAATTAAACAACTTAATGGTGATCTGAAACTTATTGGTGCCATAGGATGTGCACTTGTTGCCGATAGCATGCCTGGAACAAATAGGAACAAGTGTGCCAGCAATGATCAATACAAATGTCATTCCAAAATGCAAAATGCAATTCGATAGTAAGCAATGATCAATGCAGTTGTTGGTGGAGCAAGGCAATTAGTTGGATTAATTAAGCAAACTTAGCCATGCTCAGAAACCAACTTAAGCCAGACTTAGAAGCCAACTTAAGCCAGATTTAAAAGCCAACTTAGTTACATTCGCAAAACTAACTAAACTATAAGATGAACACATAATATAACCCTACAAAATATAGGTTGAAAAAGCCAACATAGTTAGATTCAGTAAAACAACTTAAACGTGTTCATGACCCACCTAAGCTAGAAGATGAAGAAAAATGTAAAATCTAGCGGGTGATGTAGACGAGTTCAGGATTAATGGAGGAAAATTCATTACATGGATCTCTAGATTCAATGTTCAGTCATGTTGTTAGCCACGACTCGATCATTAGACTAAAATGTGAAAAGACGAAAATACAATACGAGATAAGTTCGAGCTGTTTCAGTATACAAATTAAGCTGCATTTGGTGTAGGCTTTAGCAAACATGCCACTCTCGTACAGAGAGTGCAGTTCTACCGATATGCTGTGCAAATCAAAGTAGTACCCGCCCCCCAGCTTCGACAGAGTAGACCTATAAAAACCAGGGACTACCACACATATATATCTGGTAGCAGTTACTAGGATTTTTGCAGCACTGCATCAAACACTACTAGCACACGAACAGTAATTCGAGCAACAAAAATAGAACTCCAACTATGTAACCAAATTACTACAACCAGCACATAAAACACACACAACAGCTTCCCAGGAAAAATCCCCACGAAATATAGTTCATACTTGGCTCGAATTTCTCCACAACAACATACATAACGAACTAATTTGCAGGGGATTTGACAAACAGAAACTAAATTGGATGAACAGCAACCAAAATTTGCAGGGATTTTCGCTAGAAACTACCTCAAATCGCCGAAAACTTGGTGACCGCGCACCCCGCCGACGACCGCACCTAGATCCCCGCCTCGTTGATCACCACCGCCGCGCTCACCGCCGCGGATCTCGACGCCCGGCTACCGGAGTGGCCGCGCTTCGCGTCGACAAGTGGAACGGCTAGACCTCTCCCGCCGAAATCATCGTCAAACCCCGACGGGAAAGCCTCACTCCCCGACGTAGAGCTTGCCGCACTAACGCGCGGCTCACACTGCGCCAATGAGCAAAACCTTCCCTACGGCAAGAAATTCCTCCTCGTAGCGTCCGAGATCGCCGGCCCCCGCCAGCTGCGAGATCGCCGCGCTCCGCCACCGAAAATCGCAGCCAGCAGAAACCCTAGCGCGAGATGAATCGTGGGATTTGCGACGGAGAGAAGAGGGCGGAAGGGAAATGGGAGGCGAAATCTTAGGCGAGGAGACGGTGTCTCCGATTCCAGAAGGAAGACGACAAGGGAAACGGTACGGGTCCAGGTGGGTTTCGGTCCGGATCCAGGTACTTTTCGGTTGCCAAACCCGCGTGCAATCCGTCCGTCCAGCGCGAATCCAACGGCCCAGAAACGAGTGCTCAGTTTGACAGGGAGCATCCAAGCACTTTTTAGCAATTGGGAAAGAAATATACCCGATCCGACCTTTTTGGGCAGGTCCATTATGGTGTGAGATGAGTGTCGTCTCTCCTATATGCCACATTGGGCAGCAGATAGGGCTGGCCCATGGCCTTTTATCTGAAAGTTATGGGCTGTGTTGTCAGGTTCCTTGAAACCAATCCAACAAGTGGAACAGCGGACTGAGTTTCGGTTGGGCTCAACAAGCACCTTGAGGCTCGAACCCATGTAATTCTTGATCTGAAAACACCTAATTGTTCAACTTTTGCAAAAAGGGGCCTAGTTGTTCAACTCCATTAATTAAGGAGAGTTCACAAACATAAGCCAAAGAAGACTGAAATAAAACCAAAACAAAAACAAATACAACTACAACTACTCTCGCAGCATGGCGTAGCTCAAATGTTTAGCCCCGGCGATTGCCCAATTTTCTGCCTCATTTTTTATCTTCTTGATGATGAAGGTAGACATGGAGCTAATATTTCTAAAAATCCGGCTGTTACGTTCTCCCCAAACATCTCAAGATACCAACATGGCGAGCCGCGAGCGTGGCCATTGCTCTTCTTCTAGAGACATGCGCGTTGTCGAGTGAGAACCACCAGTCATCGATAGAAATCATTTACAATACCTTTTCCCAGGCTTTCTTTTACTGAATTCTTGCTCTCGCCATGGCACACAGAAGGTCTGCATTTCTTTCAAACAAAATTTCTAATTTTCAAAAATCAAAAGGCAGCAGTGCAAAACTCTTGCTCTTGCCGCGCCAAAGAGAAGATCTGACTCCTTATTTCACCAGAGGTGGGGAAACATGATTAGACTTTCGCTAGAGATGGTCTACGATGGTAGTAGTAAGTAGCAGACAGCAGTTCTGGAGCTGTTGATTCATGAGACTTTTTGGTACCGGTAGCTGTAATCCACTCCCCATGTGTGAAACTTGGGGATATGATGCAGTAACGACTGTGCAAAAATGTTTATTTCAGGTGAGCAAAACCCTAGTTTTTGATGTATAAGGGCATCTCCAGCGGCGCGACGCAAACAGACGCTAAGCGACCGTTTGCATCCGCCTTGACCGAAAATGCGTCTGGCACCATCGCCAGCGGCGTGACGCAAAGTGACCGGGCCGTCCGCAGACGCTGCGTGGACGCGCAAAGTGTCCGCTCGCGTCTCACCGGGCAGCATGGCAGCGAGTCTGCATCGAGGGCATCGCTTCGGCGGTCAGCGCTTCCGCGTCTGCGCCGCTGCCTTCGGCATCAATGGCGCGACTGCCTGTTCTGCGCGCGCACTGGCGGGCGGCGGCTGGGCTTCTGCGCCGCCTTCAATGGCATCGTATCCCGCGCGCGGCCGCCCTTAAAAGTCCACCGGCCGCGTTCCTCCTTCGCCCACACCTCCACTCGCACCACCACCGCCGCAGCGTCATGGGGACGAAGAACGACTTCGAGGCCTCCGGCAGGGGCAGCAAGAGGGTGCCGCTCCCCGTCACGCTGGGGAGGCTCATGCACGGCAAATGGTTGCCGTGCGAGGCCTGGTCCGGCGTGCAACTGCCTGGCAGCTGGCGGCTCAGCTGCCGCCGGTTGCCCATCCCTCCAGTCCCTGCGCGCGAGCCTGATCGGAGCGCGGAGATCCGGCGAAGGAGGCGGTACCTGCCGCCGAACCTCCGCGCCGATCCGGCGTACACCATCGACTCCGAAAGTTGGCGTACGTATCTGTCGACCGAGACCGATAGGAGAAGAAGGGTGGGCTTGATGGGCGACAGAGATTTTCCCTTCGCGGCTGCACCGCCGACTCGTCCACGAAGACAGGAGGCGCCGACGCGTCGTTAGCAGCCGCCGATGTGCGCGCAGTACAACGACGACGACGACCGTGACGACCAAGACGACGACGCCTACGCCGTCTACGACGACGAGGACGACTACATCGAGGCGCTCACGTACCATAACGAGGAGGTGAAGGACGACAGCGACGACTACGTCGCGGCCGTCTTCCACGAATGGCAGCAGGCCATGGCGGAGGGCCGCAATTTCGAGTTCCCGGAGAACATGACGAACGACGAGATGGCGAAGCTCGGCGTCCTCGTCTCCGAGAACGACGCGCATGTGCAGCTGCCGCTGCCCCGCTACGCCACCGGCGTCATGCCGTCGGGCCTGTCGGAGGATGAAGCCCTTCGACAGGCGCTACAGGACTCGGCGGTGCCACAACCGCCGCCGTACAACCCCTGGGCTCCTCCTCCACAGCTGCAGCCCTGGGCGCCTCCTCCACCGCCGCCACAGCCGTATCCCTAGGCGCCTCCACCGCCGCCACAGCCGCAGCCCTGGGTGCCTCCACCTCCAGCACCGCCGGCGCGCCCGGCGTACGCTCCTACGGATGGCAACTGGCCCTGGGCGATACCAGAGCTCATCGTGCTCAACAGCGACGACGAGCAGCAGTAGGTGTGAGGTTTTTTTTCCCTTTTTTGCATGTTTAAACTATGTAAATTATGTTTTCATGTTTAAAAAAATTTATTCGGCCAAAAAATGCGTCGCGCCGTTGAAGCCACCCCCGACTCAAATGGACACGCGGTCGATTTCGACCATTCCAGCCGACGGAAACGGACGTGCGCGAAGCCTCTGAAGATGCCCTAATAAGAAATCAGGGGTCAAGAAAACTCAGGACGGTTTGTGACTTTGTGTCCTGGAATATTTAAATGGATTGATCGATGAAGGTCACTTACAAGGTATCATTGTTGTACGTGAACGAAATCGCAAGTACTCCCATTATTTTTCCGTAGGAATCTGTAACTGGTAAATTAGGTACCTCTACGCGACTTCGTACATGATTTGGTGGTTGCATAGACAAGGCTGTTACACAGGTTGGTTACGATGATTGCTTCCAACAATAGTCAGCCAGTCAGGCTAACCTCCATGGTTTCTGTTCCCGGCTAGCTGTGCCCGATCGACCGAACCCCCTCGTTCCTAACCCAGCATATCGCATCGTAGCTGAGCTGTACATGGCTGAAAGGGGATACGCTGATTCAGTTTCAGAGTACGCGTCACTTTCTGCAGAGATAGAGAATACAGTTCGGAGTATCCGTTAACAGGGCTAGTGGAGAAGTGGCGCCAGCAAAACCATGCCACATATAACTGCCGAACCCGTGATTTCGAATATTTTAAATACTTCTGCGCCCGTGAAATGAAGTGATCGCCCGCCATTCCTCCCATGATTTCTTCCTATAGCCATGTGACCCCTTACACTACAAAAAGCACGTCGGGTGCAACAACCATCGATGGCTATGGCGTCGCGTCGCCCTGCAGTCTGCCTATAAATAACCCAGGCAATATGATACTCCCAGGACACCAAAACATAGTTCAAACCTCTAGCCTGGTCAGTTTACCCGTACTACTGCTCTCGAGCTTGAAGAAGCATAGTCGTGTAGTGGTGCCTCGTAGTTGAGATGGCTGCTCTGTCTGCCAAGGCCGTTATTGCACTTGTTGCATTCTCCTCCCTTCTCGTCTCCTACGCCGCCGCCGGCCGGCCGGGGAACTTCAGTGCTTCCGACTTCACCGCCGACCCCAACTGGGAGGCCGCAAGGGCCACCTGGTACGGCGCGCCAACCGGCGCCGGCCCTATGGACGACGGTACTTACACGTCTATGTAGTATGTATATATGCGGCGTTGCTATTCTCTCGGCGATCGTCTATTTGATAGTGTATTTGCCGTGGTGATGGATGTGCAGGCGGCGCGTGTGGGTTCAAGAACACCGACCAGTACCCCTTCTCCTCCATGACGTCCTGCGGCAATGAACCCATTTTCAAGGACGGCAAGGGATGCGGCTCCTGCTACCAGGTAGCTAGCGACACTTGGTGGAATGTGCAGAGGCGTTGCTGGTGGAAAATGTAGTGTTGGTGTGACATGCTTTTGACTGTTCGTTTTTGATTTATGCAGATACGATGCACCAACGACCCTGCCTGCTCCGGCAACCCGGAGACGGTGGTGATCACGGACATGAATTACTACCCGGTGGCCAAGTACCACTTCGACCTCAGCGGCACGGCGTTCGGCGCCATGGCCAAGCCCGGCCTCAACGACAAGCTCCGCCACTCCGGCATCATCGACATCCAGTTCAAGAGGTCGGTCACATGCACCACAACCACATCGATCATTCCTTGCACACGAACCTCCTACATCAGCTGGCCCTACCTGAACAGAATCATATAACCCACTACTTTTGCACAGCAAAACTTTAGCATCAACGACCGGTTTAACTGGGACCCAAATAGATTCGCGCGAAAATGCTCGAATTTTTCAGTACCGTCACTTCATTCACACACTGTCGTCGCCCAGGCAGCTGGGTTACACTAACACAACTGGATTGCTGGCTGACGCTGATTAATCATGCAGAGTGCCGTGCGAGTTCCCCGGCCTGAAGGTGACCTTCCACGTCGAGCAGGGCTCCAACGCCGTCTACTTCGCGGTGCTGGTGGAGTACGAGGACGGCGACGGCGACGTGGTGCAGGTGGACCTCATGGAGGCCAACGCCGGGAGCTGGACGCCGATGAGGGAGTCGTGGGGATCCATCTGGCGCCTCGACTCCGGCCACCGCCTCCAGGCGCCCTTCTCCATGCGCATTACCAACGAGTCCGGCAAGCAGCTCGTCGCCGACAAGATCATCCCGGCCAACTGGGCCCCCAGCGCCTCCTACCGCTCCATCGTTCAGTACAGCTGAAGCTGAACTGATCATTTGGAACAGTCGGCTAGATTTGGTATTGTACTATCGTGGTTTGTTTTGTATGCATGGAGACTGAGGATTAGGTGGGACGTCCGGTGTCGGGTGTCATGTAGGCGTCGTCGATCATGCATGTGTGTCTTTGATATGTCTGTGGACTGTGGGATATGGTGGAGAGGCACTTTTCCATGTGCATGCTCTCCCGCGCCCACTTTCATTGTAAGCATATCATCATAAATTATTACAGTTTGTGTGTACCTACCGGTTGATTTGTGTTTCTACTTCTACCTTTGTATTTTTTTTTTTGACAAATCTAACTCTTTTGGCAAAATTAATGCCTCATCTGACCGCGACGAAACTAATTCAGAATCTAACCCGAGGTTTGGTGTCAAGTAGGTTGAAGCCAAAATTGTGTACGTATAGGTGGACTTAAAGAAAAGAAAAAACACCACAGAAACGCAGTGATGCCGGTGCCAAGTGCAATGGCTCCGAACTCCCGACATTGCCCCCTTCTTACCTTCTATCATCAAAATTGCATGTCCGCGCAAGATCACAGCAATTGCACCTCTGGGATAAGACGAAGCCCCAACACCCCCCCGCCGCCTCCCTCAACCTAGCCCCAACACCCTCCTCCCCCCGCCGCCGCCACCGGGCAAAGCCCCGGTGGCGTGGTGGCGGTGGGGGGCCCCTCTCCGGCTGCGCCGTGCAGCGGCTCGGCCTGGTTTTCATCTAGGTTTTCGGGTCGTCGTGATGGTGGAGGCGGCGTCGCGTCGGAATAACAGGGCTGGAGCTCGACCCCCATCTTGGCAAGGCCACTTGTGGTAGTGCCGACGAGCTGCTGGCCAGGTATCCTCCCAGATCTGTGGATCTGGGGAGGATGGTCACCCTGGGTGCGGTCGATCTTCGACCCCGCCACGGGGTTTCTGGAGTATGTTTGGGAGTCAGAGGAGTGTTGTTGCTGTTGTCTTCCCCTTGGCCGGCCGTGGTGGCGAGGGAGAGGAAGAGGATGGCACCACCGTCCTCCTTTGTAGGGTCGTGTGTGATCTTCTGGTGGTCTGCGGCTGCAGCGTCTTGTAGCCCCCTCCGGGCGGCCTTGGTGGCGAGGGGTGGAGGCGGCTTGACGTGTCGACACCTAAACCTGCCCGATGGTGGAGCGCTCTACTGGTGGCTTTGGTCTACTGCTCGGGGATCTTCATCTGGAGGTACTGTTGGCTCTTCCCCATCTCCTGCCTGCCCGATGGTCTGAAAAAAATTATTAGCTCTCACCCTCCGGGGTGGGCTCTCCTTCGGTGTTCAAAGCCCAGTGTGGCGACGGTGACGGCGGTGATTCGATAGTGTTGGAAGATGCGCTGCCTCTGGCTCCGGTCTCTGTACTTGTTTGGTGATGAAGAGGACGATGGGATTGATTAATTGTGGTCTGGAAGTATGGTGTGAGATCATTCTTGCAAAAGTCTGGGATCTATTGTATTTTCCTTTATTTTTGGAGTCGTTTGTAATCGGTTTCGCCAATGAATTCCATCAGTTATTATCTCAAAAAAAAAACAGTTGCACCCCTGGGATCTGATCCCGACTTTCTAACCAACGTAAGAGCATCTCCACTCGTTTGGTCTCCCCACGCCGAAATCCGGGGATAATTTCGTCCGGATTGGACGAAAAAATGGCGTGGGGAGGGCCAGTTTCCCAGCCGCGATCCCAGCCGTTGATTTAATTTTGAAAAACGTAAACTTGATGAAATACGGCAAAAAACGACTGAATTTAGACTAACTTTAATGATATTTACTATATAGAGGGCGAAGTTCATACATAGATGCCGAATTCGACTATATTTCGAATTCGGCTAGGGGAATACAACTCTAAATTTTAAAACACGGCGCTCTACATGCCCAAATGGTGGTAGAACACCATGTAGTCGCCGCCGTCGCCGCCATCATCGTCGGAGCCGTCGTCGTCAAACTGCGGCGGCGCGGCCTAGCTGCTGCCCTGACCGGCGTCTCCCCACCGACCACTGGTGCGAGGTGGGGATGGCGATGGCTTGTACCAGTCGTCGTCGGAGGCGTCGTCGGAGGCTTCGAGGTCGATGACGGGGACGGCGACGCCGGATGGAGGAGTCGCAGGCCGGCAGTAGCGAGCGACGTCCTCGAGGAGCCTCGCCTGTCGCGCCGCCTCCTCCTTCTCCCACTGCTCCCTCGACCAGGCGCAGGCCTGGTCGAGTGGCATGGAGTTCTCGGTGGGGACGAGGTCCTGGAGGGACCTCGCCATGACGGCCTCGAGGATGGCGGCGTCCTCGGCGCTTTCGACCTCCTCCACCTTCACCTTCGCTGGCTTGCGCTTCCGCTCGCCGGAGGTGTCGGGTTCGCGCTTGGGGCGGCGCCGTCCTTGTGCCGTCGATGGCTCGTGGATGACGACCCCGCCGCCGCGCGCGCGGTTGCTCGGCGGGGAAGACGGCTCCTTTTTCACCGGCGCCAAGGATGGCGCCGACCTGGAGATCGACCTCGCCACCGAACCGGACGACGAGGAACTGGCAGCCATGTGCCGTGGCTGCCAGCTTCCCCTGCGGGGGCTGGCCGATGCCCTCGACAGTGGGGGCATCGTCAGAATGGGGAAGTTGCAGCCCTCGATGTGCTCGAGGACGGCCTCGAGCGTCCGGCCCGGCACGCTCCACCACCGCTTGCGTCCGGCGGCGTTGTTGTGTGGAGGCGGAGGCGGCGGGCCATCGTAGGAGGCGAGCTCCTGCTCCCACCGGCAAAGGAAGAAGAAGTTCCACGCCGTTAGGTTGTCGGGGTGGTAGCGCGGCTCGGCGCGGTCCTGGTCCGACAACGTTAGTCGGACCTCCTCGATGGCGGCTTCGAGGTAGCATCCTTGGGGCGGCGGCGGGATTGGCACGCTGCCCGCACTTAGCCGCCACCCGCCGCCGGGAGGCCTCGTGTCCGGCGGGCAGGGGTACCCCGCCTGGTGGAGGAGGTGCCCCTCCCACGCGTGGAGCGACCGGCGAGGGAAGCCGTTGTTGGCCGCGCCGTCTTCGTCGTTGTAGGCCATGGATCTCGTCGAGGTCGAGGGAAGGAAGAGGAAGATGAAGAGGAAGAGTGGTGCGACGCGTCGCGGCGAGCGGGGTATTTAGGCGAGCCATGAGCCGGCGATTTATTGCCGCGTGGATGCTACGCGTCCGCGGCGAGCTGACCGGCGGCAGCCTTTACTCCGCGCGGAAGACAATGCGAAAGCGCGGGAGAGAAATCTCGGTGTTTCGCGCGCTTTCGCTTCGTCCGGAGTCCCCGAGCGCGCCTCGGGGGACCGGGGATGGCGTGGGCTCGCCGGATGTATTTATGCCCAAATCCGGAGAAAAACGAGGAATCGGGGGTGCGACTGGGCCGAAATTCGCCGTCCGGATGAGAAAAAGGAACTCGGGGGCCAAATCGGGGAGACGAGTGGGGATGCTCTAAGGCCATGGTGCAAAGTCGACTTCCGAATCGAACGGCTAGCTTTTGGATGTTGAGAAAGGTAGCTGAATTGATTAGCATGAACTGGCCCCCCGCTGACTTAGAATGTGCTGCATACTTTTGCGCAATTTTAAATGGAAGTAAAAGTTGCAACGATTCGAGGACCAAGAGTCACAGACTGCGTAACCAAATCTCCGTAAGTTTCGTTCTGCATTGATCTGTGTCTTTTTTTTGTTGATCGACAGTACTCGATCTGTTCCGGTAGATTTGATGATCCTGGAAAGATCGGTACACCATAATTCCTGCAAACGACCGAAAGCACGCAGACGGCCGGGTACTTCATGGCTACCGATCGACTAGTGCGTCTATCCAACGCAAAGGGCGCTAAATCCTCAAGCACATGCCTTTCTCTTTCAGAAGCTCTCTCTTTCAGTACAGTAACCACTAACCAACTCTATAACCGCCAGTCTTAGCTAGCTAATGATAGTGAATGATTCATTACTTTTTACATGAGAGCCGGCCTAAAAGTTCAACTAGCTAGGTTAAAAATAAGCAAGAATAGTTGACCTAGCTAGCTAGAGTTCCCGCTGGATCGTCGCCGTAAATACTGGCGCTGATCTCTCTCAGTTGCACCGGCTGCCCCAAATCCAGGGAAATCAACAAGAGAACATGTGAGAGTGTAAGTGTGTCACACCAAAGGTTACTAACATGACACCATCCTAAAACAGTTTTCCCAAACAAACCAACGAACTAGTTCTTCTAGCTAAACGCTTCGTGGACGTAATTGCACATGGTGTACCGAAGGCCTGTGACCTCCCCAAATCCATGGAGGATGGACGGCGATATTAACCTTGATGACATTTTCAACGGTCTTTCGGTCGAAAGGACATCTTTCTCCATCAAGTACCCCGGGCTTCTTATCTAGGTTTGGTGCCTAAGGAAAGAGGACTTTCCATATTTAGAAGATACCAACTTAATTAGAATAGTAAATTCGTTACGGCGGCGGGCCGCACCGCTCTTGTCGAGTCCGTGCTTGACTCACAATCCACCTATCACTTGACTCCTTTATTTGTGCCTTCTCGCTCCATGCACAACATGAAGAAACTCTAGCGGGCTCTCTTATGAGCGGCCGCCGACAAGGCTGCCAGTGGTCAATGCTAGGTGAATTGGGAAACGGTGTGTAGACTGAAAAATCTTTGGGTCCTGGGGGTGCTCAACACTGTTTTTTCCGCAAAAGCACTTCGTTTTAGATGGCCATGTCTAGAGTGGAAAGACCCGGAGAAGATTTGAGTCGGTTCACTAGTAGAAAAAACCCCCTTTAGTACCAGTTCTAAAGGGCCTTTAGTACCGGATTTAGAACCGGTACTAAAGGCCTCCCACCTTTAGTACCGGTTCCTTACGAATCGGTATTAAAGGTGCCTCCACGTGGGCACGCAGGAGCCCGCGGGGCTGGAGATCTTTTTTTTATTTTTTTTTCACAAAAATGCTATTTCGTTTTTTTATCTATTTTTTCTAATTATTTTTCACTCCCTTTTTTTTCACAATTTCTAATATTTCCGTTAGTCTCTAACTACACTTAATCTCTAGTCAAATTGCTTACCCGTGGTCAAACTTCCCGGTCGGTCACCCATCCTCACACTACTCCCGCACTAGCACGCTTAACTTCCGAGTTCCATCCCGTTTCACTTCCAAGTGTTTCGCGCGCATGTATGTGATAGTAGTATCATATCAATTCTATTAACATGTTGGTCGATGTCACACTTCTTTATTATTTAAATTCTAAATAATTTTTTTAATAAACAAAATTAATGATGTAATAATAATGTTGAATAATTAAGTAAAATTAACTTTTTAAATTTGTATTATTTTTAATTATTTTTTAAATTTTTAAATTTTTTTGCCAAACCTAAAACCTCAAAATTTGAAAATATTATAATTTGCTAAAAGTAATAGTAATATTCTGGGATTCAAATTTTTTATAATTTTTATTTTTAAATTTTAAAAAATTAAAAAATATATAAAATTCTAAATTTCTGGAAAAAAAACTAAAAACTTCCGGCTTTCATATTTTCATTTGGAATTTTAAGAATCTAAAAATTGGCTAACCGGGTAAACCCTTCGTTAATTTTCCCTAATAGTAGGTTTCGTAACATACAAGAATCTGAAAACATTTTATTTTTTGAATTTTCCATCATTTTCTTTTCTATTTTACAGTGTTAAAAAAGGCGATCCACGGGGGGGGGGGGGGGTGGAGGTGCGTGGGGGAGCAGCACGAACCGGTACTAAAGGGTTAGCGTCAGCCGAAAAACCTTTAGTACCGGTTCGTGTCACGAACCGGTACTAAAGGTCCTTTGGAACCGGTACTAAAGGTGTGGACATTGCAACCGGTACTAATGCACCCTTTAGTACCGTTTCGTAAGCAAACCGGTACTAAAGACTTAGACGGAAGGCCCTTTTTCTACTAGTGGTTTGGGCAACCCTTGCAATGAGACAGATATGTACCTCTTCTGTGTCGCCACCACCATTACCTTGAGGAATGGAGAAAAGGCGCCCTTTTGGAAGGCGTCGTAGCTTAACAAGGCTAAGTCAATTCATATTGCACCTCCCATCTTCACATCTCCACAAGGAAGCACTGGAAAGTCAAAAAAGCTTGCACAATAATGGTTGGATCTCCAAGATCAACATGACCACGGACTTCACTATCGAGCATATCCGCCAATACATTTCCCTATGGTCCAAGCATAGGGACGTTACACTTCAAGAGGGTGCGTCGGACGAGATCATTTGGAACCTCACCGATAAAGGCCAATATTCCTATAAATCCGCGTATAAGGCCCAATTTTTTGGAACTACATTGTCTCCCGTTAGCTCTTTGGTTTGGAGGATTTAGGCCCTTCCTAAAATCATGTTCTTTGCTTGCGATGCGAAATAGGAGTTGAACGAATGACCGATTTGAGAAGGCAGGTTGGTTGAATTGCGGAAACTGCACTCTTTGCAATAGTGTGATGGAGTCAGTGGGCCACTTTTTGTCAATTGCAGGTACACAATAGGCTTTGGGATCTCATCAAGAATTGTCTTGGCTTCTATCTTCTTGACTTCCATGCTCGGCCAACCCAATCTATACACACATGGTGGGATAATATGACGGAAGGATTTGGCCTCTGTCACTCTTCTAGTTTCTCCTTCCTCGACTCCCTCCGATGCTGGTGAAACCTGGCGGCGCCCCGCATGTGCTCCTCCATCCTTGACCATCTCCTGCCAGTGGTTTGGCGAGGTGCTACCAGGGGTAGGTTGGTGTTGCTACCGGCGGTGCATGGCGGTGCTGCCATAGTGCACACTACTGACAAGGTGGCAAACCAGTGTTCCAAACCGAGGCGGAAGGAGTTTTGCTGACAAGGTGGTACTCCTCAGCTTGGTTCGGAGTTTTGGTGCCTTAGGCTTGCGGTGTTGCTACTTGCGGAGGCCGGTTTTTCTATCTTAGGTCTCCAACATTGCTATCAGGGGAGGGCGAATTTTTGATATCGGCGGAGGCCTACTTTGTTACCTGCTGACGTGGGAGTTGAATTGCAACAGCCCCAGAAAGTAGCTTCCTTGTGACGGTAAAGCACTCGTCCGTTGGGAACCCCAAGAGGAAGGTATGATGTTGTACAGCATTAAGTTTTCCCTCAGTAAGAAACCAAGGTTTATCGAACCAGTAGGAGTCAAGAAGCACGTTGAAGGTTGATGGTGACGGAGTGTAGTGCGGCGCAACACCAGGGATTCCGGCGCCAACGTGGAACCTGCACAACACAACCAAAGCACTTTGTCCCAACGAAACAGTGAGGTTGTCAATCTCACCGGCTTGCTGTAACAAAGGATTAGATGTATAGTGTGGATGATGATTGTTTGCAGAAAACAGTAGAACAAGTATTGCAGTAGATTGTATTCGATGTAAAAGAATGGACCGGGATCCACAGTTCACTAGAGGTGTCTCTCCCATAAGATAAATAGCATGTTGGGTGAACAAATTACAGTTGGGCAATTGACAAATAGAGAGGGCATGACAATGCACATACATGACATGATGAATATTGTGAGATTCAATTGGGCATTACGACAAAGTACATAGACCGCTATCCAGCATGCATCTATGCCTAAAAAGTCCACTTTCAGGTTATCATCCGAACCCCTTCTGGTATTAAGTTGCAAGCAACAGACAATTGCATTAAGTATGGTGCGTAATGTAATCAATAACTATATCCTCGAACATAGCATCAATGTTTTATCCCTAGTGGCAACAGCACATCCACAACCTTAGAACTTTCTGTCACTGTCCCAGCTTTAATGGAGGCATGAACCCACTATCGAGCATAAATACTCCCTCTTGGAGTTACTAGCAAAAACTTGGCCAGAGCCTCTACTAACAACGGAGAGCATGCAAGATCATAAACAACACATAGGTAATAGATTGATAATCAACATAACATAGTATTCTCTATTCATCGGATCCCAACAAACGCACATGTAGCTTTACAGATAGATGATCTTGATCATGATAGGCAGCTCACAAGATCAGGCAATGATAGCACAATGGGGAGAAGACGACCATCTAGCTACTGCTATGGACCCATAGTCCAGGGGTGAACTACTCACTCATCAATCCGGAGGCGACCATGGCGGTGTAGAGTCCTCCGGGAGATGATTCCCCTCTCCGGCAGGGTGCCGGAGGCGATCTCCTGAATCCCCCGAGATGGGATTGGCAGCGGCGGTGTCTCAGTAAGGTTTTCCGTATCGTGGCTCTCGGTACTGGGGGTTTCGCGACGGAGGCTTTAAGTAGGCGGAAGGGCAGGTAAAGGGGCGTCACGAGGGGCCCACACCACAGGCCGGCGCGGCCAGGGCCTGGGCCGCGCCGCCCTGGTGTGTCGCCACCTCGTGGCCCCACTTCGTCTTCCCTTCGGTCTTCTGGAAGCTTCGTGTGAAAATAGGACCCTGGGCTTTGATTTCGTCCAATTCCGAGAATATTTCCTTACTAGGATTTCTGAAACCAAAAACAGCAGAAAACACCAACTGGCTCTTCGGCATCTCGTTAATAGGTTAGTGCCGGAAAATGCATAATAATGACATATAATGTGTATAAAACATATGAGTATCATCATAAAAGTAGCCTGGAACATAAGAAATTATAGATACGTTTGAGACGTATCAAGCATCCCCAAGCTTAGTTCCTACTCGTCCCGAGTAGGTAAATGATAACAAAGATAATTTCTTAAGTGACAATGCTACCAACATAATCTTGATCAATACTATTGTAAGCACATGTAATGAATGCAGCAATTTGAAACAATGGTAAATGACATGAGTAAACAATTGAATCATAAAGCAAAGACTTTTCATGAATAGTACTTAAAGACAAGCATCAATAAGTCTTGCATAAGAGTTAACTCATAAAGCAATAATTCAAAGTAAAGGTATTGAAGCAACACAAAGGAAGATAAATTTTCAGCGGTTGCTTTCAACTTGTAACATGTATATCTCATGGATATTGTCAATGTAAAGTAATATAACAAGTGCAATATGCAAGTATGTAGGAATCAATGCACAGTTCACACAAGTGTTTGCTTCTTGAGGTGGAGAGAGATAGGTGAACTGACTCAACATAAAAGTAAAAGAAAGGCCCATCGCAGAGGGAAGCGTTGATTGCTATATTTGTGCTAGAGCTTTGGTTTTGAAAACAAGAAACAATTTTGTCAACGGTAGTAATAAAGCATATGAGTTATGTAAATTATATCTTACAAGTTGCAAGCCTCATGCATAGTATACTAATAGTGCCCGCACCTTGTCCTAATTAGCTTGGACTACCGGGATCATCGCAATACACATGTTTTAACCAAGTGTCACAAAGGGGTACCTCCATGCCGCCTGTACAAAGGTCTAAGGAGAAAGCTCGCATTTTGGATTTCTCGCTTTTGATTATTCTCAACTTAGACATCCATACTGGGACAACATAGACAACAGATAATGGACTCCTCTTTAATGCATAAGCATGTAGCAACAATTAGTGTTCTCATATGAGATTGAGGATATATGTCCAAAACTGAAACTTCCACCATGATTCATGGCTTTAGTTAGCGGCCCAATATTCTTCTCTAACAATATGCATGCTCTAACCATTAAAGTGGTAGATCTCCCTTACTTCAGACAAGACGGACATGCATAGCAACTCACATGATATTCAACAAAGAATAGTTGATGGCGTCCCCAGAAACATGGTTATCGCACAACAAGCAACTTAATAAGAGATAAAGTGCATAAGTACATATTCAATACCACAATAGTTTTTAAGCTATTTGTCCCATGAGCTATATATTGTAAAGGTAAAGAATGGAAATTTTAAAGGTAGCACTCAAGCAATTTACTTTGGAATGGCGGAGAAATACCATGTGGTAGGTAGGTATGGTGGACACAAATGGCATAGTGGTTGGCTCAAGGATTTTGGATGCATGAGAAGTATTCCCTCTCGATACAAGATTTAGGCTAGCAAGGTTATTTGAAACAAACACAAGGATGAACCGGTGCAGCAAAACTCACATAAAAGACATATTGTAAACATTATAAGACTTTTACACCGTCTTCCTTGTTGTTCAAACTCAATACTAGAAATTATCTAGACCTTAGAGAGACCAAACATGCAAATCAGATTTTAGCATTCTCTATGTATTTCTTCATTAATAGGTGCAAAGTATATGATGCAAGAGCTTAAACATGAGCACAACAATTGCCAAGTATTGCATTATCCAAGACATTTTACCAATTACTACATGTAGCATTTTCCGATTCCAACCATATAACAATTAACGAAGCAGTTTCAACCTTCGCCATGAAAATTAAAAGCTAAGAACACATGTGTTCATATGAACCAGCGGAGCGTATCTCTCTCCCACACAAGCATTTATTCAAACAAAAACAAAAAAAAACAGACGCTCCAAGTAAAGTACATATGATGTGACCGAATAAAAATATAGTTTCAAGAGAAGGAACCTGATAATTTGTCGATGAAGAAGGGGATGCCTTGGGCATCCCCAAGCTTAGACACTTGAGTCTTCTTGAAATATGCAGGGATGAACCACCGGGGCATCCCCAAGCTTAGAGCTTTCACTCTCCTTGATCATATTGTATCATCTCCCTCTCTTGACCCTTGAAAACTTCCTCCACACCAAACTCGAAACAAACTCATTAGAGGGTTAGTGCATAATCAAAAACTCACATGTTCAGAGGTGACACAATCATTCTTAACACTTCTGGACATTGCCCAAAGCTACTGGAAGTTAATGGAACAAAGAAATCCATCCAACATAGCAAAAGAAGCAATGCGAAATAAAAGGCAGAATCTATCAAAACAGAACAGTCCGTAAAGACGAATTTTATTGAGGCACCAGACTTGCTCAAATGAAAATGCTCAAATTGAATGAAAGTTGCGTACATATCTGAGGATCACTCACGTAAATTGGCATAATTTTCTGAGTTACTTACAGAGAATTTTGCCCAGATTCGTGACAGCAAAGAAATCTGTTTCTGCGCAGTAATCCAAATCTAGTATGAACCTTACTATCAACGACTTTACTTGGCACAACAAAACACAAAACTAAGATAAGGAGAGGTTGCTACAGTAGTAAAAAACTTCCAAGTCTCAAATATAAAACAAAATTGCTGTTGTAAAAACATGGGTTGTCTCCCATAAGCGCTTTTCTTTAACGCCTTTCAGCTAGGCGCAGAAAGTGTGTATCAAGTATTATCGAAAGATGGAGCATCTACAGCGGGGTGTGGAGTTTTCTCAACCATGCAAAGTATTTTGGATACATAGGTTTCAGCGGCTCCCTTTTCATTAGTCTTGGGCTTGCTACTCTCATCAAACAAATTTTCAGGAACAAGCCAAGCATAATTATCATCTAGAGCTTCATGCATCGCTAGGAGCTTACATGGTATTGGTGCTTTAATCTCCCCACCATCATTAACATTATTAGTGTACTTAATTCTATCCATATCCATCTTTTCAAGTGTTCTTTTAAAATCGGTGATCATACCAAGCCTATCATGCTTACTAAAAACTTTTCTAGCTTCTTTGGCTACATCCTCAAATTCTCGCACTAGGACTTTTAAAACAAAATCTCTCTTCTCTCCCCTCTCCATATCAGAAAGTGTAAGAAACATGTGTTGTATCATGGGGTTGAGACTAATAAATCTAGCTTCCATCATGCGTACCAAACAAACAGAGGTATCTTCATAGGTAGGGACAGCTTTTGCAAGGGGTATATCTTTAAGATCTTCATGCATACTAACATGGGTGAAAAATTCTTCTATATTACCTCTTCCAATTATAGACCCTTGTCCTACCGGTATATCTTTTTCAGTAAAATTAAAAGGAAACATGATGAAATAAGTAAAGTAAATGCAAGTAACTAATTTTTTGTGTGTTTTTGATATAGCAAACAAGATAGTAAATAAAGTAAAACTAGCAACTAATTTTTTGTGTTTTATTTTAGTGCAGCAAACAAAATAGTAAATAAAATAAAGCAAGACAAAAACAAAGTAAAGAGATTGCGATGTGGAGACTCCCCTTGCAGCGTGTCTTGATCTCCCCGGCAACGGCGCCAGAAAAAGAGCTGCTGACGTGGGAGTTGAATTGCAACAGCCCCAGAGAGTAGCTTCCTTGTGACGGTAAAGCACTCGTCCGTTGGGAACCCCAAGAGGAAGGTATGATGTTGTACAGCAGCAAGTTTTCCCTCAGTGAGAAACCAAGGTTTATCGAACCAGTAGGAGTCAAGAAGCACGTTGAAGGTTGATGGTGACGAAGTGTAGTGCGGCGCAACACCAGGGATTCCGGCGCCAACGTGGAACCTGCACAACACAACCAAAGCACTTTGTCCCAACGAAACAGTGAGGTTGTCAATCTCACCGGCTTGCTGTAACAAAGGATTAGATGTATAGTGTGGATGATGATTGTTTGCAGAAAACAGTAGAACAAGTATTGGCAAGAGATTGTATTCGATGTAAAAGAATGGACCGGGGTCCACAGTTCACTAGAGGTGTCTCTCCCATAAGATAAATAGCATGTTGGGTGAACAAATTACAGTTGGGCAATTGACAAATAGAGAGGGCATGACAATGCACATACATGACATGATGAATATTGTGAGATTCAATTGGGCATTACGACAAAGTACATAGACCGCTATCCAGCATGCATCTATGCCTAAAAAGTCCACTTTCAGGTTATCATCCGAACCCCTTCCGGTATTAAGTTGCAAGCAACAGACAATTGTATTAAGTATGGTGCGTAATGTAATCAATAACTATATCCTCGAACATAGCATCAATGTTTTATCCCTAGTGGCAACAGCACATCCACAACCTTAGAACTTTCTCACATCGTCCTGCATTTAATGGAGGCATGAACCCACTATCGAGCATAAATACTCCCTCTTGGAGTTACTAGCAAAAACTTGGCCAGAGCCTCTACTAACAACGGAGAGCATGCAAGATCATAAACAACACATAGGTAATAGATTGATAATCAACATAACATAGTATTCTCTATTCATCGGATCCCAACAAACGCACATGTAGCTTTACAGATAGATGATCTTGATCATGATAGGCAGCTCACAAGATCAGGAAATGATAGCACAATGGGGAGAAGACGACCATCTAGATACTGCTATGGACCCATAGTCCAGGGGTGAACTACTCACTCATCAATCCGGAGGCGACCATGGCGGTGTAGAGTCCTCCGGGAGATGATTCCCCTCTCCGGCAGGGTGCCGGAGGCGATCTCCTGAATCCCCCGAGATGGGATTGGCGGCGGCGGCGTCTCAGTAAGGTTTTCCGTATCGTGGCTCTCGGTACTGGGGGTTTCGCGACGGAGGCTTTAAGTAGGCGGAAGGGCAGGTAAAGGGGCGTCACGAGGGGCCCACACCACAGGCCGGCGCGGCCAGGGCCTGGGCCGCGCCGCCCTTGTGTGTCGCCACCTCGTGGCCCCACTTCGTCTTCCCTTCGGTCTTCTGGAAGCTTCGTGTGAAAATAGGACCCTGGGCTTTGATTTCGTCAAATTCCGAGAATATTTCCTTACTAGGATTTCTGAAACCAAAAACAGCAGAAAACAGCAACTGGCTCTTCGGCATCTCGTTAATAGGTTAGTGCCGGAAAATGCATAATAATGACATATAATGTGTATAAAACATGTGAGTATCATCACAAAAGTAGCATGGAACATAAGAAATTATAGATACGTTTGAGACGTATCATTACCCTAGGCGTAGGGTGTTGCTGTCTTGGGTAGACGGGGTTTCTGCAACCTCGGATGGCGCTGTTGCCAGCTGCAGGCGAGGTCTCCATTGATGTCTTAGAGGATTTGTAACATATGAATAAACAAATTTGCTACAACTTATTTGCGGTTTTGTTACATCTGCACACTACGTTGCTACGAGGGTCTCCGGTGAGATGTTCGGTGAGTTCTCCGGCGACTTCCCCGTCGATGTCTCCGACGATATCCATTATTACTACAATAGCATAGTTTGTTTGCTATAAGCTCTCCGGCGAGTTTGATGTGGGCATTACCCTCCGGGTACCTGACATTAGCCTACCTCCTTTGGCCCAACAAGGGGCCCATGTGAAGCATCGCAACCCAAGATGGATCAATATGTCGGTTGTACGGTGGAAAGATAGAAGGAGACTGATTTTTAATGAACAAGGCAAGGAGACGCCGAATAAGGAAAGGATAAATCAGATATTAATGTATCATGGTCGAATCCGTGCCGGACTCTTGGGACCTGGCCTTCTATATAAAGGCAAGGAGAGAGCCTGCAGGATCCAATCTCATACTCGCATACAATCACGCACGCACCAAAGCCCTATAAACCTTGCCTCTTGGCGAGATCACCACCACACAGTCCATCGACTGTCACATTGTAATCGATTTCACCTATAATCAAGATCAGACATGCATGAGTTAGGGTATTATCTCATCGAGGGCCCCAAACATGGGTAAATCTTGCTCTTTGCTTGCCTGGTATCTGATGTCTTGTGCTAACCTGCAGGATTCCGTCAACCCTAAGCCCATCATGGTGGCCATTGCCGAGGAGCCACCTCCTCAATTGGTGCCGTCTGTGGGGAACATGTTCGTTCATGGCACATCATCGACTCCGTCATCGCCAATCTTGGAGGACTCGATCTGCTTCGGGTCCTTCGAGTTCACCCCGCACCCATTCGCGTCGCGTTTGGCCTTTTCAGGTTTACGCGGTGGGATGGACTTGACGATCGGGAGCGTCCACCTCAGCATCAGCGCCTATGGAATTCTCCGACTTACTGACCCAATCCTCGCGGGGCATGCAGCAGCCGCAACTTCATCGACTGCCACGGCTGCTGCTTCATCACCAACCCTAGCGGATCTATCGGCTGCGACTTCATAGACCACGCCAGCAACACTGATCATGTCGGCTCCATCAGCACCATCGGCGTCACCATCGCGCCGGACCGCTTCTACGGTGTCCGTCAGATCTGATGACTCCGAGTCTTCGGATCTGACGTCGTACAACTTCATTAGCTACGACACCAGGCACGAGCTCAGCTCGGAGGCCCTCCCTTTGTGTGCGGCGTCAAGTACTCCTCCAACGAGGAAAACATCAGCAACCGCGACGACATCATCCCTTTGGAGGCAGAAGGAGGGACGTCTGGGGACTTGCCCCCCAGACCTTTCCCCGCCGCAGACTCGACGGTCGTCTTCGCGACCGCAGCTTCGGCCGCACTCGTCGTGGCCTCGGCCGCGCTCGCCACAGTTTCAGCTTCGGCGGTTCCCTTCGCCGCGTCGGCCCCTGAGGTTCGCCCGGCCACTCCCGCGTTGGAGGCTTTTGCCACTCCCGTGGCTTCCCCATGCGACGCCGCCATGTACGCGGGCTCGGCCGCCGTCTTCTTTGTCTCGACGGCCTTCTTCGCCTCGGCCGCCTTAGTCGTTGCCGCTCCTCGCGCAGGAGCAGTCTTCTTCAAGACCTTCTGCCTGGCCCTACAAAGGATCGGTCATTCCCTAGTCTATCAGCTAGAATCAACCAAACAAGAGAACGCGAGCGGCACTTACTTGACGGTTGGAAGAGCATTCACACCAGGGACCACTCGCTCCCCGGCATTGAGTGCCGCCTTGAGAGGCCGCTGGAGCACCGTCGCGCCCTCCAGGACGGTTTGGCGCAGTCGCTAGGGCCGACGCTCGTTGGGCCCCGTGGCGGGCGCCTTCCCTTCTAGCGGGGAAGTCGTCTCCTCTTCTTCTTCTTCTTCCGCCGCACCCTCCTCCGGAGGGCTCTGCGATGAGGAAGTCGCTCCCCTCTTTGAACCACGGGGGCACCGAATGAAGTCCGGCGCCTCGGAGTCCGACTCAGTGCGGTCCCCGTCGTCCTCCTCCTCGTCCTCGACGATCTCCTCGCCCTCGATCATTTCGGGGGCTCCTTCCCGGCGAGTGGGCGGAGGTGGTTCGAGATCTTCTGCCACCGCTGCATCACAATCTGAAGAATAAATTAGTGACGTCGCCAGCTTCATCTACTCGTCGGGAAGAAAGACAAAATTGTTACATACCTCGGGCGCCGGCTTGTCCTCAGAGAAGGGTTGTAGCTCGGCGTTGAAGGAGGTAAACGTGGCCGTGGTGATCTTGGCGAGTGCCTTTCGGTACTCGTCCTCGGTCCACTCGACCGCTATGGAGCGAGTGCAGTCATTCTACCCTCGGTACTCCCACATATAATGGCCCCGACACCGCAGAGGAATCACGCGTCGGGCGAGCTAGCGGTTGTACATATTGGCGGCCATCAACCCCGCGTCCTTCAACGCCTGGATCGACGACCGCATCGCCTTCACCACCTCTTCTTGCTTGCTCGGTAGTGACCGCACGTTGAGGCGCCGAGGCACACTCGGCTCGGGCGAGTACTGGGCGATGTGGACCTCTCCCGTTAGAGTGTGCTCCGTGGCGTAGAACCAGTACTTGCGCCATTGCAATTGCGCCTTCTTTGGAAGCGCCATGTCAATGAATGCCTCCCCGGACTTCACCTGGAAGTTGATCCCGCCGCTGGGTATGAGCGACTGGTCTCTCTTGCTCACCCGAGCCGCCCGCCCATGGAAGATTGACACCCACAACGGGAAATAGGGCCGGCATCCCAAGTAGCACTCGCACAAAGACACGAACAACACAATCTGTGGGACGCTGTGTGGCCCAAGATCAGAGATCTTGATGCTGTAGAATGCCAGAAGCTACCGCAGGAAGTCGGACGAGGGGAGCGCGAAGCCACGGTCGAGGAAGCTCAGGAAGATCATGAACTCCCCCGGCCTCGGCAGCGGCTCCATCTCGTTCGTCGTCGGGACCCTCCACCTCTCGTGCCGGTATTCGGGAATGATACCCGTAGAGACGTACGCGATGAGGGCCTCCCTCGTCACCTTGGACTTCCCCCAGCATTTGGCCGCCAGCGATGCCGCCGAAACTTGGTCGCGGGGTGGATTGAGGATGAAAGCGGAGGAAGACAAGGGAATGGAGAGGGGAGATATGAGGCAGAGTGAGCAGCCCTGGCCCGTAGTCCAGTCCTTTATACCTCCGCACTCGCCCGAGTTAAGGGACAAGATCCACCGCTCGATAACATTCTGAGATCACGGCCCGAGGATCAATGGCCGAGATCTGCGCCAGAATTATATGCGCAGCCGTTAACTGTGTTATCACGTCCAACGGTCAAACGTGGAGCAACAGCTTGCGCCTCGGTCAACGTGAATCTAGCCATTGGATTCGCCATGTGTTTCCTCCTGACAACTGCTGACGTGGGAGTTGGATTGCAACGTCGCTAGAAAGTAGCTTCCTTGTGACGGTAAAGCACACGTCCGTTGGGAACCCCAAGAGGAAGGTATGATGCGTACATCGGCAAGTTTTCCCTCAGTAAGAAACCAAGGTTTATCGAACCAGTAGGAGCCAAGAAGCACGTTGAAGGCTGATGGCGGCGAAGTGTAGTGCGGCGCAATGATAACCCACAAGTATAGGGGATCGCAGCAGTCTTCGCGGGAAGTAAATCCCAATTTATTGATTCGACACAAGGGGAGACAAAGAATACTTGAAAGCCTTAACAACGGAGTTGTCAATTCAGCTGCACCTGGAAACAGACTTGCTCGCAAGAGTTTATCAGTAGTAACAGTTTTATAGCAGTAGCAGTAGTGAAATAGTAGCAGCAGAGTAGCAGAGAAAGCAGTAGTGATTATAGTAAACAGCAGGATTAAAATACTGTAGGCACGGGGACGGATAACGGGCGTTGCATGGATGAGAGAAACTCATGTAACAAACATAGCAGGGCATTTGCAGATAATAATAAAACGGTGTCTAAGTACAAAGCAATCAATAGGCATGTGTTCCAATTATAGTCGTACGTGCTCGCAATGAGAAACTTGCACAACATCTTTTGTCCTACCAGCCGGTGGCAGCCGGGCCTCAAGGGAATCTACTGGATATTAAGGTACTCCTTTTAATAGAGTACCGGAGCAAAGCATTAACACTCCGTGAACACATGTGATCCTCACATCACTACCATCCCCTCCGGTTGTCCCGATTTCTGTCACTTCGGGGCCATCGGTTCCGGACAGCGACATGTGTATACAACTTGCAGGTAAGACCATAAACAATGAATATCATGATGAAACAATAACATGTTCAGATCTGAGATCATGGCACACGGGCCCTAGTGACAAGCATTAAGCATAACAAGTTGCAACAATATCATCAAAGTACCAATTACGGACACTAGGCACTATGCCCTAACAATCTTATGCTATTACATGACCAATCTCATCCAATCCCTACCATCCCCTTCGGCCTACAGCGGGGGAATTACTCACACATGGATGGGGGAAACATGGCTGGTCGATGGAGAGGCGTTGGCGGTGATGATGGCGATGATCTCCTCCAATTCCCCGTCCCGGCGGAGTGCCAGAACGGAGACTTCTGGCTCCTGAGACGGAGTTTCGCGATGTGGCGGCGTTCTGGAGGGTTTCTTGCGACTTCGACTTCTTGTCCGCGATTTTTAGATCGAAACCCCTTAAATAGTCCAGAGGAGGGCGTCGGAGGCCAGCCGAGGGGGCCAGACGCTAGGGCGGCGCGCCCCCCTCCTGGGCCGCGCCGGCCTTGTGTCTGGGGCCCTCGGGCCTCCACCTGGCTTGCCCTTCTGGCTCCGTGAGTCTTCTGGAAAAATAAGACCTTTCGCATAAATTCCGAGGATTTTCCTGAAAGTTGGATTTCTGCACAAAAACGAGACACCAGAATAGTTCTGCTGAAAACAGCGTTAGTCCGCGTTAGTTGTATCCAAAACACACAAATTAGAGGCAAAACAATAGCAAAAGTGTTCGGGAAAGTAGATACGTTTTGGACGTATCAACTCCCCCAAGCTTAGCTTATTGCTTGTCCTCAAGCAATTCAGTTAACAACTGAGCGATAAAAGAACTTTCACGAACACATTTGTTCATATGATGTAAATATTCTCATGCTATGGCTAACACTTAGGTAGTTCATAATAAGATGCATGCAAATAAGATCATCTAACAGCTATGTCAATCATGGAGAGGTACCAACAATTAATAATAAGCATCATGAATCATGTCTATAAGCAGGATTGCAGTGTTCATAAAAGAGTATGATAAAGTGGTATCTCGCTTGCCCATATTTGATCAGCAAATCATAAATGCTCAGGCACCTCTGAAGTTCATAAAAAGACTAGAAGTAGTGATTGTCAAAGATAAAAGCATCAAAGTTATACCACAATCAATCATATTTTGAGACAAGCATATTATACTAAGAATGACAGTTGTGCTCTCAAGAAAGTGTTCAAAGAAAGGATGAAGACACAACATAAAAGTGAAAGATTGACCCTTCGCAGAGGGAAGCAGGGATTAACATGCGCTAGAGCTTTTCATTTTTTAAACAGGAGTAAAATTATTTTGAGAGGTGTTTGTTGTTGTCAACGAATGGTAATGGGTACACCAACTACCTCACCAACCGGACTTCCAAGAGCGGCTCCCATGAATTATTTTTATGTTTATGTGGCACTCCTTCCAACCTTTCTTTCACAAACCATGGCTAACCGAATCCTCGGGTGCCTGCCAACAATCTCATACCCTGAAGGAGTGCCTTTTATTTTAGTTTTATTATGATGACACTCCCCCCAACCTTTGCTTACACAAGCCATGGCTAACCGAATCCTTCGGGTGCCGTCCAACAATCACATACCATGGAGGAGTGTCTATTTAGGTTAATTAATTTGGGACTGGGAATCCCATTGCCAGCTCTTTTTGCAAAATTATTGGATAAGCGGATGTGCCACTAGTCCATAATGAAAGTTCGTCAAGAGTAAATGACAAGGTTGAAAGTTAAACTCCACATACTTCCTCATGAGCTATGAAACATTAACAAAAATTGAGAAGCATTTTGAAGGTTTTAAAGGTAGCGCATGAGAATTTACTTGGAATGGTTTGAAATGCCATGCATAGGTATTTATGGTGGACACTTTGGAACAACTTGGTTTTCAGGTGTTTGGAAGCACGAGCAATGTTCCCGCTCAGTACAAATGAAGGCTAGCAATAGACTGGGGAGCGACAAATCAAGAGAGCAGTAACTGTCATAATCATGCTTGCGGCAAAATAAATTAACGGAGGCATAAAAGTGATACAAGAACTCTGAAGCAATGTAAATCATCGAGGCTTAATTGACTTTTGTTCAGTCATATGCATGCGTGAGCATGTGCCTAGTCGATATAAATGAATTATTCAGAGGAGGATACCACAATGCCATACCTACTTATGAATAAAACAATGCAAGCAAACATCCATGACATGCTACTCATATTAATAAATTGGAGCTAAACATGAGAGATCATGAAATACTAGATTTTCTCAAATGACATATACCTCACATGAACCAACTAAGCATGCTCACATGGATGAGTATATGTACAAAAATGAAAACAAATAGAGTTCATACCAGCCTCTCACCACAATCCAATTGTCGTAGATCGTCATTATTGCCTTTCACTTGTGTAGCTTGGATAATATGAAATGAAAACCACGCTCCAGCCACCGAAGACCATTGAACTCAAAATGAACTTTACAAACCAAACAAGAACAGCAAATATTTTTGGTGTTTTCGAATTGGAAACAAGAACAAAAGGAAACAAGCAAACAAAGCAGAATCTTTTTGGATTTTCTTATAGCAAACCAATGATAGCAAATAAAGCAAGATAAATGCAAGAAACCAAAACAAACAAATGGTGAAGAGAAACAACAGAAATATTTTTGGTCTTTTTGGGTTTTAGGAAAGAAACAAAGCGAAAACAAGAAATGGCAAACTAGAAGAGTCACATAAACACAAAGCAGCAGAAATTCGTCAAACTTGACAGCAGTACAGTACTCGATTTTTAAGAAATTCTTCCACTGCTCAAATCGAAAAGTGTTCAACTAATGAAAGTTAGATAACAACCTGGGGAACATGCACAAAAATTGTCTTCGCAAAATATTGTTCTGGCTATTTTTGAGAATTTTTTCGGTAACAGTCCAGAATCTGTTTTCAGGCAGCACTTCCCCAAATATCATCTCCCTCTCATTAGAAAACCACTGAAACAACTAAACAAGTATATACAAGTATCCAGCAACCATAATATGCAAAGAATGAGTGATGCCGGTATACCTCCCCCCCAAGCTTAGGCTTTTGGCCTAAGTGGAGTTCAACCCCAACGAGGATCGCTGTTCCTCGCCGGTGGATAATGCATGGTGTAGTCATAGTAAGGTCCCTGTGCAGAAGAAAAGCGTGGAGGCTCCACATGCCCAAAATGTTGATGCGAGGAACTTGCTGCATCGGATGATGAGTCGAGGTGTTCCTCGGCCTCCGTGTTGTCTCTTGCATGATGGCCTCCTCCCTCTATGTGTGCATTCAGTGCACCTTCTGTGACTGACCAATCCTCCCTGGAATCAAGGTTAAATAGAACAGGCGCAGGCAATCTTACTAGTTTTCAGTTTTCTTAGTTATTCTCCAAGTTTTCTTATAAAATGTCATCTTATAAAACAGGTTACCCAAATTAGATGAATCAGAAACAAATTCATGTTTAATCATGGAGACTATGTCAAGTTTTTCTATGCAAAGTTGAATATCAAGATGGTGAGGTTCTACTATGTGCAAAGCTAGTAAACGAGAGGCGATGAGACCTCCACAAATTCCGCCCTTCTCACGGTTGGTAGCAAGTCTATAAGCTATCAATGCCCCCAAATTATAAGTCTTACTACCTTGCAGTGCAGCAGCTAGAAAAGCTAAATCCTGAATATATAGTTTACTACCATTCTTTCTAGCCAGAACGCATTTAGTAATGAAATAAGCAAAGTAGCGGATAGCTGGGAGTTGAATGTTAGTGATTTTACCACCATCCTCTGAGAAACTCCTTCCATGACTAATCATCTCAAAGAGGCTTAAGAGCTCTCGCGGCGATCCCCTTATCTTCTCGCATGATTCCCATTGCGGTACTATAATTGCTGTACAAAAATCATTGAATGGCAAGTTGACAGTTTTATTATAAATCTTATACTGAACCATGGGGTTAGATTGCGACCAATTGAACTTAAAATCCTGCACAACAGACATAGTCAATTTTGCATATTGGCATGGTTCTCCATCAACGAAATCATTCAACCCTGCATGAGAAATTAGATTCTGAACATCTTCCAATATTCCTGCACTTCTCATGAAATCTGTGCACGGGTAGTAAGAGGGGTATACTCCCTCTTCGCGGTTCACTCTCATGACTTGTTGCACCTCCAATTCTTGTTGGTTTAGTTGATATCTATTCCACTCCATTTTCTGAAATTTTTCAACAAACAATATAAAATTTGATTTGGTGACATATAATCAAGGGGAACTACTATAGGAACTTGCTAGAGTACTAATCATGCATCAAAACTAGTTTTTACATCATAGAACAAGCATGCAAGCTCACTAAACATGTTACCTACAGCAGCAAAATATTTAAGATATACTCAACCAAACAAAATTCTACTTGGATCATTGGAGGAGTCACATACCAAGGAGCAAATGTGCCAAATTTCAGCAAGAAATCTGGGCTGAGCAAAGAGATCGAAAAATCTGGTGTTCTTGAGCAGAAACGCGAGTGAGAGGAAACTGGTGTCGATTTTCTCGGGAGAGAGAAGAGTCTGGGAGGAAGAGTTGGCAAAGTGGGGCAAAGGGGGGCCCACACACCAGGGTGGCGCGCCCCCCTTGCTGGCCGCGCCAGCCAGGTGGGAGCCACCCTGGGGTGCCCCACTGGTCATCCCCAGGTGTTTCCAGGTGTCTCGTCGAAAAATAGGACCAACGGTATAATTTTTGTGAATTTTTGAAAACTTTGAAAAATGCATATTTCTGGGCATTAAGTTTATTATTACTGGACATGAAATTTTTTGAAATCTCTAATTAACTAAGGAACTTTGCAAACCAAAAGTGCTACAACAAGTAGAAAAAGTGGAGGAAGAAAGAGATGTTGTTTACCTCCTCTATGCATATAAAAAGTATTTGTTAACAAGGTTGATCAAGTCTTGCCACCAAATAAATTTTACATAGCATAAGAAGAAATAAACCTCAAATCAATCATGTTACCTTGAATTGTATTGATATGGATCCAATCATAAGATTTTGATATCCTTCTTTAGGCTCATATATAGGACAATCAATAGTTCCAATTTTGATAGTTCTCACATTAGAAATAGTGTTGACTCCACATACTTTATCAATCCTCTTGGGGAAATAGACGGTATGCTCCTTATCATCAACATTGAAAGTAACCTTTCCTTTGTTGCAATCAATAACAGCCCCTGCGGTGTTAAGAAAAGGTCTCCCAATAATAATAGACATATTATCATCTTCAGGCATTTCCAACACAACAAAATCAGTTAATATCAAGTAGTTATTAGTAACTTGAACAGGAACATCCTCACATATACCAACAGGAATAGAAGTAGATTTATCAGCCATTTGCAAAGATATATCAGTAGGTATCAACTTATCTAAATAAAGTCTCTTATAAAGAGAAAAAGGCATAACACTAACACCGGCTCCCAAGTCACATAGAGCAGTTTTAACATAATTATTCTTAATAGAACAAGGAATAGTAGGTATACCTGGGTCGCCCAATTTCTTTGGAACTTTACCATTGAAAGAGTAATTAGCAAGCATAGTGGAAATCTCCTCATTGGGGATTTTCCTTTTGTTAGTAACAATATCTTTCATATACTTTGAATAAGGAGGCAATTTAATAGCATCAGTCAAAGGGATTTGCAAGAATAAAGGTTTCATCCAATCACAAAATTTATTATAGTGTTCTTCTTCTTTTGATTTTAGTTTCTTAGCAGGAAAAGGCATTTGCTTTTGCACCCAAGGTTCTCTTTCATTACCATGTTTCTTAGCAATAAAATCTTCTTTAGTATACTTTTTATTTTTAGCATGCTTTTCAGGTTCATCTTCAACTTCTTCTTTATCAGAAGCGTCATTCTTATCATTATCATTACCATTATCATGTTCATTACCACTTTCAGTTTCAGCATCGGAAATAGAAATACTATTAGGATCATTAACATGTTCAGAGGATTCTACAACCTTTTTATGTTTCTTCTTCTTTTTCTTAAAAGGAGCACTAGGTTCAATTCGTTGAGAATCTTGTTCAATTCTTTTGGGATGCTCTTCAGGATATAGAGGAACCTGGGTAGAGACACCGCCTCTAGTTGTTACTTCATAAGCATGTTTCTCTTTAGAATTATTTTTTAACAAGTCATTTTGAACTTTAGTGAGTTGATCAATTTGAGTTTGAACCATTTGAAAATGTTTAACAAGCATCTTAACATCATTGGAGGTTCTCTCCACAATATCATGCAAATTGCTAATAGCTTGAGAATTTTCCATTAGATGATTCTCTACTCTCATATTAAAATTTTCTAGCTTAACAATATAATTATCAAACTCATCTAAGCATTGAGCAGGAGGTTTTGAATACGGAATATCTTCCCTAGTAAAGCGTTGAAGGGAGTTTACCTCGATCATGGATGAAGGTGGAATTATCTCACATTTATCTTCTATGGGAGGTAGATTCTTCACATCTTCGGATTTAATACCTTTTTCCTTGAGAGACTTCTTAGCTTCCCTCATATCTTCATCATTCAATTTAATTAAACCCCCCTTCTTCAATATTGGCGTTGGAGTTGGTTCAGGTATATTCCAATCATCATGATTCCGGCTTATTCTAGCCAATAATTCTTCAGCTTCGTCTGGAGTTCTTTTCCTTTTCTTGTAGTGGATGGTAATATGGCGACTTTAGGATCGCGAGTTTTACCCATGATGGAGAATTTGCAGCGAACAATATCAATCCAAGTGAACTTCCAAATAAAGCTATGCTCCCCGGCAACGGCGCCAGAAAACAGCCTTGATAACCCACAAGTATAGGGGATCGCAGCAGTCTTCGCGGGAAGTAAATCCCAATTTATTGATTCGACCCAAGGGGAGACAAAGAATACTTGAAAGCCTTAACAGCGGAGTTGTCAATTCAGCTGCACCTGGAAACAGACTTGCTCGCAAGAGTTTATCAGTAGTAACAGTTTAATAGCAGTAGCAGTAGTGAAATAATAGCAGCAGAGTAGCAGAGAAAGCAGTAGTGATTATAGTAAACAGCAGGATTAAAATACTGTAGGCACGGGGACGGATAACGGGCGTTGCATGGATGAGAGAAACTCATGTAACAAACATAGCAGGGCATTTGCAGATAATAATAAAACGGTGTCTAAGTACAAAGCAATCAATAGGCATGTGTTCCAATTATAGTCGTACGTGCTCGCAATTAGAAACTTGCACAACATCTTTTGTCCTACCAGCCGGTGGCAGCCGGGCCTCAAGGGAATCTACTGGATATTAAGGTACTCCTTTTAATAGAGTACCGGAGCAAAGCATTAACACTCCGTGAACACATGTGATCCTCACATCACTACCATCCCCTCCGGTTGTTCCGATTTCTGTCACTTCGGGGCCATCGGTTCCGGACAGCGACATGTGTATACAACTTGCAGGTAAGACCATAAACAATGAATATCATGATGAAACAATAACATGTTCAGATCTGAGATCATGGCACTCGGGCCCTAGTGACAAGCATTAAGCATAACAAGTTGCAACAATATCATCAAAGTACCAATTACGGACACTAGGCACTATGCCCTAACAATCTTATGCTATTACATGACCAATCTCATCCAATCCCTACCATCCCCTTCGGCCTACAGCGGGGGAATTACTCACACATGGATGGGGGAAACATGGCTGGTCGATGGAGAGGCGTTGGCGGTGATGATGGCGATGATCTCCTCCAATTCCCCGTCCCGGCGGAGTGCCAGAACGGAGACTTCTGGCTCCTGAGACGGAGTTTTGCGATGTGGCGGCGTTCTGGAGGGTTTCTGGCGACTTCGACTTCTTGTCCACGATTTTTAGATCGAAACCCCTTAAATAGTCCAGAGGAGGGCGTCGGAGGCCAGCCGAGGGGGCCAGACGCTAGGGCGGCGCGCCCCCCTCCTGGGCCGCGCCGGCCTAGTGTCTGGGGCCCTCGGGCCTCCACCTGGCTTGCCCTTCTGGCTACGTGAGTCTTCTGGAAAAATAAGACCTTTCGCATAAATTCCGCGGATTTTCCTGAAAGTTGGATTACTGCACAAAAACGAGACACCATAACAGTTCTGCTGAAAACAGCGTTACTCCACGTTAGTTGTATCCAAAACACACAAATTAGAGGCAAAACAATAGCAAAAGTGTTCGGGAAAGTAGATACGTTTTGGACGTATCACGCAACACCAGGGATTCCGTCGCCAACGTGGAACCTGCACAACACAACCAAATTACTTTGCCCCAACGTGACAGTGAGGTTGTCAATCTCACCGGCTTGCTGTATGATACGTCTCCGACGTATCGATAATTTCTTATGTTCCATGCCACATTATTGATGATACCTACATGTTTTATGCATACTTTATGTCATATTTATGCATTTTCCGGCACTAACCTATTAACGAGATGCCGAAGAGCCAGTTGCTGTTTTCTGCTGTTTTTGGTTTCAGAAATCCTAGTAAGGAAATATTCTCGGAATTGGATGAAATCAACGCCCAGGGTCCTATTTTTCCACGAAGCTTCCAGAAGACCGAGGGAGAAACGAAGTGGGGCCACGAGGTGGCCAGACAACAGGGCGGCACGGCCTGGACCCTGGCCGCGCGGCCCTGGCGTCTGGGCCCCTCGTGACGCCCCTTGACCTACCCTTCCGCCTACTTAAGCCTTCGTCGATAATAGCCCCAGTACCGAGAGCCGCGATACGGAAAACCTTCCAGAGCCGCCGCCGCCGCCAATCCCATCTCGGGGGATTCAGGAGATCGCCTCCGGCACCCTGCCGGAGAGGGGAATCATCTCCCGGAGGACTCTTCACCGCCATGGTCGCCTCCGGATTGATGAGTGAGTAGTTCACCCCTGGACTATGGGTCCATAGCAGTAGCTAGATGGTCGTCTTCTCCTTATGTGCTTCATTGTCGGGTCTTGTGAGCTGCCTAACATGATCAAGATCATCTATCTGTAATGCTATATGTTGTGTTTGTTGGGATCCGATGGATAGAGAATACTATGTTATGTTGATTATCAATCTATTACCTATGTGATGTTTATGATCTTGCATGCTCTCCGTTATTAGTAGAGGCTCTGGCCAAGTTTTTACTCTTAACTCCAAGAGGGAGTATTTATGCTCGATAGTGGGTTCATGCCTCCATTATATCTCGGGACAAGGATGAAAGTTCTAAGGTTGTGGATGTGCTGTTGCCACTAGGGATAAAACATTGATGCTATGTCCGAGGATGTAGTTATTGATTACATTACGCACCATACTTAATGCAATTATCTGTTGTTTGCAACTTAATACTGGAAGGGGTTCGGATGATAACCTGAAGGTGGACTTTTTAGGCATAGATGCATGCTGGATAGCGGTCTATGTACTTTGTCGTAATGCCCAATTAAATCTCACCATACTCATCATATCATGTATGTGCATTGTCATGTCCTCTCTATTTGTCAATTTCCCAACTGTAATTTGTTCACCCAACATGCTATTTATCTTATGGGAGAGACACCTCTAGTGAACTGTGGATCCCGGTCCATTCTTTTAATCGAATACAATCTACTGCAATACTTGTTCTACTGTTTTCTGCAAACAATCATCATCCACACTATACATCTAATCCTTTGTTACAGCAAGCCGGTGAGATTGACAACCTCACTGTTACGTTGGGGCAAAGTACTTTGGTTGTGTTGTGCAGGTTCCACGTTGGCGCCGGAATCCCTGGTGTTGCGCTGCACTACATCTCGCCGCCATCAACCTTCAACGTGCTTCTTGGCTCCTACTGGTTCGATAAACCTTGGTTTCTTACTGAGGGAAACTTGCTGCTGTACGCATCACACCTTCCACTTGGGGTTCCCAACGGACGCGTGCTGTACGCGTATCAAGCTAAATTTCTGGCGCCGTCGCCGGGGAGATCAAGACACGCTGCAAGGGGAGTCTCCACATCGCAACCTCTTTACTTTGTTTTTGTCTTGCTTTATTTTATTTACTACTTTGTTTGCTGCACTAAATCAAAACACAAAAAAATTAGTTGCTAGTTTTACTTTACTTGCTATCTTGTTTGCTATATCAAAAACACAAAAAAATTAGTTACTTGCATCTGCTTTACTTATTTCAACATGTTTCCTTTTAATTTTACTGAAAAAGATATACCGGTAGGACAAGGGTCTATAATTGGAAGAGATAATATAGAAGAATTTTTCACCCATGTTAGTATGCATGAAGATCTTAAAGATATACCCTTGCAAAAGCTGTCCCTACCTATGAAGATGCCTCTGTTTGTTTGGTACGCATGATGGAAGCTAGATTTATTAGTCTCAACCCCATGATACAACACATGTTTCTTACACTTTCTGATATGGAGAGGGGAGAGAAGAGAGATTTTGTTTTAAAAATCCTAGTGCGAGAATTTGAGGATGTAGCCGAAGAAGCTAGAAAAGTTTTTAGTAAGCATGATAGGCTTGGTATGATCACCGATTTTAAAAGAACACTTGAAAAGATGGATATGGATAGAATTAAGTACACTAATAATGTTAATGATGGTGGGGAGATTAAAGCACCAATACCATGTAAGCTCCTAGCGATGCATGAAGCTCTAGATAATAATTATGCTTGGCTTGTTCCTGAAAATTTGTTTGATGAGAGTAGCAAGCCCAAGACTATGTATCCAAAATACTATGCTGGTTGAGAAAACTCCACACCCCGCTGTAGATGCTCCTTCTTTCGATAATACTTGATACACACTTTCTGCGCCTAGCTGAAAGGCGTTAAAGAAAAGCGCTTATGGGAGACAACCCATGTTTTTACTACAGTACTTTTATTTTATATTTGAGTCTTGGAAGTTGTTACTACTGTAGCAACCTCTCCTTATCTTAGTTTTGTGCATTGTTGTGCCAAGTAAAGTCGTTGATAGTAAGGTTCATACTAGATTTGGATTACTGCGCAGAAACAGATTTCTTTGCTGTCACGAATCTGGCCCTAATTCTCTGTAGGTAACTCAGAAAATTATGCCAATTTACGTGAGTGATCCTCAGATATGTACGCAACTTTAATTCAATTTGAGCATTTTCATTTGAGCAAGTCTGGTGCCTCAATAAAATTCGTCTTTACGAACTGTTCTGTTTTGATAGATTCTGCCTTTTATTTCGCATTGCCTGTTTTGCCATGCTTGATGGATTTTTCGATTCCATTGACTTTCAATAGCTTTGTGCAATGTCCAGAAGTGTTAAGAATGATTGTGTCACCTCTGAATATGTAAATTTTAATTGTGCACTAACCCTCTAATGAGTTGTTTTGAGTTTGGTGTGGAGGAAGTTTTCAAGGATCAAGAGAGGGAGATGATACAATATGATCAAGGAGAGTGAAAGCTCTAAGCTTGGGGATGCCCCGGTGGTTCACCCCTGCATATATCAAGAAGACTCAAGCGTCTAAGCTTGGGATGCCCAAGGCATCCTTCTTCATCGACAACATTATCAGGTTCCTCTAGTGAAACTATATTTTTATTCCATCACATCTTATGTACTTTGCTTGGAGCGTCGGTTTGTTTTTGTTTTTGTTTTGTTTGAATAAAATGGATCCTAGCATTCATTGTGTGGGAGAGAGACACGCTCCACTGTTGCATATGGAAAAATATTTCCTTAGGCTTTACTCATAGTATTCATGGCGAAAGTTTTTTCTTCGTTAAATTGTTATATGGTTGGAATTGGAAAATGATACATGTAGTAATTGCTAAAATGTCTTGGATAATGTGATACTTGGCAATTGTTGTGCTCATGTTTAAGCTCTTGCATCATATACTTTGCACCTATTAATGAAGAAATACATAGAGCATGCTAAAATTTGGTTTGCATAATTGGTCTCTCTAAGGTCTAGATAATTTCTAGTATTGAGTTTGAACAACAAGGAAGACGGTGTAGAGTCTTATAATGTTTACAATATGTCTTTTATGTGAGTTTTGCTGCACCGCTTCATCCTTGTGTTTGTTTCAAATAACCTTGCTAGCCTAAACCTAGTATCGAGAGGGAATACTTCTCATGCATCCAAAATCCTTGAGCCAACCACTATGCCATTTGTGTCCACCATACCTACCTACTACATGGTATTTCTCCGCCATTCCAAAGTAAATTTCTTGAGTGCTACCTTTAAATTTCTATCCTCTACCTTTACAATATATAGCTCATGGGACAAATAGCTTAAAAACTATTGTGGTATTGAATATGTACTTATGCACTTTATCTTTTATTAAGTTGCTTGTTGTGCGATAACCATGTTCCTGGGGACGCCATCAACTACTCTTTGTTGAATATCATGTGAGTTGCTATGCATGTTCGTCTTGTCTGAAGTAAGGGAGATTTACCGCTTGAATGGTTAGAGCATACATAATGTTAGAGAAGAACATTGGGCCGCTAACTAAAGCCATGATCCATGGTGGAAGTTTCAGTTTTGGACAAATATCCTCAATCTCATATGAGAAAATTAATTGTTGCTACATGCTTATGCATAAAAGAGGAGTCCATTATCTGTTGTCTATGTTGTCCCGGTATGGATGTCTAAGTTGAGAATAATCAAAAGCGAGAAATCCAATGCGAGCTTTCTCCTTAGACCTTTGTACAGGCGGCATAGAGGTACCCCTTTGTGACACTTGGTTAAAACATGTGCATTGCGATGATAATCCAGGTAATCCAAGCTAATTAGGACAAGGTGCGGGCACTATTAGTATACTATGCATGAGGCTTGCAACTTGTAGGATATAATTTACATAACACATATGCTTTATTAGTACCGTAGACAAAATTGTTTCTTGTTTTCAAAACCAAAGCTCTAGCACAAATATAGCAATTGATGCTTTCCTCTTTGAAGGACCTTTCTTTTACTTTTATGTTGAGTCAGTTCACCTATTTCTCTCCACCTCAAGAAGCAAACACTTGTGTGAACTGTGCATTGATTCCTACATACTTGCATATTGCACTTGTTATATTACTTTGCATTGACAACTATCCATGAGATATACATGTTACAAGTTGAAAGCAACCGCTGAAACTTCATCTTCCTTTATGTTGCTTCAATACCTTTACTTTGAATTATTGCTTTATGAGTTAACTCTTATGCAAGACTTATTGATGCTTGTCTTGAAGTACTATTCATGAAAAGTCTTTGCTTTATGATTCATTTGTTTACTCATATCATTTACATTGCTTTGATCGCTGCATTCATTACATATGCTTACAATAGTATGATCAAGATTATGATGGCATGTCACTCCAGAAATTATCTTTGTTATCGTTTACCTGCTCGGGTCGAGCAGGAACTAAGCTTGGGGATGCTGATACGTCTCTGACGTATCGATAATTTCTTATGTTCCATGCCACATTATTGATGATACCTACATGTTTTATGCATACTTTATGTCATATTTATGCATTTTCCGGCACTAACCTATTAACGAGATGCCGAAGAGCCAGTTGCTATTTTCTACTGTTTTTGGTTTCAGAAATCCTAGTAAGGAAATATTCTCGGAATTGGACGAAATCAACGCCCAGGGTCCTATTTTTCCACGAAGCTTCCAGAAGACCGAGGGAGAAACGAAGTGGGGCCACGAGGTGGCCAGACAACAGGGCGGCGCGGCCTGGACCCTGGCCGCGCTGCCCTGGCGTCTGGGCCCCTCGTGACGCCCCTTGACCTACCCTTCCGCCTACTTAAGCCTTCGTTGATAATAGCCCCAGTACCGAGAGCCGCGATACGGAAAACCTTCCAGAGACGCCGCCGCCGCCAATCCCATCTCGGGGGATTCAGGAGATCGCCTCCGGCACCCTGCCAGAGAGGGGAATCATCTCCCGGAGGACTCTTCGCCGCCATGGTCGCCTCCGGATTGATGAGTGAGTAGTTCACCCCTGGACTATGGGTCCATAGCAGTAGCTAGATGGTCGTCTTCTCCTTATGTGCTTCATTGTCGGGTCTTGTGAGCTGCCTAACATGATCAAGATCATCTATCTGTAATGCTATATGTTGTGTTTGTTGGGATCTGATGGATAGAGAATACTATGTTATGTTGATTATCAATCTATTACCTATGTGATGTTTATGATCTTGCATGCTCTCCGTTATTAGTAGAGGCTCTGGCCAAGTTTTTACTCTTAACTCCAAGAGGGAGTATTTATGCTCGATAGTGGGTTCATGCCTCCATTATATCTGGGACAGTGAGAGAAAGTTCTAAGGTTGTGGATGTGCTGTTGCCACTAGGGATAAAACATTGATGCTATGTCCGAGGATGTAGTTATTGATTACATTACGCACCATACTTAATGCAATTGTCTGTTGTTTGCAACTTAATACTGGAAGGGGTTCGGATGATATCCTGAAGGTGGACTTTTTAGGCATAGATGCATGCTGGATAGCGGTCTATGTACTTTGTTGTAATGCCGAATTAAATCTCACCATACTCATCATATCATGTATGTGCATTGTCATGTCCTCTCTATTTGTCAATTGCCCAACTGTAATTTGTTCACCCAACATGCTATTTATCTTATGGGAGAGACACCTCTAGTGAACTGTGGACCCCGGTCCATTCTTTTAATCGAATACAATCTACTGCAATACTTGTTCTACTGTTTTCTGCAAACAATCATCATCCACACTATACATCTAATCCTTTGTTACAGCAAGCCGGTGAGATTGACAACCTCACTATTACATTGGGGCAAAGTACTTTGGTTGTGTTGTGCAGGTTCCACGTTGGCGCCGGAATCCCTGGTGTTGCGCCGCACTACATCTCGCCGCCATCAACCTTCAACGTGCTTTTTGGCTCCTACTGGTTCGATAAACCTTGGTTTCTTACTGAGGGAAACTTGCTGCTGTACGCATCACACCTTCCACTTGGGGTTCCCAACGGATGCGTGCTGTACGCGTATCACTGTAACAAAGGATTAGATGTATAGTGTGGATGATGATGTTTGCAGAAAATAGTAGAACGAGTATTGCAGTAGATTGTATTCGATGTAAAGAATGGACCGGGGTCCACAGTTCACTAGTGGTGTCTCTCCCATAAGAAATAGCATGTCGGGTGAACAAATTACAGTTGGGCAATTGACAAATAAAGAGAGCATAACAATGCACATACATGTTATGATGAGTAGTGTGAGATTCAATTGGGCATTACGACAAAGTACATAGACCGCTATCCAGCATGCATCTATGCCTAAAAAGTCCACCTTCAGGTTATCATCCGAACCCCTTCCAGTATTAAGTTGCAAACAACAGACAATTGCATTAAGTATGGTGCGTAATGTAATCAACAAATACATCCTTAGATATAGCTTTGATGTTTTATCCCTAGTGGCAACAGCACATCCACAACCTTAGAACTTTCTGTCATCGTCCCAGATTTAATGGAGGCATGAACCCAATATCGAGCATAAATACTCCCTCTTGGAGTTACAAGTAAAAAACTTGGCCAGAGCCTCTACTAATAACGGAGAGCATGCAAGATCATAAACAACACATAGATAGATTGATAATCAACATAGCATAGTATTCCATATTCATCGGATCCCAACAAACGCAACATGTAGCATTACAGATAGATGATCTTGATCATGTTAGGCAGCTCACAAGATCCAACAATGATAGCACAAGAGGAGAAGACAACCATCTAGCTACTGCTATGGACCCATAGTCCAGGGGTGAACTACTCACACATCAATCCGGAGGCGACCATGGCGGTGAAGAGTCCTCCGGGAGATGATTCCCCTCTCCGGTAGGGTGCTGGAGGCGATCTCCTGAATCCCCCGAGATGGGATTGGCGGCGGCGGCGTCTCTGGAAGGTTTTCCGTATCGTGGCTCTTGGTACTGGAACTATTATCGACGAAGGCTTAAGTAGGCGGAAGGGTAGGTCAGGGGGCGCCACGAGGGACCCACACAGTAGGCCGGCGCGGCCAGGGCCTGGGCAGCGCCGCCCTAGTGTGGCGTCGCCTCGTCGCCCCACTTCGTATCTCCTCCGGACTTCTGGAAGCTTCGTGGAAAAATAAGATCCTGGGCGTTGATTTCGTCCAATTCCGAGAATATTTCCTTACTAGGATTTCTGAAACCAAAAACAGCAGAAAACATCAACTAGCTCTTCGGCATCTCGTTAATAGGTTAGTGCCAGAAAATGCATAAATATGACATAAAGTATGTATAAAACATGTGAGTATCATCATAAAAGTAGCATGGAACATAAGAAATTATCGATACGTTGGAGACGTATCAGCATCCCCAAGCTTAGTTCCTACTCGTCCCGAGTAGGTAAACGATAACAAAGATAATTTCTGAAGTGACATGCCATCATAATCTTGATCAATACTATTGTAAGCACATGTAATGAATGCAGCGATTCGAAGCAATGTAAATGCAATGAGTAAACAATTGAATCATATAGGAAAGACTTTTCATGAATAGTACTTTCAAGACAAGCATCAATAAGTCTTGCATAAGAGTTAACTCATAAAGCAGTAGATTCATAGTAAAGGCATTGAAGCAACACAAAGGAAGATTAAGTTTCAGCGGTTGCTTTCAACTTATAACATGTATATCTCATGGATATTGTCAGCATAAAGTAATATAACAAGTGCAATATGCAAGTATGTAGGAATCAATGCACAGTTACCACAAGTGTTTGCTTCTTGAGATAGAAGGGAATGGGTGAACTGACTCAACATAAAAGTAGAAGAAAGGCCCTTCGCAGAGGGAAGCATTGATTGCTATGTTTATGCTAGAGCTTTTATTTTGAAAACAAGAAACAATTTTGTCAACGGTAGTAATAAAGCATATGTATTATGTAAATTATATCCTACAAGTTGCAAGCCTCATGCATAGATTACCAATAGTGCCCGCACCTTGTCCTAATTAGCTTGGATTTACATGGATTATCATTGCATAGCATATGTTTTTACCAAGTGTCACAAAGGGGCACCTCTATGCCGCCTGTACAAAGGTCTAAGGAGAAAGCTCGCATTGGATTTCTCGCTTTTGATTATTCTCAACTTAGACATCCATACCGGGATAACATAGACAACAGATAATGGACTCCTCTTTAATGCATAAGCATTCAACAACAGATAAAATTCTCATAAGAGATTGAGGTTTGTTGTCCAAACTGAAACTTCCACCATGGATCATGGCTTTAGTTAGCGGCCCAATGTTCTTCTCTAACAATATGCATGCTCAAACCATTTGATCATGATAAACCGCCCTTACTTCAAACAAGACGAATATGCATAGCAACTCACATGATATTCAACAAAGTGTTGATGGCGTCCCCAGGAACATGGTTATCGCTCAACAAGCAACTTATAAGAGATAAGATGCATAAGTACATATTCAATACCACAATAGTTTTTAGGCTATTTGTCCCATGAGCTATATATTGCAAAGATAAAGAATAGAAATTTTAAAGGTAGCACTCAAGCAATTTACTTTGGAATGGCGGAGAAATACCTTGTAGTAGGTAGGTATGGTGGACACAAGTGGCATAGTGTTTGGCTCAAGGATTTTGGATGCATGAGAAGTATTCCCTCTCAATACAAGGTTTAGGCTAGCAAGGTTGTTTAAAGCAAGCACAAGTATGAACCGGTACAGCAAAACTCACATAGAAGACATATTGTAAGCATTATAAGACTCTACACCGTCTTCCTTGTTGTTCGACCCTTACTAGAAAATATCTAGACCTTAGAGAGACCAATCATGCAAAGAAAATTTTAGCAAGCTCTATGTATTTCTTCATTAATGGGTGCAAGATATATGATGCAAGAGCTTAAACATGAGCACAACAATTGCCAAGTATCACATTATTCAAGATATTATACCAATTACCACATGTAGCATTTCCCGTTTCCAACCATATAACAATTTAACGAAGCAGTTCAACCTTCGCCTTGAATATTATGAGTAAAGCCTAAGGACATATTTGTCCATATGCAACAGCAGAGCGTGTATCTCTCCCACACAATGAATGCTAGGATCCAACTTTATTCAAACAAACAAAAACAAAAACATACAGACGCTCCACGTAAAGCACATAAGATGTGATGGAATAAAAATATAGTTTCACTAGAGGAACCTGATAATGTTGTCGATGAAGAAGGGGATGTCTTGGGCATCCCCAAGCTTAGACGCTTGAGTCTTCATGAAATATGAAGGGATGAACCACCGGGGCATTCCCAAGCTTAGAGCTTTCACTCTCCTTGATCATATTGTATCATCCTCCTCTCTTGATCTTTGAAAACTTCCTCCACACCAAACTCAAAACAAACTCATTAGAGGGTTAGTGCATAATCAAAAATTCACATGTTCAGAGGTTACATAATCATTCTTAACACTTCTTGACATTGCACAAAGTTACTGAAAGTTAATGGAACAAAGAAATCCATCAAACATAGCAAAACAGGCAATGCGAAATAAAAGGCAGAATCTGTCAAAACAGAACAGTACGTAAATACGTATTTTTCTGGGGCACTAAACTTGCTCAGATGAAATTTCTCAAATTGAATGAAAGTTGCGTACATATCTGAGGATCACGCACGTAAATTGGCATAATTTTCTGAGTTACCTACAGACGGGGCGACTCAAATTCGTGACAGTAAGAAATCTGTTACTGCGCAGCAATCCAAATCTAGTATCAACTCTACTATCAAAGACTTTACTTGGAACAACAATGCAATAAAACTAAGATAAGGAGAGGTTGCTACAGTAGTAACAACTTCCAAGACTCAAATATAAAACAAAAGTACTGTAGTAAAATCATGGGTTGTCTCCCATAAACGCTTTTCTTCAACGCCTTTCAGCTAGGCGCAGAAAGTGTGTATCAAGTGTTATCAAGAGATGAAGCATCAACATCGTAATTTGTTCTAATGATAGAATCAAAAGGTAACTTCATTCTCTTTCTAGGGAAGTGTTCCATACCTTTCTTGAGAGGAAATTGATATTTAATATTACCTTCCTTCATATCAATGGTAGCACCAACAGTTCGAAGAAAAGGTCTTCCCAATATGATGGGACAAGATGCATTGCATTCAATATCCAAGACAACAAAATCAACGGGGACAAGGTTATTGTTAACCATAATACGAACATTATCAATCCTCCCCAAACGTTTCTTTATAGCATTATCAGCAAGATTAACATCCAAATAACAATTTTTCAATGGTGGCAAGTCAAGCATATCATAAATTTTCTTAGGCATAACAGAAATACTTGCACCAAGATCACATAAAGCATTACAATTAAAATCATTGACCCTCATCTTAATGATGGGCTCCCAACCATCTTCTAACTTCCTGGGAATAGAAGTTTCAAGTTTTAGTTTCTCTTCTCTAGCTTTTATGAGAGCATTTGTAATATGTTTTGTAAAGGACAAATTTATAGCACTAGCATTAGGACTCTTAGCAAGTTTTTGTAAGAAATTTATAACTTCAGAGATGTGGCAATCATCAAAATCTAAACCATTATAATCTAAAGCAATGGGATCATTGTCCCCAATGTTGGAAAAAAAATTCAGCAGTTTTATCACAGGCAGTTTTAGCAGTTTCCGGCAATTTTGCAGGCTTTGCATTAGAAGTAGAAACATTACCAACACCAATTATTTTACCATTGATAGTAGGAGGTGCAGCAACATGTGAAGGATTAGCATTACTAGTGGTGGTAATAGTCCAAACTTTAGCTACATTATTCTCTTTAGCTAGTTTTTCATTTTCTTCTCTTTCCCACCTAGCATGCAATTCAGCCATTAATCTTATATTCTCATTAATTCTAACTTAGATGGAATTTGCTGTAGCAAATGACTTAATATCTTTATTTTCATTAGGCATAACTTTCGATTTCAAAAGATCAACATCAGCAGCAAGACTATCGACTTTAGAAGCAAGTATATCAATTTTCCCAAACTTTTCTTCAACAGATTTGTTAAAAGCAGTTTGTGTACTAATAAATTCTTTAAGCATGTCTTCAAGTCCAGGGGGTGTATTCCTATTATTGTTGTAAGAATTCCCATAAGAATTACCATAACCGTTACCATTATTATAAGGATATGGCCTATAGTTGTTACTAGAATTGTTTCGATAAGCATTGTTGTTGAAATTATTATTTTTAATGAAGTTCACATCAACATGTTCTTCTTGAGCAACCAATGAAGCTAACGGAACATTATTAGGATCAAAATTAGTCCTACCATTCACAAGCATAGACATAATAGCATCAATCTTATCACTCAAGGAAGAGGTTTCTTCGACAGAATTTACCTTCTTACCTTGTGGAGCTCTTTCCGTGTGCCATTCAGAGTAATTAATCATCATATTATCAAGAAGCTTTGTTGCGGCGCCTAGAGTGATGGACATCCAATAGGTTCCGTGAAGAAAAATTCAGTCCTGCATAAAAGGTTTGGATGATCATCCAAGTAGTCAGTCCATGGGTTGGGCAATTTTTAACCAAAGATTTCACTCTTTCCCATGCTTGTGCAACATGCTCAGTATCCAATTGCTTAAAATTCATTATGCTACTTCTCAAAGATATAATTTTAGTAGGAGGATAATATCTACCAATGAAAGCATCCTTACATTTACTCCATGAATCAATACTATTCTTAGGCAGAGATAGCAACCAATCTTTAGCTCTTCCTCTTAATGAGAAAGGAAACAATTTTAACTTTATAATGTCACCATCTACATCCTTATACTTTTGCATTTCACATAGTTCAACAAAATTATTAAGATGGGCAGCAGCATCATCAGAACTAACACCAGAAAATCGCTCTCTCATAACAAGATTTAGTAAAGCAGGTTTAATTTCAAAGAATTCTGCTGTAGTAGCAGGTGGAGCAATAGGTGTGCATAAGAAATCATTATTATTTGTGTTTGTGAAGTCACACAACTTAGTATTTTCAGGAGTATTCATCTTAGCAATAGTAAATAAAGTAAACTAGATAAAGCAAATGCAAGTAACTAATTTTTTTTGTTTAAAGTAAAACTAGCAACTATTTTTTTTGTGTTTTTGATATAGTGCAGCAAACAAAGAAGTAAATAAAAGTAAAGCAAGACAAAAAACAAAGTAAAGAGATTGGAGGTGGAGACTCCCCTTGCAGCGTGTCTTGATCTCCCCGGCAACGGCGCCAGAAAAAGTGCTGCTGACGTGGGAGTTGGATTGCAACGTCGCCAGAAAGTAGCTTCCTTGTGACGATAAAGCACACGTCCGTTGGGAACCCCAAGAGGAAGGTATGATGCGTACAGCGGCAAGTTTTCCCTCAGTAAGAAACCAAGGTTTATCGAACCAGTAGGAGCCAAGAAGCACGTTGAAGGTTGATGGCGGCGAAGTGTAGTGCGGCGCAACACCAGGGATTCCGGCACAACACAACCAAATTACTTTGCCCCAACGTGACAGTGAGGTTATCAATCTCACCGGCTTGCTGTAACAAAGGATTAGATGTATAGTGTGGATGATGATGTTCGCATAAAACAGTAGAACGAGTATTGCAGTAGATTGTATTCGATGTAAAGAATGGACCGGGGTCCACAGTTCACTAGTGGTGTCTCTCCCATAAGAAATAGCATGTCGGGTGAACAAATTACAGTTGGGCAATTGACAAATAAAGAGAGCATAACAATGCACATACATGTTATGATGAGTAGTGTGAGATTCAATTGGGCATTACGACAAAGTACATAGACCGCTATCCAGCATGCATCTATGCCTAAAAAGTCCACCTTCAGGTTATCATCCGAACCCCTTCCAGTATTAAGTTGCAAACAACAGACAATTGCATTAAGTATGGTGCGTAATGTAATCAACAAATACATCCTTAGATATAGCATTGATGTTTTATCCCTAGTGGCAACAGCACATCCACAACCTTAGAACTTTCTGTCACTGTCCCAGATTTAATGGAGGCATGAACCCACTATCGAGCATAAATACTCCCTCTTGGAGTTACAAGTAAAAACTTGGCCAGAGCCTCTACTAATAACGGAGAGCATGCAAGATCATAAACAACACATAGATAGATTGATAATCAACATAGCATAGTATTCCATATTCATCGGATCCCAACAAACGCAACATGTAGCATTACAGATAGATGATCTTGATCATGTTAGGCAGCTCACAAGATCCAACAATGATAGCACAAGAGGAGAAGACAACCATCTAGCTACTGCTATGGACCTGTAGTCCAGGGGTGAACTACTCACACATCAATCCGGAGGCGACCATGGCGGTGAAGAGTCCTCCGGGAGATGATTCCCCTCTCCGGCAGGGTACCGGAGGCGATCTCCTGAATCCCCCGAGATGGGATTGGCGGCGGCGGAGTCTCTGGAAGGTTTTCCATATCGTGGCTCTCGGTACTGGAACTATTATCGACGAAGGCTTAAGTAGGCGGAAGGGTAGGTCAGGGGGCGCCACGAGGGGCCCACACAGTAGGCCGGCGCGGCCAGGGCCTGGGCCGCGCCGCCCTAGTGTGGCGTCGCCTCGTCGCCCCACTTCGTATCTCCTCCGGACTTCTGGAAGCTTCGTGGAAAAATAAGATCCTGGGCGTTGATTTCGTCCAATTCCGAGAATATTTCCTTACTAGGATTTCTGAAACCAAAAACTGCAGAAAACAGCAACTGGCTCTTCGGCATCTCGTTAATAGGTTAGTGCCGGAAAATGCATAAATATGACATAAAGTATGTACAAAACATGTGAGTATCATCATAAAAGTAGCATGGAACATAAGAAATTATCGATACGTTGGAGACGTATCAACAACCCGCGCTGACTAACATGCGACGACTGGCAAAACGCCGACTGTCATACGTCGACTGGTAAAAATCAGTTGAGGCATTCCGACTGGCGCCAAGCGACTAATGTCAGGAACTCCATTCTAACTTTCGTTTCAGGAGCCCGTCAACGACTTGCTTCGACCCTTCGCCAGACCTCTTCAAGCCCTGCCTCAAGCTCTTGCTTCATCATCGACGCGCTCAGGGACTACTGATGGGGATATACCCTAGGGGGTGTGTCACCAGTCTCACTCGGCGCAGGAAAGGAGGACCAAGGAGAGTTCCAGTCGACTTGGACGACTGCTGACGTGGGAGTTGACGTGGGATCAACGTCGCCAGAAAGTAGCTTCCTTGTGACGGTAAAGCACTCGTCCGTTCGGAACCCCAAGAGGAAGGTATGATGTGTACAGCAGCAAGTTTTCCCTCAGTAAGAAACCAAGGTTTATCGAACCAGTAGGAGTCAAGAAGCACGTTGAAGGTTGATGGTGACGGAGTGTAGTGCGGCGCAACACCAGGGATTCCGGCGCCAACGTGGAACCTGCACAACACAACCAAAGTACTTTGTCCCAACGAAACAGTGAGGTTGTCAATCTCACCGGCTTGCTATTTCAAAGGATTAGATGTATAGTGTGGATGATGAATGTTTGCAGAAAACAGTAAAACAAGTATTGCAGTAGATTGTATTCGATGTAAAAGAATGGACCGGGGTCCACAGTTCACTAGAGGTGTCTCTCCCATAAGATAAATAGCATGTTGGGTGAACAAATTACAGTTGGGCAATTGACAAATAGAGAGGGCATGACAATGCACATACATGACATGATGAATATTGTGAGATTCAATTGGGCATTACGACAAAGTACATAGACCGCTATCCAGCATGCATCTATGCCTAAAAAGTCCACTTTCAGGTAATCATCTGAACCCCTTCCAGTATTAAGTTGCAAGCAACAGACAATTGCATTAAGTATGGTGCGTAATGTAATCAATAACTATATCCTCGAACATAGCATCAATGTTTTATCCCTAGTGGCAACATCACATCCACAACCTTAGAACTTTCTGTCACTGTCCCAGATTTAATGGAGGCATGAACCCACTATCGAGCATAAATACTCCCTCTTGGAGTTACTAGCAAAAACTTGGCCAGAGCCTCTACTAACAACGGAGAGCATGCAAGATCATAAACAACACATAGGTAATAGATTGATAATCAACATAACATAGTATTCTCTATTCATCGGATCCCAACAAACACAACATATAGCATTACAGATAGATGATCTTGATCATGTTAGGCAGCTCACAAGATCCGACAATGAAGCACATGAGGAGAAGACAACCATCTAGCTACTTCTATGGACCCATAGTCCAGGGGTGAACTACTCACTCATCAATCCGGAGGCGACCATGGCGGTGTAGAGTCCTCCGGGAGATGATTCCCCTCTCCGGCAGGGTGCCGGAGGCGATCTCCTGAATCCCCCGAGATGGGATTGGCGGCGACGACGTCTCAGTAAGGTTTTCCGTATCGTGGCTCTCGGTACTGGGGGTTTCGCGACGGAGGCTATTTGTAGGCGGAAGGGCAGGTAAAGGGGTGTCACGAGGGGCCCACACCACAGGCCGGCGCGGCCAGTGCTTGGGCCGCGCCGCCCTGGTGTGTCGCCACCTCGTGGCCCCACTTCATCTTCCCTTCGGTCTTCTGGAAACTTCGTGCAAAAATAGGACCATGGGCTTTGATTTCGTCCAATTCCGAGAATATTTCCTTACTAGGATTTCTGAAACCAAAAACAAACAGTAAAAACAAGAATCGGCTCTTCGGCATCTCGTTAATAGGTTAGTGCCGGAAAATGCATAATAATGACATATAATGTGTATAAAACATGTGAGTATCATCATAAAAGTAGCATGGAACATAAGAAATTATAGATACGTTTGAGACGTATCAACGACTCGGCCCCAAGCCACTAGAGCGACTGGGGCCCAAGCCCCTGGTGGGACTGGGCCAAAAACCCTCAGGGGCGGCTGGGCTGAAGGCCCAGGCGACTGAAGACGAAGCTTGCTTGGAAGAGGAGTAACGAATCCTAGATTAGTAGCAACTGATTTGATTCGGAATTATCTCCATCTAACCCTAGACCGGTGGTGTCTATATAAACCCCCGAGCTAAACCCTAGAACCATACCATCAGAGATCCAATCTCTCCCTCATTGCTCTTGGTGTAGCCGCCGACTGAGCCCCCCATTGTAACTCTCCACTGAGCAATAAGATATAGCAGGACGTAGGCCATTTACTCTCCGGAGGGGCTGAGCCTAGGTAAACCCTTGCGTCCTGTGCACCTCGTTCCGCAGATGGCTATGTCCCATTGCTCCCACATCAATGAAGTGTTGCACCTTGTAGAACATGTCGTGGTTACATCCACGACACACTGCCACTGGCCGGAGGACTTTCTGCTGTTCTTCACCGCGGGAGAAGATCGTGAACGGGTGATCGGCGATGGTGTGTTGGCTTCCCCTTTCTTCCGGCTTTTTCTCCAACCGTGGTCACAGAGCACTCACGCAGCATCGGGAGGTCTCTGTGTCTACACTGAGGTTGAGATAGAGGGAGTTCCGGCCAACGCCTGGAGCTTGGCCACGGCGGAGGCAGTCCTCGCTCCGTCGGCATAGGTGGAGCGCCTACACCCGCTCACCAGGAGCCGCGCTGACATGGGTGTTCTGCGTCTCACCGCCTGGTGCCTCTACTCTGCAGCGATCCCGCGGGAGGTCGACCTACATGTCGTCAAGCCGGGCGAACCTCCCTCGCTGGCGAACATGGCGGCGCTGGCGCAAGCCGTGGTCCCTCCTCATATCAACACGCTCACCTACCCTCTCCTCATGCACGTCACGAAAACCGTGGACTTCCGGCATCCAACGCCATGCGGTGCTGCGGTAGGCGGAAGCGGCGGTGGAAGGATGGTGGGCTGGCCGATAAGGAGGCATTACCAGTTTTACCGTTGCGTTCCAGACGTGCTTCCTGGGAGCGGTGGCGGCAGTGCGGCTCCATCGGTGAGGCAGGCTGGCGGCGGCGGGGCTGGCACCACCAGGGTGTTGTCGTCGGGCGTGGTTGTTGGAGACCTTCACCAGTCCACGTCGTGACAGATCGGAAAGGGAAAAAGAAAGAGACGTGGGGGCAAGAAGATTAGAGCCCTATGAGCTAAAGCTATGGCCGCTGCTTTAAGCGTCGACAAGGACGTGGTGGCTGGGGCTGCTGACAGCGCCTCTACCTTGGATGCTCCCTGCTGTGTACCGTTGGATACCCAAGACCTGGTCAATTCTGACACCGTGGCAACTATCGTGCGTGAGGACGGAGGCATGGGCGTGTTGGAAGGTGCCGTGCACATGGGTGTGATGGAGGGTGCGGTGAACATGGACGCGGAGTTGAGGGTGGGATCCGTCGTGGTCCTATCTGTTGCTTCTACCGCCGGTCTAAAGCTGCCCGAACTCACTTCTGTCCAAGACTGTGCGTTGCCTGCGTGTGGTAGTTCGCTGGAGAAGATGACGACGATGCCCACGCCCCCCACGTCGATCGTTCCCATGTTGAGTTCGCCAGGCTGTGGCCCAAGCCCAACTGCGGGGCACTTGACTCTAGCGCCAGTGCTGCAGACTACCAGCCAATTGGGCCAGGCCTAGGAAGGTGCGCCCGCGGCGGCTGCTTGGAACCGAACGGGCTAGGTCCAGATGGACGAGCCAGACTCGCTGCCACTCCTCGTGTTCGTGCGGGAACCCCCGATCGACGTTGGTTCAAAGCTGGTGCCCCTGCCCGATGACGACGTTGTTGCTCCGAGCGATGCACGCACCGCTACCCAGGATGGTCAAGACGATGAGAGCTCCTACCCCATGTTACAGCTGGTTGATGCTATCACTGCTGCTTCCTCTACGGAGGCGTGTTGTTCCGATGAGGATGATTCCGATGGTGAGTGGGTGGATCAGGAGATTGTGGTGGACTCACCCCCAGCGCGGGTTACATGCGATGTGGGCCCACCTACCACCACTCCGGCGGTGTGCCGCTTTGCTTCGCCACCTTTGCTGTTCCAAAGATCTCGACAACCTCCCCCTCAGCGACCTCTGCCTACGGTGGCCAGACCCCGGACTCTAGGGGAATTCCTCACAGCGGCGAAGTCGCGCTCGGATGCCCTCCTGCAGACCCCGGCCATCCGGCGCAGACTAGTGGAACTCAAATTCCAGCCTCATCGAAGTTCGAGGATCGCAGGGCAACCAGGAGGCCTTAGCACTGAGATGAAGGTTGTGCGCAATCTGATGCGCAAACTTGGTCTTCTCCAAGGGGATGAGGCTTCCCTAGAGGCTTACCACAAGATGTATGAGCTTCCCCTGACGGACGACCTGATTGAGGTGATTGCTGAGTTCTACGGGTGGTCGCTTGCAACGATCAGAGGCTCTCCCCACCACAACTGGGGATGACTGGTGGTCGCCTCATCGAGGCCTGGCCCCTGACGGTGGTCCACGGGTGTTCTACGATGTTCCAATGTTGTACGAACCTAAGGTTTTGGTGGCCAATGTGCGAGGCCTCAATGATCGCGCAAGGCGTACATGTGTTAGGAGTGTAGTGAACACTACATGTGCGTCCATTGTATGTCTCCAGGAGACAAAGTTATCTGTTGTTACCCATGCTATCGTAATAGAAGCGGTAGGCGCAAAGTTTGATGCTTACTTCTGCTTGTCGGCGGTTGATACTCGGGGGGGGGGGGGGATCATTGTGGCTTGGGTTAGCCGGGTGGTGCAGCTCGATAGCGCCCACTACGGGGGTAACAGTGTTACGGCTAGGGTCACCCCCGTGGGTGGCGGCTCTGGATGGTGGTTGACTTGTGTCTATGGACCATAGGCTGAGGATGACAAGGTCGCCTTCCTGGAGGAACTCCACGATGTTCGCAGAGGTCACCCTGGACCTTGGGCCCTCTGCGGGGACTTTAACTTGATCTACCACAATGAGGACAAGAACAACGGTAACCTCAACCGTAGGATGATGGGAAGATTCCGGCGCTTTCTGAATGACTGCGAGCTGAATGAGAACTACCTACACGGGTGACGCTACACTTGCTCTAACGAGTGGGAAACGCCCACTCTTGTGTGGTTGGATCGGGTATTCCCCACGGTTGCTTGGTAGGAGTTTCATAGCAGCTGCATGTTGCGCTGCTTGGCGACGGTGGTGGCTGACCATTGCCCACTACTCCTAGATTGCACCACCAAATCAGCGGGGCGGAAGCGGTTCCAGTTCGAACGATTCTGGCTGAAGTTGGAGGGCTTTGAGGAGGCTGTGCGGAGCGCCTGTGATGTTGTGGAAGGGGACCTAGACCCGTTCCGGCGGCTTACCGCAAAGCTAAAGCACACAGCAGGCAGCTTGATGAGCTGGAGCGACAAGAAGGTGGGATGCGTCAAACTGCAGCTGATGATAGCGCGGGAGTTGGTGCTAAGGATGGATGTGGCCATGGAATCTAGAAAGTTGTCACGGGACGAGCGCTGACTCAGGGCTCACCTCAAACACGCTTACCTGGGCCTGGCCTCGCTTGAGCGCACCATGGCAAGGCAGCAGTCCAAGATCGCATGGCTGAAGGAGGGGATGCCAACACGGCCTTCTTCCATCAACACGCGTCTTACCGCTGCCTAAAAGAACGTGATCCACAACCTGCAGGTTGGAGGCACGATCATTTCTGACCATGCGGCCATGGCTGAAGCTGCTTTCACACACTTTGAGGGTATGCTTGGAACCTCGGTGGATAGACATCATTCGCTGTACTTGGACTTCCTGAACACACACTCTGAGGACCTCTCAGAGCTGGAGGCGGTGTTCACGGAAGACGAGATCTAGGAGGTGATTTCGGCGATTGTCAGTGGGCAAGGCACCTGAACCTGATGGGTTCACGATTGAATTCCTTCAAATATGTCGGGGAGTGGTCAAAGGTGAATTCATGGCAGCCTTCGACAAGTTGTTCACGCTGTGCGGGCTTGGGTTCCAAGGTCTTAACCAGGCTTTGCTGATCCTGCTGCCTAAGCGCCCGGATGCGACTGCGCTTGGCGACTACAGGCCAGTCAGCCTGATCCACATCTTTGCCAAGCTGGTTGCAACGGCGCTGGCTACTCGCCTAGCCCCTCAGATGGAGTCCCTGGTGGATCGCAACCAATGTGCGTTCATTTGCAAACGTTGTATCCATGACAACTTCATGCTGGTTCAGCAGATAACTAGATTCCTACATCGGGAGAACGAGCCGCCAGTGATGCTCAAGCTGGACATTGCTAGTGCCTTCGACTGCGTATCTTGGGGTTTCCTTATGGAGATCCTCCGCAAGTTAGGGTTTGGACCAAGGTTCCGCGAACTGGTGTCCATCCTCTTATCCACTGCGAGTACCAGGGTGATGCTCAATGGAAAGCCAGACCCCCCGTTTTGGCATCGGAGGGGCCTCAGACAGGGAGACCCCCTGTCGCCAACGCTGTTTGTTCTGATGATGAACTCGCTCAACAGGATGTTGGCTAAGGCGATTGAGCTTGGGGTTCTGAGACGCTTAGCGCGGTGGGACTTAGTGACGTCGGTGTCACTCTATGCGGAACTGCGTGCTGTACGCGGTATCCTGGAGCTCTTGGGACATGCATCAGGGCTGGGCACCAACCTTTCTAAATTCTCAATATCCCAAATCGCTTGTTCGGATGTTGAGGCCGCGGGCGCTGATGAACTCATGGAGTGTCAGCTAGCGCTATTCCCGGTGAGATACCTCGGCATTCCTCTGTTTATCAGGAAGCTGACGGCTGCAGTATTCCAGCCCCTGATAGACCGTTTGGTTGACAAGCTACCTACCTGGAGGGCATCGATGATTCCTAGGGCGGGGCGCTTGGCGCTAATCCGCTTGGTTCTCAAGTGATCCTGTTACACCAGCTGATGGTGCCGAGTCTCGACAAAAAAGCACTAAAGCAGGTCAACAAAATCTTGCGAGGATTCATGTGGACTGGCAGGGCTGACACCAACTGTGGACATTGCCACGTCAACTGGGCGCGGGTGTGTAGGACGATGCGGCTGGGGGGCCTAGGAATCCCAGACCTCGCACGCACTGCCATCAGCCTCAGGGTGAGGTGGATATGGAGAATGCGCACTGACGTCCCATGACCATGGCGCGGGCTGGACACGCATTTCTCGAAGATGGAGCTGGATGCCTTTGCGGCCTCTACCTCCATGGTGGTCGGCAACGGGGAATCCGCCCTCTTCTGGGAGGACAGGTGGTTGGACGGCAAGTCCATCCAGGAGATGGTGCCTGAGTGTACGCTTTGTGCCGAAGCGCCGGCGAAAGGCGCGCACGGTCCTTGAGGCGTTGGCTGAACGCACCTGGATCCCCAACATAGTAGGTGCACCGAGCGCCCTGGCACTGTGGCAGTACGTACATCTGTGGGACTGGCTCAGGGACACACAACTATCGGCGGACCCGGACAGGCTGGTTTGGCGTTGGACGACGAATGGCAAGTATCCCGCTGGATCCTGCTATGACACCCTCTTCCAGGGGGCGATCATCTCAGGTTCTTGGAAGCTTAACTGGAAATCCTGGGCGCCACCTAGAGTGAAGTTCTTCGTTTGGTTGGCCTGCCTCGACAGATGCTAGACGGGTAAAAGACTGACACGGCACGGGCTTCCGCACGCACCTAGATGCTTGCTATGCGACCAGTCTGTTGAGACCATGAGGCACCTTCTCCAAGGATGCTCCTTCTACATGACGGTCTGGTTTGAGATTCTGTCGTGGATCCGATCCACCTCAGGCCCTCCCACGGCGAGGGTGGCTTCGCGGAGTGGTGGTCGCTGGTGGTGCGGACCGCCCCTCGCCAAATGCGCAAGGGCACCTCGTCGAATATCATGCTTACGGCATGGTGAATTTGAAAACACCGGAACGCGGCGATCTTCGACAGCGCACGGCCTTCGGTGATATCCTTGTTCAACGACATCGTGGCCGAGGCGCGGCAATGGGTGGAGGCGGGAGCCCGGGGTGTGCGCCAGTTACTCCCCTAGTTTAGTCTTTTTTTTCTTCCTTTTCTTGGTTTGAATTGTACGGCGTGTTATGTCCGTTCTCGGACTTGTATATAAACTCGTTTTTACCTATCAATGCATCGAAACGCAAGGTTTTTGCGTTTTCGCGAAAAATGAAGATCACTTATAAGGTATCATTGTTTTCTTTGAGAGAATTATAAGGTATGATTGTTCTGCGTGAATGAAATCGCAAGTACCATGCAGGAATCCGTAACGGGTTAATTAGGTACCTCTACGCGACTTGGTACATGATCAGGTGGTTACACTTACACAGGTTGGTTATGATGATTGCTTCCAACAATAATAGATAGGCTAACCCTCCATGATTTCTGTATCCCGGTTGTGCCCGATCGATCGAGCCCCTCGTCCCTAACGCAGCAAAGCATATAGCTGACTAGCTGAGCTGTATATTCCTGAAAGGGGATATGGTGTTCCAGAGTACGCGTCACTTTCTGCAGAGATAGAATACATTTCGGAGGATCCGTGAACAGGCTAGTGGAGAAGTGGTGCCAACAAAACCATGCCACATATACACGTACGTACATACCTCGCGTCCATTAAACATAAACAGAGGTAGTAACTGCAAACCCGTGATTTCGCATGTTTTTAGTACATCACCCGTGAAATGAAGTGATCGCCCGCCATTCCTCCCATGATTTCTGATTTCTTCCTATAGCCATGTGACCCACAAATTAAGCACGTCGGGTGCAACAACCGTTGATGGCCATCGCGCGTCGCCCTGAACCTGCCTATAAATAGCCCAGGCAATATATTAGTCCCAGAACATCGAAACATAGTTCAAACCTCCAGCCTGGTCAGTGTACCGGTACTACTTTGACTCGAGCTTGAAGAAGCAGAGACTTGTAGTAGTGTGCCTCGTAGTGAAGATGACTGCTCTTTTCTCCAAGGCCGTCGCACTGGCTGCGCTCTCCTCCCTGCTTCTTGTCTCCTACGCCGCTGGTGCCCGGCCGGGGAACTTCAGCGCTTCCGACTTCACCGCCGACCCTAACTGGGAGGCCGCCAGGGCCACCTGGTACGGCGCGCCGACCGGCGCCGGTCCTATGGACGACGGTACTTACACGTCTATGTATATATGCGGCGTTGCCATTCTGTAGGCGATCGTTATTTGACATTGTATTGGGGGTGGCGATGGATGTGCAGGCGGCGCGTGCGGGTTCAAGAACACGAACCAGTACCCCTTCTCCTCCATGACGTCCTGCGGCAACGAGCCCATTTTCAAGGACGGCAAGGGATGCGGCTCCTGCTACCAGGTAGCAAGCGCCACTACGCTTACCGTGCAAAGTTGCTGATGGAAATTGTAGTGTTGGTGTGACATGCTTTTGACTTGTTCAGATACGATGCACCAATGACCCTTCCTGCTCCGGCAAGCCGGAGACGGTGGTTATCACGGACATGAACTACTACCCGGTGTCCAAGTACCACTTCGACCTCAGCGGCACGGCCTTCGGCGCCATGGCTAAGCCCGGCCTCAACGACAAGCTCCGCCACTCCGGCATCATCGACATCCAGTTCAAGAGGTCGGTGACACCACAACCACATCGATCATTCCTTGCACACGAACCTCCTATATCACCTGGCCCTACCGGAACAGAATCATATAAACACAGAGTACTTTTACACGAACAGAACTTTGGCGACATTGACCATGGCTTAACTGGGACCCAATAGATTCGCGCGAAAATGTTCTATTTTCTTCAGTACCGTCACTTCACACTTTGTCATCCAGGCAGCTGGGTTACACTAAGTAACTAACACAATTGGATTGCTGGCTGACGCTGATTACTCATGCAGAGTGCCGTGCGAGTTTCCCGGCCTGAAGGTGACCTTCCACGTCGAGCATGGTTCGAACGCGGTGTACTTCGCGGTGCTGGTGGAGTACGAGGACGGCGACGGCGACGTCGTGCAGGTGGACCTCATGGAGGCCAACGCCAGGAGCTGGACGCCGATGAGGGAGTCGTGGGGATCCATCTGGCGCATCGACTCCAACCACCGCCTCCAGGCGCCCTTCTCCATGCGCATCACCAACGAGTCCGGCAAGCAGCTCGTCGCCGACAAGATCATCCCGGCCAACTGGGCCCCCAGCGCCTCCTATCGCTCCATCGTCCAGTTCAGCTGAGGCTGAACTGATGATCATTTGGATTTTGAAATCATTGGTATTGTACTACCGCGGAGTTCGTTTTGTTTGCATGGGGACTGATCGAGGAGGTCTCTGATTAGGTGGGACGTCGGGTGTCGGGTGTCATGTAGGCGTCGTCGATCCTGCATGTGTGTCTTCAATATGCCTGTGGACTGTGGGATATGGTGGAGAGGAAGGCACTTTTGCATGTGCATGCTCTCCCGCGCCCACTACCGGTGTGTAATCACATCATCATAAGTTATTACAGTTTGTGTGTACCGGCTAATTTGTGTCCCTGCTTGTACTTATCTCTCATTCAAGACCAGTACTTTATAGAGTACTTTATATCAGTTCGTATTACCTTCTGTTGCCAAACTTCATGTTCGCGCCAAGATTACAGGAATTGCACCAATTTAAAATATGATCCCGACTTTCTAACAAACGTACGGGCATAGTGTAAAGACTTCCGAATCGGATGCCTAATATTTTTGGTGAAGGTGCTATATTGATTAGCACGAATTGACAACCCCGACTTGGATTGTGAAAAGTTGCAACAAAATTCTAGGACCAAGACTGAGATAGCAAATCCTCCGTATAGGATTTCTTTGATTCATGGGGATAAAAAATGTATAGGAAGAGATAAAACATAGGATTGAAATGTTACGTGTACATGAATCCTACGGGAAAGATGAAATGTCTTGATTGTGGCAAAGAAAAATTTCATGAGGTATGACATAATGATTTCTTCCGATACGATTTACACTAAAATATTCTTATAGAATAAATATAGGAATATAAGAGGCATAGGATTTAAATGTCATGTCTACACTAAACCTACGGGGAAAAAAATGGAATGTCTTGATTGTGGTAAAGAAAAATAAAAGCATTTAGTATTGTATGCCGCAAGAGTAGGCGTATTCTTTTGGCGATTTGTAAAAATTCTTAAAATCTTTGCCTTAATCCATGATAATGTCAAATCTTTTGTCTTGTTTTTTTCATGACGTATGAGTACATAATGATTTCTTCCAATGGGATTTGAACTAGAAAATTCTTATAGAAAAATTTCCTATGAGAAATGTTCGTATGAATCAAACGGCTTGTGTAGTTTTTTTGTAGGATTTAAATCTTACACAATTCCATGAATCGAAAGAGACCAAGATTTCGTTCTCTACGTCGGCACCTGTTCTTTTCTTTTGTTGGCAGCACCCTGTTCCGATAGATTTGACGATCCTGCAGGAAAGGTCGGTATGCCCGTATGAGTCATAATCTCTCTGCAACGACGAAAGCACGCAGACGGGTACTTCAAACTTCATGACCACCAATCGAGTAGCTAGTGCGTCTATCCAACGCAAAGGATGCTAAATCCTCAAGCACATGTCTTTCCCTTTCACAAGCTCTGTCTTTCCGTATGGTAACCACTAACCAACTCTATAACCGTCAGTCTTAGCAAGCGAGCTAATGATAGTAAATGATCCTTACTTTTACACGAGAGCCGGCAACATCGCCGGCCGCTTAAAAGTTGATGAGGTAGCTTCTTTTTGATAAAGAAAGTTGAGGTAGCTAGCTAGCTTAAAAAGAATAAAGAAAAGTTCACCTAGACTATCTAAGCTTGGAGCCCACTGGATCGTCGCCGTAAATACAGGCGCTGAAGTCTCCCAATTGCACCGGCTACCCCAAATTCAAGGGAAATCAACAAGAGATCGAGCATGCATGAGTAGGTGCGTAGCAGAGGATGAAAGGTTACTAGTAACATGCATGACACCATCGTAAAACAGTTTTCCCGAACGAACCAGAGACTAGCTAGGTAGCTGCTTCCCGGACGTAATTGCACATGGTGCGCGCGCCGTGATTGAACAAGACGGCGATAGCGAGGCGGACCAAATTAAAGAGGATGAAAAAGGATGAGGCGACCCTCCACCCTCTCTCGCGCGCACCGCTTGTCTCTGAGCGGTTAGCCGCGGAAAGTGACAAAGTAACGGACTGCTCGACGAGGCGCATGTGCGTCCGACGCCGACGGCTGCGTCGCCTACCCGCATGTGAGGTGCGGGCCAGCCACGGCTAGCCGGCCGGCCGGCCGGTGGAACCACGTACGTACGCGCGTACCCATCGCCACCCAGACCAGAAGCTCTTGCACCAGATTTCCACGGGGCCCCGCGCGCGCGCACCCACCGTTGCCGCCTTGCCGGCCCCGTCGCAGACTGAGCTTTCGGCGATCTATCTCCCTCGATCGGTCCCTCGCCGGCTCGCCCACACGATCATGTGGGTCGCGGCGTTTCACTTGCGTTATGTCTGTGCGGCGGCGGCCGACGCTTGCTAAATTATGCCGTGCGCGCGGGCGAGAGCGCCGGCGCGGGCTAGAGCTGCTTGCATGCTGCCATGGCACGCTGGCTGCACGCCGGCGCCGGCGCCGTTCCGGCGTGCAGACGCCACCGATCCTTTTCTATGTCGCTAATAACGGTCAAATCCAAAGCTGCTTGCTTTCGTTCCGAGACAAGCGATCCATCGAATTAGTTTGCTGCCGAACCTTTTCGTGCTCAGCGATTCTCGCGAGTGCCGGTGGATGGAATGTTTGGATTGGGCGACCGGAAACGCAACATGATAACGTTGTGGAAGCGCCAACTATACGTCTTGAGTGCTACAAGGAAAAAATGATCGATGAAAATTGCAGACACGCATTGCCGAAGAAAACCGGGGCAACATCACGTGCGCTCTTGCTTGCGCTGCGTGTCAATGTGCATTTTGGTGCGAATACACCGTTTCATCTTCTGCTGTGGACATCGGTGCATGTGTCGCAAAGTTTGTCTTGAGCAAAAATAGCCCCATTTTTATGTATGCTCATTCCTCGCTGTACATATCTTTCCAATATATTTCTTCACAAACATATTGTTCAGCCGTTTTTATTCTAGATAACTCCACTTATTTCGCTAAATTTCTTTGAGATAAATTTGTTGCCAAAGGTTAGTGAAGCAGAAATGATCCAACAATACATATCTACCTATTTTCTTAAGCATTACTTTTCGAAATTTCCATGAAAACCGCAACAATTTGGCTGAATTCGGTGACCAGACATATAGTTCGTCGCACACACCGACTGCACCAACGCAATGAAAAAACAATCGAGATAGGTAGTATTCCTTCATCAAAGAGCCCACCAATTTTTCTTAAGTCTTAGTCATGCCAGTTGCATTTTTCTCGCAGAAAAGTGCAATTTCACTGTGCTAACATACACGTGCAATTGGAAGCATGTTGATCTTTTTTTTTCCAACTGTGCCTTTTCTTGTTGGTGTCTGAGACGTAATAAATTCTTAGTCGACTGAAATATGTGGAACTATAATTATTCGAAGACAAAGCTTGCCCATCGTACAATGATGGAGGGAACGTGATGCACATTCATCAGTTGCATCACATTCATCAGTTGTATGGTATTCTCCGAAGTAAACTTCAGATTTGTTGTACCAACACTATGAATAGAAACATGTGAGCCATTTTCCATCAGCAATGAATATGTCTTTGCGACCTGATAAGAAGAAAACATGGAACCATCAGAACATACATGTGGATCAGTTCACGTATCTATCCACCATTTAGAAGAGTTACGTACTGACAGGATAATAGGAAAATTACCGTACCTAGGGTTCTTCACATCAACATCACCAATAACAACATCAGCGGTCTTGCTATAGTTCTCACACTTATCAAAGCAATTAGGGCAGCCATAAAACCAATGATCGGGATCACAGCACACGGGTCAAGCCCCTTTCTTATTATGATTCATCCTCTTGAAGTTGGTTGAGTGTGAGGACCTGTTTTTGCGATCAAACTTGCCTCAATTTGCTTTCAATTTTTTTCTTGTTCTTAAATTTGTGCGATTAGAAGTTTCTGTTTTGTACCACATTAACACTAGAACCTCCCTCAAATCATTGAACATCTGGGTCCTTTGCTCACACTTTTTTCTTCCACATGAAAGGACCCAATGTGATCTCAAACGGAAAACTCATTTCTCCTATATTTTAGAGAGGTAGCAAAATTCCTCTACGAGGGAGGAAGCTTAGCAGTAATGCCTCCGGCCACAACTTATCCGGTAAGTTACACTTGAACTCCTCAAGTTCCTTGGCAAGTAACTATATCTCATGAGCTTTCTCAAACCGGAGCGCTCATCATTCATATTGTGCTAGCATCCAAGACCCCAAATTTGGCCTCGAGTGCATCCCACATGTCCTTTCAAGTTCATATGCGGGTCAACAATGTAGTCTCCAAGAAGACCTAAAAGAGTTTCCTTAAAAATCGCATCGAATTTCTCGAAAGCTTCCTGCTATGCAACAATAATCTCCCACTCAGGTTTGCCAAGAGTGACGCTATAGCAGTTCAATTTTGAAACCAAAGAACTACTCTTTTGCGCCATCTCTTATAATGTGAATCATCAAAGGGAGGCGGCATTGTTGCAGCGACATAGTATATCATACAAACAACAATTAAACTAATCATTTTCCTTTTATCGGAATTTTTAAATGTTGAAAATAAAAAAATTATTGTATGATTTAATCTAAAATAACAACTGACATAGTAAGATCATACAAACAACAATTAAACTAATCATGCATATCAGACAGTGTAGACTAACAGATTGCATCTAAATAGTGTAAGTCGATGACATCTATTTCAAACGCTGGAACTAGAAACTCTATCAAGATCTGACATGAGAAGAGAGTCACATAGAGTGCAGTTGTTGAGCAGCAGCGGCGGTGGTTTCTACATTATTTAGGTTGCCCAAGATGTCATTGACGTCAGGGAAGCAATCATCTTTCGGGAAATTGCCGTCATATGACATTGTGTTGTCAGTAGTCACGAGTAAGCGCTACCATAAAATTTTATTGCCTCTCACCCATACAATCATATTCCTGTAGCAGGAGCTAGTATACCGGCAAGAGATCTAGATGGATGTTTGGTAGATAAAGAAAACGAGAGATTCAATGGGGAAAACAAGGAAAAATATCTACTACTACGAAACCAATTGGATAAAAAGCTAGGATCGGATGTCCTCGGCGAAGATCATGGAGATTGATCTCCCCGGAGGCGGCGGAGGAAGCTGTGAGTGGCTAAATCATGTGTTGAGGAACGAACTACTCTGATACCATGAAAGATTGTGAAATATGATTGCATTGATTGACAATAATTGATTACACTGTGAGCCTCTAGGGTTGTTTATATAGGAGTAGAGAGTTGGAGACTAATAAACCTAGTAGAGATAGATCTAGATTACAATCTTAAACTACCAAACATATCTAAACCATAATATAATCTAACATTAGACATCTTTGATTTTTGTTGAAGTATTTCGTTGCTGGCAGATCGAGTTTATTCGGATCATGTAGCCATCCACCAATCGCCATGTACCTCGTAGTAGATTGCAAGCAAAAGCTAAGTGTGAGCGATGTCCATGCTTCAATAGCAATGGCGGTGAAGAGGATCATCCCTTGGACGGATTCAATGGAGGTGGACATGATAGCTTTTGAAGATCGCATGGTCTTCTTGATGTCAAGCGGTAAACGTTGGGTTGTACACGCGAGGAGGTGCCTACATTTCTTCTGTCGCTTTGGGGTTGTCGACCTCCTCCGACGGGCAGGCCAACGTGCCATCAACGAAGCCAATAAGAAGGTGGCCCGGGGCACCTGTGTGACTTGAGTGCGCCGATATAGGTAGTTGTCACCGCCAAGACAGACAAACGATTAGGGACGCAAAATTGAACGGGCCAACGTAGGACGATGAAGATGTCCGGTGTCGAAGTTGAGGCTTGGATTGGATAACCTGTCCTTGGAGCCAGAGGATGCCATGCTCGAAGGTGAGGAGGTCATGGTCGGCTAGGTATTTTGAGTTGATTGGATCGGAGTTGAGGTAGGCTTTGATACCATGAAAATTAGATCGGTATGGCAGGATCCGTATGGCAGGAGTATGGATCGTACAGCCTCCTCTACGCAGCGTCCCTGCCCTTATATTAACAGAGACATGTACAATGCATGGTAGTTGTTAACTGCTAGCTAATTATATGGGGTTGACGAGTCCTTGGACACACTTCCCTCCTCCTCAGCTCTCACTCATCTACAGTACCTTTGAGAGCTTCCAGCCGTTGACCGGCCTCTTCGCTGGAATAGCTGGCCGGAGTTGGTCTTGGATGGGCGCCGGAGTAGTTTAGGGTTAGATCTCTTAGTTTCTTGGTGGTTTTTGGCTCTATGCCGCGTTCTGGGCGTATGCCCTGTAGTGGAGGTGATGGCCTGGATCGCCGCCAGATCCATGGCCTTGTAGGGCTGTTGCTGCTATTGCTTGGGCTCCTATGGGTGGAGCAGAGTGGGAGGAGGAGCAGAGCCACCTTCTCCAATAATTTGGTGGCAGATCTCTGCTGGTGGATTCGAGGCCAAGAAGAGGATGTTCTCCCGGCCGGCCGTGGCAGCTAGGAGGAGAATAGAGGAATCTTGGTGAGCCTGGTTGCTGCCCTTCTCTTGGCCGGCCTTGGCGGCGAGGGGGAGTTGGGAAGCAGCTGGCTGCTCTTTGCTCCGACAAAATCCAGGTTAGTCCGGGTGTGCTATCGGATGGGGTTGACCTACAACCTTTCTCCATCTCTGTCTCGCAATGGAGGTGGTGCGAGAGGAGGAGATGGTGCGGCGATCTCCGGACGGTGCATGCTGTTGCCTGCGGGGTGCTATGTCTTCGAGCTCAACCACGCATGAGCCATCATGGCTTCTGCGATCTTCTGCCCGACAAGGCAGCGAATCTTCAACCTCCACAGCGGAGGCCTTCTTCGAGTCGGTTGCTGGAGCTCGGCGCCTCCTCTTCATCAAGTGGTGCGTCCCCGGTGAACGGAAGGCAACCAGCGGTTTCGACTCTTCATCGGAAAGGGAGCTGTCGAGCATACTGCTCTAGATCCTCGACGGCAACGCCTTGAGGATGCCGGCGACCGGTGGCGGAACACCAGTGTACTTGATCGCTTTTTAGGTTTCTTTGTTGGGTGTTTTTTACAATTTGGAAGGCCCTATCTTCAAATTCCTGGTTCTGTAGGGCGAGTGATGCTTGGGCCTTTCTGCAAAATGTACCATCCACCTCTGTGCTGAATATATCGGGGTCCTTCTAGACCCCTTCACTTGTTCAAACAAATAGATGGGAATCTAATATAGATATGCTAGATGCAATACAAGTTACATGAAGCACATATGACATTTAGTGGCAATCTTGGAGTGTCGTGTCTCAAGTTTTGAGGAGTGAACGCTCTAGGTCCGATCTTCATTGGTTTTGGCCGCGAGGGGCGTCGAACCCAGCTCAGAGACTACATGCGGACCAACCGGTTGGACATCCTTGGCCTGCAAGAAACCATCAGGCGGGAATTCAGCACGGCCGAGCTCCGTAGCCTCGAGTGCGGGGGACAGTTTGCCTAGAATTGGTTACCAGCAAAGGGCCACTCGGGAGGACTACTGTTGGGTTTCCGAGATGAAACCTTCGAGGTGGGGGAATGAAGGAAAGGGGTTTTCTTTATCTCTGCAAAGATCCTCCAGCGAAATATCAACATGATATGGTGCTTCATGTTGGTGTACGGCTCAGCTGACCACGGGAGAACAGAAGAGTTCCTGGGAGAACTTGAACGGGCGGTCGCTGAGTGTCAGGTCCCGTTGGTGATTGCGGGAGACTTCAATCTCATACGTTCCGCTGGGGATAAGAGCAACGACAACATTAATTGGCCTATGGTGCGCCGATTTAATGAATCCATTGCTTCCATGGCGCTGCGGGAGATCAACCGGGCAGGGCCCCGGTTTACTTGGACTAACAGACAGCTAAATCCAATCCGGTGTGTCCTGGATCGGGTCTTTGTGTCCACGTCCTGGGAGGTCCGTTTCCCCCTCTGTTCGTTGACTGCGGTTACTAGGATTGGTTCAGACCATAACCCGCTCATGCTCAACAGTGGGGAGGAGACGAGATGTTTACCACCACGGTTCTTCTTCCAAACCTGGTGGTTGAACGTCAATGGCTTTGGGGAGCTTGTGAAGTCTAAACTAGACCACTTTCTGCTATACTTGGGTCCATATCGGGATTGCATTGACCTGTGGCAGTGTGTGGCACGCAACCTACAACAGTTCCTCAAAGGCTGGGGTGCCAACCTGGGCAAGGAGGAGCGGCTCTTCAAGGAGAACCTGCTTGCCCAGGTCGAGAAGCTAGACCGGCAGGCTGATGGGGCGGGTTTGGACGAAGAGGGTTGGGCCCTTAGGTACCATTTGGAGGACATCCTACTGGATAGAACTGAGGAAGAGTACTGGAAGCAGAGGAGTAGGGTGCATTGGACTTTGGAGGGGGACTCATGCACCAAGTACTTCCATGCCTTCGCAAACGGCCGCCGTCCCGCGGCTGATTACACCACAGGGGGAGGTGGACGACTAGAGGGACCTGATGGAGCATGTCTATGACTTCTATCGGGGGCTCATGGGCGCGACTGGGGAGGACATGGTGTTCTCCTTGGCTTCAGACCTCTGGGAGAGGGGCAAGAGAATATCAGATGGGGAAAACCTGGCCTTTGAGCTCACCTTCGCGCCTGAGGAATTAGATGAGGTTCTCTTTAGAATGAAGCCAGACTAGGCACCGGGGCCGGATGGCCTGCCGGTCCTATTCTTCAAGAGATTTTAGGGAATCTTGTGAGGACATATCCTCACGCTGATTAATGACTTTGTCTTGGGAAGGGTGGATATTGCGCGTCTCAACTATGGGATTATCACGCTGATCCCCAAGGTCAAAGGAGTGGATACTATCAAACAATTCAAGCCGATAGCTCTTATTAATGTCATTTTAAAATTTGTGGCCAAGGCTTTCGCTATTCGTCTGGGCCGCTTGCTCATAGGACGATTGATCGTAGTCAGACTGCGTTTATCTGTGGTAGATGTCTACATGAGGGGGTGCTGGCCTTACATGAGATTATGCACGAGCTTAGAGTGAAGAGGCTTGGGGCCTCTTCTCAAGCTAGACTTTGAGAAGGCATACGACAAAGTTAACTGGGACTTTCTCCGGGAAGTGTTGCTGAGGAAGGGATTCTCGGCCATGGTGGTTCATCGCTTGATGCAGCTGGTTAGGGGTGGCCAAACTGCTATCAATGTTAACGGAGAGGTGGGACCTTTTTACGGAACGCGCGGGGCGTACGACAGGGAGACCCACTCTCCCCGATCCTCTTTGATTTCCTTGTCGATGCATTGGCAGCCATGCTGGCTAAGGCTAACTCGGCAGGCCACCTCAAGGGGATGGTGTCGCACTTGATCCCAGGGGGGTCACTCATCTACAATACACCGATGATACGATGATCCTGATTGAACCTACGGATCTAGGCATTGCTAACCTCAAATTCCTCCTCCTATGCTTCGAGAACATGTCGGGTTTGAAGATTAACTTCGACAAGAGTGAGGTACTGGTGACAGGGGTCCCAGAAAAGGAAAAGCGCAGGGTGACTAACCTGCTGAACTGCAAGCTAGGAACCTGTCCTATGCGGTACCTAGGTCTCCCGGTGAGCAGCTGTAATATCCCAGGTTTAGAGACGATCGAGGGGTAGATTTTAGAAAGGGATGTGCATTGCATTGTAAATTACGGGGAAATTTCGCGCTTTTAAAATAAAACTGCATCGAAGGGGGACAGGTTTCTCTCTCGACACCTTACAGGGTTAGGGTTTCGAGAGTGCGATGAACTTGTTCCTACTTATCTAAATTAGGGTTTTGAGAAGAGAGAAGTGATATTGCATGGAAATCTTAAGTTGCATGATTGAATTACAAGTTAAGTTGTATGATTGAATTCAAACCAAATTTGAATTTGAATTTCAAATTCAAACATCAAATGATCATCACATAATTCAAATTTGAGATAATTTCACAAACAATTATCATTAAGCAAGAATATAAGTAATACAACAATTACATTAAGCTCAATAAGGAAAACTTGAGCTTTATTGATCATCACACACATAATACATTGTCTTTACAATATTCATATTTGAATTATGGAATTACAACACATTACAAGAATTGAATAAATAGAAAAAGAAAAAAGAAAATTACAAGGTATCTAAATGACCTAAACTACATTGTGATCTTCATGAAATCTTTGATCCTGATGATCTTGAGTTCATCCTGATCAGCACTTGATACCTGCACACATACATAACAATCAGAGTATTAAGCCAAGTGGCAAAGCCACTTGGCAGGTTAGCAAATATATTGTGAAGAGTGGATATGAACAAGGTTCTGCCGAGCTGATCCAACCCATCAGCACAAGTCCCAAGCTGGACTTGCACACACACACAACCAGGCAGCACACAAGGCAGTGTGCATGTGTAACAACACACAAGGCCAGAGTGAGTCACCACAAGCTGCAGATAGTGCTGTCGACCAACAGAGCTAAGCCAGAAGCATATAAAACTTGCCACAGTAAACCCTAGAGCATTTCATCGACAGCAGCCTCACTGGTAAGCCACCAAGAACAGCCAAGAACACAAGAACAACTTGAACAGCTACTGCTGTTCAACACAATTCCACCACCACAGCAAATAACCAAGAAGCATCAAGCTCACCAGGAGGAGCAGGGCAAGCAAATCAACTATAAGATCCACACAGAAGCAAACCTCTACACCAACATCAAATTCTAGGAGCTGGAGTGAGGTATACCAAGCATCATGAACAAACCAGATGGTTTTGTTCATATATAAGCATATGCACCAATCACACACAAGCAAAAGGGTGTGATACCCAAGTTGTGTCATCATCTGGCTACTAAGCCATATGGTGCAAGCAAGAGCAGTAAGGCCACTGGTAAATCATCTAAAGGGAACAACAACTATGACAATCAATGCATAACTGAAGAAATCCAGCAAGAGATGAGAGCACAAGCTAGCCTAGCTACACACTTAGCACCTACAGCCAGCTAAGCCATCAGACATAGACAAATTCTTGTCTATTTGATTTCAACATCAAGGGCTACTGGCAATCCAATAAATGGATCACCCAGAAAGCATTTGGTGAGCCACAGCAAGCCAACAAAAAGGGGAGCTACCCTAGGGCAGCATATGACTACTGCCAGGGTCACCTCAAACCCTAAAAACAGCCAAACCACCAAGCCAAGCACAAATATCATCACCCAGATTGGGTTCAAAGTGGGCTAGGGTTCCCAACCACTGTTGGCATCCCTCTAGCCCAAGCCAATCAATTGATATGATCATCACTGTATCACAGTTCACATCATTTATCCATCAAACAAAGCAAGGTAATACAGATAAATGAATTATACAAGTAACCAAGTCACCAGAACCATGCACATGATCCAGTGGATCACTGCAAGCATCAGCTGATGCTTGAGCAAGCACCAGCACTGATCTGTGCCACACACATACACAGAAATAAGTAACAGCAAGGCACAGGCAACAGGTAAGCAATCCAATGACCAGCTGTTGATGATCACATGATCATCAAAGCTTGCTATAGCATGCCAGTGTATGTTAGGGCATCACTGAGCAACAGAGCATGGACAGATAATTAAATGGCCATAGTTAACCAACAATTGCTTCACAGATAACAAATGGATGAACTGTAATTATATACAGAAGCACATCAAATACATGATGTACCACTGGATCAAGCTTGACATGAATAGCACACACATATAATTAAACCATCACCACAACCAGAGCCACTAAGCAATCAAATGGATTTAATTGTAGCAAGACAGTAGCCATTAAGCAGTCCCTGAGCATTACAAGATGCTCAGGAGCAAGCCTATAGGCATACACTTGATATCTGGCAAGCCTAGTAACTAGAGCAGAGTCACAGAGAGGGAATTAAGCAAGAAAGGAAGGCATAACAACTAATTAGATTAGGAATTCTTGCATAGAGAGATGGCAGAACATCAAACAGCAATAGCACAGGCCTTGTGCAAGCAAGCACAACACAGTAGTAAAGCTAGCAGGAGCATGAGCATCAGTACAAGCACATGAACCCAAGCTAGGCCATGGCGGCAGCAGTAGCACATCAGCATGTCTAGCTCGATTGGCGCAGCAGAGCACCAGCATGGCAACCACCTCCATGGGGTGGAACAGCCACGGCCAAAGCTAGAGGATGAAGATGAAGAGCAGGCAAGACAGAGAGAGAGGAGGAGAGCAATAGGACGTGTACCTGGAGCAGAGCACCGGCGTGCCATGGCGGCACGGCGGCACAGGCCACCAGGGCAGCGCCAAGCCGTGCCTGGCCTGGCGTCGCCGAGCAGGGGGGCGCTCCAGCACCGCCACGGCGCCTGGATCGACGGCGGGCGACGAAGCGCCAGGAATCGCCACGGCCAGGGTCGCAGGCGAAATGAGGACACACGATGACGAGGATGAAGACCGAATCGGTGCAGACCACCGTGTTCGCCGTCAAGCGGCGGATCAGATCCACCTGATCTCGCCGACGGCGACGGCCGGAGCTGGCCGGGACAAATCGGAGAAGACGGGGCGACGAGAGTCGCCAGAGCTCGTTAGGGTTAGGGTTAGGACACGCGAGAGAGAGAGAGAGAGAGAGAGAGAGCGGGTTGGACCGGACCAGGTGGGTCGGCCAACCTAACCCTTTTGGGCCACCTGACAGGTGGGGCCCAAGGGTATTTTAGGCATTTCACAATTCATAAAAATGCAGAAACTTTGAAATTAAATAAGAAATGCTTAGAAGCTCTAAAAAAATAATTAAAAATATGAAAATTGATCAGCATAAAATTCTTTATTTAAATAAAATACCAAAGAGAAATTTTGAAAACAATTAAGAATAACTCTTAATTTTATGATTTAAATAATAACTTAAATCACACATATTATTTTCTATAAAGAAAATAAGTCCATTAATGCATTTGGACTTTAAAAACATCTTGACAATATTTCAAGATTGTATTTACCCTAAATCAAGTATCTCCAAGTTGTTCTTAGTATTAACCTCTCACATGAAATAACAACGACATCGGAAGGGGGGAACAAACCCTAAAACTGGAATCATGCATAATTGCTTCTTTAACCATTGCCCTTATCGGACAATGATGCTATTTTTCAGAGACTGAGGACAAGGGTCAGTCCACACCTTCCAACTGCAAAACTTTGCAGTGTTCAGGCAAGTTCATCACTTGCTCATGTCATTTGAGTATTTCTATCAAATTACTTGCAAAGTACTATGGTTATCACTATTGCATAAAAACCAAAACCACTACTTTCATAACTATGAATATGACTATGTGGTGGGCAATGGAACCATGGATTGTGTTGATATGGTGGAGGTTCCATTGCAAGGGTTTATATCCATCTAGGATTAAACAACAAATGTCGCCAGTGATTCTTGTGCCGTAATAACCGTGTTAACCATAAGATCTGAAATGGGACGGACTAGTCAATCGTATTTCCACCTCTTGTACATCAACGGATGCGCTTACCGTAGCAGTTGTATCTTGCGGAGCAGCTTGTGGGTGGGGAACCCATTCTAAGTCCCCACGGTTATGCTGTGCATACCGTAGCGGTTGCGGCTTGCGGAACAACTTGAGGGTGGGGATCCCACTCTAATTCCCCACGGTAATGTGGTCTATGTTGGGTTGCAGCTACCGACGAAGGAGTTTGGTTCGATCCTAGACTGTTGTCGTGGTCGGGGTCCGTCCTTAAATGGTGTAAGTGGACCGACGAGGACCCAGGGTCGGGGTTTGCAACAAAGGGTGGGTGTGCGAGGTAGCGGAGGAATATGATTGGCTATGACCTTATACCGGGCCTCACACCGAAGGAAGTGTGGATGGGAAAGCTGCCCGGTTGGCACCAAGGTTAAGATCTCTTATGGGTAAAGCAACACACCTCTGCAGAGTGTAAAGAACTGTGACCTGTCACTCCCTGTTCCGGGATATGGAACTGCGAACGCGGCCGGAACGGAGCTCCATGAAGTTCTAGTAAACCGGTGAAGGCTGACGGACATAGCTCTTGGAAATAAAAGCAATCTCTTGAAGAAATGTTTATCAAAACTTGCATTGGTATTATACTTTCTGGTCTAATATCGTAGCTAGTGCATTAAACACCTCTTATCTATAATGAACTTGTTGAGTACGCTCGTACTCATACCACTCTTAAATCCCATGCTTAGATTGTCTGAATCGTCTGGAGGAGGACTACGACAACAATGAAGGAGCCGAGATCATCGGCTATGAAGAACCAGACCTCGCTGGAGGTATCGAAGGCGTAGACTACCTCATCGTCTACGGATCCGGGGAGGCTTCCGGAGGAGATCAAGCCTAGCAACATCAAGTAGTAGTAGTAGCCGAGCAGCCCGAACTCTTAGTATTTAGCTGCTCGAGAAAATAAATGTATAACTTAATGAGACTCTTATATTGTAAACTAAGTTGGGTTCGCCTCGAACCCAGGAGTATTCCTCTTAGGACCCAAGAGGAGCTCCGAGACGATATGTGTATGATGTTTGTAATAATAAATGAATGAGTTATGGACCTGCTATGTTCTGTTGTACTACTCTGAGGGATGTAATATTTGCGGAATGGTACTTCGTGAATGTTATATCAACGACTGGCATACTACAACATGCAGTGGTATGCAGGGTCACCACAGTTGGTATCAGAGCAAAAGCTTTGACCTTAGGTTGGAACCTAGTAAATGGGACCAAACGTTAGGAGTCAAATAGGACTAGTAAAGAATTCTCTAAAAATATGGTGTATATTCAATTGAGAATACAACAATCATATCTTTTCGTGCGATAATTCTTTATTATCTCTATTATGATGCATTATTACTAATCTTATAATCTTTCTATTTCTACAGCCAACATGGCAAGTTCACGTCCCGGACGAAACGTGAAAGTGATGGATTCCACACTGAGTGAATACGAAGGAGGACTTGCAGATATTCTACGAGCCATGTTACTTGAATTTGGGTGTGATCCCCAGATCCAAGTAAAGAAATACATGTACTACGATGGTACTGTATTGGCCAAGTGTAGGGTAGGACTGCGACTTCCCGAATCTTTGGGAATGAGCGTAGTAATGCCAGCAGGTGAAGCCAGAACTATCAACACCGCCTACCATATAGCCATTATGAGAGCCATCACTGATATTCGGGAGCATAAGACGAAAGAGCTTATGGGTTCCGAATTCACCCACATTCCTCATATGCAGGAGGAAGAGGATCCCATGCTTAACCACTACAAATATGCAAAACGCAAACCAATAGCAGCTGCAAAATATATGGATAATAGCCGCAACTTAATATCATTGCTCTTTCAGTTGAACCATCATCTGACGGGAGCAATTGATACGATGCTAGAGGAGTTTACTGAACCCAAGGAGGAGACCAGGGGGAAAGAACCTATGGAGAATGTGGTGCACACACCAGTTTACTCAGCTGGTGACTACATTAGTATTGATCCTCTTGAGCGAGAAACTACACCCGTTACACCCGGAAACTATCTGGGTAGTTCCTATGGGGGATATGAGGGTGGAGAGGAATCCGGAAACAATCAGTGTTCCGAAACTCCTATAGAAAACTCCACGGGTTGGCGTTGGGGATCTGATACGGGAACCCATAGTACTTCTGTGTATTATGACGGAGAGATGAATGAGGACGTCACAACCCAGAACCAGAGTTACCCTAGTAATGAAGGAGTTGATGGAGGGTATCCGACACAGGTTGAGTCGGATGCGAATGTTGGAAATACCTATGGTGGAGCTACCGGGGAGTACACCCGATGGGTGGACTATGATGCACTTAATGATCAGTTTGTGAACACTGATTTCTCCCTAGGATCATCATCTGACTCTGAGTACCAGCCGACGGGGAGACCTTATGTTCCAGGGTCTATCAGGAGGACGACACGTTCGACCGGATGGAAGCCTGGGATGTACCGGGAGTGAAGATCGACTAGAATCCACCAAGGGAGGCGAGGCTATAATACACAAGTACCACGTGTATTATAATATGTAATATTTGTAGAAATTTGTACATATACTTTAATAAGTGAGTTTGCATACTCACATCGACTTGAGTATTGTAATAAGACCACTTAAGTATGTATATACATGGTATATGTTTTGTATGATTTGGATTTGCTTCTTGATTTCCATTGCGTGACTAGTTCTGTGCACAAAGTTGAGCTCAGAAAACTTGCGCATGGAGTAATTATGAGTATCATCTTGTGTTGCAGAACTAGGGGGTTATGTCGGGAGCGATAGGTGAGGAGACCGAAGCGCAGCGCATGGAGCGCGAAGCAAAGCAAAAGGAAGAGGCTGAGGAAGCAGCCAGAAATCAATTTCCACCACCACCACCACCCATGACGCAGCAGAATTTCGTCCAGTACATGCAGCTGGTGGAGGAAAGACAACGAGTAACATTGGAGCAGCAGAATAAATTCTTTCAGGAACTGTTGCAACAGAACCGGGTAGAGAGACCCGAGAATCCGGGAGTCACCCTAGCAGACTTCCAGAACACCAAGCCTATATCTTTCGCATACGCGCCCGAGCCAATGGACCCGGAAGATTGGCTTATGGACACTGAGCGAAAGCTCAACACGGTTGGTTGCAATGACCAGGAGAAGGTCCGTTATGCTACACACTTATTGTGTGGACCCGCCGCATCATGGTGGGATAATATCGTAGCCGTTTATCCGGCTGGAAAAGTATTCACCTGGGAGGAATTCGCAAGGAAGTTCAGGGAATCCAATGTCCCTGAAAGTATTGTGGAACTGAAGTGTCGAGAGTTTGAAAGTGTCGAGCAGAAGGACAAGGCCATCCTGACTTATGTCAGGGAATTCTCAAAACTGTCCCGGTACGCTGTTGATGAAGTCAACACCGAGGACAAGAAAAAGAAGAGGTTTTTGAGGGGGTTAAGTCCCCAGTTCAAGGTACAGCTCCGGATGATGAGAGCGACGGAGTTTCAAGAGTTGGTGGATGCCGCCATCACTCTGGAAGATGATTTCAAACAATTGCAGGAGGAAAAGAGGAAGAAGGCCAAGTTTGAGCCTAAAAGGTTTTCCAGTAACAAGCCCAACACCAGCTTGAATTTCAAGCCAAGATACAACAACAACAACAACAACAACAACAGCAACTACTACGGTAGCAGGAAGAACCAAGCGTTTCAAACTGCAAATCAAATAGTTTGTCGCATCTGCGGGTTTAAAGGACATGCCTCAAAGGATTGTCGTAAACCCAGAATCATATGTTTCGGGTGTCGTCAGGAGGGGCACATGATGAAGGATTGCCCCAATAAGAAGAATGGAGGAGGTCAGTCAGGAGGAGGAGGAAACCGAGGAGGAAATAATGGAGGGAACTGGAAGAATAAGAAGCCCTTCGGCAAGCTGAACTGCACTAGTCTGGAGGAGGTGGTCAACTCCGATCAGGCGGTGATAGGTACGCTCCAGAAACTCACTCATCCTGGCAAAGTACTTTTTGATACTGGTGCAACTACATCATTCATTTCTCAACAATTCATCATCAAACATGGGATTAGTTGCACTAAGTTAGATACACCCATTACCATACTTTCTGCGGGGGGAACGATAGTAGTAACCCATACCAAACAAAAACAAGTCATCATGATCAATAAGTGCGCGTTTGACGCGGACCTGTTCATTTTACCGATGAAGGACATTGATGTCATTCTTGGTATGAACTGGTTGGAAGCTAATGGAGCATTGATCGACTGTGTGAACAAGACGGTATCTTTGAAAAGCCCCGATGGAAGTAGAATGATCTACCAAGGCGACAAACATACACAGATTGAAGTGGAGCTACAGTTGAACAGCATGAAGGAGGTAAAGTTAGAGGATATACCTGTAGTGAATGAATTCCAGGATGTATTTCCTGCGGAATTACCAGGTATGCCACCAGATAGGGAGATAGAATTCACTATCGATCTAATTCCAGGAACAGCTCCGATTGCTAAAGCACCATATAAGATGGGGCCCAAGGAGTTGAAAGAACTTAAGGAGCAATTGGATGACTTGGAACAGAAAGGATTCATACAAGAAAGTGTTTCACCATGGGGATCACCTGTGATATTCGTGGATAAAAGAGATGGAGGAAGAAGGATGTGCGGAGACTACAGGAATTTGAACAACGTCACAATCAAGAACAAGTATCCACTTCCAAGAATACAAGATCTATTCGATCAAGTTAGAGGCGCGGGAGTCTTTTCCAAAATTGATCTAAGATCCGGTTATCACCAGATAAAGATCAAGAAGGAAGACGTTCCGAAAACTGCCTTTGTCTCAAGGTATGGACATCATGAATACCTTGTAGTGCCTTTTGGATTAACTAATGCCCCAGCAATATTCATGAATCTCATGAATAAGATTTTCATGCCATATTTGGAGAAGTTTGTCATCGTATTCATCGATGATATCTTGATCTATTCCAAGAACAAGGCCGAACATGCTGAACATTTGAGGTTAGTGTTGCAAACACTAAGAGAACATCAACTCTATGCCAAATTTAGTAAGTGTGAATTTTGGCTAGATCAAGTGGAATTTCTTGATCATGTCATTAGTAAAGATGGAATAGCTGTTAACCCGAGCAAGGTAGCAGCAGTTCTAGAATGGGAAGCACCTAAAACTGTCAAGGAAATCTGAGGATTCCTAGGAATGGCAGGATATTATCGGAGATTTATTGAAGGATTCTCCAAAATAGCAGGGCCCATGACGAAGATGTTAAGGAAGAACACACCATTCGTGTGGTCAGAGGAGTGTGAGAAGAGTTTTCAAACTCTAAAGGAGAAACTCACCACGGCACCGGTGTTAGCGGTTCCGGAAGTTGGCAAGGATTACACCGTGTACTGTGACGCATCCAAGCACGGATTGGGTTGCGTACTCATGCAAGATCGGAAAGTGATATCTTATGGATCAAGGCAACTCAGACCTCATGAAGTGAACTATCCAACACATGATTTAGAATTAGCAGCAGTTGTATTTGCACTCAAAACATGGAGACATTTTCTTTATGGAGCCAAGTGTGAGCTCTATACAGATCATAAGAGTCTCAAATATTTCTTCACTCAGAAGGAACTCAACATGAGGCAGAAAAGATGGCTTGAACTGATCAATGATTATGATTTGACCATCAATTACACTCTAGGAAAGGCCAATGTTGTCGCAGATGCCTTGAGTAGGAAGAGTACCGGAGGAGTGGAACAAGAGATATCACCGGAGTTGAGGAAGGAAATAAGCCAAGCCCAAATACAACTTTGGGAGAAGGAAGCGCATGAAGGACTATCGGCTTTGCAAGTAGTCGATGAGCTAAATGTTAACCTAAAGAATGAGATAATGATGGGTCAGCTGGACGATCCATTCATCGTGGAGGAGATGAGAAGAATAGATGAGGGAAGACCATCAGAATTTCACCGCGGAGAATCTGGATCATTATGGTTCCAGAAGAGAATTTGTGTTCCGGATATTGCTGAAATCAAGGAAGTAATACTCCAGGAAGCCCATCAAACACCATACTCCATTCATCCGGGAAGTACAAAGATGTACATGGACCTAAAGGAGCTATTCTGGTGGAACAACATGAAGTGAGAGATAGCACAATACGTGGCGGAATGCCACACCTGCCAAAGAGTAAAGGCTGAACATCAGAGTCTGGCAGGGAAGCTACAACCTTTACCCATTCCAGAATGGAAATGGGAGGAGATAGGAATGGATTTCATCACCGGACTACCCATGACCAATAAAAAGAAGGACATGATATGGGTAATCGTGGACCGGTTGACTAAGAGTGCACACTTCTTAGCGGTAAATCAGCAGGATAAAGGAGAGAAACTCATCGATCTTTACATCAAAGAGATCATGAGTAAACATGGAGTGCCCAAGAAGATCGTGTCGGATCGAGGATCCGTGTTCACGTCAGCATTTTGGAAGCAACTACACGAAGCTTTAGGATCCAAGTTGGATTATAGTACCTCCTATCATCCTCAGACAGGTGGACAAGCCGAGAGAACCAACCAGATCTTAGAGGATATGCTTAGGGCTTGTGCCCTAGATTTCGGAGGATCATGGGAGGAGCACTTACCACTAGCAGAGTTTTCATACAATAATAGCTATCAAAGCAGCATCAAGATGGCACCGTTTGAAGCTTTGTATGGAAGGAAGTGTAGATCACCGATATGTTGGTATGAAGCCAGAGCAAGCAAAGAGTTCAACCCTGATTATGTCAAGGAAAAGCAACAAATCATCGACATTATCAGGGATAGGCTCAAGATAGCCCAGAGCCGACAGAAGAGTTATGCCGATCAAAAGAGGAGAACATGGGAGCCACGAGTTGGAGACATGGTATACCTTAAGGTGAGCCCGATGAAAGGACTTCAGAGGTTTGGAGTAAAAGGAAAGCTAAGCCCTAGGTACATCGGACCTTTCAAGATTTTGAGTCAAAACCGAGGGTTAGCCTTCGAATTGGAACTACCAGGAAGGTTATCTCAGGTTCACAACGTATTCCATGTGTCGCAACTCAGAAAATGTTTGAAGACCCCAGATGAACCAGTATCACATGAAGAGCTCGAGTTACAACCAGATTTGACATACATCGAGAAGCCAGCAAAGATTCTCGAGGAAAACTGGAAACAACTCAGGAATCGAGCTATAAAGTATTGCAAGATACAATGGAAGCATCATCCCGAGAGGGAAGCCACCTGGGAAAAGGAGGAAGACCTGAGGAAAACATACCCCAAACTTTTCAGGTATTACAACCACAACTTCGGGACGAAGTTTTCTTTAAGGGGGAAAGGCTGTAATATCCCAGGTTTAGAGATGATCGAGGGGTAGATTTTAGAAAGGGATGTGCATTGCATTGTAAATTACGGGGAAATTTCGCGCTTTTAAAATAAAACTGCATCGAAGGGGGACAGGTTTCTCTCTCGACACCTTACAGGGTTAGGGTTTCGAGAGTGCGATGAACTTGTTCCTACTTATCTAAATTAGGGTTTTGAGATGAGAGAAGTGATATTGCATGGAAATCTTAAGTTGCATGATTGAATTACAAGTTAAGTTGTATGATTGAATTCAAACCAAATTTGAATTTGAATTTCAAATTCAAACATCAAATGATCATCACATAATTCAAATTTGAGATAATTTCACAAACAATTATCATTAAGCAAGAATATAAGTAATACAACAATTACATTAAGCTCAATAAGGAAAACTTGAGCTTTATTGATCATCACACACATAATACATTGTCTTTACAATATCCAGATTTGAATTATGGAATTACAACACATTACAAGAATTGAATAAATAGAAAAAGAAAAAAGAAAATTACAAGTTATCTAAATGACCTAAACTACATTGTGAACTTCATGAAATCTTTGATCCTGATGATCTTGAGTTCATCCTGATCAGCACTTGATACCTGCACACATACATAACAATCAGAGTATTAAGCCAAGTGGCAAAGCCACTTGGCAGGTTAGCAAATATATTGTGAAGAGTGGATATGAACAAGGTTCTGCTGAGCTGATCCAACCCATCAGCACAAGTCCCAAGCTGGACTTGCACACACACACAACCAGCAAAGACACAAGGCAAGCAGTGCATGTGTAACAACACACAAGGCCAGAGTGAGTCACCACAAGCTGCAGATAGTGCTGTCGACCAATAGAGCTAAGCCAGAAGCATATAAAACTTGCCACAGTAAACCCTAGAGCATTTCATCGACAGCAGCCTCACTGGTAAGCCACCAAGAATAGCCAAGAACAAAAGAACAGCTTGAACAGCTACTGCTGTTCAACATAATTCCACCACCACAGCAAATAACCAAGAAGCATCAAGCTCACCAGGAGGAGCAGGGCAAGCAAATCAACCATAAGATCCACACAGAAGCAAACCTCTACACCAACATCAAATTCTAGGAGCTGGAGTGAGGTATACCAAGCATCATGAACAAACCAGATGGTTTTGTTCATATATAAGCATATGCACCAATCACACACAAGCAAAAGGGTGTGATACCCAAGTTGTGTCATCATCTGGCTACTAAGCCATATGGTGCAAGCAAGAGCAGTAAGGCCACTGGTAAATCATCTAAAGGGAACAACAGCTATGACAATCAATGCATAACTGAAGAAATCCAGCAAGAGATGAGAGCACAAGCTAGCCTAGCTACACACTTAGCACCTACAGCCAGCTAAGCCATCAGACATAGACAAATTCTTGTCTATTTGATTTCAACATCAAGGGCTACTGGCAATCCAATAAATGGATCACCCAGAAAGCATTTGGTGAGCCACAACAAGCCAACAAAAAGGGGAGCTACCCTAGGGCAGCATATGACTACTGCCAGGGTCACCTCAAACCCTAAAAACAGCCAAACCACCAAGCCAAGCACAAATATCATCACCCAGATTGGGTTCAAAGTGGGCTAGGGTTCCCAACCACTGTTGGCATCCCTCTAGCCCAAGCCAATCAATTGATATGATCATCACTGTATCACAGTCCACATCATTTATCCATCAAACAAAGCAAGGTAATACAGATAAATGAATTATACAAGTAACCAAGTCACCAGAACCATGCACATGATCCAGTGGATCACTGCAAGCATCAGCTGATGCTTGAGCAAGCACCAGCACTGATCTGTGCCACACACATACACAGAAATAAGTAACAGCAAGGCACAGGCAACAGGTAAGCAATCCAATGACCAGCTATTGATGATCACATGATCATCAAAGCTTGCTATAGCATGCCAGTGTATGTTAGGGCATCACCGAGCAACAGAGCATGGACAGATAATTAAATGGCCACAGTTAACCAACAATTGCTTCACAGATAACAAATGGATGAACTGTAATTATATACAGAAGCACATCAAATACATGATGTACCACTGGATCAAGCTTGCCATGAATAGCACACACATATAATTAAACCATCACCACAACCAGAGCCACTAAGCAATCAAATGGATTTAATTGTAGCAAGACAGTAGCCATTAAGCAGCCCCTGAGCATTACAAGATGCTCAGGAGCAAGCCTATAGGCATACACTTGATATCTGGCAAGCCTAGTAACTAGAGCAGAGTCACAGAGAGGGAATTAAGCAAGAAAGGAAGGCATAGCAACTAATTAGATTAGGAATTCTTGCATAGAGAGATGGCAGAACATCAAACAGCAATAGCACAGGCCTTGTGCAAGCAAGCACAGCACAGTAGTAAAGCTAGCAGGAGCATGAGCATCAGTACAAGCACATGAACCCAAGCTAGGCCATGGCGGCAGCAGTAGCACAACAGCATGTCTAGCTCGATTGGCGCAGCAGAGCACCAGCATGGCAACCACCTCCATGGGGTGGAACAGCCACGGCCAAAGCTAGAGGATGAAGATGAAGAGCAGGCAAGACAGAGAGAGAGAGGAGGAGAGCAATAGGACGTGTACCTGGAGCAGAGCACCGGCGTGCCATGGCGGCACGGCGGCACAGGCCACCAGGGCAGCGCCAAGCCGCGCCTGGCCTGGCGTCGCCGAGCAGGGGGGCGCTCCAGCACCGCCACGGCGCCCGGATCGACGGCGGGCGACGAAGCGCCAGGAATCGCCACGGCCAGGGTCGCAGGCGAAATGAGGACACACGATGACGAGGACGAAGACCGAATCGGCGCGGACCACCGTGTTCGCCGTCGAGCGGCGGATCAGATCCACCTGATCTCGCCGGTGGCGACGGCCGGAGCTGGTCGGGACAAATCGGAGAAGACGGCGGCGACGAGAGTCGCCAGAGCTCGTTAGGTTAGGGTTAGGACACGCGCGAGAGAGAGAGAGAGAGCGGGTTGGGCCGGACCAGGTGAGTCGGCCAACCTAACCCTTTTGGGCCACCTGACAGGTGGGGCCCAAGGGTATTTTAGGCATTTCACAATTCATAAAAATGCAGAAACTTTGAAATTAAATAAGAAATGCTTAGAAGCTCTAAAAAAATAATTAAAAATATGAAAATTCATCAGCATAAAATTCTCTATTTAAATAAAATACCAAAGAGAAATTTTGAAAACAATTAAGAATAACTCTTAATTTTATGATTTAAATAATAACTTAAATCACACATATTATTTTCAATAAAGAAAATAAGTCCATTAATGCATTTGGACTTTAAAAACATCTTGACAATATTTCAAGATTGTATTTACCCTAAATCAAGTATCTCCAAGTTGTTCTTAGTATTAACCTCTCACATGAAATAAGAACGACATCGGAAGGGGGAACAAACCCTAAAACTGGAATCATGCATAATTGCTTCTTTAACCATTGCCCTTATCGGACAATGGTGCTATTTTTCAGAGACAGAGGACAAGGGTCAGTCCACACCTTCCAACTGCAAAACTTTGCAGTGTTCAGGCAAGTTCATCACTTGCTCATGTCATTTGAGTATTTCTATCAAATTACTTGCAAAGTACTATGGTTATCACTATTGCATAAAAACCAAAACCACTACTTTCATAACTATGAATATGACTATGTGGTGGGCAATGGAACCATGGATTGTGTTGATATGGTGGAGGTTCCATTGCAAGGGTTTATATTCATCTAGGATTAAACAACAAATGTCGCCAGTGATTCTTGTGCCGTAATAACCGTGTTAACCATAAGATCTGAAATGGGACGGACTAGTCAATCGTATTTCCACCTCTTGTACATCAACGGAGCGCTTACCGTAGCAGTTGTATCTTGCGGAGCAGCTTGTGGGTGGGGAACCCATTCTAAGTCCCCACGGTTATGCTGTGCATACCGTAGCGGTTGCGGCTTGCGGAACAACTTGAGGGTGGGGATCCCACTCTAATTCCCCACGGTAATGTGGTCTATGATGGGTTGCAGCTACCGGCGAAGGAGTTTGGTTTGATCCCAGACTGTTGTCGTGGTCGGGGTCCGTCCTTAAATGGTGTAAGTGGACCGACGAGGACCCAGGGTCGGGGTTTGCAACAAAGGGTGGGTGTGCGAGGTAGCGGAGGAATATGATTGGCTATGACCTTATACCGGGCCTCACACCGAAGGAAGTGTGGACGGGAAATCTGCCCGGTTGGCACCAAGGTTAAGATCTCTTATGGGTAAAGCAACACACCTCTGCAGAGTGTAAAGAACTGTGACCTGTCACTCCCTGTTCCGGGATATGGAACTGCGAACGCGGCCGGAAAGGAGCTCCATGAAGTTCTAGTAAACCGGTGAAGGCTGACGGACATAGCTCTTGGAAATAAAAGCAATCTCTTGAAGAAATGTTTATCAAAACTTGCATTGGTATTAGACTTTCTGGTCTAATATCGTAGCTAGTGCATTAAACACCTCTTATCTATAATGAACTTGTTGAGTACGCTCGTACTCATACCACTCTTAAATCCCATGCTTAGATTGTCTGAATCGTCTGGAGGAGGACTACGACAACAATGAAGGAGCCGAGATCATCGGCTATGAAGAACCAGACCTCTCTGGAGGTATCGAAGGCGTAGACTACCTCATCGTCTACGGATCCGGGGAGGCTTCCGGAGGAGATCAAGCCTAGCAACATCAAGTAGTAGTAGTAGCCGAGCAGCCCGAACTCTTAGTATTTAGCTGCTCGAGAAAATAAATGTATAACTTAATGAGACTCTTATATTGTAAGCTAAGTTGGGTTCGCCTCGAACCCAGGAGTATTCCTCTTAGGACCCAAGAGGAGCTCCGAGACGATATGTGTATGATGTTTGTAATAATAAATGAATGAGTTATGGACCTGCTATGTTCTGTTGTACTACTCTAAGGGATGTAATATTTGCGGAATGGTACTTCGTGAATGTTATATCAACGACTGGCATACTACAACATGCAGTGGTATGCAGGGTCACCACAGCAGCGGTCCGCTTAGGGTAGCCGACTGGGAGTTCCTCCCGGAGAAGGTGGGACACCGGGTGGATCCGTGGCAAGGCCTCTTCCTGGCATCTGCGGGGAGGTTGGAACTCACCAACTCCTGCCTCTCGAGCCTCCCTATGTTCGCGATGGGTATTTACTTGCTGCACGACTCGAACCACTACGCAATGGATATGTCTAGGGCTCGATTCTTTTGGGAAGGAGTTGGGAACACTAGGAAGTACCACATGGTGGACTGGGCAACTGTATGCAAGCCCAAGGAGGTTGGGGATTTGGGGATCCTCAACATGAAACTCATGAATATCGCACTGACACGCGTACAGCACGCGTCCATTGGGAACCCCAAGAGGAAGGTGTGATGCGTACAGCGGCAAGTTTTCCCTCAGTAAGAAACCAAGGTTTATCGAACCAGTAGGAGTCAAGAAGCACGTTGAAGGTTGATGGCGGCGAGATGTAGTGCGGCGCAACACCAGGGATTCCGGCGCCAACGTGGAACCTGCACAACACAACCAAAGTACTTTGCCCCAACGAAACAGTGAGGTTGTCAATCTCACCGGCTTGCTGTAACAAAGGATTAGATGTATAGTGTGGATGATGATTGTTTGCAGAGAACAGTAGAATAAGTATTGCAGTAGATTGTATTTCAGATGTAAAGAATGGACCGGGGTCCACAGTTAACTAGAGGTGTCTCTCCCATAAGATAAATAGCATGTTGGGTGAACAAATTACAGTTGGGCAATTGACAAATAGAGAGGGCACGACCATGCACATACATGATATGATGAGTATAGTGAGATTTAATTGGGCATTACGACAAAGTACATAGACCGCTATCCAGCATGCATCTATGCCTAAAAAGTCCACCTTCAGGTTATCATCCGAACCCCTTCCAGTATTAAGTTGCAAACAACAGACAATTGCATTAAGTATGGTGCGTAATGTAATCAATAACTACATCCTCGGACATAGCATCAATGTTTTATCCCTAGTGGCAACAGCACATCCATAACCTTAGAGGTTTCTCTCACTCCCCGCATTCACGGAGACATGAACCCACTATCGAGCATAAATACTCCCTCTTGGAGTTACTAGCAAAAACTTGGCCAGAGCCTCTACTAATAACGGAGAGCATGCAAGATCATAAACAACACATAGATATAAATTGATAATCAACATAACATAGTATTCTCTATTCATCGGATCCCAACAAACACAACATATAGCATTACAGATAGATGATCTTGATCATGTTAGGCAGCTCACAAGATCCGACAATGAAGCACATAAGGAGAAGACAACCATCTAGCTACTGCTATGGACCCATAGTCCAGGGGTAGACTACTCACTCATCACTCCGGAGGCGACCATGGCGGTGTAGAGTCCTCCGAGAGATGAATCCCCTCTCCGGCAGGGTGCCGGAGGCGATATCCTGAATCCCCCGAGATGGGATTGGCGGCGGCGTCTCTGGAAGGTTTTCCGTATCGTGGCCCTCGGTACTGGGGGTTTCGCGACGAAGGCTATTTGTAGGCGGAAGGGCAGGTCAAGGGGCATCACGAGGGGCCCACACAGTAGGTCGGCGCGGCCAGGGCTTGGGCCGCGCCGGCCTAGTGTTTGGCCACCTCGTGGCCCCACTTCGTTAGTCCTCCGGTCTTCTGGAAGCTTCGTGTGAAAATAGGCCCCTGGGTGTTGGTTTCGTCCAATTCCGAGAATATTTCCTTACTAGGATTTCTGAAACCAAAAACAGCAGAAAACAGCAACTGGCTCTTCGGCATCTCGTTAATAGGTTAGTGCCGGAAAATGCATAAATATGACATAAAGTATGCATAAAACATGTAGATATCATCAATAATGTGGCATGGAACATAAGAAATTATCGATACGTCGGAGACGTATCAGCATCCCCAAGCTTAGTTTCTGCTCGTCCCGAGCAGGTAAACGATAACAAAGATAATTTCTGGAGTGACATGCCATCATAACCTTGATCATACTATTGTAAGCATATGTAATGAATGCAGCGATCAAAACAATGTAAATGACATGAGTAAACAAATGAATCATATAGCAAAGACTTTTCATGAATAGTACTTCAAGACAAGCATCAATAAGTCTTGCATAAAAGTTAACTCATAAAGCAATAATTCAAAGTAAAGGCATTGAAGCAACACAAAGGAAGATGAAGTTTCAGCGGTTGCTTTCAACTTATAACATGTATATCTCATGAATATTGTCAATGCAAAGTAATATAACAAGTGCAATATGCAAGTATGTAGGAATCAATGCACAGTTCACACAAGTGTTTGCTTCTTGAGGTAGAGAGAGATAGGTGAACTGACTCAACAATAAAAGTAAAAGAAAGGTCCTTCAAAGAGGAAAGCATCGATTGCTATATTTGTGCTAGAGCTTTGATTTTGAAAACAAGAAACAATTTTGTCAATGGTAGTAATAAAGCATATGTGTTATGTAAATTATATCTTAGAAGTTGCAAGCCTCATGCATAGTATACTAATAGTGCCCGCACCTTGTCCTAATTAGCTTGGATTACCGGGATTATCATCGCAATGCACATGTTTTAACCAAGTGTCACAAAGGGGTACCTCTATGCCGCCTGTACAAAGGTCTAAGGAGAAAGCTCGCATTGGATTTCTCGCTTTTGATTATTCTCAACTTAGACATCCATACCGGGACAACATAGACAACAGATAATGGACTCCTCTTTAATGCATAAGGATTCATCAACAATTATTTTTCTCATATGAGATTGAGGATATTTGTCCAAAACTGAAACTTCCATCATGATTCATGGCTTTAGTTAGCGGCCCAATGTTCTTCTCTAACATTATGCATGCTCTAACCATTAAATGAGTGGTAAATCGCCCTTACTTCAGACAAGACGGACATGCATAGCAACTCACATGATATTCAACAAAGAGTAGTTGATGGCGTCCCCAGGAACATGGTTATCGCACAACAAGCAACTTAATAAGAGATAAAGTGCATAAGTACATATTCAATACCACAATAGTTTTTAGGCTATTTGTCCCATGAGCTATATATTGCAAAGGTGAAGAATGGAAATTTTAAAGGTAGCACTCAAGCAATTTACTTTGGAATGGCGGAGAAATACCACGTAGTAGGTAGGTATGGTGGACACAAATGGCATAGTGGTTGGCTCAAGGATTTTGGATGCATGAGAAGTATTCCCTCTCGATACAAGGTTTAGGCTAGCAAGGTTATTTGAAACAAACACAAGGATGAAGCGGTGCAGCAAAACTCACATAAAAGACATATTGTAAACATTATAAGACTCTACACCGTCTTCCTTGTTGTTCAAACTCAATACTAGAAATTATCTAGACTTTAGAGAGACCAATTATGCAAACCAAATTTTAGCATGCTCTATGTATTTCTTCATTAATAGGTGCAGAGTATATGATGCAAGAGCTTAAACATGAGCACAACAATTGCCAAGTATCACATTATCCAAGACATTTTAGCAATTACTACATGTATCATTTTCCAATTCTAACCATATAACAATTTAACGAAGAAGAAACTTCGCCATGAATACTATGAGTAAAGCTTAAGGACATATTTGTCCATATGCAACAGCGGAGCGTGTCTCTCTTCCACACAATGAATGCTAGGATCCATTTTATTCAAACAAAACAAAAACAAACCGACGCTCCAAGCAAAGCACATAAGATGTGACGGAATAAAAATATAGTTTCAGGGGAGGAACCTGATAATGTTGTCGATGAAGAAGGGGATGCCTTGGGCATCCCCAAGCTTAGACGCTTGAGTCTTCTTGATATATGCAAGGGTGAACCACCGGGGCATCCCCAAGCTTAGAGCTTTCACTCTCCTTGATCATGTTGTATCATCTCCCTCTCTTGATCCTTGAAAACTTCCTCCACACCAAACTCAAAACAACTCATTAGAGAGTTAGTGCACAATCAAAATTTACATGTTCAGAGGTGACATAATCATTCTTAACACTTCTAGACATTGCACAAAGCTACTGAAGGTCAATGGAATCGAAAAATCCATCAAGCATAGCAAAATAGGCAATGCGAAATAGAAGGCAGAATCTGTCAAAACAGAACAGTTCGTAAAGACGAATTTTATTGAGGCACCAGACTTGCTCAAATGAAAATTCTCAAATTTAATGAAAGTTGCGTACATATCTGAGGATCACTCACGTAAATTGGCATAATTTTCTGAGTTATCTACAGAGAATTAGGCACAGATTCGTGACAGCAAAGAAATCTGTTTCTGTGCAGTAATCCAAATCTAGTATGAACCTTACTATCAACGACTTTACTTGGCACAACAATGCACAAAACTAAGATAAGGAGAGGTTGCTACAGTAGTAACAACTTCCAAGACTCAAATATAAAATAAATGTACTGTAGTAAAAACATGGGTTGTCTCCAATAAGCGCTTTTCTTTAACGCCTTTCAGCTAGGCGCAGAAAGTGTGTATCAAGTGTTATCAAGAGACGAAGTGTCAACATCATAATTTGTTCTAATGATAGAATCAAAAGGTAACTTCATTCTCTTTCTAGGCAAGTGTTCCATACCTTTCTTGAGAGGAAATTGATATTTAATATTACCTTCCTTCATATCAATGATAGCACCAACAGTTCGAAGAAAAGGTCTTCCCAATATAATGGGACAAGATGCATTGCATTCAATATCCAAGACAACAAAATCAACGGGGAAAAGGTTTTTGTTAACGGTAATGCGAACATTATCAACTCTCCCCAAAGGTTTCTTTGTAGAATTATCAGCAAGATTAACATCCAAATAACAATTTTTCAATGGTGGCAAGTCAAGCATATTATAGATTTTCTTAGGCATAACGGAAATACTTGCACCAAGATCACATAAAGCATTACAATCAAAGTCATTGACCTTCATCTTAATAATGGGCTCCCAACCATCCTCTAGCTTCCTAGGAATAGAAGTTTCGCGTTCTAGTTTCTCTTCTCTAGCTTTTATGAGAGCATTTGTAATATGTTTCGTGAAAGCCAAATTTATAGTACTAGCATTAGGACTCTTAGCAAGTTTTTGTAAGAACTTTATAACTTTATAACTTTATAACTTCATTAGGCATAACTTTCGATTTCAAAAGATCAACATCAGCAGCAAGACTATCGACTTTAGAAGCAAGTATATCAATTTTCCCAAGCTTTTCTTCAACAGATTTGTTAAAAGCAGTTTGTGTACTAATAAATTCTTTAAGCATGGCTTCAAGTCCAGGGGGTGTGTTCCTATTATTTTTGTAAGAATTCCCATAAGAATTACCATAGCCGTTGCCATTATTATAAGGATATGGCTTATAGTTGTTACTAGAATTGTTCCGGTAAGCATTGTTGTTGAAATTATTATTTTTAATGTAGTTTACATCAACATGTTCTTCTTGGGCAACCAATGAAGCTAACGGAACATTATTAGGATCAACATTAGTCCTATCATTCACAAGCATAGACATAATAGCATCAATCTTATCACTCAAGGAAGAGGTTTCTTCGACAGAATTTACCTTCTTACCTTGTGGAGCTCTTTCCGTGTGCCATTCAGAGTAATTAATCATCATATTATCAAGAAGCTTTGTTGCTTCGCCAAGAGTGATGGACATAAAGGTACCTCCAGCAGCTGAATCCAATAGGTTCCGCGAAGAAAAATTCAGTCCTGCATAAAAGGTTTGGATGATCATCCAAGTAGTCAGTCCATGGGTTGGGCAATTTTTAACCAAAGATTTCATTCTTTCCCATGCTTGTGCAACATGCTCATTATCCAATTGTTTAAAATTCATTATGCTACTCCTCAAAGATATGATTTTAGCAGGGGGATAATATCTACCAATAAAAGCATCCTTGCATTTAGTCCATGAATCAATACTATTCTTAGGCAGAGATAGCAACCAATCTTTAGCTCTTCCTCTTAATGAGAAAGGGAACAATTTTAATTTTATAATGTCACCATCTACATCTTTATACTTTTTCATTTCACACAATTCAACAAAAAAATTGAGATGGGCAGCAGCATCATCAGAACTAACACCAGAAAATTGCTCTCGCATAACAAGATTCAGTAAAGCAGGTTTAATTTCAAAGAATTCTGCTGTAGTAGCAGGTGGAGCAATAGGTGTGCATAAGAAATCATTATTATTTGTGGTTGTGAAGTCACACAACTTAGTATTTTCAGGAGTACCCATTTTAGCAATAGTAAATAAAGCAAACTAGATAAAGTAAATGTAAGTAACTAATTTTTTGTGTTTTTGATATAGCGTGCAAACAAGATAGTAAATAAAGTAAAGCTAGCAACTAATTTTTTTTGTGTTTTGATTTAGTGCAGCAAACAAAGTAGTAAATAAAGTAATGCAAGACAAAAACAAAGTAAAGAGATTGGGATGTGGAGACTCCCCTTGCAGTGTGTCTTGATCTCCCAGGCAACGGCGCCAGAAAATCTGCTTGACACGCGTACAGCACGCGTCCGTTGGGAACCCCAAGAGGAAGGTGTGATGCGTACAATGCAAGTTTTCCTCGCAAGAAACCAAGGTTTATCGAACCAGTAGGAGCCAAGAAGCACGTTGAAGGTTGATGGCGGCGAGATGTAGTGCGGCGCAACACCAGGGATTCCGGCGCCAACGTGGAACCTGCACAACACAACCAAAGTACTTTGCCCCAACGAAACAGTGAGGTTGTCAATCTCACCGGCTTGCTGTAACAAAGGATTAGATGTATAGTGTGGATGATGATTGTTTGCAGAGAACAGTAGAACAAGTATTGCAGTAGATTGTATTTCAGATGTAAAGAATGGACCGGGGTCCACAGTTCACTAGAGGTGTCTCTCCCATAAGATAAATAGTATGTTGGGTGAATAAATTACAGTTGGGCAATTGACAAATAGAGAGGGCACGACCATGCACATACATGATATGATGAGTATAGTGAGATTTAATTGGGCATTACGACAAAGTACATAGACCGCTATCCAGCATGCATCTATGCCTAAAAAGTCCACCTTCAGGTTATCATCCGAACCCCTTCCAGTATTAAGTTGCAAACAACAGACAATTGCATTAAGTATGGTGCGTAATGTAATCAATAACTACATCCTCGGACATAGCATCAATGTTTTATCCCTAGTGGCAACAGCACATCCATAACCTTAGAGGTTTCTCTCACTCCCCCAGATTCACGGAGACATGAACCCACTATCGAGCATAAATACTCCCTCTTGGAGTTACTAGCAAAAACTTGGCCAGAGCCTCTACTAATAACGGAGAGCATGCAAGATCATAAACAACACATAGATATAAATTGATAATCAACATAACATAGTATTCTCTATTCATCGGATCCCAACAAACACAACATATAGCATTACAGATAGATGATCTTGATCATGTTAGGCAGCTCACAAGATCCGACAATGAAGCACATAAGGAGAAGACAACCATCTAGCTACTGCTATGGACCCATAGTCCAGGGGTAGACTACTCACTCATCACTCCGGAGGCGACCATGGCGGTATAGAGTCCTTCGGGAGATGAATCCCCTCTCCGGCAGGGTGCCGGAGGCGATATCCTGAATCCCCCGAGATGGGATTGGCGGCGGCGGCGTCTCTGGAAGGTTTTCCGTATCGTGGCTCTCGGTACTGGGGGTTTCGCGACGAAGGCTATTTGTAGGCGGAAGGGCAGGTCAAGGGGCGTCACGAGGGGCCCACACAGTAGGTCGGCGCGGCCAGGGCTTGGGCCGCGCCGGCCTAGTGTTTGGCCACCTCGTGGCCCCACTTCGTTAGTCCTCCGGTCTTCTGGAAGCTTCGTGTGAAAATAGGCCCCTGGGCGTTGGTTTCGTCCAATTCCGAGAATATTTCCTTACTAGGATTTCTGAAACCAAAAACAGCAGAAAACAGCAACTGGCTCTTCGGCATCTCGTTAATAGGTTAGTGCCGGAAAATGCATAAATATGACATAAAGTATGCATAAAACATGTAGATATCATCAATAATGTGGCATGGAACATAAGAAATTATCGATACGTCGGAGACGTATCACGCACTCATGCTATGATGGATCTGGAAGATTTACCAGAATGAGGAGGGTCTATGGGTAGATCTCCTCCGCGCCAAGTATCTTGGTGAACACGACTTCTTCTCCAAAGAGGTGCCGGTGCAGAAGATTAAATGGCACTTCAAGCTAGGGGCGAAACATTCGGTTCATAACGGGAAATGGACCTACTTTTGGAAGGACTGGTGGGTGGGGCCGGGGCCCTGCGCGCCTGCTACCCTCGCCTATTTAGTTGTTGCACCCATCCGGATGTTACGGTGCATGCGACCCGGGTGCTCGGAGGGACACCTGGAGAATGGCGCATCCGGTTCCGGAGGCAATTCAGCCTGGCGGAGACCGTTGAGTGGGATAACCTGTGCAGGGAAGTACAAGCCCTACCGGTGGAGGAGCACAACGACATGGTGTCGTGGTCGCTTGAGAATTCTGGGATTTTCTCGACCAGGTCCGTCTATCGCGGCCTGATGCAGGGGGCGGCTATCACACACTTCAAGGATGTCTGGCGGACCAGGGTGCCTCCTAAGATTAAGATTTTCATGTGGCAGCTCATTAGAGGGAAGCTCCCGTCGTGTGAGCAAGTGGCCAAGAGGATGGGACTCTCCAATGGCCACTGCGGGCTGTGTGGAGAGATAGAGGACTATAATCATATCTTTTTCACATGTCACATGGCTAGGTTCATGTGGGCTGGAGTTATGGAACTCTAACACTGCGATTGGAACCTGGCAGGGGCAGGGGACTTCATCGCACTTGCACAGGGTTTGGCAGGCCCCCTTCGTAGATTAGTTTGGTTCACCTTTGCGACCCTTAGCTGGTCTCTTTGGAATATTAGGAATAAACTAACTATCGAAGGGAAGATGATCGGTAACCCGGCTGATGCTTTCTATCATATGCTTATTCACATGCAGTCGTGGAGGGTTCTGGTCAGACGGAGGGACAGGACGCTGCTGGACGTGGCTCGGGACGAGGTCAGGAGGCTGCACGCGAGGGCTAGGGCCGCAGATTAGCCATTTCATTCGACCCACTTTAGGGCTATGTATCGATAATATTCTGCTAGGGCCTTCATTTGCGGTGTCTGCTAGGGGGCGGTGTATACCTGTTCTCGGACCTTGGTTGTGTGTTGTGTTGTGGCTATCTTGTATGAACCGTAACTCTGTATGATGGTGGTTGCTTTATTTATAAAGCTGGGCCAAGTGGCCTTCCATTTAAAAATCTTCATTGGTTGAATTTGACGATGATTGCATTCAGGTGCCATTCTCTTGTTAAATGCATTATCTAGAATTTTCTTAAACTTATCTTCGGGTGAAAATTCAGGATCTAGACTCCGTGGTTGGATCCAACGACTTCGGCATGATCGTCGTTGCCGCCGACTGCCCAAGGCAACTGCCCCAGCTAGCCGGCCGGTGGAGGTGGAACCACGCACGTACGTACCCATCGGGCACCAGATTTCCATGTCCCCCCGTGCGCGCACCCACCGTTGCCGCCTTGCCGGCCCCGTTGCACAGACTGAGCTTTCAGCTATCCATCTCTCTCGGTTCCTCCCCCACACGATCATGTCATGTGGGTCGCTGCATTTTACTTGCGTTATGTGTGCGCCGCGACGCTTGCCAATTAAGCCGTGAGCACCGGAGAGAGCTATAGCTGCTTGCCATGGCACGCACGCGAGCACCGGCGCCGTTCCTGCGTACTGATGGCATCGACCTTCTGCAATGTCGTTAATAACGGTCAAACTCCAACCTTGCTTTCGATTGAATTAATTTGCGGCCGAACCTTATCGTGCTGAGCGATTCTCGCGAGTACGTGCCGGTGGATGGAATGTCTGGATTGGACGACCGAAAACGCAACATAATGACGTTGTGGAAGCGCCAACAAGAGTACAGTACAAAGTACTACCAGGAAAATAATCGGTGAAAATTGCATACACGCATTGCCGAAGAAAACCGGGGCAACATCACGTGCACCCTTGCTTGCGCTACATGTCAATATGCATTTTGGTCCGAATACGCCGTTTCGTCTCTATCCCTGAACACATGTTAGTCTGGATACGGGTAATCTGCATCCTAGTTTTTTTTTTGCCTTTCAAACCTTAGCAAAAGTTATCTTATGAAGTTTTGAAAAATATTGAATATTCAATTATTCTCATGGCGGTGAGGATATAGGATTGAAAATATTGAATATTCAATTATTCCCATGACAACGAGGATTTAGTATCGAATGGCTCTAGATCTAATACCATGTTAAAAATAATAATTTATCGTGGATAGCCTTGGTCCTTATAACATCTTTAGCAGATGGCGTAAAACAATAAGGAACTCCCTATGCCTCGCTTCAAGCGGAAGCCTCACTCGCTCATGTGGTTCGCACTACATGGGCCAGGCCCAGTGCACATCTCCCCGCACGACCGAAAAATTACTCACGAACCAACCATGCATGTCTCCACACGGAGTAAAAGCGAGCAGCGGCCAACCATTCAGCCAACCAGTGTCAAAAACAAAAAAAAGATGGAAAACGACCAATTCTCAGCGTCCAGCGTACCCGAGTGTTTTTTTTTTCGTTTTCAAATCATGCAATTTTTTTATATCTCATTGTTTTACCCGGTGCACAATTATTGAAGTCTGAAACTTTTTAAAATCTTTACCTTTTTACCCGGTGAACAATTTTTAAAACCGAAACCTTCTGAAATCACGAACGATTTCCAAATTGTTCGTGGGAAAAAGTTTCATATTTAAAAAATTGTTCGCGGCTAAAAAAGATTCAGATTTTTTTTTAAATTCACATGTAAAATTTCTCCATGTTTACAAAATTGTTCACCGCTAAAACTGGTTCATATTTTAAAATTTGTTCAGCGGTAAAATGGTTCACATTTTTAAAATTATTCGCGGCTAAAAATGGTTCAGATTTAAAAAAATATTGACGGGTAAAAGGATTCAGATTTTAACAATGTTCAATTTGATAAGTTAACAATTTTTAAAAGATTTGAAATAACTAATAATAAAACCAGAAACCAAACCAAAAAAGAAGATGCCAAAAATACATGAAAAGAAACATGAAGAAACAAATGGATAAAAGGAAAGTTGAAAAGAGAAGAAGGAAAAACGAAACGGGGCAAAAATGAAACAGAAAAAGCTAAAGGAAGAGAAAAATGCCTCTTCAGGCTCGGCCCATCAGGGGGCGGACGCGGGCAAGCGCGAATACCACTCACATTATAAGAGATAACTAGTTGAATGCCCGTGCGTTGCTACGGATTCTCGTGTTTTTTCTTTATATGTAAATCATAAAAGGTACAAGGTCACATCTTTCACCCTTCTTTCAAGATTGGCTTTAGCATTTTCACCAATGTATTTCCTAGTCACCAGCCTACCAACACCTCACTCTCGACAACAATAATCGTGGTGGTTTTCACTCCCATATACAAAGTATCCATCAATTTTATATATCTTTTGCGGAAGGTTTAAAATTTCCAAAAGGAGACTTTATTTTCCTCTCATTTCCTTTTGCGGAATATCTTATTAATTCGTTCACTCTTCTTATTTAGAAGAGGCAAATATTTATTAAACAAATAAACGAACTCACTATCGGAGAGGATTTATGGAAAGATATAATCATACCATGACTTAGAGGATTCATTCAGTAAGTAATTCACGTGACTTTGTTCATTGCGCAATTTTTCCATCTTCTTAATTCCTCAATTATAGTTGTATTTTTTCAGTTATGAACTGGCACAACTCAGGATTGAAAATAATAGCATTGTTCATACTAAAGATTTATAGCTTAGCGCTCACAATGTGGACATTAAAATCGTATGGCTTGTTAGAAAACATTGTGGAATCTAGAGGCGATACTACAAACGCCCAGACTGAGAATTCCCGTGTGAGAGAAAAAAAAAATCTGGAACACTCATTTCTCAGTTCTTCTGTTCTATCAGATTCAGAGTACATCTGAATTGCCTATATACTTATTAAAATTTCATTCTAATGTGAATAAACCTTCATTTTCTAGGGATACCTAAACATATGCTCATTCGGTAATGGAACAAAATATACATCTTGTGGCTGAAGAAAAAACAATTTGGTTCATCCAAATAAATACTGCACTGCGAGGTACTGTCTATCCATGATAAGTATTAACTAAGCATGCAGTCCAGCTCAAGCTATTCCTGCTGATGTCGCACTATTTTAGCTTTCATCATGGGAATCGGAAGATCTTTCGATTTTTTTTATCTATATAGATGTCTTCACTTGTGTTGAGCACTGAGTTTAGAAGATAGGCCATGCAGTTTGTTTTATGTACGAGGACTGGAACATTTTTTTATCATGGCACCATTAATCTGGTCTGCTTTTCACAGCCCTAATTACTCAAGACATGGAGGAGTTTTCTCGGTTAATGCATGACTGAAATATCCATTTGAAGAGCTGCACAATAAAAATTAAGATTTACAAATTTACCTTGAAATAATTATAAGTTTTTTCGTGTGTTTCTCAGATTGGACTATATAGACCAGCATCTTTATCGTCGTAGATTCTGGCACTCAGTGGAGGAGGCTCACGGTAGGCCCACAAGCGCTCGGTGCAAACGGAAGAGGAGTGATCGACCTTTTCTCGCTGGATATGTGGTACATGTAATCATCTGCATATGTATAGCATAGGTTAATCGATGACCTCACATGAGTCGGTGTTAGATGATAATTCAATAAGAAAACCTATAAGCAGCTGCCATGTAAATGAAAAATATAGGGAAAATAAATGGTATAAACCAACAAACCTGATCCTCGTGTTCCATACAGACCTGAAAATATTTATACATTGTTGGCAAGTGCACTTCTGCTACTCTAGAATATATAGAAATGAGTAGATGGATGAGAAACTACGATCTCTTTCAATCTGATATTCTCATGATCCACCTTTTTAATACTTTATTAAGCTCACACAAGATTATCCGTGGGAACTACAGAGGTAATGAACAATTCAGATGTGTATAAATGCATATCAAAGAGTGATTTGCTCATCATGAAGTATTACTACATAATAATCACTTTTAAAAAACAGATAAATATATGTAGGGTAAATAGATGTATGACATTTGTTAAAATATTTCTGATTGCTGGAAAAATAACTTTAACACTATAGCTGCTAGCATATGCCAATGCTGCCTCACCCATGTTAGGAACAACAGAAGAATCCCTTCATTAAACTTTATATCTATTAGCATTAACACGAGCAAATGCATCATTTTTTTTCCTTTAGCTAAAGAAGTAGGATCTAAGTGAAAAATTGTGCATTAAGGTTTTCATGAAAATACATGTGTGAGTTGCAGAAAAAAAAAGCATTAGATGGAATAAACCATGTTGTTCTTTACTGACCTTGTGAAGTAGAATATGCAACTGGCAGACCATGCGTAGCTTAACTCCAGTAAATTCAGAGAGGAAATACATATTTGTAGATACAATAAATTGCATACTGATGGAAATAGATAATAATATGAATCAAATTGTTGGTAAGAATATTATTATTTTACCTTAAATGCATAATTGCAGAATTAATAATAGCTCACTATCAGATATGGTTTAGGAGAACAATCGTACATTTTTAGCATATATTTTTCCTTATAGGGGTAAAATCAGCTCAGTCACAAATATGTTTAAGCTTATAGATACTGAAATTGAAGTCAAAATAACCTTCAATACACTCGGAAATTCAGGACGCACAATCATGTATGAAGCTGCATATGGCACTGTACCAGCCTTAATTCACCTTTGTCTTGTAAAGATTGTGTTAGTCCGTAACTACTTGCACGTTCAGACAACGTCAATTTTTTTTTGACAACGTCAAAATTCAGAGAAACTGTCATGTCATTGCACAATGCCACCAGATCCAGCCCTGTTGCAACGGCCAAATCAATGCCCAAAAATGAAGAAGAAACACAGTTACAGAAGAAGAAACGGGGTTCACAGTTGACGGGGGATGGTGGAGGCTAAGGACCTCGAACTTCTGGAGGGCGACCGCGCCGCAATCTCGGACACGGGATCGCCGGGTCCGTCCTCCTAGCGCAGCTCCGCCCCTAGCCACTGGAGGGCGCCACGCCAGCCCTCTGCCCAGAGGTTGAGCTCTCTGTCAGGTGAACCCTAGGAGAGGCCGAGTTCTCCGGCCGGTCCTCGTGCAGTGCCGTCCTCCTTCCACGCGTGCATGATGCAGCTCACCCACCGCGGTTCTGCTATGTCCCGGCGCCACGGTGCTGATTCGGCAGGAGGTGAGGGATCCGCTGTCATTAGGGTATGTACAATGGTGATATCTTAGGAGTGCCACGTAGGATAAATGCTGAGGTGGAGGAAAGAGAATGTTGAAAAAAGGGTTTGCCTTCTCTTAACTAAGAGATAATCTCTTAGCACAATCTCTCTCACCACAAATTTAGGATATCTGATTACTAGAGATAAGACTAAAAAATAACCCATTGTCCATCATGTTTTGTTGTTATATCTAAATTACGTGGCGACGCTATGATAAGACAATCTTATCAACCATTGTACATGCCCTTACCGTGAGGGCAGAGTGCTTGATATAATTCTTGCCCTGATTGATTGACATCATAATTACTGTGTGAGCTTGATATGGTTATGAGATTGTTTAGGGAGGAAATACATCTTTCCTAATTAATTGATTGCTAGCAATTGATGATACCATGATTGTCCTCCCGTCAGATTTGACTTGCTGTCAAATACTGAAGCGGAGGTTATTAAATTAGATTGAACGGTCCAGATGCTCCAAATCTCCTTCACCAAATGCGTTGTACGACCTACAACCAACTGCAATATAATAGTAAAGAATAACATTGGCGGTAAATAATGGTGGCGTCCAATAAACTAACTTTGGTAGACCAAAAAAAGACCTCTCTAACAGATATCTTCCCCCTGCTCTCTGAAACTAGTCCCATCTGCTCTCTACTCTAACAGATATCTTCTAGGCATATGGTGGTGCAAAAGAATTCCAGCAGCCCCAGTTTTGGCCCAAGTGCTACAACTTTGCATGTGCCGTGAAACAGAAGGCCACGCACGCAGTGCCCTAAATATTGTAATATCTCCATTCATAAAAGATATCACAAATTTGTTAAAATTTAGATATATCTAGACATATTTTAGTGTATAGATACGTTTGAATTTAGATAAATTTCTGACATCTTTTTATGAATGCGGGGAGTACTAGACTTGAGTGGTACGAGGGAAATAATCAGTGAAAATTGCAGGAACGCATTGGCAAAGAAAACCGGGGCAATGTCACGTTCACTCTTGCTTGTGCTGCGTTTCAATGCGCAATTTGGTGCATATAGGCCGTTTGGTCTCTATCCCTAAACAGATGTTTAGTCTGGACAAGGGGGAAATCATGAATACCAACATAAGAAGTTTCATTGATCATATCGTATGAAACCATAGGAAATCCTCAGCCGTAAGTATTTTTCCAAAGGGATTAAATTAAAGAAAAAATATTTCTAACTAAATGTGATACATAGAAGACTCGAAGAATTATTATATCCTCATATTAATTAAAAAGTCCAACTAATGTGATATATATAAGAAGTTCGAGGTTTAGCTACATGTTCACGTTAATGTAACCATTCCAAAATCTCCATCATTAAAACAATTCCCCACGCAAAAACAAAATAAAAAGTGTTTTTGTGTTTATTTGCTGTCAAATAAAGTGGTTTCCCGATAATTCGTGGAGTTTGCATCTTGGTTGAAACTAAGAATACAATCGGTTTAGACAACAAACCATTCTACAGGCACCACGAGTATCATGAAGATAAAAATATTTTTTGTTTGAGATGAAACATGGGATGATGAGAAAGTTTTAGCCAATTGGAGATTAATTAGTGTTCACAGTTGCATGAGCTGCAGTTTTTTGCATGTAGCTGTTGACGTTTTTATTTTACATATTTTACCACTATCTCATAAAGTAAAGTCACTAAAATATAAGATTAAGAACAAATTGTTTGAGGTTCGTAGGTGTCTTTTGCAATTATTTTTTCCTACTGCTCGTTTTCATACAGATTTTGTCTAGCGTTGCAAGAATGGCTCTTTAGGGTTTCAATTTGATTCTTAATGAGTATTTACATGTTTTTTTATTGTTTGACACTTAAGGAGTCTCTCTAGAATTTCAAGACCAATTTAATTTTGAGTATTTATAGTAGCTATGATATTTTCAGAAAATGAATGTGAGAATTTTTATGGTGAAGTTTTTTTTAGAAAGAACAAATGAACCCCCCATTTCCCTCATTCCCAGCCATGTTTCCCGCCATGCGTACCGTCACCTTACCCCTTTGCTCACATCTCTGCTTGGAATCCCGGCCGCACATGATACTTATAGTCAGGCTTGTCGGCAACATACTAGTAAGTAGGTTGAATGATATTTAATCTATATATGCTTGTCATTTTTGCAGGTTTATCCATATCTCAACAATATGTGATATAAATGTAATATTTAAATTATGAACTAAGTAATAAATGAGGTTTTGTGCATCAATAGATACAAAGGATAGGGTTTTACTCCATATTTCTTACAAAACTAATTCCCATTTAACTGAACTTGAATGAGATCAGAGAGGAGAAAAATAAAGCAAAAAAAAACAGTGTTCCGTCCCCTCCACCGGCGGGGGCGCCCTTCCATCCTGCCTCATCTGGCCGTTCAGGCCTTGGAGGTGTGAAGGACCCCGGTATCTTGTCTGCTGAAAGGTTCCCATTTCTTGTTTTAGTTTTTTGTGTGTTCTCTTTGGCATGGTGAGGCAGCAGCGACATCCTTAAGTGAGAATAAGATTATGCCCGCCATATCCTTGCTTCGGTGGTGTGCGTAGCACCACAAAAGGTGCGTGGAGTTGTATGTCCAACGGATTTATGTGTGAAATTTTACCACTGGTACATGTATATGTGTGAATTTTTCGAAAAATCTTTGAAATTACGGACCCAATCTTGGGTCGTGTTTACTTTGAGGATTTGTTTTTGTCTGGTGTGCAAAAAAGCAAGAGGGTGGCGGGAGCCCGGTACGAGCGGTGTGCATGCATGATCAAAATGATGCATGGAACATAGTGAGCTGTGTCTTGAGACTTAAGATGCACGTTATTAAGTCATGCATGTTCTCGCCTGGCCTCGGTTGCGCGGTGCTTGACGATCGAGGTGCTAGTAGATGATATACTGTAGATCAGCCATGTGAGCAGGAGTGGGACGAGGGTCCGGTAACTGCGGAGAACACGTGTCAGGAATCGGGACAGCGTGAGGTTCAATCCGACGGCACGCAGACCGTCTGACTTTCCGCAACCAGCACCGGACTTGCGTCACTTGCGCGTCCAAACTAATCATTAGCCAGCGCCCGCCGCGGGCCGGTATACCGGCGACCTGGCGTACCGTACGAGTGTACGCCAAGTCGCGCGCCACACTGGCTGGCTAACATAACATGCGATCACTGACAAAAACGTCATTTTTATAGTAGCACACACGCAAACCTAGCCCTGTGATCAGCTCCCCGGCCCATGATGCGCGCTCCCTAAGCCATGCCATGTGACTTTGCTAGGACAAACACGGAATACATACGGCCATGGATACCGAGACCGATCGTATCGTCTTTCCCACTTCGATTTTGCCTAGCTATGGGCGTGCCTATAAATGCACCGGCAATGCAGTTCCGTCCGGCCATCGATCAAACCACATCTGCCCATATATAGGAGAGGACCAGTACGTTGGCTGCTAGAAAGTAGTAGGAGTACGTGCACAATTGGCCCCTAGCCTGCAAGTATGGTTGGGGTTTCCAGGAATGCAGTTGCACTTGCCACACTCGTCTCCTTGCTTCTCACGTATGGCTGTTGCGCCCAGCAGCGGCACCTCAACTACACCTCCAAGCTGGCCAAGGCCTCCAGCTCCCCATGGCTCCCGGCCAAGGCCACCTGGTACGGCGCCCCCACCGGCGCCGGCCCCGACGACAACGGTAGGTCGCACTACACGCTAGCCGTCCGTGTGCGAGCTTCTGATCGAATTAGCAGTGGTAGAATAACGTTGATCGATGTGTCTACGTGCAGGTGGTGCTTGCGGCTACAAGCATGTGAACCAGTACCCGTTCATGTCCATGGGATCCTGCGGCAACGAGCCCCTCTTCAAGGACGGCATGGGGTGCGGCGCCTGCTACCGGGTACGTACGTTAAGTAAACTATGGTGGCAATCACGCTTAATTATGTTAGTCACTAGATCGAGTAGATTATTGGTCAGAGCTAAGAAGTACGTACGTAGCTCCGTACGTTCACACGGTCAACAAATACGTGGGTAGCATGTTACCGGCTGGTGGTAGTGCATTATTAGTTGACTTCCTGCCTATCCGTTTTCCAGATACGATGCGTTGGCGACCGTTCCTGCTCCGGCAAGCCGGAGACGGTGATGATCACGGACATGAACTACTACCCGGTGGCCAAGTACCACTTCGATCTCAGCGGCACGGCGTTCGGCGCCATGGCCAAGCCCGGCCTCAACGACAAGCTCCGCCACTCCGGCATCATCGACATCCAGTTCAGGCGGGTGCGGTGCCAGCACCAGGGCCTCAACGTCGGCTTCCACGTGCAGCATGGCTCCAACCCCAACTACCTCGCCGTGCTTGTCCAGTACGCGAACCAGGAAGGCACCGTGGTGCGAATGGACCTAATGCAGTCCACCAGGAACGGCAGCCCGACGGGAACCTGGGAGCCGATGACCCACTCCTGGGGCGCCATCTTCAGGAGGGACACCAGCCGCCCGCTGCAGGGGCCATTCTCGCTCCGCATCCGCAGCGAGTCCGGAAAGACGCTGGTGGCCAAGCAGGTCATCCCGGCCAACTGGAAGCCCGACACCGCATACCGCTCCAACGTCCAGTTCCGCTGACCGCTACCTCGATCTGGCACCCGATGAACCTCCGGTGTTAAACATGTGAATGCGAAGTGGTACAATATTGGTTGTGGGATTTCAATTACTACTATAGGTACATGTTGTACGTGTTAGTCGTCTTGTGTGTCCATGTGTGGGAAACGGGAGGCTAGCCGCCATGTGCTACCCCGCCCACTATCATGATTCGAAATCTGATCCATTGTGATCCCGAATCAGGTTTATTCGTAATATTATACCGTACCAAGTGTGGATTATGTCAGGAAATATGCTCCTATCACTCCTATATTTTGCAGAAGATCTACTTCATCCCTTTGCAGAAAAAAAACAAAATCTATTTCACCCATTCTGTTTTCCTAGTCGACATCTGTTTGTGTGGCCCGGGCGTGTAAACATGAACGATGTAATACTTTGGTTGGGTTTCAATGAAATCTATTTCACCCATTCTGTTTTCCTAGTCGACATCCCTCTTTTTTACATGTCTAAGCATTTCTGGCCTTTTTCATCTGAAAAAAGGTAATATGTGCATTCTGCGCTCCCCTGTGACTTGTATGGGTTACCTCTAAATTCTGTCATTTCAACAATACAGACCAATTTGTCTCCTTAATGATTGCTTTAAGATATTTACCAAAGTAGCAACTATTAGACTAAATTCGGCGGCTGATCGTGTGGTGCTTCCATCCCAGACTGCTTTTGTGCAAGGTAGATACATCCTAGACGGTGTTGTCACTTTACATCAAACGATTCATGAGATGCATCACAAAAAGTTGAATCGGGTAATACTCAAACCCGACTTTGAAAAAGCCTACGATAAGGTTAAGTGGTATTTTCATCAACAGACACTCAGAATGAGAGGTTTTTCCGAAGAATGGCGCGCTCTAATCAATAACTTTGTTTTTCGAGAAGCGTTTCTACCAAGGTCAATGATAAAATTGGTAGATATTTCCAGACAAAAAAAAATTTGTGGCAAGGCGATCCCCTATCCCTGATGTTGTTTAACATTGTGGCGGATATGTTTGCTATTATAATTGAGCGGGCTAAAGTTGATGGCTAGATTGAAGGGGTAGTTCCTCATTTGGTTGATGGGGGCTTATCTATCCTTCAATATGCCGATGGAACAATTTTATTTATGGATCATGACTTGAACAAAACAAGAAATCTGAAGTTATTTCTTTCAGCGTTCGAGCAGTTGTCAGGTCTAAAGATAAATTTCCATAAAAGTGAATTATTCTGTTTCGGTGAAGCCAAAGACGATGCCAACGTATATGCCGAGTTATTCGGATGTGGGCTTTGGTGTTTTCCAATTAGCTATCTGGGCATTCCGATTCATTATCGGAGGCAGACGTTGGCCGAATGGAAAATTGTGAGGAGAGACTTCAGAAACACCTAAATAGTTGGAAAGGAAAATTATTATCCCTCGGGGAAAGATTAGTTCTCATAAATTCAGTACTTACAAATATGGTGCTGTATATGATATCTTTCAAGTCTTACATAGATGGGATTATTTCCAATCAAGATTCTTCAGGCAAGGGGAGAATGAGAAGAAAAAATATCGGTTGACCAAATGGAGTGTTGTTTGCCGTCCAAAAGATCAAGATGGACTAGAAGTTCATGATCTTGAAGTTAAAAACAGGATCTTGCTAGGAAAATGGCTGGCCAGATTGTTAACTGAGGATGGATGATGGCAGCAACTATTGCGGAAAAAGTATGTCGGTTCAAAAGCAATATCTTAGGTTATACGAAAACCAGGATATTCACACTTTGGGCTGACATTATGGTAACTAAGAAGCACGTTTTCCCATTTGGTTCCTTCTCCATTAGGAATGTGCCTGAGATAAGGTTCTGGGAGGATAGGTGGTTGGGTACAACTACTTTTCGAGAATAATATTTGGCTTTGTACAATATTGTTCGACATAAGGGAGATACCTTACAGAAGGTGATGGAAACTTCTCCACCCTCTGTGTCATTCAGGCGTGATCTTATTGGTCCCAGACTAGCTACGTGGAATGAATTGCTACAGAGGTTAGCTTCAATCCAGTTGGTTCAGGGTATCGATGAATTACGTTGGAGTCTCACCAAGAATGGTAAATTCTCGGTCAGCTCCATGTAGAAAGCTTTAATTATACCTAATCAACCAGTTGTTATAATAAGTCCATCTCGAAGATGAAGATACATTTGAAAACAAAGGTCTTTGCATGGTATCTTCATCGGGTTGTGATTCTAACTAAAGATAACCTTGCCAGCCGCAACTGGCATGGTTGTACGAAATGTGTTTTCTATCATGAATAAGAGATAATAAAACACATTTTCTTCAGTTGCCGAGTTGCTAGGTCTATATGGTCAATCATTCAGATATGTTCTATCTTATATCCACCTCGCAACATTGCAAATATTTTTGGCAATTGGCTAAACGGGGTTAACTCTAGGTATAAAACGCTTATCAGGGTGAGCGCGATTGCTGTCGTATGGTCGCTTTGGCTATGTAAAAATGACAAGGTTTATAATGATAAAAATTCTTGGTTGTTTACCGCGCTACAACTTTTCTCCGTTCATGGTCGCCACTCCAACGTTTGGAGGATCGTGGCCTCTTTACGGAGGTGTCTACACAATTGGAGAACACGGCGAAGGAGTTTATTTCCCAACATGGGTGGCTGCATAATAGGCGTATTAAGGCTAATGAAACTTAGCCGGGGTCATCTCCTGTTTTTGAATACTTTTGATACTCGAATGGCTGTGTGCATCTTAGTTATGCAGAGGCTAGGTGTAATACTTAAAACTTTTGAGTAATAAAGCACCCTTTATTGAAAACAACGACATTAACCATTAACCGACCATGCTTGGAGCACCTTAGTAGAGGAATTAGGAAATGCACTTGCGGACAATTGGATTGGACAAGATTGTCTGTTCATTGCATACTTGAGAAAGTGGTGGCGTAGAAGAAGTCGATGAAGTGGTAGCGGGGGCGATGTAATCATGGAGGAGTCCCATGGATGTCTCGACACTAACATTGGAGACCGCTGGCGGCGGTGATGGCCTTGTGACCCCCTTTAGCACCTTTTTAGTATCAGCTCTTAGGACTGTCGGAGTTTTACCATACAAGTGTATTTTCCCCAAGGGGCATAACCGCCTATATTATATTCTGGTGCTAAGGGGATAGGGACTAAAACAAAACTTTGGTATGCGCTCCCGATTAAGGAACAAAGAAGAAGGGAAGATTTTGTCTCCCTTGTTACTCTCTTGGTTTGTTATAACTAGAGATCTTCCTTGTAGCTCTCCTAGCGGGCGTTGATGGCGAGCTTCCCTAGGCAACCGGGGAACATATGTTGCATGCATAGCTCAGGTTATGTGGCTAGCTCCCATGGGGCCCATGTGTGTGTCTAGTTGTGTGATGATGTATCGGCGGGTGGTGGAAGCACACCCATCTTTGGTATGGTGGTGCCCTTTGAGTGTCGGGTCTCAAATTTCAGGAGAGAAAACTTTAGGTCGAACTTTCATTGGTTGAACCTTGCAAAGGTTGTGTTCTTGCGACGTTTCCTTGTTAAAGGCATTGTGTGGAGTTTTCTCATACTTCTTTTTGAGCGAAAACCACGATCTAGCTCCCTTGGTTGGACCTAGCAACGACTGGTGTCGTGCGCCATTCTCTCCTTCAAGACGTCGTTATTGGAGCACCTCCCATGTTACCCTTGAGTTGCTATCCTGAGTGGTTGATGCAAGTTCGATGTGACCGCTTTGTTGATCACTTTTTGTTTGTATTTGATTTGGTTATGTGTATCCTTAATGTCTTGAAGCAAGTATATATGACCTCTTTACGGATGTAAAACACCCATTTTTTGAGGAATCAACGATGTGGGGGTGGGGGGGGGGGGATCGCCCCAACTGAACTCATTTTTCATTAAAAACGCTGGGGGTTACAATGTCGTGACACCAGGGGGCTGCAAGCTAGCAACCTTGGCCTGGGGTGGCATACCGCGCCCAGCAAATAGGGAAGCAGGTTATAGGGGGGACTGCATTGCTTAAAAAATGCTAAGAGACAGACTGGCACCAAGCCAACAGGGGGCTCGTGTCTACACTAGAGGGCGCGCGGACGATCCACAGGTGGAGGTGGTCGACCAACATAGCAAGCACAAAAAGAGTGGAGTAGACATGAGATCCGCGTCAAAAACCATTATGTTGCGAGACTTCTAGAAGGACCACAAGAGGGCCAGGATGACGGTGTTACGCATGGGTGGCAGGTCCTCGGAGAGAGCGTCGAGAAGAGCCGGCACATTGCCGTCAGCATGAGGGCGCCCCGAGGGAGAGACGACACTCCATAAGGGGCGAAGGCGGGGGCAGCCTACAAACAAGTGCGAGATGTCCTCGGTCTGGCTGGGGCAAAAGGGGCAATCAGGAGAGGGCACACAACCAACGCGGTGTAGCAGAGCGCGTGTTCTGATTTTGTGGAGCGCAGAATCCAGAAGAAAACCCTTATTTTCATATTTCTGTATCAACTCGAAGACCGACACCGCATACCGCTCCAACGTCCTGTTCCGCTTATCGCTCCGGCCGCTCGATGAATCGTGGAAGCGCTAATTGATCCCGTATTACAAGTGTGAATGCGAGTACAATATTGCTTGTTGAATTTCAATTACTAGCTACTAGACATGTTATGTTAGTTGTCGTGTGTTGTGTGGGAAACGGGAGGCTAGCCTCCATGTGCTACACCGCCCACTATCACCATTCGAAATCTGATCGATTGTAATGTCAAATCATCAAATCAGGTTCATCTATGCCGCATAATTAAGATCATCCCTTCGCAAAAAAGAAGAAATCTAATTCGCCGGTTCATTGTTCCCATTTTACAATTGTTTAAGAAAGTATGACCCATAAAATCTGCCATATACAGTGCACAACCTACTTCATGTATTCTCTGGTCCCGTGTGACATGTTCGAACACGAAATAGTTCCTGTACAAGCTAAAGTCCGTTATTGCCCTGGAATTCAGCTATGCTAAACTTACTTCAAAGGGTTTTGTTATTCCTCATGTGACAGGGAAATAGATGTTCCCTAGTTTACCCTCAGAAACATCTGATCCGGATGTACATCATGTGCAAAGTGATTAGTGATGAGACGACGACCTTCTCTTGAAACATGCTTCCGTCCCACTCTATGAACAAAGCCACAAACTTCCGAACAAAAAAAAAGTGATGAGAAAATACTCTTACAAAGTTGGTGAATGATAAAAAAAAGGAAGCACAAGAGTTATCAACGTTGCAACACACCCACCAAAATGTCATCGGAGAGGGATGCCTGCCCTTTCGCTCTCATCCCTAGAGCGCGAATCTTGCCAGCGGATTAGTAGCACGGAGAAAGGTGATAACTATGTCACGTGTATATGATAGGAGGCCGCCGTGAACGCCCCATGGCAGTGCCGAAAGTGATTAGAGACAGGATACAAACTTGCCCCTGATTAGAGACCAAGAGATACATGAGCTTCACGATGACGTCCACAAGAGGGTGACAGACGCGGTGCGCCAACGTCGTAGAGACTGACAAAGTCAAGGATTTTGACCCCGAGCTTTGGCGTGGAGAAGGTGACCACAACCATAGTTGCCATAATCGTGATTCTACCATGAGATGCTACGAATTTACGGAAACAATGAATTAACCAATTCAATAATTATAATAAGTAGAATCTACTATTTATGATTTTGAAAATTAAGATCATACTCTTTGCGATCATGTCATAAAGGTTCTGATCTGATTCAGAATCACTGTTCAGACAAGCTATAACAAAAGACGCTCCCAAGTGGGTCACGACACATGAAGGCATAGCTTCCGCTGGTACCGGGGCGTAGAGTTTTCACTCAAAGAAATGTGCGCACTACATCTTGGTACATTTCAGTATCTCTGATCGTCGGCTGCCACCAAGCCAGGCATCTAGGGCGCGATTGTGGACCACCAATGTTGAAGCGCTACCAACTCCAGGAAGCCCGACTAATCCCATCTATCCATCCTCATGGCCCAAGAGAAAGACCACCACAACCACCATGTTGCTCTCTGAAGAGACGCCCGTGCAGTCACCCTTCAGAGCCGTCACCCTGGCATCCATGATCTCACACCCATGGAATGGCGAACACTGCCACAACGGGGCTAACGACATGGACTAGAAAGGCTGGTGCCAAAAACAACTCTTTGAAGTGGAGGTGCAACGAGCCCGGTGCGCAAGTAATACGTGCATTTTACATCATCGATATAATAACTTATATGACTTGTTTTGAATGATATTTGCGTTGACCTATCATTATGTATGCTTTTTTAGTTGATATATGGGACTTTTCTACAAAGTTCCTTTCATTGGTATTTAATTTCCAGGAGGAAGAAAACCTCCTTTTCGCATTTTGCTGTTTAAGGACCTTCTGGACGCCTAAAAATCATAGGAAAAATATCTGATTAGTTTTTTCATCAAGAGAAAGACCGTGGGCCAAAGAAGCACGAGAGGGGAGCCACGAGGCCTGAAAGATACTAGGTGGTGCGCCCCCCACCTAGGCCAGTTTCAGCCTCGAGAGTCGTCTCTCGGCCCCTCCTTTTTACAAATGCCTCCATCTCGCCAGAAAACCAACGCCATATTTTTCCCACGATTTATAGAGGCAGTGGTGGAGGCAAAAGTCCTCTCCTATTCATGGAGAGGGCAGATCCTACAGCACCGGAGCCTCCGGTGAGCTGGAAATTGACGTCATCGTCATCACAACTCCTCCTTGGCGTAGGGGTGGCCTCTCCATGAACATCTCTATTAGCACCCATCATCATCACCATCTCCATATCCAAGATCCGCCTCGTTCCCCTCATAGTTTGTGATTGATTGAATCCTGGATGTTGTTCAAGTGATATTTGCATTTTTATGATTTGCAACTTATCTTTATTTGGTGGAGATATTATATTTTTAGATTGTGTTGTAATCCATATGATTCCGATCCATATCATGTTTATCACTTGTGAGTAGATGTCCATGTTCCTAGCATATGATGAATTGGGTATGATTTTCATATAACATGCAATGAGTATTTAGTCAAATTTTTATATTTTTTGTGGTTATATGATGGTTTTATGCGAACATCGACTGCATATTTTCACCTATATGGGCTCATAGTGCTGCATTTTGATGTAATGATGAGGGTTTGAAGGGATGGAATGACAGAAACTGTTCCTAATACTTTGAGTTGCATTAGAGAGATTTATGTTGGGGACCAATGAACTAACTGGTTGGTGCAACATTTATCTCTTCATGATTCTAAGACCTTCTCATGAAAATGGCCCTAGGACCCATTATAAGGGGTGTATTTTCTCATAAATATTGCTGCATCTAATTTAGGATCTGTCTAAAGGAATGAAACTTACCAAGACATTCACTATGTTGTGTAGAAATTTAAATGCTAAGTAAATCCATGCCCCCCTCGGGAATGTTTTTCACATGTAAGTACACACTTGATCTTGTCCACTTTCTGCATAGAGGTTTGAGCTTTCTCTCATTGAAAGCATTTACTTGTTGCTATTTACTTTTAGTACTTTATTTTATTGCAAGCTACAAACCCAAAACACCAAAATCACTGCACCCTTTTATTGTTTTACTTGTCAAAGTTAGTAACCAATACCTTCAGCTCCTCGTGGGTTCGACAACCTTTCTTATTGAAAAGTACTACAACTGATTTTCTACACTTGGGAGTCATCAGCAAGGTGCATCTATGTTGCCCGCAACTTATACCCGCAGAACCCTAGATGGGTCTGTCAAGTAAACAAAAGAGTCGAGGTCGCGGAATAAAGAGCCGTACTAGGTACGTTTTCTATAGTCGACCGCTAGGGTATGCTAATTGTCGCATCCGATTAACCGTGGTGCACTACTGATAGTAGCAGCAATGTGCGGTCTAAATGGCCCGCTACCAGTGAGCATGCCCGTAAGATGAGCTCATCGAAGATATCGTAGGCTAGCTAGTCTAAGGACCACTTCTTTTCAGCTTCTAGGTCGGCTTCGAGGTTGTGGACGCTGAAGTCCAAAAGAAGTGTCCAGCTTCGACTTGGCTTATTACCACCGCAAAACCCAAATCCTATGTATAGCTAGAAACTGCTCTGGACCAGTTTCTCCACAGCTTCCCGAGCTTCTCCATGAATAACCGAATCGGTACAACTCCCTACCACTATTGTTCCCGTTAATTACGCCAAACTACCACCACAGTCTAACCAGTCAACCCGAGCCGGCCCAACCCGATCGACATCACGTTCGCCCCGTCCACTTCTCCCGGCGAGAAACAAATGTGGCGGCTAGGGTTCATGTCGCCGGCCAAATCCTCCCCGCTGCTGGCCGAATCCTCCGGCGTCCGCCCGTCCCCAAGTTCCCCGTATCCTTCTCCATCCATTCATGCCTCCCGCTCGCAGCCTCCGACCTTAGCCGGCCGTCGGGCACGCTGCTGAAGACCGATCTGACCTGCTCTGCCTCCGCCTGACCTGCGTAGAAACTCTCCTGGCACAACCGAAACACGAATACCGTCGATCCAATTCACCAGGCTATAGCTCGCATCTGCCTGCCCGCTTGCATACTCGCTCTTGCCGGAGCCACCTAGCTCGTCCGCTATGCTTGACACCACCCGCTGCTCCAAGCAATTGCTCTTGCGTTTGCTGATTTTTTTGTATGTACAACTGTTTCAGGGCCTGTCATGTGTGGAACAAAAATATTGTTGAGTTTTACAAGATAGGTATATGCAGAATTTTGAAGTTAAATTTTCTGCTAAGCCGCAAAACTAGCATAATTAAAACACATCTAATTTAGAGGCGTTACAGACATTTCTCACTAACACATCAAATAAACCAAGTTTCCATAAGCCTAAAAGAATAGGAGTAACTAGTTTCTAAGAGCTTCTTTCCACCACAGTTTTTCCCACCATTTTCTATAAGCCGTCTTATGCATAAGCAGAAGCCCAAAAGAAGTGGCCCTAAGATATCTTTGAGAAGCTCCTTCTCCCGACTAATCTTTGCTTGTGTTGGAGTTAGGAGAGTGAGGGCAGGCATATCCTGACTAATCTTTTCTTCTGTTGAAGTTAGAAAAGTGAGGGTATATTTATACATAATTGATGGCGTGCATGCACCATGCTTTTTTTTGAGGTTAAAGTATCTCATTCATTCAGAAAAAACAAGATCCCGATTACAATCATTGTTGGAAAAAGCTAATAAGAAGCGCCGCACTACATGCAAGCTTGTGCGGCGGCAGATTTTTGGTGCTCTCTCCCTATAGGAGTGACTACGATACATGCATGTACCAATGTGCCAGCTCACAATGGCATCATTGCATTACTACTAGTAGAATTTGAAAATTGAAAATGATTTTTCTTCCAAACCGTTTATCTAATTTATGGTCCGTTTGCACTATTGCGTTCGTCTCGGAGAGATCTTCAAAACTAGATCCGTTGTTGCTATGTTTGGATGATTTTTTTTTTCACCGCATCAGTTACCAGATTAATATCGAACAACTATCACAATAGTTATTGATGGCTGCCGGAAAAGTTTTTACGTGTCTTTTAAACATTGCATTAATATGCACAACTACACTATGTTTGTGAAATTATTTTCTGTAACACCAATTTCAGGTTATAGTAATATGATTTACCAGATTAGCAACGGACATACTATGATAATTGTACATGGTTATCGGATAAAAGTGTACTCATCTATAAATATTGCAATGATATGTACATCTAATGAACAGTGTTAAAGTGTCTCTAGGAGCTAAGGGATGATATCATTTCACACAAATTAGGTGTCCTGAAGCTTTACATTGGTGTACAATGACATACATGAGCCGAACAACCAACTTATTACAATCTGACAACTAACTAGTGAATAATCTGGTAAGTAAGTGATAACAATCTGGCAATTACTGACAGAAAAAAAAGTTCTCAAAACATACCAACATGGGATCTAGTTTTGAAGATCTCGTCGTAACTAAGCCTACGGTGAAAACGGATTTTCTAATGAATTAACGGTTTGAGAGATAATGGTTTTTAAATTTACAAATTAGAGGGAATCTTAATGACGTAATTGCATATGTCACTGCATGCATGCATGTATATTAGATAAGTGAAATCCGCCGCACGGAACAACCTTTGGTGCGGCGCCGCCGTGTAGTGCCGTCCATCATTGTTTAGGGCTCTATTGATCTGTTCTGGAAACATATTGTTCCAAAGGGTTCCAGATCCTAATCTCCTAACATAATTAGCACAAACATGTGCTACAACATTTCGCTCTCTTTTAACAAACATACATTTCCATGCTGGAAAGTTGGAACTATTATGAAGAAAATCAGAGACAAAACTCCTCAGCTTGGACTCGCAATCATTCTTCCGATGGATAGAATTCACTAGTGTCAGGCAATCCAATTCAAAAATGACCGGTTGTTTTGTCCAGTTCATCCCTAGACGGCATCCATCCAATAGGGCGGTGGCTTCAGCTTCCTCTGCACTGGGGCATTTTGTAATGATTGAGCCTCCCGCCAAAATTGTGTGTCCCATATGTGTAGGGATTCGTTGCATAGAAAACAAAAAATTTCCTACCGCGAGAACGCAATCCAAGCCAAGATGCAATCTAGAAGACGGGAGAAATGAGGAGATGATCGAGACTCACCCTTGAAGATTTCCAAAGCCTACAAGATGAGGCTCCTGTTGCTGCGGTAGACGATCACTTGCCGCTTGCAAAAGCGCGTAGAAGATCTTGATCACGGTGCCACGATCGGGCAGCACCTCCGTACTCGGTCACACGTTCGGTGTTGATGAAAACGACGTCCTTCTCCCCGTTCCAGCGGGCAGCGGAAGTAGTAGCTCCTCCTTGAATCCGGCAGCACGACGGCGTGGTGGCGGTGGTGGTGGAGAACTCCGGCGGAGCTTCGCTAAGCGTGCGGGAGAGATGGAGGAGAGAGGGGGCGGCTAGGGTTTGGGAGAGGGGGGCGCCGACCACTATGGGGTGCGGCCACCTTGTGGTCTTGGGGTGGTCGGCCCCCTCCCCTATGCCCCTCATTATATAGATGGATCCCCAAGTGTTGGACTACAAGTCTTCGAATAAGACCCCAACACAAGAACCTTCCATGTAGTAGGTAAACCTACCCAAGGTGGGTGATACGTCTCCAACGTATCGATAATTTATTATGTTCCATGCTACTTTTATGATGATACTCACGTGTTTTATACATACTTTATGTCATATTTATGCAATTTCTGGCACTAACCTATTAACGAGATGCCGAAGAGCCAGTTGCTGTTTTCTGCTGTTTTTGGTTTCAGAAATCCTAGTAAGGAAATATTCTCGAAATTGGACGAAATCAACGCCCAGGATCTTATTTTTCCACGAAGCTTCCAGAAGTCCGAAAGGGAAACGAAGTGGGGCGACGAGGCGCCCACACAACAGGGCGGCGTGGCCCAGGTGCTGGCCGCGCGGCCCTGGCGTGTGGGGCCCTCGTGACGCCCCCTAACCTACCTCTTCGCCTATAAGAAGCCTTCGTCGATAATAGTTCCAGTACCGAGAGCCACGATACGGAAAACCTTCCAGAGACGCCGCCGCCGCCAATCCCATCTCGGGGGATTCAGGAGATCGCCTCCGGCACCCTGCCGGAGAGGGGAATCATCTCCCGGAGGACTCTTCACCGCCATGGTCGCCTCTGGAGTGATGTGTGAGTAGTTCACCCCTGGACTATGGGTCCATAGCAGTAGCTAGATGGTCGTCTTCTCCTAATTGTGCTATCATTGTTGGATCTTGTGAGCTGCCTAACATGATCAAGATCATCTATTTGTAATGCTACATGTTGCGTTTGTTGGGATCCGATGAATATGGAATACTATGCTATGTTGATTATCAATCTATCTATGTGTTGTTTATGATCTTGCATGCTCTCCGTTGCTAGTAGAGGCTCTGGCCAAGTTGATACTTGTAACTCCAAGAGGGAGTATTTATGCTCGATAGTGGGTGATACGTCTCCGACGTATCGATAATTTCTTATGTTCCATGCTTATTTTATGACAATACCTACATGTTTTGTTCACACTTTATATCATTTTTATGCGTTTTCCGGCACTAACCTATTGACGAGATGCCGAAGTGCCAGTTCCTGTTTTCTGCTGTTTTTGTTTTCAGAAATCCTAGTAAGGAAATATTCTCGGAATTGGACGAAATCAACGCCAGGATCTTATTTTTCCACGAAGCTTCCAGAAGTCCGAAAGGGAAACGAAGTGGGGCGACGAGGCGCCCACACAACAGGGCGGCGCGGCCCAGGTGCTGGCCGCGCGGCCCTGGCGTGTGGGGCCCTCGTGACGCCCCCTAACCTACCTCTTCGCCTATAAGAAGCCTTCGTCGATAATAGTTCCAGTACCGAGAGCCACGATACGGAAAACCTTCCAGAGACGCCGCCGCCGCCAATCCCATCTCGGGGGATTCAGGAGATCGCCTCCGGCACCCTGCCGGAGAGGGGAATCATCTCCCGGAGGACTCTTCACCGCCATGGTCGCCTCCGGAGTGATGTGTGAGTAGTTCACCCCTGGACTATGGGTCCATAGCAGTAGCTAGATGGTCGTCTTCTCCTAATTGTGCTATCATTGTTGGATCTTGTGAGCTGCCTAACATGATCAAGATCATCTATTTGTAATGCTACATGTTGCGTTTATTGGGATCCGATGAATATGGAATACTATGCTATGTTGATTATCAATCTATCTATGTGTTGTTTATGATCTTGCATGCTCTCCGTTGCTAGTAGAGGCTCTGGCCAAGTTGATACTTGTAACTCCAAGAGGGAGTATTTATGCTCGATAGTGGGTGATACGTCTCCGACGTATCGATAATTTCTTATGTTCCATGCTTGTTTTATGACAATACCTACATGTTTTGTTCACACTTTATATCATTTTTATGCGTTTTCCGGAACTAACCTATTGACGAGATGCCGAAGTGCCAGTTCCTGTTTTCTGCTGTTTTTGGTTTCAGAAATCCTAGTAAGGAAATATTCTCGGAATTGGACAAAATCAACGCCCAGGATCTTATTTTTGCACGAAGCTTCCAGAAGTCCAAAAGGGAAACGAAGTGGGGCGACGAGGCGCCCACACAACAGGGCGGCGCGGCCCAGGTGCTGGCCACGCGGCCCTGGCGTGTGGGGCCCTCGTGACGCCCCCTAACCTACCTCTTCGCCTATAAGAAGCCTTCGTCGATAATAGTTCCAGTACCGAGAGCCACGATACGGAAAACCTTCCAGAGACGCCGCCGCCGCCAATCCCATCTCGGGGGATTCAGGAGATCACCTCCGGCACCCTGCCGGAGAGGGGAATCATCTCCCGGAGGACTCTTCACCGCCATGGTCGCCTCCGGAGTGATGTGTGAGCAGTTCACCCCTGGACTATGGGCCTATAGCAGTAGCTAGATGGTCGTCTTCTCCTAATTGTGCTATCATTGTTGGATCTTGTGAGCTGCCTAACATGATCAAGATCATCTATTTGTAATGCTACATGTTGCGTTTGTTGGGATCCGATGAATATGGAATACTATGCTATGTTGATTATCAATCTATCTATGTGTTGTTTATGATCTTGCATGCTCTCCGTTGCTAGTAGAGGCTCTGGCCAAGTTGATACTTGTAACTCCAAGAGGGAGTATTTATGCTCGATAGTGGGTGATACGTCTCCGACGTATCGATAATTTCTTATGTTCCATGCTTGTTTTATGACAATACCTACATGTTTTGTTCACACTTTATATCATTTTTATGCGTTTTCCGGAACTAACCTATTGACGAGATGCCGAAGTGCCAGTTCCTGTTTTCTGCTGTTTTTGGTTTCAGAAATCCTAGTAAGGAAATATTCTCGGAATTGGACGAAATCAACGCCCAGAGTCTTAGAATTGCACGAAGCTTCCAGAACACCCGAGAGTCACCAGAGGGGGGCCCTGGGGGCCCCACACGCCACCCTGGCGTGACCAGAGGGGGGCCGCGCCCCCCTACTGTGTCGTCGCCTCGTCAGCCCTCCGACTCCGCCTCTTCGCCTATATAAAGGTCCCTGACCTAAATCTTCGATACGGAAAAGCCACGGTACGAGAAACCATCCAGAGCCGCCGCCATCGCGAAGCCAAGATCTGGGGGACAGAAGTCTCTGTTCCGGCATGCCGCCGGGACGGGGAAGTGCCCCCGGAAGGCTTCTCCATTGACACCGCTGCCATCTCCACCGCCATCTTCATCACCGCTGCTGTCTCCCATGAGGAGGGAGTAGTTCTCCATCGAGGCTAAGGGCTGTACCGGTAGCTATGTGGTTAATGTCTCTCCTATGTACTTCAATACAATAATCTCATGAGCTGCCTTACATGATTGAGATTCATATGAGTTTTGTATCACTATTCATCTATGTGCTACTCTAGTGATGTTATTAAAGTAGTCTATTCCTCCTCCACGGTGTAAAGGTGACAGTGTGTGCATCGTGTAGTACTTGGCGTAGGTTATGATTGTAATCTCTTGTAGATTATGAAGTTAATTATTGCTATGATAGTATTGATGTGATCTATGCCTCCTTCATAGTGTGATGGTGACAGTGTGCATGCTATGTTAGTACTTGGTGTAATTGCAATGATCTATCATGCACTCTAAGGTTATTTAAACATGAATATCGAATATTGTGGAGCTTGTTAACTCCGGCATTGAGGGTTCGTGTAATCCTACACAATTAGTGGTGTTCATCATCCAACAAGAGAGTGTAGAGTATAGCATTTATCTATTCTGTTATGTGATCAATGTTGAGAGTGTCCACTAGTGAAAGTATAATCCCTAGGCCTTGTTCCCAAATACTGAAATCGTTGCTTGTTTACTGTTCTACTGCATCTGTACTGCCTGCAATATTCCCACCATCAACCACACGCCAGTCGTAGCATCAAGCTATTTTCTGGTGCCGTTACTACTGCTCATATACATTCATACCACTTGTATTTCACTATCTCTTCGCCGAACTAGTGCACCTATACATCTGACAAGTGTATTAGGTGTGTTGGGGACACAAGAGACTTCTTGCTTTGTGGTTGCAAGGTTGCATGAGAGGGATATCTTTGACCTCTTCCTCCCTGAGTTCGATAAACCTTGGGTGATCCACTTAAGGGAAACTTCCTGCTATTCTACAAACCTCTGCTCTTGGAGGCCCAACACTGTCTACAAGAATAGAAGCACCCGTAGACATCAAGCACTTTTCTGGCGCCGTTGCCGGGGAGGAAAGGTAAAAGGTACTCACACTCCGGATCTCGGCTACTAAGCTATTTTCCGGCGCCGTTGTAAGTACTCGAAGCTATTTCCTTTAGATCCTGCAGTTGCATCTTTTTGTTTCTTGTTTTACACTAGTTTGGCATAATGGAAAGCAACATGGAGCTTTTTATTCTTTTTCCTGAGTTAAGACATGGATGGTTTGATGCGAAAATTAAAAAACCCATGGAACAAATTAGTGTGAACACTTTGAACACCATTGTTGCTAATGATATGGAAAATTCTAAGCTTGGGGAAGCTGGTTTTGATGAGCATGATCTTTTTAGTCCCCCAAGCATTGAGGAGGAAATTTACTTTGATGATACTTTGCCTCCTATTTATGATGATTATAATGATAGTAGTCTTTTGGTACCACCTGTTATGGAGGATAAATTTGATTATGATTACAATATGCCTCCTATATTTGATGATGAGAATAATAATAATAGCTACTTTGTTGAATTCGCTCCCACTATTGCTAATAAAATTGATTATGCTTATGTGAAGAGTAATAATTTTATGCATGAGACTCATGATAAGAATGCTTTATGTGATAGTTATATTGTTGAGTTTGCTCATGATGCTACTGGACATTATTATGAGAGAGGAAAATATGGTGGTAGAAATTTTCATGTTACTAAAACACCTCTCTATATGCTTAAAATTTTGAAGTTGAGTTTGTCTAGTTTTCCTATGCCTGTTGCATTATGCCTACATAACTTGTTTATTTACAAGATTCCTATGCATAGGAAGCATGTTAGGCTTAAATTTGTTTTTAATTTTCTTTTTGATGCTCTCTTTTGCTTCAAATACTATTTCTTGCGAGTGCATCATTTAAACTGCTGAGCCCATCTTAATGGCTATAAAGAAAGCACTTCTTGGGAGATAACCCATGTGTTTATTTTACTACAGTAATTTTGTTTTATATTTGTGTCTTGGAAGTTGTTACTACTGTAGCAACCTCTCCTTATCTTAGTTTTGTTGCATTGTTGTGCCAAGTAAAGTCTTTGATAGTAAGGTTCATACTAGATTTGGATTACTGCGCAGAAACAGATTTATTGCTGTCACGAATCTGGGCCTAATTCTCTGTAGGTAACTCAGAAAATTATGCCAATTTACGTGAGTAATCCTCAGATATGTACGCAACTTTCATTAAATTTGAGCATTTTCATTTGATTAAGTCTGTTGCCCCTTAAAAATTTGTCTTTACGGACTGTTCTGTTTTGACAGATTCTGCCTTTTATTTCGCATTGCCTGTTTTGCTATGCTTGATGGATTTTTCTATTCCATTAACTTTCAGTAGCTTTGTGAAATGTCCAGAAGTGTTAAGAATGATTGTGTCACCTCTGAACATGTGAATTTTGACTGTGCACTAACCCTCTAATGAGTTTGTTTTGAGTTTGGTGTGGAGGAAGTTTTCAAGGGTCAATAGAGGAGGATGATACAATATGATCAAGGAGAGTGAAAGCTCTAAGCTTGGGGATGCCCCGGTGGTTCATCCCTGCATATTTCAAGAAGACTCAAGCATCTAAGGTTGGGGATGCCCAAGGCATCCCCTTCTTCATCGACAGATTATCAGGTTCCTTCTCTTGAAACTATATTTTTATTCGGTCACATCTTATGTACTTTACTTGGAGCGTCTGTGTGCTTTTGTTTTCATTTTTGTTTGGTTTGAATAAATGCATGCTTGTTTGGGAGAGAGACACGCTCCGCTGGTTCATATGAACACATGTGTTCTTACCTTTTAATGTTCATGGCAAAGGTTGAAACTGCTTCATTCATTGTTATTTGGTCGGTTCAGGAAATGCTACATGTGGTAGTGGTATAATGAAACACTTGCATAATCTTGTAGATCATTGAGCTTTGATAACTTGATTCTTTGCAAATGTTTTGAGGTATTTAGATGGTAAAGCTTGCTGGATGAATAAGTTAAAATTAGTAGTGGATTGTTGTCTTTAAAGCTTGTGCCGTACTACAAACTCTATTTAAATAGTTGAAGGTGTAGTTGGACTTGATAGCTTTCCATGTCTGAGAGTTCATCGTAATAACTAAGTTGTGCTGAAGGTCGAGGGAGCTAACGGGGTACTTGTGTCACCGTGAACGGCCCTCCTTGGAGTAAATTTTAATCATGCTCTTAATGATGAACCTGCTAGTTGTTTGCAATAAGCTTGTGAGTTCTTTTTGACTAATGTTAAGCTACGGTTTTTGGCACTTCCACCATCCAAATTTTGTAGCCTCTTCGGCACTGTGCATTGCCTTTTGCTCACATTGAGAATTGTGCATACTTCGCCGGTACATCCAAACACGTGGGAGGAATTTCTCTTGTTCTCCTACACATAAGCCCATACATCTCCTCAAAACAGCCACCATACCTACCTACCACAGCATTTCCATAGCTGTTCCGAGATATATTGCCATGCAACTTCCATCTTACATTACATGACTTGTTGTTATTCATTATTTACATATTGCTTTGCATGATTCTATACAACTGATGTGTGGTTTACCCATGTTACGCTAGATCATTGCACATCCTGCTACACTGGCAGAGGCATACAGTTTCATACATCATGTTTTATTCATTAAGAGTTATTTGTACCAAAAAGCGTGTTGTCATATTAGGATGTTGCCCCTAAAAATGAAAAGAGCCATGGAGGCCATCAAAAAGAGAAAAAAGAAAAGAAAGAAAAAGAAAAGAAAGAAAAAATAGAAAGAAAAGAAAAAAGAAAAAAAAGAGAAGGAAAAAAAAGGAGAATAAAGAAAAAGGGGGCAGCATTACTATCTTTTATCCACACTTGTGCTCATGTTTTAGCACCCGCATTATTCATAGTCATCATTTGTGCTCATGTTTAGCACCTACACTTCATATGAGAGAGTTTTCATGTTTTATTAGTATAACTATGTGGGGAATTTACACTATAGAACTTGGGTTGTATATTCCAATGATGAGCCTCCTCAAAAGTGCTCTAGGTCTTCGTGAGCAACCAAGTTGGATGCACCCCCACTAGTTCCATTGGAGAGCTTTCATACACATATAGCTCTATGTGCATCCGTTCCATGGCAATCACTACTCCTTGCATAGCTTCGATCATAAGGCTTCCTCTTGTCTAATGGTCACTTATAGCTTTGCAAGCCTTTCTTCCATTTGGCCTTCCAAACCCCCATTAACGTTCTTTATGCCATAACATCCTAGTGCTAATACCAAATGCTTGCGCTCACCAGTTGAGTAGACTTCGAAACAGTTGATTCATGACGTTCATGTTTATGTTTACTTGACTGAATCCTTCTTATGTTGTGAAAATTTACTTGATGCTTGGAATGAAGGATAGAACTTCTACGCTGAATACTTAACACATCTTTAATAAACTTTGTACGGTTTCATGTCTTTTAAGCAATAGTTCATGAAAACTTATAGTTTGTTTAACTCTTGCATTATCATCTCTTATATCAATATAGACATTTGCTTTGAGTGATTTGATCTCAGTTCATATGCTTTACATTATTATTGGATCAAGATTATGTTGGTAGCATGTCACTTCAGAAATTATCTTTGTTATCGTTTACCTACTCGAGGACGAGTAGGAACTAAGCTTGGGGATGCTAATACGTCTCCGACGTATCGATAATTTCTTATGTTCCATGCTTGTTTTATGACAATACCTACATGTTTTGTTCACACTTTATATCATTTTTATGCGTTTTCCGGAACTAACCTATTGACGAGATGCCGAAGTGCCAGTTCCTGTTTTCTGCTATTTTTGGTTTCAGAAATCCTAGTAAGGAAATATTCTCGGAATTGGACGAAATCAACGCCCAGAGTCTTAGAATTGCACGAAGCTTCCAGAACACCCGAGAGTCACCAGAGGGGGGCCTTGGGGGCCCCACACGCCACCCTGGCGCGGCCAGAGGGGGCCGCGCCCCCTACTGTGTCGTCGCCTCGTCAGCCCTTCGACTCCGCCTCTTCGCCTATATAAAGGTTCCTGACCTAAATCTTCGATACGGAAAAGCCACGGTACGAGAAACCATCCAGAGCCGCCGCCATCGCGAAGCCAAGATCTGGGGGACAGAAGTCTCTGATCCGGCACGCCGCCGGGACGGGGAAGTGCCCCCGGAAGGCTTCTCCATCGACACCGCTGCAATCTCCACCGCCATCTCCATCACCGCTGCTGTCTCCCATGAGGAGGGAGTAGTTCTCCATCGAGGCTAAGGGATGTACCGGTAGCTATGTGGTTAATCTCTCTCCTATGTACTTCAATACAATAATCTCATGAGCTGCCTTACATGATTGAGATTCATATGAGTTTTGTATCACTATTCATCTATGTGCTACTCTAGTGATGTTATTAAAGTAGTCTATTCCTCCTCCACGGTGTAAAGGTGACAGTGTGTGCATCGTGTAGTACTTGGCGTAGGTTATGATTGTAATCTCTTGTAGATTATGAAGTTAATTATTGCTATGATAGTATTGATGTGATCTATGCCTCCTTCATAGTGTGATGGTGACAGTGTGCATGCTATGTTAGTACTTGGTGTAATTGCAATGATCTATCATGCACTCTAAGGTTATTTAAACATGAATATCGAATATTGTGGAGCTTGTTAACTCCGGCATTGAGGGTTCGTGTAATCCTACACAATTAGTGGTGTTCATCATCCAACAAGAGAGTGTAGAGTATAGCATTTATCTATTCTGTTATGTGATCAATGTTAAGAGTGTCCACTAGTGAAAGTATAATCCCTAGGCCTTGTTCCCAAATACTGAAATCGTTGCTTGTTTCATCGTTCTATCGCATCCGTATCGCCTGCAATATTCCCACCATCAACCACACGCCAGTCGTAGCATCAAGCTATTTTTTGGTGCCGTTACTACTGCTCATATACATTCATACCACTTGTATTTCACTATCTCTTCACCGAACTAGTGCACCTATACATCTGACAAGTGTATTAGGTGTGTTGGGGGCACAAGAGACTTCTTGCTTTGTGGTTGCAGGGTTGCATGAGAGGGATATCTTTGACCTCTTCCTCCCTGAGTTCGATAAACCTTGGGTGATCCACTTAAGGGAAACTTGCTGCTCTACAAACCTCTGCTCTTGGAGGCCCAACACTGTCTACAAGAATAGAAGCACCCATAGACATCAGTGGGTTCATGTCTTCATTAAATCTGGGGGAGTGACAGCAACCTCTAAGGTTGTGGATGTGCTGTTGCCACTAGGGATAAAACATCAATGCTATGTCTAAGGATGTATTTGTTGATTACATTACGCACCATACTTAATGCAATTGTCTATTGTTTGCAACTTAATACTGGAGGGGGTTCGGATGATAACCTGAAGGTGGACTTTTTAGGCATAGATGCATGCTGGATAGCGGTCTATGTACTTTGTCGTAATGCCAAATTGAATTTCACAATACTCATCATAACATGTATGTGCATGGTCATGCCCTCTTTATTTGTCAATTGCCCAACTGTAATTTGTTCACCCAACATGCTATTTATCTTATGGGAGAGACACCACTAGTGAACTGTGGACCCCGGTCCATTCTTTTACATCGGATACAATCTACTGCAATACTCGTTCTACTATTCTCTGCAAACATCATCATCCACACTATACATCTAATCCTTTGTTACAGCAAGCCGGTGAGATTGACAACCTCACCGTCACGTTGGGGCAAAGTAATTTGGTTGTGTTGTGCAGGTTCCACGTTGGTGCCGGAATCCCTGGTGTTGCGCCGCACTACACTCCGCCGCCATCAACCTTCGACGTGCTTCTTGGCTCCTACAAGTTCAATAAACCTTGGTTTCTTACTGAGGGAAAACTTGCTGCTGTACGCATCACACCTTCCTCTTGGGGTTCCCAACGGACGCGTGCTGTACGCGTATCAGTGGGACTCCCACTTGAGGTGGGATTCCCCCCTTCCATGTGGGGGGGGGGGGGGTGGCCGGCCCCCTTAGGTGGAGTCCACCTTGGACTCCCCCACTAGGGTTGGCCGGCCATGGGAGGTGGAGTCCCTTCGGGACTCCGCCTTCCAATTTGATTTCTTCCAGACTTTTCTAGAACCATCTAGAAACTTCCATACAATCTTCCGGATCATTTTAAATCTTATAAAATGACTTCCTATATATGAATCTTATTCTCCGGACCATTCCGGAACTCCTCGTGATGTCCGGGATCCCATCCGGGACTTCGAACAATACTTCGAACTCCATTCCATATTCAAGTTCTACCATTTCAACATCAAACCTTAAGTGTGTCACCCTACGGTTCGCGAACTATGTGGACATGGTTGAGTACTCTCTCCGACCAATAACCAATAGCGGGATCTGGAGATCCATAATGGCTCCCACATATTCAACGATGACTTTAGTGATCGAATGAACCATTCACATACGATACCAATTCCCTTTGTCACGCGATATTTTACTTGTCCGAGGTTTGATCATCGGTATCACTCTATACCTTGTTCAACCTCGTCTCTTGACAAGTACTCTTTACTCGTACTGTGGTATGTGGTCTCTTATGAACTTATTCATATGCTTGCAAGACATTAGACGGCATTCCACCGAGAGGGCCCAGAGTATATCTATCCGTCATCGGGATTGACAAATCCCACTGTTGATCCATATGCCTCAACTCATACTTTCCGGATACTTAATCCCACCTTTATAACCACCCATTTACGCAGTGGCGTTTGATGTAATCAAAGTACCTTTCCGGTATAAGTGATTTACATGATCTCATGGTTATAAGGACTAGGTAACTATGTATCGAAAACTTATAGCAAATAACTTAATGACGTGATCTTATGCTACGCTTAATTGGGTGTGTCCATTACATCATTCATACAATGATATAACCTTGTTATTAATAACATCCAATGTTCATGATTATGAAACTAATCATCCATTAATCAACAAACTAGTTTAGAGGCATACTAGGGACTCTTTGTTGTTTACATATCACACATGTATCAATGTTTCGGTTAATACAATTATAGCATGGTATATAAAAATTTATCATAAACATAAAGATATATAATAACCACTTTTATTATTGCCTCTTGGGCATATCTCCAACAGTCTCCCACTTGCACTAGAGTCAATAATCTAGATTACATTGTAATGTACCTAACACCCATGGCATTCTGGTGTTGGTCATGCTTTGCCCTAGGGAGAGCTTTAGTCAACGGATCTGCTACATTCAGATCAGTGTGTACTTTGCAAATCTTTACTTCTCCATCTTCGATGTACTCGCGAATCGAGTGGTAACGCAGCTTGATATGCTTCAGCCTCTTGTGTGATCTTGGTTCTTGTGCATTGGCGATGGCACCCATGTTGTCACAGTAGATGACTAATGGGTCCAATGCACTAGGAACCACACCGAGCTCTACAGTGAACCTCTTCATCCATACCGCTTCCGATGAAGTCTCTGAAGCCGCTATGTACTCTGATTCTGTTGAAGACTTCGCCACCGTGCACTGCTTCGAGCTTGCCCAGCTTACTGCAGCACCATTCAATATAAACACGTACCCAGACTGTGACTTAGAGTCATAAGGATCAGTGTTCCAACTTGCATCGGTGTAACTTGTTACAACGAGCTCTTAGTCACCTCCATAACAAAGAAACATATCCTTAGTTATTTTCAAGTACTTCAGGATATTCTTGACCGTTGTCCAGTGTTCCATTCCTGGATCACTTTGATATCTGCTAGTCAAACTAACAGCATGTGCTATATCCGGTCTAGTACATAGCATGGCATACATAATAGAGCCTACTGCCGAGGCATAGGGGATCTGACTCATCCTTTCTCTTTCTTCTGCCGTAGCCGGTCCTTGAGTCTTACTCAAGACCTTGACTGGTAACATAGGTAAGGACCCTTTCTTACTTTCGTTCATTCTAAACTTCTTTAGAATCTTGTCCAGGTATGTACTCTGTGATAGCCCTATTAGACGTCTTGATCTATCTCTATAAATCTTGATGCCTAATATATATGATGCTTCACCAAGGTCTTTCATTGAAAACTATTATTCAAATAACATTTTACACTTCTTAATAGTTCTATATCATTCCCAATCAATAATATGTCATCTACATATAATATCATGAATGCTACAGAGCTCCCACTCACTTTCTTGTAAATACAGGCCTCTCCATGACACTGTATAAACCCGAAGTCTTTGATCACCTTATCAAAGCGTCGGTTCCAACTTCTCGATGCTTGCTTCAGTCCATAGATTGAACGCTGAAGTTTGCATACTTTGTCAGCATTTTTAGGATCGACAAAACCTTTGGGTTGTACCATATACAACTCTTCCTCAATGTCTCCATTAAGGAACGCCGTTTTGACATCCATCTGCCAAATCTCATAATCGAAAAATGCAGCTATTGCTAACAAAATCCTCACAGATTTTAGCTTTGTTATAGGTGAGAAAGTCTCATCGTAGTCAACTCCTTGAATTTGTCGGAAACCCTTTGCGACAAGTCGAGCTTTATAGACAGTAATATTACCATCAGCATCTATTTTTCTCTTGAAGATCCATTTATTCTCGACAGCCTTGCGGCTATCAGGTAAGTCTACCAAAGTCCATACTTTGTTATCATACATGGATCCCATTTCAGATTTCATGGCTTCTTGCCATTTGTTGGAATCTGGGCTCATCATCGCTTCTTCATACGTCGCAGGGTCCTCATCATTGTTGTCCACAATCATGACATTTAGACAAGGATCATACCAATCAGGAGTGGCACGTTCCCTTGTCGATCTGCGAGGTTCAGTAGTTTCCTCGTTCGAAGTTTCATGATCATTATCTTTAACTTCCTTTGTTGCCGGTGTAGGCGGTACAGGTACAACTTCCGGTACTGCGCTACTCTGATCAACGAGTAAAGATTCATCAATCTCATCGAGTTCTACTTTTCTTCCAGTCACTTCTTTAGTGAGAAATTCTTTCTCAAGAAAGGTTCCGTTCTTAGCAACAAAGATTTTGCCTTCGGATCTGTGATAGAAAGTGTACCCTATAGTTTCCTTAGGGTATCCTATGAAGACGCATTTCTCCGCTTTGGGTTCTAGCTTGTCCGGTTGTAACTTTTTTACATAGGCTTCGCAACCCCAAACTTTAAGGAACGACAGCTTAGGTTTCTTATTAAACCATAGTTCATACGGTGTCGTTTCTACGGATTTTAATGGTGCTCTATTTAAAGTGAATGCGACTGTCTCTAATGCATAACTCCAAAATGATAACGGCAAATCAGTAAGAGACATCATAGAACGAACCATATCTAAGAGAGTTCGATTACGATGTTCGGACACACCGTTTCGTTGTGGTGTTCCCGGCGGTGTCAATTGTGAAAGTATTCCGCATTTCTTTAAATGCATGCCAAACTCATAACTCAGATATTCACCTCCGCGATCAGATCGTAGAAATTTAATCTTCTTGTTACGTTGATTTTCTACTTCACTTTGGAACTCCTTAAACTTCTCGAAAGTTTCGGATTTATGTTTCATGATATAGATATACCCATATCTACTCAGATCATCTGTGAAGGTTAGAACATAACGATAACCACCGCGCGATGCTACACTCATTGGTCCGCACACATCGGTATGTATGATTTCCAATAAGTCAGTAGCTCGCTCCATCATACCAGAAAATGGAGTCTTAGTCATTTTTCCATCAGACATGCTTCACATCTATCAAGTGACTCAAAGTCAAGTGATTCAAGTAATCCAACGGTATGGAGTTTCTTCATGCGTTTCACTCCAATATGATCAAGACGACAGTGCCACATATAAGTAGAATTATCATTCAATTTAATTCGCTTAGCATCAATGTTATGTATATGTGTATCACTACTATCGAGATCTAACAGAAATAAGCCATTCTTTTCAGGTGCTCGACCATAAAAGATATTATTCATAAAAATAGAACAACCATTATTCTGAGACTTGAATGAATAACCGTCTTGCATTAAACAAGATCCAGATATAATGTTCATGCTCAACGCGGGTACAAAATAACAATTATTTAGGCTTAAAACTAATCCCGAAGGTAGATGTAGAGGAAGTGTGCCGACAGCGATCACATCGACTTTGGATCCATTTCCAACGCGCATCGTCACTTCATCCTTCAGTAGTCTTCGTTTATTCTTTAGTTCCTGTTTCGAGTTACAAATATAAGCAACCGAACCAGTATCAAATACCCAGGTACTAGTACGAGAACCAGTGAGATAAACATCTATAACATGTATATTAGATATACCTTCTTTCTTCTTCTTGACAAGGCCGCTCTTCAGATCAGCCAGATACTTGGAGCAATTACGCTTCCAGTGTCCCTTCTCCTTGCAGTAATAGCACTCAGCATCAGGCTTAGGGCTGTTCTTAGGTTTCATTGGAGGCGTGTCAGCTTTCTTGCCACCCTTCTTGAATTTTCCCTTAGACTTGCACTGTTTCTTGAAACTGGTGGTCTTGTTGACCATCAACACTTGGTGGTCTTTCTTGATCTCAATCTCTGCAGCTTTTAGCATGCCAAAGAGTTCAGGTAACTCCTTGTTCATGTTCTGCATATTGTAGTTCATCACAAAGTTCTTGTAACTAGGTGGCAGTGATTGAAGGACATGATTAATTCCCAGTCTATTAGGAATCACTATTCCCAAGTCACTGAGTTTCTTCGCATGCCCGGTCATGGCGAGCATGTGCTCACTAATGGAGCTGCCTTCTTCCATCATGCAACTGAAGAAGTGTTTCGATGCTTCATAGCATTCCACGGCCGCATGAGTTTCAAATATAGCTTTCAGTTCATTGACCAACTCATGAGGATCGTGGTGCTCAAAACATTTTTGAAGATCGACTTCCAGACTGCACAGGATGGCACACTGAACTTGAGAGTACCGAGCTTTCCGAGTCGCGTAAACATTCTTTACTTCATCGGTTTCAGTTTCTGCAGGAGGGTCACCTAGCGGTGCATCAAGCACATATTGCAGATTTCCGCCAGAGAGGAAGATCCTCACATGACGGAACCAGTCGGTGAAGTTGCTACCGTTGCTCTTAAGCTTTTCTTTCTCTAGGAACTGGTTAAAATTGATTGGGGATGCCATCTCTACAACATATTTTCAACATAATTAAAAATCTAGGTGAACTCCCACTCAAAACAATATCCCTCGCATTGTCTTAGTGATCACACGAACCAAATCCACCACACCTAAGTCCGATCATCACGAGACAAGGTGTAATTTCAATGGCGAACACTCAAAGTATTCATCATATCAATTATATGATTCATGCTCTACCTTTCGGTATCACGTGTTCCGAGACCATGTCTGTACATGCTAGGCTCGTCAAGGCCACCTTAGTATCCGCATGTGCAAAACTGGCTTGCACCCGTTGTATGCACTTGTTGATTCTATCACACCCGATCATCCTACGAGATGCTTCGAAATGACAAGTCTTGGCAACAGTGCTACTAAGGATGAACACTTTATTATCTTGATATTTTAGTGAGAGAGATCATCTTATAATGCTACCGTCGCGATCTAAGCAAAATAAGATGCATAAAAGGATTAACATCACACGCAGTTCATATGTGATATGATATGGCCCTTTTTATCTTTGCGCCTTTGATCTTCATCTCCAAAGCACGGAATGATCTCCATCATCTTCGGGCATGATCTCCATCATCGTCGGCGTAGCGTCAAGGTCCATGACGCCGTCTTCATGGTTGTTCACCTCATGTAGCAACTATTACAACTACTTTGAAATACTACTCAACATGAAATTTAAAGACAACCATAAGGCTCCTGCCGGTTGCCACAATACAATAATGATCATCTCATACATATTCATCATCACATTATGGCCATATCACATCACCAAACCCTGCAAAAACAAGTTAGACGTCTCTAATTTGGTTTGCATATTTTACGTGGTTTAGGGTTTTCGAGAGAGATCTAATCTACCTACGAACATGAACCACAACGGTGATACTAATGTTGTCAATAGAAGAGTAAATTGAATCTTCACTATAGTAGGAGAGACAGACACCCGCAAAGCCTCTTATGCAATACAAGTTGCATGTCGAACGAGGAACAAGTCTCATGAACGTGGTCATGTAAAGTTAGTCCGAGCCGCTTCATCCCACTATGCCACAAAGATGCAAAGTACTCAAACTAAAGACAACAAGAGCATCAACGCCCACAAAACCATTGTGTTCTACTCATGCAACCATCTATGCATAGACACGACTCTGATACCACTGTAGGGATTCGTTGCATAGAAAACAAAAAATTTCCTACCGCGAGAACGCAATCCAAGCCAAGATGCAATCTAGAAGACGGGAGCAACGAGGAGATGATCGAGACTCACCCTTGAAGATTTCCAAAGCCTACAAGATGAGGCTCTTCTTGCTGCGGTAGACGATCACTTGCCGCTTGCAAAAGCGCGTAGAAGATCTTGATCACGGTGCCACGATCGGGCAGCACCTCCGTACTCGGTCACACGTTCGGTGTTGATGAAAACGACGTCCTTCTCCCCGTTCCAGCGGGCAGCGGAAGTAGTAGCTCCTCCTTGAATCCGGCAGCACGACGGCGTGGTGGCGGTGGTGGTGGAGAACTCCGGTGGAGCTTCGCTAAGCGTGCGGGAGAGATGGAGGAGAGAGGGGGCGGCTAGGGTTTGGGAGAGGGGGGCGCCGGCCACTATGGGGTGCGGCCACCTTGTGGTCTTGGGGTGGTCGGCCCCCTCCCCTATGCCCCTCATTATATAGGTGGATCCCCAAGTGTTGGACTACAAGTTTTCGAATAAGACCCCAACACAAGAACCTTCCATGTAGTAGGGAAACCTACCCAAGGTGGGACTCCCACTTGAGGTGGGATTCCCCCCTTCCATGTTGGGGGGGGGGGGGTGGCCGACCCCCTTAGGTGGAGTCCACCTTGGACTCCCCCACTAGGGTTGGCCGGCCTTGGGAGGTGGAGTCCCTTCGGGACTCCGCCTTCCAATTTGATTTCTTTCGGACTTTTCTAGAACCTTCTAGAAACTTCCATAAAATCTTCCGGATCATTTTAAATCTTATAAAATGACTTCCTATATATGAATCTTATTCTCCGGACCATTCCGGAACTCCTCGTGATGTCCGGGATCCCATCCGGGACTTCGAACAATACTTCGAACTCCATTCCATATTCAAGTTCTACCATTTCAACATCAAACCTTAAGTGTGTCACCCTATGGTTCGCGAACTATGTGGACATGGTTGAGTACTCTCTCCGACCAATAACCAATAGCGGGATCTAGAGATCCATAATGGCTCCCACATATTCAACGATGACTTTAGTGATCGAATGAACAATTCACATACGATACCAATTCCCTTTGTCACGCGATATTTTACTTGTCCGAGGTTTGATCATCGGTATCACTCTATACCTTGTTCAACCTCGTCTCCTGACAAGTACTCTTTACTCGTACCGTGGTATGTGGTCTCTTATGAACTTATTCATATGCTTGCAAGACATTAGACGATATTCCACCGAGAGGGCCCAGAGTATATCTATCCGTCATCGGGATGGACAAATCCCACTGTTGATCCATATGCCTCAACTCATACTTTCCGGATACTTAATCCCACCTTTATAACCACCCATTTACACAGTGGCGTTTGATGTAATCAAAGTACCTTTCCGGTATAAGTGATTTACATGATCTCATGGTTATAAGGACTAGGTAACTATGTATCGAAAGCTTATAGCAAATAACTTAATGACGTGATCTTATGCTACGCTTAATTGGGTGTGTCCATTACATCATTCATACAATGATATAACCTTGTTATTAATAACATCCAATGTTCATGATTATGAAACTAATCATCCATTAATCAACAAGCTAGTTTAGAGGCATACTAGGGACTCTTTGTTGTTTACATATCACACATGTATCAATGTTTCGGTTAATACAATTATATCATGGTATATAAACATTTATCATAAACATAAAGATATATAATAACCACTTTTATTATTGCCTCTTGGGCATATCTCCAACAATATGATCTCTAATAACCACTCCGGTAGCTCCATTTTCTGTTTCCTGCACAGAAGAGCCATCTATATTTACCTTGAGCCAACCTCGTGGCGGGGGTTCCCAGTAGCCTTTTGCTTTGGATTTCTCTTCTTCATTCTTCATGTTTATTGTCAGGAGACGATCTATGGTGCGGTAGGTGGCTATGCGATAGTGAATCTCCCAGGCTACTATTGGCAACATGACCCGATAGGGTCCGCTACCAATAATCCGCGTTGGTTTTTTTATAATTTTTATATTGTATTTTTAAAACATGAAATTCTATCATAAAAGTTAATTTAGAAAAAATAAATATATACAAATCTGATGGATATAATATGTTTATTTGATTTAATGGCATCCATGCATATATCATGCGATAATTTATTTTTACATAGCAGAAAATAGAGTGGCACATCCTTAAACTAAGACACTCTTTTTTAAGTGAGAAGGATTCATGAAAAAACAAAAGCAATGAACTTGAACCTAACTAATAAGTAAGACTGATTCACGTTGCTTTCATCGTTGTCCGCGTGGTACTAGTTTCGGGACATTGTGTCATCAAACGCCTTACCGTGAGCATGTCATCTCCTTCAAATTTGAAGTGTAAGAAGGATCCGACCTCCACACTGTTGTCACGGGCGAATTTCTAACAGCTTTTGTTGAGGTACATCTGGCTTTCCCATCAAACAAGACCTCCATGGACTAGACACGAGGACCGCAATCGGATGCATGCAAATACACTTTAGCGGGCTCCATGCCTTCAAGAAATTGCATGAACTTTCCGAGATTTTCTGTGGGGAGGCCGAACATGGTTTTTCATTTATATAGGATCGGATGTACATGCTCGACCATAATCACATGGACACGATCGAGATATATACACATACCTTCTGAACCAAAGGGTTTTCATGGATGGGGATGAAGAACTCGAAGTACTCCTCTATGGACGACGATGGTGTTGACGATGATCCGTCACCAAGGCCACAACCATGGCCCTAGAACCTATAGCTAAGGATTCCTCCTTCATCGACGAGCAGACGTGACGATTGAGATGGGAAGCTGGTGAGATAATTGGGGAGCTCACACACGTCTGGTTAAAATGGGCGAAAAAGCCGGCCAAAATGAGACGCATAGTTAAACAGGCGTTGGCTTCATCAACAACTCGTGAGAAAGACGCATGCAACAGGAACTTTGGCCATCCGGGATCAAAGAAATTAGTAGCGCGACGAAAAAACTGCACACGACTAGTATTACTATATTTGAGGCGTGTTGCCGCAACCGGCCGCTGCCGATAATTTCTGGTCCCATGTACATATGGTCCCCACGTATTAGTCGTGTGCTCTTACTAGAGGTGCACTAAAATTAATGACATACTAGCAGCGTGGCGTTCTATGCCCCGATGCAAGAAATACATGTCGCGTGCAAGAAATCAGGCCCGCTTACATTCGTCCTATCCCTATAGCGTTTTCCCTACTAGTGATCACCTCTGAGCAAACCTTCCTTCTCCATTAGTTTCGATGTGATTAATCAATATTAATTTGGGAAAGAAAAGATGCTTTGACTCTTCGATTTCCTTGAGAATTTGGAGAGTTTGACATGTAATTTATCACCGGATTTATTCCTTGAACCAAAATGACGGAAAAGAGATGTCCATCCAAAGCCCTTATAGGGGAGACTTAGAATGTGGTTATTGCCCTCATCTTCTTCCCATACCAGATCAGTTCCTTCCATGAATCATGCTCCCAGAGGTAGTTGAGGTCGCGGTGGTGGTCGTAGCACGAACTTATCCCAACTATTGATTCAAGAAGAAGGTCCGCTGGAAGGAGGTGTAGTGCCGCACGGACACGACCATGGTCGAGGTAGAGGCCGCGGGGGACGATTGGGGCCATGGCGGAGGTTGAGGACGAGGCATCGGAGATGATTAGGGATTCTTTGATTCATAGGATTGGTATCAGAATCGTGTAGGATTTTGATCCTATAAGAATATTTCCTACACTAGTTGTTTGATTCGTAGGAACATATCCTGTAGGCACTAATCCTATAAGAATATTGTAGTCTAAATCCTAACGGAATAAAACATTAGGTCCTACCTCATAGAAAATTTTCTTTTGCAGAATCAAACACAGTTCATCTTTCTATAGGATTTAACTAGCATGGCATCTCAATCCTATGCTTTTCCTATTTCTATGATTTTCCTAACCTATGAATTAAAGGAGCCCTTAGGATCGTAGTTGTTCTTCTCCTTCATCATCATCCAAGGGGAGCGCCTTCGTCGACTTCATGTTCTTCGCCATCTTGCATGAAGATTTCCGGGAGCGGCTAAAATTCCTCGACAACTTCACACGATCCCTTGAAGGTCAAGAGCCACATCATGTATACCTGAAGGACTCCAATGTTGGCCAGAAGGTTTTGGAAGATGGGGGTGATGTTCGAATGAGAGGGGCACATGTTTCTCGCCACCGGCTAGGGGCGATTTGCCTTAACATACGGCTTGCATCATGGATTCTTCCCGATGTTCCACAGTCACGAGGCCCGAGGTTTACTGTCAGGATCTTCGACATGACGATGTGTTGCTGGTTGTACCACCCTGATAATGAAGATGAATCTTGACAATCTTCTTGTGTCTGGCTTGACGATGCAATCTGGGTAGGTGCCGCCTTGTGCCACCAAGCCACACCTGTCTTCGGTCTATTTGACTCCAATGTTCCTCTCCCCGCGGGCGAAACGTACAGAGCTTTCCAAATAGGCCGGTGTTCTCGCTCATGGCGAAGCTTTCCGGATCCCACTAATCGGGACCAGCTCGACGAAGTTCTTCGGGCCGACTCAAAGGTCCTAAGCCCCCCGAGTCGGTCCGCTTAGCTTTCTTGCAATTTCCCGCATCTCAAGTTTCGAGCTTTCATCTCCATGCATCATGAAATTCATGACGAGCAAGTTCATCCCCGACTCTGCAATTACCTCGTGGAGCATTTATGGGCGAGGAAAGGAAACACCCTTTAATGTGTGTCTTGAACTATTGGATTGCTTGTGTGAACTTCATTTTATTTGTTTTAATTATTGTAATAAACTATTTGATTTGGCACAAAATATTTAATTTATTGATTCAAATTATTTTAATAAATTATTTATTTAAATCGTGCAAGCATGCAAAAAAGTTAGCGTGACACTATAATTAATTATGAGAGAGATCATTGTGGTATCGTAGGTAGATACCGTATCATAGCAGTAGAACAAGAAAACTAATGCATATATTATATATGTAGATATCGTATCATAGCACGTGCAATTAAAAATATTAATATCAAATAGATCATAATTTTGCACTAAATTAAATTCTACAAATCAGCAAACATAATAAGGTAAATATATTACATGATATCATGTATTATAGAGATAGTATAATACGCTAATATCATATGCATACTATTATATGGTACTACCACTGTAAGTAGCCAAGGTCTGACTTTCTGCAATCAAAGTTTCTCGAAGAAAAAGAACTCTGCAGTATACATTTTGACCTGCGTACCCAAATCATTAACGGCCTAGCGGGCACTAGATGCCACTTCCAAGATGTGGTTTTATTTCTGTTTCCTCGAAGGTGTGATACTCTAGTCGTACGCACGTCAGCCGGTGGCTCCATTCCTCCATGATTCACTCTGTAGCCATGTTACCTTGTAGCTCTACACACCCTATACGAACTTAGTCGTCGTCGTCGTCGGGTGCAACTGCAACTGGCGGTCTGGCGCCGACTCGTCATTCTCACCTCATTTTGCCTCTCGGCCTACCTATAAATGCCCCGGCAATGTCCTCCCGTCCAGCCATCAAAACACAAACAGGAGTAGTACCACTCCGGCAAGCACCGATCCTACAAGTCTAAGGAGGTTCTCAATAGACCTCCAGTATGGCCGGTGTCACCACCACCAATGCGGTTGCCATTGTCGCAGTCCTCTCCCTGCTAGTGCTGTCCGTCTGTTCTGCAGAAGACTACGACACCTCCCTCGCCAAATCCTACAAGTCCGGCTGGCTCCCCGCCAAGGCCACCTGGTACGGCGCTCCTACCGGTGCCGGCCCCGATGACAACGGTACGCTCATATGAGATGACGGCACAATGTCTTGGTGCTTCACGCAGCGCAGCTCAGCAGTAATAACGCCGATCGATCTGTTTGCAGGTGGTGCTTGTGGCTTCAAGAACGTGAACAAGTACCCGTTCTCCGCCATGATTTCTTGCGGCAATGAGCCGCTCTTCCAGGGTGGCGCCGGCTGCGGCAGCTGCTACCAGGTTAGTTCGTAATTGCAGTACCATGCGTGGCGCCGACAATGTCAGTTTAGTTGGTCGATGCTAATCATTTTAATTACACTACATTGGTCAAACCCAAACCTGAGAGCATCTCCATTTAACGATATCGATCACCGTTAATTAGTGAAGGCCATGTGAGTGCAAGTACACACATCAATATGTTGACATTTTCTGCTTTCCTCTGTGTTTCAGATACGCTGCGTCAGAGCCAACAACCCTGCCTGCTCCGGCCAGCCTAGGACGGTCGTCATCACCGACATGAACTACTACCCCGTGGCCAGGTACCATTTCGACCTCAGCGGCACGGCGTTCGGCGCCATGGCTCTGGGAGGCCAGAACGACAAGCTCCGCCACGCCGGCATCATCGACATGCAGTTCAGGAGGGTGCCCTGCAACTTCCCGGGCATGAAGGTGACCTTCTTCATCCTGCCAGGGGCTAACCCCAACTACTTCCCGGTGGTGCCGGCGTACGGGAACCGGGACGGGGCCGTGGTGAAGATGGACGTCATGCGGAGCAGGAACGGCCGCCCGACGGGGAGCTGGGAGGCGATGTACCGTTCGTGGGGCACCGTCTTCCGGTTGGACACCAGGGAGCCGCTGCAGGGGCCATTATCCCTGCGCATCACCAGCGACTCCGGCATGACGCGCATCGCCAACAATATCATCCCCTATGGCTGGAAGGGCGGCAGCAGCTACTGGTCCAACATCCAGTTTTGAGTTACCTGCTTCTCGCATCGAGTTAATCGTTTCGGTATCATCTGATCGATTCCTATTTACGATGGATCGACGGATTTTAAGTTACTGCGTTGCCTACTGCCAGGCGTCTTTATTTGTGCGTCTTCCAGAATCCAGATGTGTACGTGCTTGTGAGCGTGTGTGTGCGTGTGTAAAAGGAGCTAGCTAGGCAAGTGGAGTAGCATCCATGTGCTACCCCGGCTTAGTGAATCCCGGCCTAAGGAGAGAAACATGCTTCTTTTCTTGTTTTATTGTATTTTGAAAATTATATGATCTATATACTATGGATGCAAATCAAATGTTTGTAAATGATGGGAGGGGGTGGCGGTGCACGGGAAAAAAGTGCTTCTCTCTCTCTCGCAACCTGGTCGCCTCCCATGCGGGCAACTAGGCTGTGCGGCCGACCCCCTTCCCCAACCCTCTCCCTCGACCCCTCCCCTCCGCTGTCACCAACATTCATCGCCGCGCAAGGCCTAGGCGGCACCGGCCGCAGCCCTGTGTTTCGTCCCTCGCGGTGGCTACCTTACGCGGGGCAGTGCCACACCTTCCAATTCAGCGATGGCAGGGTGGCATGCGGCCGCCCGGGTTGTGCACGCAGAGGTGGCACCATCGTTGGTGGCGATGGTGGCTAGTTTGAGCTCGGCTAGAGCCCTGCAGGCCCAGATTTAGGCCCTTTCGGACCGATCTGTGTTAGGGTGGGTCGGGCTCGCCCCGTCTAGCGGGTCTAGCCGGAACTATGGTGTCGATCAAGATGGTAGTGGTGGCGCTGGCCTACGTGTAGTAATGTGGCGGCAGGGACTTTACGAGCCCTATCGGAGCTTAGCCGGGCCTGCCTGACCTGGTATGTCCCTGCTGTCGTGTCCGGTCGGCACCTGGCGATGGCGGTGGAGGGTGTTCCCTAGGTGGTCGTGCTGCTGCCACCTTCTGGCTCCAATAGCCTGGTGTGCTCTTGTCGTTGTGTCTGGTCGACTGTCGTCTATGGCTGTGGAGGTTGCGCTCTCCCGCGTGGTTGTGGTACTACTGCCCTTGTCTAGCGTTGTCTCTTCTTAGTCCGATCGGTTTCGTAGATTTTTCCATGGTGAAACGACGATGGTGACTACAAGAACATGGTGGAGTATGTTGATGAGTGGAAAGATTGGTGTGGCGCTACGGATTGTCTGGAGATGTGGTTTTTTGGGGGGTCAGGAGAAATCCCTATATCTTGCCACCGATGCAGTGACGCTTGCTGGTGTCGTCATTTCTTCCTGAAGGGCATTGGATGTACCTCTTTCCCACTTCCTGTAGCGTAGCTACGGAAACCCTAAGATTATTTCGGGGATCGGTGTCTTCATCGTTCTTTCCTTCTTGGAGGTGTTGCGTAGTACGCGGCGATTCGGAGTGCTAGGATAGTAGTGGGAATACTCCGAAGGGCACGGCGGTTGCGAGTCATCTTCATTTAGGGGAACCACCAATTTCATCTTTTCTTTTCTTTTCTTCTCTCTTTTGTTTTTTGGGCTTGATTGTGTTGTTTTGTCCAGGAATGGTCTAGAAGTTGTATCGTGTTATTGCTATATTTATATAGCGGAGGGAAAGCGTGTTTTCACGAGGAGGAGGTGGCGGTGCAGAGAGGGAAGATAAACACTAGACATTATTATGTCCGTTATGACTAAGTCATATACAAGCGAGTATATCTTATTTACTACTACTAAATTGGAGTTGATGAAGGTGACAGTATGTCGCCCCTCTCCCCTTATCAAAACTTTTGAAAGATATAGATTTTGAACACAAGATTCAAGGTGCGTCGCCTTAATTATATCATTTGTAGATATATGAACATAAAAAATAGCAACGTCACGGGAGCATCGTTCCAACGTCTGTATCAAAATGATGCACGTAGACATCATTTGTCTGCAAAGTTCGAAGTATTAAGATTTGCAAATTCAAGTATCACTCAAAGTGGCAGAAAAAATCATCCATTTAAACAAAGAACACAAGTAGTAGACGTTTAGAATGTTGCCAGTCACCCTGACTAAATATAGCATGTACAACCGCCATCAGTCGATTAGACCCAGTATCTATAGGTCCCATCTTCTCGGCATAAAGGAGGTAAGTCCACATTATATATAGCATGTACAACATGCAAGAAATTTGGTTTTGCAACTTTGTAAAAAACTACTTTGTTTTGGAGAATTCCATGTTGCCTGCCAAACTAAAGCACACACTTTCACCTGAATTGGAGCTCGATCAGCTACTATATTTTCGTTAGTGTTTTAGAATAACTAATTGGAGTTGCATGATTGATATACTGTTGGAAAGCTAAACTTTGTGTCTTGATAGTTTATGAAATTTTATATTGTTTTAAGTTAATTTCGAATATACTAATTAGATTTTTCATGAATTTTACCATATTCGTACAGTACTTTGCTCGTGGTTTTCTAAACATTTATTCATACAGTAGTATCGGATTGCTACGGAAATTACAGAAAAATTTCTTCTTAAATCTTATTCGAAATTTTGTATAGATTAAAAATTAATTTCAATTTTTTTATGTAAAATGTGGACTAGGACCAGCCGGCAGCACCTCCTCTGCGCGGATTAACCAAATGTTTTTCTCCTTTTTATGTAAAATGTGAACTTTTAGGGCCAAGAAATATGTAAATTAAGTTTTTTTTTGCTCTAAAGTTTTTTTATTTTTGCGGTTGCCGGCGCTAGGTGCATTGCCATCCACAAATGGAGTTGGGCCGCTGACTTGTCAGCGGGCCACTACAAATAAATCGATTGAGACATTCTACGTATCCAAAATGCGATGAACCATTGGAGACACGCTAAGCTTCTTTTGTAACTGATTAATTTGCACTATTATTTATCTACGAAGAAGTCCTAGTTATTTTGTGCCGTTTATCATTTGAATCAGGATAAATTGTTGGAATTTTGCCTTAAGCCTTAGCTCATCATAGGCCAATACAAATTGTGAAATTCTCTTTGGCCCATTCATTTATGATAAAAGGGTGACTAAAGTTTAGTCCTAAATTGCTAGTTGAGAGACATGTGAAGTGGTTTATAAGGGTGTGTTATAGTCCCGATTAGTGAGTGAGAAAAGAAATATCCCTTGTGCACTCCTCTTCCTCCGCCGCATGCGCCACGTCACATCACGCCGCTGTTGCGGGAATTTCGCCAAGCTAAGGTAATCTCTTTGTTGTTCAGGAAATTAATCATGTTACTAATTATGCGACTACCTCCTTCTAGAACCTTATGCCGATGCCATCATCTTCCTCATCCCGTCCTTTGGCGTGCACCCACCAATAGGACAGTAGGCCTCCAGAACCCTGCCTCTCGTAGACCTGTATGGGTGAAGGGCAATCAGGTTTCTGGGAAGCACTTACTCTGGACTACTGGCAACAAGACGTCATTCGATGATGACTTCTTCCATGACGTCAACGACCTTTTCGCCAACCTCAACATGGGATACAACACCGACAATGCAGATGCCGCCGCTAAAGCCATTCCTGCTCACACTACATCTTAAGTGACTCTTCTATCTCTTTGTCAGATCTTGCTAGAGTTTCTATTTTTAGTGTTTGGAGTAGATGCGATAGGTTTGTCTTGTTTAGATGCTATATGTTCAACTACTATGTTAGTCGGCATGATTAGTTTTATTACTACCTCTATGATCATGCTATGTCAATTATTTGTTCGGATTAAATCATAAGGTAATTTGCTTATATATTCAACAATCAAAAGCCTGATTATAGGCAAATAAATTTCAAGTGGCGTTGCCGCTGGTACAATGTCATCTCTCTTTAATGGTTCGCACTATAATCGATGGCACATGATTCTAGTTCTCTGGTTTAGAAACCTGAACTGCTACAACGCCACTCGTGGCCAACCTGAGGGTGAGCTTTCTGCCGCTCAGGATCAAGCTTATAAAAAATCGATGCCATGTTTAAGGTGATTCTCTTTAGTGTTCTTGGGGACAACATTTTTGACACATATATGAAATTTGATCGACGCGTGGGATGCGCTAGAGGCAAAATTCAGGGTCTCGGACACTGGCACGGAGTTGTATGTCATTGAGCAATACTATGACTACATGATGACCGATGAGCACTTCGTTCTTGACAAAAGCTCACAAAATACACTCACTTGCCAAAGAAGTTGAGTAGTTTAAGTGTACCTTACCGGAGAAGTTTGTTGTTGTTGGAGGAACTTTGCTACTTCTTTGGAACATAAGAGACACAAGAGTTTTCCATTTCAGATCTCATTGGGTCTCTTCATGTGGACGAAAGGGCGAGAGCAAAGGACACACACGCTCAAGGCTTTGAGGGAGATTATAGTGTCAATGTGGTAAAGAAGAAAAACTTCCAATCCCACAAGTTCAGGAACAAAAACAAATCAGAAGGTAAAGGCAAGTTTTATGGCTAGAACAAGGCCTCACACTCAACCAACTTCAAGAGGAAGAGTGGTAAGAATAAAGGGCTTGCTACATCTGTGGTGATCCTGATCATTGGGATCCTAACTGCCAAAATCTCTATGAGAAGCGTAGGAACAGCGGCAAGACTGCAAATATTGTTGTTGGTGGTGATACTGAGATGAAGGGCGCGAGGTACAATATTTTTCCTATTATCCTTTTAGTATATAACTCTCCTGATTGGTGGATAGACACGATGCCAACACATGTATGTTCTGATATTTCCATATTTTCTTCTTATCAGGTCGCATGGACTTCCTCCATGCTTATGGAAAATGGCTCATGTGCTTCTGTTCATGTTGTTTGTACGATAAATATGAAGTTTTCTTCGGGGAAGACGTCCAGCTCAAGAATGGGTAGCACGTTCCCTCCATCAAGAGTTCCAAGTGTCAAGTGTTGATGACGTCGCAACTCCAAGTGCAGTGTGTTGTGGTGAGCGAAGAATTTCCCCCACAAGGGCGACTCGAGGGTTTATATCGAACTCTCGGGGAATTGGGAAAGAGTTTTCTATTTCCTCTTCTTCTAGCAATTCTGCAGAGTAAAATAATGTCTTATGTCCACAACCCACCGTGTTATTTTCAAGCACATGCTTTTGTATTAGTAATAGTAAATAAAAGATGTGACAAAAATAAAGTAAACTAAACAAATAAAGCAAACTAAGTAAAAGCAGTAAAGAGATAGTTGTTTTTGGGTTTTGTGTGTAATTAAGTGAACTAAATATTTTTGTATTTTTGGATTAAAATATTGCTGCAAATAGAGAGTAAGATAAAGTCAATGGAAATTTGTTTCTAATGATTAAAATTAGACCGGGGTTCATGGGTTCACTTGTCTACTCTCTGTTTAAAATTGTAGTTGATAATATCAATTCATCAATGAGATAATATTGGTGGAACTTCAAATGTGTTTGATAAGCATTCATATGAGCATTAAGTACTAACATAGAGATGATGCAACACATATCTCTTACACTCCACAAGAAATGGAAAAATCCATGCAATATGCTATTTAGAATTAATAGAGCATAGCCATAAGTAGTTTGACATGATATTTTAATATCAAATATGCTACCTTGAACAAACAAGATCATCACTTTTTTCATGTGACGAACATAGCACATGCATTCAGTTTATCTCTAGTGAGGTAACAAAGGAAAAGGCAAAACCATCATAGATTATGCATTTGTTCTCACTATCCAGCCACTAAAATCATGCTACTCCATCTAACACACACATCTCCCCACACATGTTCTTGCATATAAGTTCGATCAAAACCAATACTTAAGAACGGGGTACATAATATGCATTTATCAATACATCTTACACATAATAGATTCCACTCTCATATCACAATATCATAGAATAAAGATCCACCACGTAGAAATTACATATATGACCATAATCATGTGGGGCAGCTCATATGGTACGAAGATCATGAACAACAAGAGAGAAGTACATCAAGCTACTGCCACAAACCCATAGTACATAGGTGGACTACTCCCCCTTTAACATGGTGTTGATGATCCAGGAAGACGTTGGAGAAGGTGGAGATCCCTCCGGCAGCGGCTCTGGCGGAGTTTCCCCCTCCAATCTTTCCTGTTGTAGCCTCTGTTTTCATGTTTCGGTTGTTTTGTGGCGCTCTCCTAGAGGAAACCCTGGGGTCATATATGGGGTTTTTAGGTCAAAAGAAGTATGTGGACGCAAGATTGAAGCGAATCAGATGGTCTAGGGGGAGAGAGGCATGGTCCCCCCTCCCTATAGGGCGCGCCACCTCTGCTCTCTTGGGCCTCCAGGCCTTCCAGGTGAGGTCCAAGTGCTCTAGTTGTTTCTTATGATGAAATATTAGCATCCCGGAAATTCTAGATCAATTTGACTCAGTATAGGTCCCTGAAAAAGAAAAATACGCACAACATGGTTTTGTTGTCTTGCAGGGTTATAATCCAAATAAAGGAGATCATTGGTAAATCCCCATAAATCAGTATAAAACATGGAAATGACATCATATATGTTGCAAATATGTGGGAATATGTGTTAACAAAGTGCAATGTTCATGTATGCATTTTACATGCATCAAGTGTGTGTGCAAGCTTAGCAACCTTGGAATTCTCACAAGACTGCTAAGGTAAGAGAATTGGTACCGCTAGAACTCACACATTAAAATCTCTGTGAAATGAATGGCGAGTTGAAAAATGGTGGAAAGAGATAATTCATGAATTTTATTCATGAATCAAAAGTCTTTACTATTATGTGTACCTTCTGAAACCTAAATATGAAGCTTTTAATCACTTCAAAATCTATAAAGATAAAGAAGAAACCCAACTTGAATGTGAGATTAAACGTCTTAGGTCTGATCGTGGTGGAGAGTATTTTTCCAATACGTTTCATTCCTTTTGTTTGGAGTATGGTATTATCCATGAGAGGACGCCTCCCTACTCACCTCAGTAATATGGGGTGTCTGAAATAAACAACAATACTCTAACTGATTTGTTTAACATCATGTTAGATACATCGGGTCTATCCAAGGTACGGTGGAGGGAAGCGATAAAGACCATATGTCATGTCCTAGACCGTGTTCCCACAAAGAACAAAACCATTTCTCCATTTGAGGAATGTGAACGGAAAAGGTAAAACTCTCTTACTTACAGATTTGGGGTTGTTTGGCGGAAAATGAATGTGTCAATACCTAAGAAGCGTAATCTTGGACCAAAAACCATTGATTGTGTTTTTCTAGGATATACGTTTCGTAGCATTGGCTATAGAATTTTTATAGTGAAATCTAAGGTATCCGACATGCATGTGTGGCTCCCAAAGTGCATGACATCAGTTATAGTATTTTTCAATAAGAAAGGTTGTCGAACCCACGAGGAGCTGAAGGTATTGGTTAGTAAGTTTGATAAGTACAAAAATAAAAGGGTTCAGTGGTTTTGGTGTTTTGGGTTTGTAGTTTTCAATAAAATAAAGTATTGAAAGTAAATAGCAACAAATAATGCTATCAAAGAGAGAAATCCCATTCCTCTATGCAGCAAGAGGACAAGCTCAAGTGTGTGTGTGTGAACTTATATGTGACAAGCGTTCCCAAGTTTCATTCCTTTATAGCAGAGCCTAAATTAGGTGCAGCCATAGATATGAGAAAATACACCCTTTATGATGGGTCCTAACTAGAACCATTTTCATGAGAAAGTATAGGAATCATTAAGACATAAATGCCCCACCATAGCATTCGGTTCATGGGTCCCAGACATAAATCCCTCTAATGAAACTTAAAGATTGGAAGACAGTTTCTATCATTCCGTCCCTTCCAACCCTCATCATTACATCATAGTGCAACCTTTTGAGCCCATATAGTGATGTAATATGCAGTTGGTGTTCGCATAAAACCATCATATAATGACATAAAAGATAAAAACTTGACCAAATACTCATTGCATATTATATGGGGATATGGGGAATATGGGGATCTAATCACAAGTGACAAACACGGTATAGATCATATGCATATGGATTACAACCAAATCTTAAAATATAATATCTCCACCCAATAAAGACAAGTTGCCAATCACAAACATGCAAACATCACTTAAACAATATCCGGGGTTCATTAAATCATAAACGATGAGGGGGTGAAGTGGATCATGGAAATGGAGATGGTGATGGTGATGAAATGGTGCTGACGGGGATGTTGATGGTGATGCCTCCCCCTACTCCAAGGAGGAGTGGTGATGACGATGTCGTCGATTTCCCCCTCACTGGAGGCTCCGGTGCTGCAGGATCTTCCCTCTCCCGGAGTAGGAGAGAACTTTTGCCTCCGCCACCACCTCCGCAAATCTTAGGAAAAATATTGCATGGGTTCTCTAGCGAGATAGAGTCGTCTGTAAAAAAGATGGGCCGAGATGATGCTCGAGGCCCAAACGAGCCTGGGTTGCGTGCCCAGCTGAGGGGGCACACCACCTGGTCTCGTTTAGCCCTCATGCCCCCCTCTCGTGCTTCTTTGGCCCACGGTCTTTGTCTTGGTGAAAAAATGATCAGGTATATTCCTTTGATTGTTAGGCGTCCATAAGGTCCCTGAAAGAGCAAAATACGAAAAAGGAGGTTTTCTGCCACCCAGAAATTAAATACCAATGGAGGGGACTTTGTAGGAAAGTCCCATAAATCAACTAAAAAGGCATAAATAATGATGGATCATCGCAAGTATCATTCATAACTAACCATATAAGTCACTATACTTATGATGTAAAATGTACGTATCAGCATGTTGGTACAATCTGGAGTCAAATGATGGGACTTTCTTGGAGAGGGCGTCTTTCCTTTGAAAGACACGTCTAGCTCATCAAATCGGGAGATGCCTAGTTCATCCAGTCAAGAGTTAGTTATAATTTCTGAATCTACCATTATGATAGAACAATATGATAGTCCTTTGGAGGACGACATTGAACCTCCTAAAAGGAGCAAGAGACTGAGAACTGCAAAGTCCTTTGATGATGATTTCATTGTGTACCTCGCGGATCACACTCACACTTATTTTTCAGAACCCTATGCATCTCAGGATGCTGACTACTGGAAGGAATTAGTTCGTAGCAAGATGGATTCCATCTTAGATAATGCAACTTAAAAGATTAATGATCGTTCTTATGGGTTCAAACATGTAGGATGTAAATTGGTGTTCAAGCAAAAGCTTGGACTCTATGGTACTATTGAAAAGTACAAGTCACGACTTGTGTCTAGGGGTTATACCCAAAAATATGGTGAAGACTTCTTTGATGCATACTCACCTGTATCTCGACTGATCCCTATTCGAGTATTGCTTTCCTTGTCTACCGCACATGGTATTCTTGTTTATCAAATGGACATGAAGATAACTTTCCTAAACGGGGAGATCGATGAAGTAATTTATATAGAGCAGCCTAATGGATTTATAGTAGATGGTCAAGAAAGAAAGGTGTGTAAGTTATTGAAGTCTTTGTATGGTCTTAAGCAAGCACCTAAGTAGTGGAATGAGAAATTCGCTTTGTTGTAAACGAAGGTGACAAGTGCTGTATACTATTGCCATGGTGGGGCGAGTGTGTTATCCTTTGTCTCTATGTTGATGACATATTGATATCTGGGACCAGCCTATCTTTTATTAAGGAGGTCCAAGAGTTTCTATCTCATTGTTTTGAGATGAAGGTCTTAGAAGTAGCTAATGTAATCTTAAACATAAAGCTTCACAAGGACGACAATGGTGGGATTACATTGCTTCAGTACAATTATGTGGAAAACATATTGAGTCATTTTGGGTATAGCAACTTCAAGTCTTCTCCAACTCCTTATGATCCCGGAGTGCTAATTCAAAATAATAGAAAAATTCTTAGATATCAATTGAGACATTCTTAGATCATTTGCTCACTTATTTAATTAGCCAACGCCACAAGGCCTACCATCTCTTTTGCTGTAAGGAAACTCGGTTGATTTGTATCAAATCCTACATATGTTCATTTGCATGCTCTTGAGAAAGTTTTGCGATATTTGAAAGGCGCTACGAGCTATGGTAATCACTATACTTGGTATCCAAGGATACTTGACTGATATAGTGACCCAAAGTGGATTTAATTTCTGATTCTGATGAGACTAAGGTCACGAGTGGTTATTTACTTACTCTTCGTGGTGGTGTTGTTTCCTGAAAGTTTTGCAAGCAGACCATCTTACAGACATCAACAATGCAAGGAGAACTCACAGCAATAGACAATGCTACCACTATTGAAGTAGAGTGGATTCGTAAGCTCTTGATGGACATATGTGTGATTGAGAAGCCAACAACCGCTATTATGAAGTCATCAAGGCATGTGAAGAGAATATTGAAATCTGTTGAGAAAATGAGAAACTCTAAAGTTATTGCGTTGGATTATATTCAAATGTCTAGAAACTCGGCAGATCCCTTCATAAAGGGTCTATCATGCAATGTGATAGAGAACGCATCGAGTGATATGGGTTTGACACCCACACTATGAGTTACCCATAGTGGTAAACCACTCTATGTGATGGGAGATGCCGTGAATAAGAGTTGCGAGACAAGCTGTTTGTCAGCTAGGAGGAGAGTATCACACATTGAATTTACCTCTTCATGAAGATGCAATACTCTCCTAATCTGCACGGCAGGTTGATATTTATCTTAGTGTGCTCTACGTGTCTTAAATAAGCAAAAATGTTGTCCTGCAGAACGTCTTCTCATGAACACACCTATATGAGTTTGATTGTCAAACGTCGCATTCCGTGAGAGTTGGGTCTCTCAAATAAACTCATGAAGGGCCCAGGGGTATGACGGATAAGCTTCACACCGCGGGGCAGCCCCGAGTTAGCCCATTAACGGTCTAGAATTTGTGTGAAGTTAGTGCGCAGAAAAGTTGTAGTTCAAGGCATAATCCACCATTCCAATTCCAAACTAGTGTAATATAAAAATTCTTGGTACAAATTCAACTTAGCAGTCTCCACCATGCACCAATATATAAACAATGTTCTGGAATAATGATATTCAATGTGCCAATGAGACTTTGTGGGGGTTACTGGAATTTTACCTCGGGCCTTAGCACATAGCCCAATACAAATTCTGAAATTCTCTTTAGCCTATTTCATGTATGGCAAGAGGTAGGACTAAAGTTTAGCCTCATTGAGAGAGATGTGGTCATTTATATGGGTGGTTGTTGTAGTCCTTGTAAGTAAATGAGAAGAGAGAGAGAGAGAGAGCCCTCGTGCACTCCTCCTCCGCCACCACCCGGCTCGTCACGACGCGACGTGGGTTGCAAGAATCTCGTTGAGCCAAGCTTATATTTTTGTTGTTCAAGAAATTAATCGTTATATTAATTACTAGTCACTAATGGATGCGTTAACGCAGCCATTTTGTTGTGAATTTTCTAGATCGTGGTTGTGCTGACTCGGGCGTGGGTTGCGCCCCACAACCTTCCCGAACCCCACTATATAAACTCGGATGCAAACCCTAGCCTACACGAGACATATGAGACTGCCTCCTTCCAAAACCTCGCGCCGCTGTCATGATTTTCCTCATCCCATCCTTCGTTGTGCACCGATCGATGGGACAGTACGCCTCGGAACCCCGGCTCTCGTAGACCTTTACTTGTACGTGTGAGGGGCCGGCGATCAGGTTTTGTGGAGCGCTTACACGTGACTACTCGCAACATGACATCGTCGGACGACGAGTTCCGCAACAACGACTTCTTCCTGGACATTAATGACCTCTTCGGCAACCTCAACATGGGCACCGACGCTAATGATGCCGCCGTCAACGCCGCTGCTGCTCACGCTGCACCGTATGTGACTCTTCTATCTCTCTGTCATGCATATCTTGCTAGAGTTTTCAGTTCTACTGTTTGAAGTAGATGCGATAATTTTTTCTTGTTTAGATGGCATATGTTCATCTACTCTGTTAGTCTACATGATTATTTTTATTAGTGACTCCATGATCATGCTAGGTCAATTTTTAGTTCGGATTAAATCATACAGGAATTTGTTTATATTTTCAACATAAATAGCGTGGCCCGTGATCTTGAGGCACATAATGAAGGTCTGACTTTGTGGAATCAAGTTTCTCAAGAAAAAGGAAATCTACAGTAAGCATTTGTCTTGTGCACCCACATCATTTTTTCGATAAAGGAGCAATAGCCCCAGCCTCTGCATCAATTGATGCACACGGCCTTTTATTAAACATATAAAGTATCAAGTATCAAGTAACAAGTACGAAAGAAAGAAAAACAATCATGGGTCCGTCATGGTTGCCACATAAACCAACCAACGGAACAGCAAACATCTAAATAGGCTAGCCATACTCTATCATATTAATGTGTCGCCACCCAGTAGCCCGGTAATAGAAGTCCTGAGTAAGCACCAGCAGTCTGTTGCAACCAGTATCCATATCCTTGCGCTGCTCCTCCGGTAGCAGGAAAGCCCATAACTGTATCCAATGCACAGCTCGAAGAATGACCTGCAAAAAGTTAGTACCCTTTTGATTATTAAAAATCATATCATTTCTAGTATTCCATATTGCCCAACATATAGCAGATATACCAATCCTAATTTTCTGCTTATCTTTCTTCGGAACTCCATACAACCAGTTCCCAAACATATTATTAATACTAGTTGGTGGCGGAATATTATAAGCAAAGTAAATCATCCGCCAAATAATAGTAGCAAAGGGGCATGTAAGAAACAAATGATGGACCGTTTCATTAGTACTACAGAAACAACACTTTTGAGATCCTGTCCACCTACGTTTTGCCAAATTGTCCTTAGTAAGTAAGACCTTATTATTAAGAAACCACATGAAGATTTTTATTTTTAAAGGGATCTTGAGTTTCCATAAATATTTGCGTAAGAATCTAGTATGACCATTCATATAATCAAGATACATAGACTTAACAGTGAACATTCCGGAATCTGTAAGCTTCCATATAAACTTATCAGGTTCATCTGTGAGATTAATGGTAATAAGTCGTTGACACAAATGCAACCATTCCATATATTTATGGTCATTAAGGCCTCTCCTAAAAGTAATGTTCAACGGATTTTGAGCCAACACTGTGGAAACCAGAACATCTCTATGTTGTGCAATATTGTAAAGAGAGGGATATTGTTGTGATAAAGGAACATCCCCTAGCCACACATCCTCCCAAAAGCGCACCGAACTACCATCACCAACATTGAAAAATCCTCTACTGAAAAAATCAGATTTAACTTTCATAAGACCTTTCCAAAAAGGCGAATCCGTTGGTTTCGCCTCAACTTATGATAGAGTTTTAGAATGTAAATACTTGTTGTGCAAAATTTGTTGCCACATACCCTCTTCAGTTAAAAGTTTGTAAAGCCATTTACTCAGTAAGCATTTGTTCTTTAATTCCAGAACTTCGATACCCAAACCTCCCTGATCCTTCGGTCTACATATTATATTCCATTTAGATAGTCTATATCTTTTCTTTTTCTCATCAGATTGCCAGAAGAAATTAGATCTATAAAAATCTAGTCTTTTTCGAACCCCCACCGGAATCTCCATGAAGGATAACATAAACATTGATAGACTTGTTAAGACCGAATTGATGAGAACTAACCTATCCCCATAAGAAAGCATTTTACTACGCCAGCATCCTAATTTTGAAGCAAAACGACTTTCAACCGGATTCCATTCAGCATTCCTCAAAATTCGATGATGAATAGGTATACCCAAATATTTAAAAGGTAAAGCGCCCGCTTCACAACCAAAAATCTGCATATATTGTTGTTCAATATCCTTTGCTTTACCAAAACAGAATATCTCACTTTTATGAAAATTAATTTTCAGACCAGAGAGCTGCTCAAAAATACATAGAATTAATTTCATATTTAGTGCTTTGACAATATCATGTTCCATGAATAAAATTGTGTCATCAGCATATTGTAGGATAGAAATTCCCCCCTCGACTAAATGAGGTAAAAGACCCCCAATCTGACCCGCTTCCTTAGCCCTTGCAATAATAATAGCTAGCATATCCGCCACAATGTTAAAAAGAATTGGAGATAAAGGATCACCCTGTCTCAAACCTTTCCTAGTTTGGAAATTATGTCCGATATCATCATTCACCCTAATCCCCACACTTCCACCTTGCACATATTGTCTAATTCGATCACACCAGATTTCATCAAACCCTTTCATACGCAAGACTTGTTGTAAAAATGGCCATTTAACTTTATCATATGCCTTCTCAAAATCAATTTTGAAGAGCACACCATCTAATTTTTTCCTATGCAGTTCATGAATGGACTCATGAAGCACAACCACTCCCTCCAAAATATGTCTGCCCGGCATGAATGCAGTCTGAGTAGGTTTGATCACATTATGAGCAACCTCCGAAATACGGATAGTAGCCACTTTAGTAAAGATCTTAAAAATCACATTAAGTAAACAAATAGGACGGTACTGTTGTATTTGTGTCGCATTATCTTTTTTTGGAAGCAGAGTAATAACCCCAAAATTAAGCCTATGTAACGGTAACTCTCCTCTCTGGAAGGACATAAAAAGCGCCATTAAATCCAATTTTATTACTTCCCAAAAGGTTTGATAAAACTCCGCCGGAAACCCATCAGGCCCCGGCGCTTTATTATGTTTCATCTGTGAGATCGCCTCATAAACTTCCTCGAGAGAGTAATCTTTGATCAGAAGTTCATTTTCAGCCGCAGAAACTTGAGGAATATCATCAACTCTATCCTCCACCATTAGTATGGAATTGTGTTGCGGCTCACCAAAAAGTTTTTTGTAATATTCAGTAATGTAAGTTTTTAGGTTATCATCCCCAACAATTGTACCCTCGTCCTGTTCTAATTGAAAAATCTTCTTCTTCCTATGCTTCCCATTAGCAATTAAGTGAAAATATTTTGTATTATCACCCCCTTCCTGTACATACTTAACCTTGGCTCGTTGTGCCCATTTTGTTTCCTCCGCCCTTCTAAGTTTGTTCAACTTATCATTAGCCAATTTCAACTCATCCCTTTCAACATTAGATAGCGGACAAGTTTCCGCTTTAATATCCAGGAAATCAATAATTTGAAGTAACCTCTCCTTTTCTAGTTTATATTTTCCACTAAGATTTTTCGCCCATCCCCTTAAGAATCTTCGTAGGTGTCTAATCTTTTTTTGCCAAGTGTCTATTGGTGATACCCCCATTGGAGCTGCAACCCACTCAGCTGCCACCAAATCATAGAATCCGTCTTGTTGCAACCAAGACAACTCAAAAGAGAAACGAGCTTTGTTTCCTAAATGTGCATGGTTTCCTGAATCAATAAGAAGAGGTGTGTGATCAGACCCCGACCGAGATAACGCCCTAACCGACACCAATGGAAATTTTTGTTCCCACTCCACACTAGCAAGCACACGATCCAGCTTTTCATAAGTAGGGGTCACTCGACGACTAGCCCACGTATATTGACGGCCCGAGAGAGCAATTTCTTTCAAATTTAAACTTTCAATAATGGCATTAAAAATGAAGGGCCATCGAGGATTATAATTATCATTACTTTTATCCTCGGGTTTTCGAAGTATATTGAAATCACCAGCAAGAAGTAACGGCAGAGTCTCGGCCTCACATATCCGCACCAACTCAGACAAGAAAGCATGTTTAAGAGAATCCTGTGCAGCTCCATACACTGGTACCAAAACCCACTCAAAACCATCAATTTTTGATTTTAAAGATAATTTGACACAGAATTCACCATTAACTACTGTATTAACTTTCAAAGTGTTAGTATTAATGCCGACCAAAATACCTCCCGACCGGCCCTGAGGTGGCAAACAGAACCAACTAAACTCCTTCCCACAAGATAAGTCTCTAAGGAAAGGAACAAGAAATTTGATCTTCCTGTTTCCAAAAGCGCTATATAGTCTAACCGATATTCCCTAATAGCTTCTTTGACAAACAGGTGTTTTCCCGGATCACCAAAACCTTCACTATTCCAAGTTAAACCACACAGAGAATTCATCGCCATCTAACTATATTTTTTATTTCTGATTCTGTTACTTCGTCTAACCTTAGTCTTATCATAAGACTTTTTCTTTCTATTACATCTTATCTTATTTGTTACAGTGGATGCACAAGGCAAATCAGTATCTAATAGAAAATCCTCATCATCTAGATCTCCAACTAAATCAGACGCACGTGAGACAATAAGACAAGGCAATTGTTCCGCACTTTTATCTAACACAGACTCATTCTTTTTTAGGATCGTTAGTGTCCTTTGGAATTCATTCTCTTTAATTATATGCGCCGCATTAATTTGCGCTGTAAAAGAACTACCCATAGAGACTCCCAAAACAGTAGCATTATGGATAATCTGTTCATCTGAAAAATTAAGTAACGAGTGTGGCTGAGAGATACCTTGTGCAAAGCTTTCATTACGCCTTTGAGCCAGTAGCATAGCTTTTTCTAGCTGAGTCGCATCAGCATTTGGTTGCGCTCTAAGTCTTCCACTTGACCGAATACCTTTTGCCTCTTGTGATTTAATGCCTCCATACGCAATCACCTCATCAGAAAATAAAGCTGGAGATACCGGCGTGGTCATTATACCCGGTGTGGTACTCATCTTGGTAGCCAAGCCTGCCTGTGATACAAAAGAATTTGAACATGCTGTACCAGAATCATTCTCAAGTGAAACAGAAGATAGAACAACATTATCACTAACCATATCCTTAACCGGCAATGGCAAGGTAGAAACAGTTGTATTCGTCGTAGAATTCCGTTTTGGTGTTACCGTATGCACATACGTACGCTTTGAAGTACCCAGAGGCGAACTGGTAAGGCCCTTTGTTGCATTAACCAGCGATGAAGATATAGGCGTCGAGGACAAAACCCGCGCCGTCGACGAGGAGACCGCCCGAGGCATGGACGACGCGGTGCTGCATGCGCCATTCGCCGCGCTGATCGGCGTCTCAGTCGACGCACCGACGTCCCCCCTGCATGCGCCATGCACAGCTCCTCCCGATGCCCCGATCGACGTCTGCTGTGTGCATGTGTCAGGCACACACACAACAATCTCCTTCCCTTGTGGCGCTCGCTGTGTGCATGTGCCATGCACACACACAGCGGCCTCCACCACCCTCTGATCAACAAGATTAATCCTGCGGCTGCCTTGTTCATCATACATAAGATTAGCCTCCAGTTCATCAACACTGGTCTCAGCCGGGTACAAGGAGTCACCATTCCCATCACACAAGTCCAGGTCCGCCGCAGCACTAAAAAACGGTTCAAGCCATTTAGGATTCGAATCAACCAAATCACAAACTGAAGATGTAAAAGCATTATCATACCTAGGTGTAGCATGCACAATCAAATTCTCATTATTTTGAGCCCCTTTAAATGGAGAAACAGCAATAGATGTACCAGCAGAGGGATCCGGATGAGATGGTTCATAATCAGAATCTTTGCTTTCCTCCTCATTCTTCTTCCTCTTGACTTCTCTGTCGATATCATCACCAGAGTTCTTAGTAGGGCCATCATGGTCCATGTCATCATCCTTATGCATATCTTCAGACACACCATCGTCAACTGTTGTTGGAGCCCTTAAGCCCTCCACTTCAAAACTGAGTCGGAAGAAATCATTACGAATCTTGACATCAAGGCTAGTGGGAATAAGAGCAGGATCCAAACAACTTATGCGGATTCGCAAAACATTATTTGCCCTTGTGTAAGGTATATCAATATCTGTAGTCTCACCAAAAATATCACCAAAAGCCCATAAAGCTACAATCTCATCAAGAGCAAAAGGAGGAAAACCATGCACTCTGACCCACACCTCTTCTGCCGTCCAAACAGGTTCTACATCTTTTCTCCAAAAATCAAAGGACAAAGTAATTTGTGATTTCGGTACACAAAATTTGCCAAAATGCTGAGCCTTAACCAAGTCACTTCTACTTGGAAAGTTGACCCTGAATACATTATCTTCCATTTGCTGAACATCCCATTGGTACTGATCATCGTGCATCGAAACTGCAACCGTGCTATTAATTCAGGTATGGTCATGATCCCTCCTTCAACAGCCACCTTACCCAACCTAGTGTTCTCAACACGAGGCCGAACATCACCGAGACAGTGGTATCTTCCAAAAGTTAAATCTACATGTCCAACCCCATAAACAGCAATTCTTGGTCTTGGAGCACGCAAAGTAGGGCAGTCTCTAGTTGCATGATCAGCACTCGACAAACATCACATAAAACTGCTATACAATCATTGATACAATGCCCAGTTTTGTGGCACCGAAAACACTCCGGGCCTTTCTTTTTTGCCGCAGCAGCCAAAGCCAAATCAGAGGTCATATTTGGCACAGTATTCTGCGAGAGCCCAGCCCCTGTATTTCTTTCTGCCGGAGCCCCTCCTTGTACCAGTACCCCAACAGTATTAGTACCAAAAGTGCGAGAAACCTCAGAAGGCCTTGCTACCTGCGTCTGTCTCACTGTGGGTGTAACCCGCCCAGATTCTCGAGCAATTGGCAAAGCAGCATCATGAGGAACTGAATCAGAACTAGAAGTAGCAAGTATCTGTTTAGCAAAAGCTTCAGCTGCTTCCTTAACTATGCGTCTTTGGGCATCATTGAGACCACTAAGATCAGGACCATCCCTAGGCGGATCATCCCGCCGAACATAAGTGTTAGAAGGACGGCGATTAAAGTTATTACCTCCGAAACTGCGGTTGTACCCTCTGTTAAAACTTTGCTGATTCCTGAAGCCGCCCCCAGCATTATTGGGCGCCCATGACCAGCCCGAAAAATACCATCACCGAAGACATCGTTGGAGCGTTCCGCCCCAGCACCATAGTTCCCTCCATGTCCGGCATAACCACTTGGGCCGCCCTGCTCGAAACTGGATCTACCGCCTTGCGGCGGACCAGTTCCACCCCCTTCCCACCTCCCATTTCCACGGCCTCCCCTCGTCGGATTACCTCCACCGCGATTCATGACGGCGGCGACAGCAGGAACGAGCGGAGGAATACGTGGTGCGGGACAGAAAGGGGACTTACCGAAACCTAGCCTACACGGTTGACCACGATCAAAACGAGTCACGCGTGTAGGCGCACGAGACGCGATCACCCGTTCCGGGCCCATACTGCCCTTTCCTGGAACATGGCAAATCGGCTCGTCATCGTATGCGCAAGCAATGGCCCGGCCCAACTCAAAAACAGGATGTTCAAAATTCGAATTTTCCTTGTGCTGAATCTGAGATGGCACATACGTCGCCGACCATCTCTGCCGGCGATGCACACTGTGATCTAATGTCCACCTGTTTTTCACTGGCCCTGTCCTCCGAAACCGTCGCCGTCTCCGCTGAACAAGCACCCACTCAGCAGCATCAAAATTTTCGAGCAAGAAGGTCGATGGCGACATAATCGGCGTTGGAAACCTTGGTCTCCTCACCGTCGATCCGGAATCCTGGACAGGCACAGCAGAAACTGAATTGAAATACTCACCTGATCCGAGCGTGATCGCCGCTAATCTCTGTCTCCTCTTCTTCTCTTCACGTCGCCGTAGCGAAGCAGTAGCCGCCTCCTCCATCGTGCATCCTTCCGATGCAGGCGAGCAGGCGTAGTAACGTGTAGTCTCAAAGGCTGCAGGGTCATCCTCAACGTCGCCGGTCGCCGAGTCCTCGTCGCCGGCAAGCGCCCAGAACCGCCCAAACGTCGCCTCTAACGGCTCTCCGCCTATTACGGACGAGTCCATCTCGGTCCAGCATGTTAGCATGTGGTTGATTGATCTTAAAATGACCGCTCCAGCGTGCACCCACATCATTAGCGGGCAATCGATGTCACTTGCAAGATGTGGTTTAATAGTCGTACGCACGTAAACCGGTGCCTCCATTCCTCCATGATTCCCTCCGTAGCCATGTTACTTCGTTGCTCTACACACGCCATACGAGCTTATTAGTCGTCGTCGTCGTCGGGTGCAACTGCAACTGGTGCCGACTCGTCGTTCTCACCTCATTTTGCCTCTTGGCCCTGCCTATAAATGCCCCGGCAATGTCTTCCCGTCCAGCCATCAAAACACAAACAGGAGTAGTACCACTCCAGCAAGTACCGATCCTAGAAGTCTAAGGAGGTTCGTAGACCTCTAGTGCCAATATGGCTGGTGTCACCACCAATGCCGTTGCTGTTGCCATTGTCGCACTCCTCTCCGTGCTCGTGACGTCCGTCCGTTCTGCGGAGAACTACGACACCTCCCTCGCCAAATCCTACAGCTCCGGCTGGCTCGCCGCCAAGGCCACCTGGTACGGCCCACCCACCGGCGCCGGGCCCGAAGACAACGGTAAGCTCATATGCGACGGCGGCGCAATGTTTTGTTGCAGCACGCAGCGCAACCCTGTAGTAATAATGCCGCTCGATCTGTTTTCAGGTGGTGCTTGCGGCTTCAAGAACGCGAACAAGTACCCCTTCTCCTCCATGACGTCCTGCGGCAATGAACCTCTCTTCCAGGACGGCGCCGGATGCGGCAGCTGCTACCAGGTTAGGAGGACGTAGTGCATTAATTGCAGTACCATGTGTGGCGCCGACAATGTCAGTTAAATTGGTTGATGCAATCATTTTAATTACATTGGTCAAACGCAAACCTGACAAGGGATCTCCATTTTACGATATCGATGACCGTTAATTGCATGTGACTGCAAGCTGTACACACACATCGAAACGTTGACATTTTCTTCTTTAATCTTTGTTCCAGATACGCTGCCTCAAAAACAACAACCCTGCCTGCTCCGGCGAGCCTAGGACGGTGGTCATCACCGACATGAACTACTACCCCGTCGCAAGGTACCATTTTGATCTGAGCGGCACGGCGTTCGGCGCCATGGCGTTCGGTGGCCAGAACGATCAGCTCCGCCACGCCGGCATCATCGACATGCAGTTCAGGAGGGTGCCCTGCAACTTCCCGGGAATGAAGGTGACCTTCTTCGTCCTGCCGGGGGCCAACCCCAACTACCTCCCGGTGGTGCCGGCGTACGCGAACGGGGACGGGGCCGTGGTGAAGATGGACGTCATGCGGAGCAGGAACGGACGCCCGACGGGGAGCTGGGAGTCGATGTACCGCTCCTGGGGCACCGTCTTTCGGTTGGACACCAGGGAGCCGCTGCAAGGCCCATTATCCCTGCGCATCACCAGTGACACCGGCAAGTCGCGCGTGGCCAACAATATCATCCCCTATGGCTGGGCGGGCGGCAGAAGCTACTGGTCCGACGTCCAGTTTTGACTTACCTGCTCTTCTCGGATCGAATTAATCGTTCCGGTGGCATCTGATCGATCCCTATTTACGATGGATCGAAGGATTTTAAGTTATTGCGTACTGCCAGGCGTCGTTATTTGTGCGTCTTCCAGATGTGTGCTTATGTGTGTGTGTCTGTGTGTAAAATTAAGGAGCTTAGCTGGGCAAGTGGAGTAGCATCCATGTGCTATCCCGGCCACTATCGCAGTTCCATACCTGATCGAGTGTGATCAAATCAAGTTTTAAGTTGATCATCAAGTTTGTAGTTTATACACAGTACGGGTGTGTACGTCTATTGTTCATGTTCCTTTCTGAAAGAAATGTGCATTGGATTATCCAGTACACTCCCTGGTTCCTTAACTCTCCGCGCGCGTTTCCCTGTGGCCCATATAAAATGCAGATGATTCTTAATATTTTCCTTTGTCAGATCGAGATGTACGTATCATTTTTAAAAAATATGGATCGAGATGTATATCGTCGTCTCCCCTTGCTTTGGCAAACAGATCTCTGTTCGCTGGATTCGCTAGGAATGGGTGATTAGGGCACATGCAGTTGGAAACCATTGCCTCAAGGAAATCACGAACCGAACAGCAGATCGAGGTGGAAACTAATTAATCTTGGATTCGACGTTGGAACTGTCGAAGCAATCATTGCATCAAAAAAAATTAGAGTGATCATTGATCCTGTGTGTGAGTGTTAACTCAATGTGTCCGGCCATGCAGTCACCAGCTTAATTTTATTCTGGTGTACAAAAAAGATATATCTGTATTTTTCGAAAGGGGAATTCTATGCCATCCGCATCAACCGACGAACACAACAATATTAGTGCAAAGTTACCAAGCATTGTATATATTCTAAATCACAGATCACAAATAGTGAATACAAAGATCGACAGACACAATAGAAAATACATATAGGTCTTATGCATCATATACACATATAGATATCTATCTCTGAAAACGTCTCAAGATAGTTGCACGCGTAGGCCATGAGCTCTCACTCCCTCGCAATCCGATGATATGAGCACATGTGGTTCCAATATGTACCTTTTTGGATAACCTGCAAGAAATGAGCAACTATAATCTTGTTACGAACATTATCATTTTGACACTTTCATATAGCCTACAATAAAGCACAAACTCCCACACAGATTTGAGGCTTAGTTTTCTTGTCAACCACATTAAAGCAACTGTGGAACTCATCGTAACATGTTACCTTTAGTTATGTTAGTTGGAGGTGCTAAACTAAATGAAACATGAAATATGCGCCAAATAATAGAAGCAAAAGGACATGAGACAAACATATGTTGAATCGTTTCGTGAGTCACAAAAGAAACATTTTTCATACAAATTACAATTTCGATATGCAAGGTTGTGTTTTGTTAACCTGACCTTTTTATACAAGAACCCAATGAAAATCCAATTTCTCGGAGGCACTTTTATCTTCCAAATATACTCCTGGGTGAATTCAGTATGCCATGTAAGGTCAACATACATAGATTTAATTGTGAAAGAACCAGAAGAGGCCAAGCTCGACTTGATAGTATCAGGCTCATCAGATATGTCAACCATCATCAACCACTACGTTAATGCAACCAAGCAGTCCACTTATCACCATTTAAGGTCCGTGTGAAACTAATATTCAGAGGAACTTTAAATAAAATATTATCTATATAATTGTTTTTTGTTTCACAATGTTACATGAGGATGTATTGGCTTGCCAAAGAAATATGCCATCCAGTCATAATTTTGACCAGGAAGGAGCCTATACTAAAAATCCTCTTTGAGTTGTGATAGTCATTTATCTAAAAAAATAGTCCATTGGCAATATGCTATTTTTTTAGGGTTCCTTTGAGTATAGGATATGGAAAATAAAATAATAGGAAAAACATAGTATCGAGATATCATGCGTACTTGAATCCTATGAAAAGATAAATTCTCAATAAAAAAATTCATTAGGTATGACCTCATGCTTTTTTTTCTTATAAGATTAGATCCTATGGGATATGTTCCTCTGAATCAAACAGCTTATGTAGAGAAAATTTCATAAGACCCAAATCCTACACAATTCGCATAACAAATTCTATGAATCAAAGGAGCCCTTACTTGATGTAAGGTTTTAGTTTGGAGATATTTAGTTTGTAGAGACACCTACCACACACCCTCCTCATGTAGTAGTTTAAACAATCAATTCTTGGGTAGACATTTGTAGTTTATACTCAAAACCTCAAAATCCAAAATCTTTGGTATTTTTGTTTGAGCTCATCACTTTGCCAGAAAAAATCTCTATCTATAAATCAAGTATTTTTTTCTACCCGTTTAAGTATTTCGAGGAAAAGCAACATAAACATGCTGGGAAAACTTGTAAGAACATGGTTTGTAAGGACAAGACAATTACATATGAGAGAAACTTGACTTGGAAGTAGCCAAACTTTATATGAAAATTTCAACTAGCTTACAATTTTTGTTAGCTAGTTTGTCTTAATAGATATGGGCACTTGAGTATGGAAACGTTAAAGAACCAATCTCAGATATAAAAAAGAGTCTTACTGAATCTCCTCCCATTTTTTACTTTCCAAAGAAAACTATAATCCATGTTCCATGAATTATAATATATGCACCAAATGAGTTTCGTGTTCATGATTTTCTCTAAGCCATGTTCCATGAAAAGGACAAGGACATTTGGAGAATGTACAATCTACACTCAACTAAATTAGGGACGAGGACACCTACTTAGTCATCTTGTTTACAACAGTTGCTCTTACAAGAAGTAGGAAGAAATCGAGTGAGACATAATGAATGAGAGAGGTAAAGGAAGCGGATGCGATAATTGGGCAGAGGAAGTACATTTGTCCAGGAACTTTTCCCAACCCACCCCCTTGACACCAACCACCCAACAAGAAAAATACATGGAGATGTGCGAAAGGATCCGAGAGTTGTTGCTCATTGTCACTAACCAGGTTGGTGTGAACATACCCCCGAAAGGACTCCATATTCTAGGAAGTAAAGATATATAACCATCAAAACATGACCGAGATTCTCTAGGTGGGCTCGATCCTACAACCAATATGGCCTGAGCGTTGAGGAGGCTCTTTGGGATCTCACTAATTATATATTTAGATAAGATAATGACTCAAAATTCAGTTTAAATATAGGTAAGTCCCATTTTAGTAGATGAACATACATAACCATTATGTCTGCCTTTATAAAATCCCAAAAAATTCTGGTGAAACTCCGGTGGAAACCCATATGGTTCCGGAGGATTAGTATGCTCCATCTAATAAATAGCCTCATACAATTTTTCCCTAATGAAGTTAGTTGTAAGTATACTATTCTATTTGAGAGATAATCGTGGAATATCTTGAGGATCTTGATCTATAAGGGCACGTACAATAGGGTGATGTCAGCCTTCCCTTAGAGATGCCACGTCGGATTTTTGCTTAGTTGAAGGAGAGAGAATGAAGAGAGAAAATGTTGCATTCCCTTAGCTAAGGGATCATCTATTAGGAAATAAGGGAAGAAAATGTTCTCCATTGTATGACATATATTTACCCTTAGCAAAAAAATTCCAACCGAAATTTTAATTATTAATATTAATTACTAGAGATGGCTATAAGAGATAATGCATTGTATGACTTATATTTGTTGTCTTCTCCAGCTAATGTGGCGGGGTAAGGGAAGGCATGCATTCTTCACCATTGTATATGCCATAATAGATAAACAACTGGGCATCGGTGTCCCGAAGTTTGTTATAATATTTGGTAATATCAACCCATAGGATAGCTTCTCCAACAGTGGCCCACCTTTATTGTCCTAATTGATTTCGTTCTTCTTTGTGTGCTTTATATTTGGTATGAAATGAAAATATTTAGTGTTATTAATTACCACTCTAGTGAACGTGTTTAAACTTAACCCGTTGAGCCTACCTTGTTGGTTTCCTCATCACACCTACACTAGTACAGATCAGGTCTATTAAGGACCCCCTGGCACACGGAAAGGCTTTTCCGTGTGTTGTTTGGTTGAACGCTAATGATACGTCTCCGACGTATCGATAATTTCTTATGTTCCATACCACATTATTCATAATATCTACATGTTTTATGCATACTTTATGTCATATTTATGCATTTTGCGGCACTAACCTATTAACGAGATGCCGAAGAGCCAGTTGTTGTTTTCTGCTGTTTTTGGTTTCAGAAATCCTAGTAAGGAAATATTCTCGGAATTGGACGAAATCAACGCCCAGGGGCCTATTTTTACACGAAGCTTCCAGAAGACCGAAGATGATACGAAGTGGGGCCACGAGGTGGCCAAACACTAGGGCGGCGCGGCCTGGGCCTTGGCCGCGCCGGCCTGTTGTGTGGGGCCCTCGTGTGCCCCCCTGACCTATCTCCTCCGCCTACTTATAGCCTTCGTCGCGAAACCCCCAGTACCTTGAGCCACGGTACGGAAAACCTTCCAGAGACGCCGCCGCCTTCAATCCCATCTCGGGGGATTCAGGAGATCGCCTCCGGCACCCTGCCGGAGAGGGGAATCATCTCCCGGAGGACTCTTCACCGCCATGGTCGCCTCCGGAGTGATGAGTGAGTAGTTCACCCCTGGACTATGGGTCCATAGCAGTAGCTAGATGGTCGTCTTCTCCTAATTGTGCTTCATTGTCGGGTCTTGTGAGCTGCCTAACATGATCAAGATCATCTATCTGTAATGCTATATGTTGTGTTTGTTGGGATCCGATGGATAGAGAATACTATGCTATGTTGATTATCAATCTATTACCTATGTGTTGTTTATGATCTTGCATGCTCTCTGTTATTAGTAGAGGCTCTGGTCAAGTTTTTACTCTTAACTCCAAGAGGGAGTATTTATACTCGATAGTGGGTTCATGCCTCCATTAAATCTGGGACAGTGACAGAAAGTTCTAAGATTGTGGATGTGCTGTTGCCACTAGGGATAAAACATTGATGCTATGTCCGATGATGTAGTTATTGATTACATTACGCACCATACTTAATGCAATTGTCTGTTGTTTGCAACTTAATACTGGAAGGGGTTTGGATGATAACCTGAAGGTGGAATTTTTAGGCATAGATGCATGCTGGATAGCGGTCTATCTACTTTGTCGTAATACCCAATTAAATCTCACAATATTCATCATATCATGTATGTGCATGGTCATGCCCTCTCTATTTGTCAATTGCCCAACTGTAATTTGTTCACCCAACATGCTATTTATCTTATGGGAGAGACACCTCTAGTGAACTGTGGACCCCGGTCCATTATTTTAATCGAATACAATCTACTGCAATACTTGTTCTACTGTTTTCTGCAAACAATCATCATCCACACTATACATATAATCCTTTGTTACAGCAAGCCGGTGAGATTGATAACCTCACTGTTTCGTTGGGGCAAAGTACTTTGGTTGTGTTGTGCAGGTTCCACGTTGGCGCCGGAATCCCTGGTGTTGCGCCGCACTACATCTCGCCGCCATCAACCTTCAACGTGCTTCTTGGCTCCTACTGGTTCGATAAACCTTGGTTTCTTACTGAGGGAAAACTTGTCGCTGTACGCATCACACCTTCCTCTTGGGGTTCCCAACGGACGCGTGCTGTACGCGTATCAAGCAGATTTTCTGGCGCCGTTGCCGGGGAGATCAAGACACGCTGCAAGGGGAGTCTCCACATTCCAATCTCTTTACTTTGTTTTTGTCTTGCTTTATTTTATTTACTACTTTGTTTGCTGCACTAAATGAAAATACAACAAAATTAGTTGCTAGTTTTACTTTACTTGCTATCTTGTTTGCCATATCAAAAACACAAAAAAATTAGTTACTTGCATTTACTTTATCTAGTTTGCTTTATTTACTGTTGCTAAAATGGGTACTCCTGAAAATACTAAGTTGTGTGACTTCACAACCACAAATAATAATGATTTCTTATGCACACCTATTGCTCCACCTGCTACTACAGCAGAATTCTTTGAAATTAAACCTGCTTTACTGAATCTTGTTATGAGAGAGCAATTTTCTGGTGTTAGTTCTGATGATGCTGCTGCCCATCTCAATATTTTTGTTGAATTATGTGAAATGCAAAAGTATAAGGATGTAGATGGTGACATTATAAAATTAAAATTGTTTCCTTTCTCATTAAGAGGAAGAGCTAAAGATTGGTTGCTATCTCTGCCTAAGAATAGTATTGATTCATGGACTAAATGCAAGGATGCTTTTATTGGTAGATATTATCCCCCTGCTAAAATTATATCTTTGACGAGTAGCATAATGAATTTTAAACAATTTGATAATGAGCATGTTGCACAAGCTTGGGAAAGAATGAAATCTTTGGTTAAAAATTACCCAACCCATGGACTGACTACTTGGATGATCATCCAAACCTTTTATGCAGGACTGAATTTTTCTTCGCGAAACCTATTGGATTCAGCTGCTGGAGGTACCTTTATGTCCATCACTCTTGGCGAAGCAACAAAACTTCTTGATAATATGATGATTAATTACTCTGAATGGCACACGGAAAGAGCTCCACAAGGTAAGAAGGTAAATTCTGTCGAATAAACCTCTTCCTTGAGTGATAAGATTGATGCTATTATGTCTATGCTTGTGAATGGTAGGACAAATATTGATCCTAATAATGTTCCGTTAGCTTCATTGGTTGCTTAAGAAGAACATGTTGATGTAAACTTCATTAAAAATAATAATTTCAACAACAATGCTTACCGGAACAATTCTAGTAACAACTATAGGCCATATCCTTATAATAATGGTAACGGCTATGGTAATTCTTATGGGAATCCTTACAATAATAATAGGAACACACACCCTGGACTTGAAGCCATGCTTAAAGAATTTATTAGTACACAAACTGCTTTTAACAAATCTGTTGAAGAAAAGCTTGGGAAAATTGATATACTTGCTTCTAAAGTCGATAGTTTTGCTGCTGATGTTGATCTTTTGAAATCGAAAGTTATGCCTAGTGAAAATCATAATAATAAAATTGTTACTACAGCAAATGACATCCAAGTTAGAATTAATGAGAATATAAGATTGATGGCCGAATTGCGTGCTAGGTGGGAGAAAGAAGAAAATGCTAAAGAAGATAATATAGCTAAAGTTTGGACTATTACCACCACTAGTAATGCTAATGCTTCACATGTTGCTGCACCTCCTACTATTAATGGTAAAAGAATTGGTGTTGGCAATGTTTCCACTTCTAATGCAAAGCGTGAAAAACTGCACAGAAAGCTGCTAAAACTGCTGAAACTGCCTGTGATAAAACTGCTGAAATTTTTTCCAACATTGGGGATAATGATCCCATTGCTTTAGATTATAATGGTTTGGATTTTGATGATTGTCACATCTCTGAAGTTATAAAGTTCTTACAAAAACTTGCTAAGAGTCCTAATGCTAGTGCTATAAATTTGGCTTTCACGAAACATATTACAAATGCTCTCATAAAAGCTAGAGAAGAGAAATTAAATCACGAAACTTCTATTCCTAGAAAGCTAGAGGATGGTTGGGAGCCCATCATTAAGATGAAGGTCAATGACTTTGATTGTAATGCTTTATGTGATCTTGGTGCAAGTATTTCCGTTATGCCTAAGAAAATCTATAATATGCTTGACTTGCCACCATTGAAAAATTGTTATTTGGATGTTAATCTTGCTGATAACTCTACAAAGAGACCTTTGGGGAGAGTTGATAATGTTCGCATTACCGTTAACAATAACCTTGTCCCCTTTGATTTTGTTGTCTTGGATATTGAATGCAATGCATCTTGTCCCATTATATTGGGAAGACCTTTTCTTCGAACTGTTGGTGCTATCATTGATATGAAGGAAGGTAATATTAAATATCAATTTCCTCTCAAGAAAGGTATGGAACACTTCCCTAGAAAGAGAATGAAGTTACCTTTTGATTCTATTATTAGAACAAATTATGATGTTGATGCTTCGTCTCTTGACGATACTTGATACACACTTTCTGCGCCTAGCTGAAAGGCGTTAAAGAAAAGCGCTTATGGGAGACAACCCATATTTTTACTACTGCAATTTTATTTTATATTTGAGTCTTGGAAGTTGTTACTACTGTAGCAACATATCCTTATCTTAGTTTTGTGCATTATTGTGCCAAGTAAAGTCGTTGATAGTAAGGTTCATACTAGATTTGGATTACTGCGCAGAAACAGATTTCTTTGCTGTCACGAATCTGGGCCTAATTCTCTGTAGGTAACTCAGAAAATCATGCAAATTTACGTGAGTGATACTCAGATATGTACGCAACTTTCATTCAATTTGAGCATTTTCATTTGAGCAAGTCTGGTGCCTCTTAGAAATTCGTCTTTACGAACTGTTCTGTTTTGACAGATTCTGCCTTTTTATTTCGCATTGCCTGTTTTGCTATGCTTGATAGATTTTTCGATTCCATTGACTTTCAGTAGCTTTGTGCAATGTCCAGAAGTGTTAAGAATGATTATGTCACCTCTGAACATGTAAATTTTAATTGTGCACTAACCCTCTAATGAGTTGTTTTGAGTTTGGTGTGGAGGAAGTTTTCAAGGATCAAGAGAGGAGGATGATACAATATGATCAAGGAGAGTGAAAGCTCTAAGCTTGGGGATGCCCCGGTGGTTCACCCCTGCATATATCAAGAAGATTCAAGCGTCTAAGCTTGGGGATGCCCAAGGCATCCCCTTCTTCATCGACAACATTATCAGGTTCCTCTAGTGAAACTATATTTTTATTCCATCACATCTTATGCACTTTGCTTGGAGCGTCGGTTTGTTTTTGTTTTTGTTTTGTTTGAATAAAATGGATCCTAGCATTCTTTGTATGGGAGAGAGACACGCTCCGCTGTTGCATATGGACAAATATGTCCTTAGGCTTTACTCATGATATTCATGGCGAAGGTTGAATCTTCTTCGTTAAATTGTTATATGGTTGGAATCGGGAAATGCTACATGTAGTAATTGCTAAAATGTCTTGGATAATGTGATACTTGGCAATTGTTGTGCTCATGTTTAAGCTCTTGCATCATATACTTTGCACCTATTGAAGGAGATATGCCCTAGAGGCAATAATAAAATGGTTATTATTTATATCTTTATGTTTATGATAAATGTTTATATATCATGCTATAATTGTATTAACCGAAACATTAGTACATGTGTGATATGTAGACAAACAAGAAGTCCCTAGTATGCCTCTTAAACTAGCTTGTTGATTAATGGATGATTAGTTTCATAATCATGAACATTGGATGTTATTAATAACAAGGTTATATCATTGTATGAATGATATAATGGACACACCCAATTAAGCGTAGCATAAGATCTCGTCATTAAGTTATTTGCTATAAGCTTTCGATACATAGTTACCTAGTCCTTATGACCATGAGATCATGTAAATCACTTATACCGGAAAGGTACTTTGATTACACCAAACACCACTGCGTAAATGGGTGGCTATAAAGGTGGGATTAAGTATCCGGAAAGTATGAGTTGAGGCATATGGATCAACAGTGGGATTTGTCCATCCCGATGACGGATAGATATACTCTGGGCCCTCTCGGTGGAATGTCGTCTAATGTCTTGCAAGCATATGAATAAGTTCATAAGAGACCACATACCACGGTACGAGTAAAGAGTACTTGTCAGGAGACGAGGTTGAACAAGGTATAGAGTGATACCGAAGATCAAACCTCGGACAAGTAAAATATCGCGTGACAAAGGGAATTGGTATCATATGTGAATGGTTCATTCGATCACTAAAGTCATCGTTGAATATGTGGGAGCCATTATGGATCTCCAGATCCCGCTATTGGTTATTGGTCGGAGTGAGTACTCAACCATGTCCGCATAGTTCACGAACCGTAGGGTGACACACTTAAAGTTGGATGTTGAAATGGTAGAACTTGAATATGGAATGGAGTTCGAATATTTGTTCGGAGTCCCGGATGAGATCCCGGACATCACGAGGAGTTCCGGAATGGTCCGGAGAATAAGATTCATATATAGGAAGTCATATTCCAAGTTTGGAAATGATCCGGTGCATTTATGGCAGGTTCTAGAAGGTTCTAGAAAAGTCCGGAAGAATGGCACTTTGGAAAGTAGAGTCCCGAAGAGACTCCACTAGCATGGCCGGCCAGCCCTAAAGGGAAGAGTCCCAGGTGGACTCCACCTAAAGGTGGCCGGCCACCCCACCTCAAGGAAAGGTGGGAGTCCCACCTTGGGTAGGACTCCCTCCTTGAGTAGGTTTCCCACATATGGGAGGTTTTAGTGTTGGGGTCTTATTCGAAGACTTGGACTAGAACTCTTGGGGCTTCCACCTATATAATGAGGAGGAGAGGGAGGGGGGCAGCCACTCTTTGGCTCAGCCTTGGTCGCACCCCTTAGAGGGCCGGCGCCCAACCCCCCTCTCTCCCCAAACCCTAGCGGTCTCTCTCCTCCACCACATCCCGCACGCTTAAGCGAAGCTTTGCCGGATTTCTCCACCACCACCGACACCACGCCGTCGTGCTGTCGGATTCAAGAGGAGTTACTACTTCCGCTGCCCGCTGGAACGGGGAGGTGGACATCGTCTTCATCAACAACCGAACGTGTGACCGAGTACGGAGGTGCTGCCCGTTCGTGGCGCCGGAACCGATCGTGATCAAGATCTTCTACGCGCTTTTGCAAGCGGCAAGTGATCATCTACCGCAGCAATAAGAGCCTACTCTTATAGGCTTTGGAATCTCTTCAAGGGTTAGTCTTGATCATCCCCTCGTTGCTACCGTCTTCTAGATTGCATCTTGGCTTGGATTGCGTGTTCGCGATAGGAAAATTTTTGTTTTCTATGCTACGTTATCCTACAGTGGTATCAGAGGCGTGTCTATGCATAGATGGTTGCACGAGTAGAACACAATGGTTTTGTGGGCGTTGATGCTCTTGTTATCTTTAGTTTGAGTACTTTGCATCTTTGTGGCATAGTGGGATGAAGCGGCTCGGACTAACTTTACATTACCGCGTTCATGAGACTTGTTCCTCGTTCGACATGCAACTTGTATTGCATAAGAGGCTTTGCGGGTGTCTGTCTCTCCTACTATAGTGAAGATTCAATTTACTCTTCTATTGACAACATTAGTATCACCGTTGTGGTTCATGTTCGTAGGTAGATTAGATCTCTCTCGAAAACCCTAAACCACGTAAAATATGCAAACCAAATTAGAGACGTCTAACTTGTTTTTGCAGGGTTTGGTGATGTGATATGACCATAATGTGATGATGAATATGTATGAGATGATCATTATTGTATTGTGGCAACCGGCAGGAGCCTTATGGTTGTCTTTAATTTTCATGTTGAGTAGTATTTCAAAGTAGTTGTAATAGTTGCTACATGAGGTGAACAACCATGAAGCCGGCGCCATGAACCTTGACGCTACGCCGACGATGATGGAGATCATGCCCGTTGATGATGGAGATCATGTCCGTGCTTTAGAGATGAAGATCGAAGGCGCAAAGACAAAAGGGCCATATCATATCACATATGAACTGCATGTGATGTTAATCCTTTTATGCGTCTTATTTTGCTTGGAACGCGACGGTAGCATTATAAGATGATCCCTCACATTAATATCAAGATAATAAAGTGTTCTCCCCTCGTATGCACCGTTGTAACAGTTCGTCGTTTCGAAGCATCTCGTGATGATCGGATGTGATAGATTCAACGATTCACATACAACGGGTGTAAGCCATGTTGCACACGCGGAATACTTGGGTTTGCTTGACGAGCCTAGCATGTACAGACATGGCCTCGGGACAACGGAAACCGAAAGGTTGAACACGAGTCATATGGATGATATGATCAACATGTTGATGTTCACCATTGAAGCTACATCATCTCACGTGATGATCGGTTTTTGGTGTAGTGAATTTGGATCGTGTACCACTTAACAACTATGAGGGATGTTGTATTAAGTGGGAGTTCATTAGTAATTAGATTAAAACATGAACTAATTATCATAAACATAGTCTGAGTAGTATTTTGAATTAATTTTGTAGTATTGGCATCCGTTTTCTACCATGCGCTAGTCTTGTAATTGAGATAGAAATACTGTTAAAATCTGACAAGAAACTTTACGGATTGGTACCGTATTGTTAAAGAATCAAGAATTGATTAAGTCTTATTGCAAACTTTTAGTAAACCTCACATTGTTGATTCAAAGAGCTATGGTTTCAATTAGTACATAAAGTTATCTTGTCTCCATGAAACTTGAAGTTCAAATCTGTTTGAAAAGTAAGGAGCTGAAAATTTAGTTTTCAGAAATAATCAAGGTATGAGATATATGTGATATCTAAGACCTTATTGCAAGATGATAGAATAAAGTTTGGTGAGACTACATAAACTCATAAGTTTTATGGGAATGTACGAAGGTTGAAGACGCAAGGCGTCACAATCCTCCAACTATTGGGGCACTAACGATATTCGCATATCCATGAAGTGACCATCCTTAAATATGCACCGTTACTAAGACTCGTCGTTTCGAAGCATCACGTGATGATCGGGTGTGATAGATTCTACGTGTGCATAAAATGGGTGCAAGCTAGATTTGCACATGCAAATACCAAGGTTAAAACTTTACGAGCCTAGCATGTACAGACATGGTCTCGGAAAGTCGTCATGATATGATGGATAAAATTATGAGTGAAATTGTTCATCATATTACAAAGTTACTAATAGTGAAATCTGGAACACTTGTCATATGATGATCAACTTCAAAGTAAGAACCTCAAGGTTATTGGTATTTGACCAACAAACCTAGAAGTTAATGATGTTGAAGTGTTTTTCTGAACAATGAGGAAAGCTAAAAGAGAAACTGCAAAAGATATTTTGGCAAAAAGAAAAGAGAAGACTAGAAAGTCTAGCTCAGGTGTATATAAATGATATACATGTTATGGTTGTATTCCTAGTTAACTCACACTATGAAATTCTTGGGTATTAGTACTATATTGGTTGGTATGAAGTGTCATACAAAACAACGCAATACAAGAATACAATGGCCTAAGTGACTGACAAGGAATATGATAGGAATGCACGTCAGGAACAAAAATAAAGTGTTATTATGTTCGTCATTGGCATTCTATCTAGCCCTTAGAATTTATAATAAAGAGCTTAATAAATTGTTATTTTGCTCTGGTCAAATGAAAACAATAAGTTGTTTAAATTATGACATTACTCCATGTAAAATGGATAAGTTATTATAAATCTTAATGGTGAAACACACATACATAACACTGACGCTAAAAATGCCATAAGGCAAATGATTTGAATTCCACTTAATTGTGGAACCGCCATTTAGGTCATGTTAGAAAGGAACGCATGAAGGAACTCCATGCAAATGGATTTTTGGAGTCATTTGATTTTTGAATCATTTGGCGCTTGCAAATCTTTTCTAAAGAGAATGATTAAAATACCGTTCATAGGCCAAAAGTTGAGCGGGCAACTAACTTAGTGAAAAATACATGATGATGTATGTGGTTCACTGGGCATAGTTGTGTGCGGGAGATTCTTCTACTTCATGAAAACTTTCAAACAATGAATTGAGTATATATGTGGATATATTCAATAAGGAAAAGTTTGAAACATTTTGAATGGATTCAAATAAATTTCAGCATGAAGTGGAAATCATCGTAATAGAAAAGTCAAATATCTATGATTGGATCATGGTGGAATTATTTGAATTACGAGTTTTAGCGAACATCTAAGAGAGTTATGAAATTGTTCTACAACTCACGTTTCTTGGAGTATCATAGTGATGATGAAGTATCCGAGAGATGTATCCAAACCTTGTTGGATTAATGATGAGATAAAATATTATGACGCCATTATATTTTTGTGGATTATGCTTTAGTGACTACCGCTTTTACACTTAATAGAGCATCATCATGATCCGTTGAAATGACACCATACGAGTTATGGTATGGGTATGAATCCTAAGAGTCTTTTCTTAAAATTTTGGTATGCATAGCATAAGTAAATAAGTTTACAACCAAAATCGGATGAATGTCTTTGTTGGTTATCCCAGAGAATTGATTGGGAATTCTTCCCACTATGTAGACAAAGACAAAAGTGTTTGTCAATGTTTCTTATTTCCAAGAAATTGTTTCTAGTGAAGTATTTGAGTGGGAGGACAATATAATTTGATAAGGTTTATGAACCTGAGCATAATGATCAGTGTAGCGCAGCATCGGAAATTGATTCCGGAAGCGACCACGACGATCATGGCTCCCATGACTACAAAGTGTTTTAGCCATGGAGATCGAAGTACATATTGAACCTTGTAGGTATGGTTTACTTTGTGATCAAATAAAAGATTTGTGGACAAAGGATTGATTTTGAACAATAATAAACCAACTACAAACAAAGAAGTTATGATGGGCCCTGACTCCGTTAAAATGGCTATACGCCATGAAATCCAAGATAGATGAATACTTTTTGAAAGTAAATGGATCTATGAAATTGATGGGACTTGGATGAAATATCCTTGAAGAAGCTCAACTTGTCGAAAAGTTGTTTACGACAAAGTTCAAAGAGTTGACTACGATAAGATTAAATCTTCCGTAGCAATGCTTATAGTCTATGTGGATTATTCTAGTAATCACTACATATTTCTTTTATGAGATATGTTAGTAGAGTGGCAAAATACACTACTTAACAGAAGTGTGTATTAAAGGTGTATACAAGATACAACCAAGAGTTTTGCTGGTCCGTGGAATACTAGATAGGTATACGAACTTCAATGGATGAAGTAAGTATCGCGGAGTTAGAATCTTCACCAGATGAAATAGTCAAAGAGTTTTTGATTTCATCAGAAACGATGAAGAGGCTTGCATTTGCAAGAAATTAAGTGGGAGCGCTAAGACATATTTATAATACTTTATGTAGATGACATATAGTTGGTTATAAATGATGTAATTATATACTTGATTAAAAGGTTTCATTGAAAATTAAACTTCAATGAAAGGATATGGACTGAAACAAATTTAGTGACAAGATCTATGAAGATAGATTGAAACACATAAATAAGTTTAAGTCAAAGTACATATGATGGATATTGAAGTAGTTCAATATAGAAATATTAAGAAAATGTTCTTGTCATGTGAAGGTTTAACAAGACTTGAGTGTATCTGACACTCAATGAGTAAAAACACATGAGTGATTATAGATCACGAATAATATGTACACAATCAGATATCATGTGCTATAAAGTGTTATGAGCATATACCAGAATGATTCATATGATGATCATTGGACGACAGTAAGAATATCCTTGAGTACTTTAGAAGAACTAAGGATATATATATATTTTTGTATGAAGAAATGACAAACAAATCGCTGTAAGGTGTTACACCGATATTGGTTTTGTCACATATAAAATATATTTTCAAATCTCAAATTAGACTAAGTGTTGTTTAAAAGGTAGCACAATGAGCTAGAAGTTGTCTATGCTAGATTTAGAAGAGTTCTAAATATTGTGACGGATTCTACAAAAGAAGGCAGAGTATGTCATTGTTTTGACAATGACAAAGGTTGTTAAGTCAAAAGGTTCTTTGAGAACTTGGTGTAGTTCCGACAGAGTCAGAACTTTGAAGCTATATTGTGTGTGACAATATAAGTGACATATTTCAGACAGCGGAATTAAGGTTCCACCAGAAGATCAAACATATATAATGCCAACTTATTTGGAAATGAGTGATGCGTTGAGACGCAAATGAATTACAAAATACATACGTTTCTAAGCGTGTCAGATCCGATGACTAAAAACCTCTCCCGTGAGCAATACATGATAAAGCACCAGAAGGCCAAGGTGTTATATCTTTACAAATGTAAACTAGATTATTGACTCTAGTGCAAGTGGGAGACTGAAGGAGATATGCCCTAGAGGCAATAATAAAATGGTTATTATTTATATCTTTATGTTTATGATAAATGTTTATATATCATGCTATAATTGTATTAACCGAAACATTAGTACATGTGTGATATGTAGACAAACAAGAAGTCCCTAGTATGCCTCTTAAACTAGCTTGTTGATTAATGGATGATTAGTTTCATAATCATGAACATTGGATGTTATTAATAACAAGGTTATATCATTGTATGAATGATATAATGGACACACCCAATTAAGCGTAGCATAAGATCTCGTCATTAAGTTATTTGCTATAAGCTTTCGATACATAGTTACCTAGTCCTTATGACCATGAGATCATGTAAATCACTTATACCGGAAAGGTACTTTGATTACACCAAACACCACTGCGTAAATGGGTGGCTATAAAGGTGGGATTAAGTATCCGGAAAGTATGAGTTGAGGCATATGGATCAACAGTGGGATTTGTCCATCCCGATGACGGATAGATATACTCTGGGCCCTCTCGGTGGAATGTCGTCTAATGTCTTGCAAGCATATGAATAAGTTCATAAGAGACCACATACCACGGTACGAGTAAAGAGTACTTGTCAGGAGACGAGGTTGAACAAGGTATAGAGTGATACCGAAGATCAAACCTCGGACAAGTAAAATATCGCGTGACAAAGGGAATTGGTATCATATGTGAATGGTTCATTCGATCACTAAAGTCATCGTTGAATATGTGGGAGCCATTATGGATCTCCAGATCCCGCTATTGGTTATTGGTCGGAGTGAGTACTCAACCATGTCCGCATAGTTCACGAACCGTAGGGTGACACACTTAAAGTTGGATGTTGAAATGGTAGAACTTGAATATGGAATGGAGTTCGAATATTTGTTCGGAGTCCCGGATGAGATCCCGGACATCACGAGGAGTTCCGGAATGGTCCGGAGAATAAGATTCATATATAGGAAGTCATATTCCAAGTTTGGAAATGATCCGGTGCATTTATGGCAGGTTCTAGAAGGTTCTAGAAAAGTCCGGAAGAATGGCACTTTGGAAAGTAGAGTCCCGAAGAGACTCCACTAGCATGGCCGGCCAGCCCTAAAGGGAAGAGTCCCAGGTGGACTCCACCTAAAGGTGGCCGGCCACCCCACCTCAAGGAAAGGTGGGAGTCCCACCTTGGGTAGGACTCCCTCCTTGAGTAGGTTTCCCACATATGGGAGGTTTTAGTGTTGGGGTCTTATTCGAAGACTTGGACTAGAACTCTTGGGGCTTCCACCTATATAATGAGGAGGAGAGGGAGGGGGGCAGCCACTCTTTGGCTCAGCCTTGGCCGCACCCCTTAGAGGGCCGGCGCCCAACCCCCCTCTCTCCCCAAACCCTAGCGGTCTCTCTCCTCCACCACATCCCGCACGCTTAAGCGAAGCTTTGCCGGATTTCTCCACCACCACCGACACCACGCCGTCGTGCTGTCGGATTCAAGAGGAGTTACTACTTCCGCTGCCCGCTGGAACGGGGAGGTGGACGTCGTCTTCATCAACAACCGAACGTGTGACCGAGTACGGAGGTGCTGCCCGTTCGTGGCGCCGGAACCGATCGTGATCAAGATCTTCTACGCGCTTTTGCAAGCGGCAAGTGATCGTCTACCGCAGCAATAAGAGCCTACTCTTATAGGCTTTGGAATCTCTTCAAGGGTTAGTCTTGATCATCCCCTCGTTGCTACCGTCTTCTAGATTGCATCTTGGCTTGGATTGCGTGTTCGCGATAGGAAAATTTTTGTTTTCTATGCTACGTTATCCTACACCTATTAATGAAGAAATACATAGAGCTTGCTAAAATTTGGTTTGCATAATTGGTCTCTCTAAGGTCTAGATAATTTCTAGTAAGAGATTGAACAACAAGGAAGACGGTGTAGAGTCTTATAATGTTTACAATATATTTTTTATGTGAGTTTTGCTGCACCGCTTCATCCTTGTGTTTGTTTCAAATAACCTTGCTAGCCTAAGCCTTGTATCGAGAGGGAATACTTCTCATGCATCCAAAACCTTGAGCCAATAACTATGCCATTTGTGTCCACCATACCTACCTACTACATGGTATTTCTCCGCCATTCCAAAGTAAATTGCTTGAGTGATACCTTTAAAATTTCTATCCTTTATCTTTGCAATATATAGCTCATGGGACAAATAGCCTAAAAAACTATTGTGGTATTGAATATGTACTTATGCATTTTATCTCTTATTAAGTTGCTTGTTGTGCGATAATCATGTTCCTGGGGACGCCATCAACTACTCTCTGTTGAATATCATGTGAGTTGCTATGCATGTCCGTCTTGTCTGAAGTAAGGGAGATTTACCACTAGAATGGTTAGAGCATGCATAATGTTAGAGAAGAACATTGGGCCGCTAACTAAAGCCATGATCCATGGTGGAAGTTTCAGTTTTGGACAAATATCCTCAATCTCATATGAGAAAATTAATAATTGTTGAATGCTTATGCATAAAAGAGGAGTCCATTATCTGTTGTCTATGTTGTCCCGGTATGGATGTATAAGTTGAGAATAATCAATAGCGAGAAATCCAATGCGAGCTTTCTCCTTAGACCTTTGTACATGCGGCATAGAGGTACCCCTTTGTGACACTTGGTTAAAACATATGTATTGCGATGATAATCCAGGTAATCCGAGCTAATTAGGACAAGGTGCGGGCACTATTAGTATACTATGCATGAGGCTTGCAACTTGTGGGATATAATTTACATAACACATATGCTTTATTACTACCGTTGACAAAATTGTTTCTTGTTTTCAAAATCAAAGCTCTAGCACAAATATAGCAATCAATGCTTCCCTCTGCGAAGGGCCTTTCTTTTACTTTTATTGTTGAGTCAGTTCACCTATCTCTCTCCACCTCAAGAAGCAAACACTTGTGTGAAATGTGCATTGATTCCTACATACTTTCATATTGCACTTGTTATATTACTTTACATTGACAACTATCCATGAGATATACATGTTACAAGTTGAAAGCAACCGCTGAAACTTAATCTTCCTTTGTGTTGCTTCAATACCTTTACTTTGAATTATTGCTTTATGAGTTAACTCTTATGCAAGACTTATTGATGCTTGTCTTGAAAGTACTATTCATGAAAAGTCTTTGCTATATGATTCATTTGTTTACTCATGTCATTTACCATTGTTTTGATCGCTGCATTCATTACATATGCTTACAATAGTTTGATCAAGGTTATGATGGCATGTCACTCCAGAAATTATCTTTGTTATCGTTTACCTGCTCGGGATGAACAGAAACTAAGCTTGGGGATGCTGATACGTCTCCGACGTATCGATAATTTCTTATGTTCCATGCCACATTATTCATGATATCTACATGTTTTATGCATACTTTATGTCATATTTATGCATTTTGCGGCACTAACCTATTAACGAGATGCCGAAGAGCCAGTTGTTGTTTTCTGCTGTTTTTGGTTTCAGAAATCCTAGTAAGGAAATATTCTCGGAATTGGACAAAATCAACGCCCAGGGGCCTATTTTTACACGAAGCTTCCAGAAGACCGAAGATGATACGAAGTGGGGCCACGAGGTGGCCAAACACTAGGGCGGCGCGGCCTGGGCCTTGGCCGCGCCGGCCTGTTGTGTGGGGCCCTTGTGTGGCCCCCTGACCTATCTCCTCCGCCTACTTATAGCCTTCGTCGCGAAACCCCCAGTACCGAGAGCCACGATACGGAAAACCTTCCAGAGACGCCGCCGCCAATCCCATCTCGGGGGATTCAGGAGATCGCCTCCGGCACCCTGCCGGAGAGGGGAATCATCTCCCGGAGGACTCTTCACCACCATGGTCGCCTCCGGAGTGATGAGTGAGTAGTTCACCCCTGGACTATGGGTCCATAGCAGTAGCTAGATGGTCGTCTTCTCCTAATTGTGCTTCATTGTCGGGTCTTGTGAGCTGCCTAACATGATCAAGATCATCTATCTGTAATGCTATATGTTGTGTTTGTTGGGATCCGATGGATAGAGAATACTATGCTATGTTGATTATCAATCTATTACCTATGTGTTGTTTATGATCTTGCATGCTCTCCGTTATTAGTTGAGGCTCTGGCCAAGTTTTTACTCTTAACTCCAAGAGGGAGTATTTATGCTCGATAGTGGGTTCATGCCTCCATTAAATCTGGGACAGTGACAGAAAGTTCTAAGGTTGTGGATGTGCTGTTGCCACTAGGGATAAAACATTGATGCTATGTCCGATGATGTAGTTATTGATTACATTACGCACCATACTTAATGCAATTGTCTGTTGTTTGCAACTTAATACTGGAAGGGGTTCGGATGATAACCCGAAGGTGGACTTTTTAGGCATAGATGCATGCTGGATAGCGGTCTATCTACTTTGTCGTAATGCCCAATTAAATCTCACAATATTCATCATATCATGTATGTGCATGGTCATGCCCTCTCTATTTGTCAATTGCCCAACTGTAATTTGTTCACCCAACATGCTATTTATCTTATAGGAGAGACACCTCTAGTGAACTGTGGACTCCGGTCCATTCTTTTAATCGAATAAAATCTACTGCAATACTTGTTCTACTGTTTTCTGCAAACAATCATCATCCACACTATACATCTAATCCTTTGTTACAGCAAGCCAGTGAGATTGACAACCTCACTGTTTCGTTGGGGCAAAGTACTTTGGTTGTGTTGTGCAGGTTCCACGTTGGCGCCGGAATCCCTGGTGTTGCGTGATACGTCCAAATTGCATCACTATTTTGTATCATAATTTGCTGTTATTCATTGATATATTTCATATTTGGACACAATACTTATGTTATTTCATCTATTTTGCATGTTTCATCATTATTGGAGGATCGAGCACCGGAGCCAGGATTCTGCTGGAAAAAGCACCGTCAGAACGCAATATTTCGGAAGATCAACTGTGGAAGGAAATTATACCAAAAATCCTATTTTTCCAGATGACGAAGGAAGCCAGAAGGGGGAGCCGAGAAGACCCAAGGTGAGCCCAGACCACAGGCCGGCGCGGCCCATGGCCTGGCCGCGCCACCTGGTGGTGAGGGGGCCCCACAGCCCCTTTCGCCTCCTTTTCTTCGCGAAATCCTTCGTCCCGAAGACCTAAGCCACAGAGGGTACCTCACGAAGAGTTACAGCCGCCTCTGCGGGGCGGAGAACACCAGAGAGAAAAGAGCTCTACGGCGGCTGAGATCCGCCGGGGAAATTCCCTCCGGGAGGGGGAAATCGACGCCATCGTCACCGTCATCGAGCTGGACATCATCTCCATCACCATCATCTCCACCATCATCACCGCCATCTCCACCGCTGGACATCGTCACCGCCGTAGCAATTTGGGTTTGATCTTGATTGTTTGATAGGGGAAACTCTCCCGGTATCGATTTCTACTTGTTGTTGATGCTATTGAGTGAAACCGTTGGACCAAGGTCTATGTTCAGATTGTTATTCATCATCATATCACCTCTGATCATGTTCCATATGATGTCTCGTGAGTAGTTCATTTAGTTCTTGAGGACATGGGTGAAGTCTAAATGTTAGTAGTGAACTATGGTTGAGTAATATTCAATGTTATGATATTTAAGTTGTGGTGTTATTCTTCTAGTGGTGTCATGTGAACGTCGACTACATGACACTTCACCTTTATGGGCCTAGGGGAATGCATCTTGTACTCGTTTGCCAATTGCGGGGTTGCCGGAGTGACAGAAACCTAAACCCCCGTTGGTATATCGATGCAGGAGGGATAGCAGGATCTCAGAGTTTAAGGCTGTGGTTAGATTTATTCTTAATTACTTTCTTGTAGTTGCGGATGCTTGCAAGGGGTATAATCACAAGTATGTATTAGTCCTAGGAAGGGCGGTACATTAGCATAGGTTCACCCACACAATACTTATCATAACAATGAAGATTATTTAGCCGTATGTAGCGAAAGCACTAGACTAAAATCCCGTGTGTCCTCGAGAACGTTTGGTCATTATAAGTAAACAAACCGGCTTGTCCTTTGTGCTAAAAAGGATTGGGCCACTCACTGCAATTGTTACTCTCGCACTTTACTTACTCGTACTTTATTCAACTGTTACATCAAAACACCCTGAATACTTGTCTGTGAGCATTTACAGTGAATCCTTCATTGAAACTGCTTGTCAACACCTTCTGCTCCTCGTTGGGATCGACATTCTTACTTGTCGAAGATACTACGATACACCCCCTATACTTGTGGGTCATCAAGACTATTTTCTGGCGCCGTTGCCGGGGAGTGAAGCGCTATTGGTAAGTGGAATTGGTAAGGGAAATATCTACTGTTTGTGCTGATTTTATTTCTGCCTGCTGCCATAATTCATTATGGAGAGATCTCCTCTTGAATGTTTATTTGGGAAATCCGCTACTACTGCAAAGGTAGTGGATGAGGCGCCAGGTGAGGAAGAGATACCATACAAAATACCGATGAAAATTATTGAACGTGTAGTGAATAACCGTTATACAGGGGATGGAACTGTCCACCCTGGAGATCATTTACTGTTCTTGCATGAATTATGCGGTTTATTCAAGTGTGCAGGTATTGCTATGGATGAAGTGAGGAAGAAACTATTCTCTATATCGCTGTCTGGTAAAGCGGCGCATTGGTATAAATTACTGGATAATGGGGATTCTCTTGAATGGGATGATATTGTGCCCCGGTTTTATTCTAAGTTCTATCCTCCAAGTGAAATTCACAAGGATCGGAATCGCATATATAATTTTTGGCCTCATGATGGAGAGAGTATTGCCCAAGCTTGGGGGAGATTGAAGTCTTTAATGCTCAAATGCCCCATTCATGAGCTTCCTGGTAATGTTATTATTGATAATTTCTATGCAAGACTTTCTTTTGAAGACAAGACCTTGCTGGATAGTTCTTGTTCTGGATCATTCGCGCGTAATAAGGAAGAGTTTAAAAGGGACCTTCTTAATCGGATCCAGGAAAATACTGAAGGATGGGAAATCGACAAAGATAGAGAATCAGGTATAAATTATGATTATAAATGCATTGAAGCTTTTATGGATACTGATAAATTTCGTAATATGAGTGCTACATATGGCCTTGATTTTCAAGTTGCTGCAAATCTTTATAAAGCTTTTGCCTCTCATTATGAATTGCCTAAGAAGAATTTTGATAAGTATCATGAACCGTATAAAGATAAAATTGATTCATCTATTAATAAATGCGTTGTAGTTGAAACTGTTGATCATGTTATTCCTGAAGCTTATATTGAAAAAACTCCTTTCCCTGCTAAAATGTAGGAGCATTCTGTTATAAATAGTGCGGTTCATAAAAGTGAAAAGAAACCTATAGAACCTGAAGAACAAATAAAAGTTGAACCTGCGGTTGCAATAGTTAAAGATCTTGTGACTGAAAATTTGGAGAAAGGTCATATTATTTTCTGTGAAGATGCTTCTAATATTGTTTCACATCCTAATAAACCCAAGCAAGCTAGTGTTCCTATGCTATCTGTTAGAATTGGTGATCATTGCTATTATGGTTTATGTGATATTGGTGCAAGTATTAGTGCTATTCCTTATGAGCATTATACGGAGATTATGCACGAAATTGGTTCTTGTGAACTTGAAGATATTGATGTGGTTATTCAGCTGGCTAATAGAGAAACTATTTCTCCAATTGGTATTGTTCGAGATGTGGAAGTTCTATGTGGTAAGATTAAATATCCTGCTGACTTTTTGGTACTTGGTTCTGCTGCTAGTGATTATTGTCCTATTATTTTTGGTAGACCTTTTCTAAATACTTGTGGAGCTATTATAGATTGCAAGAAAGAGAAAATTTTGACTAAATTTGCTGGTGAATCTTATGAGTTTAACTTCTCTAAATTTACCAAAACTCCTTATAAAGCTGATTTGCCTAGTAATGATTTTAAAATGGAACAGTGTGCATCTATTGTTCTTGTTCCTAATAATCCTTTGCAGCAACATTTGGAGAATAGCGAGAGTGAAGTTTTCAGGAAAGAAAGAGATGAGCTTGAGGAAATTTTTCTCCGCCAACCTATTCTCAAGCATGATTTACCGGTGGAAGATCTGGGTACAACACCGCCACCGAAGGAGGATCCTGTCTTTGATTTAAAACCTTTGCCTGATAATCTTAAATATGCTCATATTGATGATAAGAAAATATATCCTGTTATTATTAGTTCTAAGCTTTCAGAGTTTGAAGAAGAAAGGTTATTGGAAATATTGAAGAAGCACCGAGGAGCTATTGGCTACACTCTTGATGACTTGAAGGGAATTTCTCCCTCTATTTGCCAACAAGCCATTAATATGGAAGATGATGCGAAGCCTGTGGTTGAACCTCAGCGTCGTCTAATTCCTAAGATGAAGGATGTGGTAAGAAATGAGGTATTACGACTTCTTGAAGCTGGTATTATATATCCTATTGCTGATAGTAGATGGGTTAGTCCTGTGCATTGTGTTCCTAAGAAAGGAGGAATGACTGTTGTGCCTAATGATAATGATGAGCTCATACCTCAAAGAGTAGTTGTAGGGTATAGAATGTGCATTGATTATCGAAAAGTTAATAAAGTTACTAAGAAAGATCATTACCCTTTGCCTTTTATTGATCAAATGTTAGAAAGGTTATCTAAAAATACTCATTTTTGTTTTCTTGATGGTTATTCTGGATTTTCACAAATTGCTGTTAAAACTAAGGATCAAGAGAAAACCACTTTCACTTGTCCCTATGGAACTTATGCTTATAGACGTATGCCTTTTGGTTTATGTAATGCTCCTGCTACTTTTCAAAGATGCATGTCTGCTATTTTTCATGGTTTTTGCGAGAGTATTGTAGAGGTATTCATGGATGATTTTTCTGTCTATGGGAATTCTTTTGATAATTGCTTGCGAAACCTCGATGAAGTTTTGCAGAGATGTGAAGAAACTAACCTTGTTCTTAATTGGGAGAAATGCCACTTTATGGTTAATGAAGGAATTGTATTGGGACATAAAATTTCCGAGAGAGGTATTGAAGTTGATAGAGCTAAAGTTGAAGCAATTGAGAAGATGCCCTATCCTAGGGATGTTAAAGGTATTCGTAGTATTCTTGGTCATGCTGGGTTTTATAGGAGGTTTATTAAAGATTTCTCCAAGATTTCAAAGCCTCTTACTAATCTTCTTCAAAAAGATGTACCTTTTGTTTTTGATGATGATTGTAAGGAAGCTTTTGAAACTCTAAAGAAAGCCTTAACAACTGCTCCTATAGTTGAACCTCCTGATTGGAACTTACCATTTGAAATTATGTGTGATGCTAGTGATTTTGCTTTAGGCGCTGTTCTTGGACAGCGGGTGAATAAAAAATTGAATGTTATTCATTATGCTAGTAAAACTCTTGATGCTGCTCAAAGAAATTATGCTACTACTGAAAAGGAATTGTTAGCTGTAGTTTTTGCTTGTGATAAGTTTAGATCCTATATTGTTGATTCAAAAGTTTCTATTCATACTGATCATGCTGCAATCAGATACCTTATGCAAAAGGAAGATGCTAAGCCAAGGCTTATTAGATGGGTACTTCTGTTGCAAGAATTTGATTTACATATTGTAGATAGGAAAGGTGCTGGTAATCTTGTTGCTGATAATTTGTCTAGATTGGAAAATATTGCTTATGATCCTGTTCCTGTTAGTGATAGTTTTCCAAATGAACAATTGGCTGCAATAAAGGTGAGTTCGCAAGACAGTCCTTGGTATGCTGATTATGCTAACTTTATTGTTTCCAAGTACTTGCCTCCAACCTTTTCAGCTCAGCAAAGGAGGAAATTCTTTTATGACTTGAGGCATTATTTCTGGGATGACCCACATTTATATAAAGAAGGAGTGGATGGTATTCTGCGAAGATGCGTTCCCGAATATGAACAACAAGAGATATTGAGTAAATGTCATGGTAGTGCTTATGGAGGACATCACGCCGGAGAAAGAACCGCGCAAAAGGTTCTGCAATCAGGTTTTTATTGGCCAACTCTCTTCAAAGATGCAAGGAAGTTTATTTTATCTTGTGATGAATGCCAAAGGGTTGGTAATATCTCTAGACGCAATGAAATGCCGATGAATTATACTCTTGTTATTGAACCGTTTGATTGTTGGGGATTTGACTTCATGGGACCTTTTCCCTCTTCAGAAGGTAACACTCATATACTTGTTGCTGTTGATTATGTTACTAAATGGGTGGAAGCCATACCTACAAAAAGTGCCGATGGTGAGACCTCTTTAAGAATGCTTTTAGATATTATTTTTCCTAGATTTGGAGTTCCTTGATATATTATAACTGATGGAGGTTCTCATTTTATTCATGGTGGTTTTAGAAAAACTCTTGCTAGATATGGTATTAATCATAGAATTGCTTCCGCTTATCATCCTCAAACTAGTGGGCAAGTAGAACTATCGAATAGAGAGATTAAATCTATCTTGCAAAAGACTATTAATAAAACTAGAAAGAATTGGACTAGTAAATTGAAGGATGCACTATGGGCTTATAGAACTGCTTATAAAAATCCCATGGGAATGTCACCTTATAAAATGGTTTATGGAAAAGCTTGTCATTTACCTTTAGAACTAGAGCACAAAGCTTATTGGGCTGTTAGAGAATTAAATAAAGATCCTAAACTTGCCGGTAATAAGAGGTTGCTACAATTGAGTTCTCTAGATGAATGGAGAAGTGAAGCTTATGAAAATGCTAAACTCTTTAAAGAGAAAGTTAAAAAATGGCATGATAGAAGGATTATCAAAAGAGAATTTAATATTGGGGATAAAGTCCTATTGTATCGGTCCCGTCTCAGATTCTTTGCAGGGAAATTACTCTCGAAATAGGAAGGACCATATGTTGTTGAGGAGGTGTATCGTTCAGGAGCAATCAAAATTAGCTCTCTCCAAGGCAATGCTACACAAGTGGTAAATGGACAAAGGCTCAAGCATTATATCTCAGGTGATTCCTATAATGTTGATGTTGATATTATTCGAGTGGAAACACTGGAGGCTTTCATCAAAGGACAAATTGACAGTCCGCCAGAACTCGACTTTGAATAGGTAACAGTACTGGTAATGAAAAGTTCGCAATTTACTTTCCGAACAATATTTTTGCTGTTTTTGGAAAATATGAAAAATTACGAGATCGAAACGGAGTGGAAAAGACGCACGAGGGCGTGCCACCATAGGCCAGCGTGGGCCCCAGCTAGGCCGCGCCACCCTATGGTCTGGCCGCCTCGTCGCCCCTTTCTGACTCTGGTTCGACCTGGTACTTTCCTTTTGTCTTGAAAATTTTTGCTATATAATCCCCCGGACCCCTGGAGGTCCGTATATCGTTTTCTCGACGTGTTTTGTTTCGAGCTGTTTCTGCCAGGATCTGTTTTCAGTTTAGAAGCACCATGGTCTCCAAGAACAAGGGCAAGGAGCTTCCGGATGAAGATAATCAAGATCTTGAGTGGGAAGAGGAGGACAAGAGCGTCAAGGAAGAGGATGAAGAAGAGGTGGAGGAAGACTCGCGCGCACACCCGCGTGCTGCCATTGCAAGCATCAAGGTGGTGGACAACCCTTTTAGTGCAAACAAGAGCGCAAGAATTCGCACCGGGGGAGGAGTTCCACGTCATTACCTAGCTCCGAAGACATCTTTCTCAGGCACTCACCATCCCTTCCGCAATCTAATTTTCAATAGTCAAATTGAAAGGACTCCCAGGGCAGCATTGCCTAGCAATTGGGATATAGATCGTTCTAACACTGCAGGAAGGATGAAGCCTGAAGGTGAAGAGTGGGGAAATAACTCCAAGAGTTGGGACTCGCCGTCGGATATACTTCTTAACCGCGTCGAGCACAATTCAGAGATGATTCGCAACCTCACGTATAAGATTGACGAGCTTCAGGAGCTTGTTGAGAAGCTTGTCAGGAATTCATCACCATCATCGCCAAAGGAGTAATTCATCATCGGTATTGGCATCCCCTTGGTTTGTTCCAAGCTTGGGGGAGTGCCGCGGTATCACATCATCACTACCTTTTACTTTTTACTGTCAAGTAGTGTCATATCATGAGTAGGGAAGTTATCATATAAGATGGTTTGCAGTTTGGAAGTATCTCTCCTTTAGTTAGTTATCTATGTATCCCTTGGTGTGAGTTATCGTTATGGAATATTAATGAGAAGTCTTATCATTTACATATTGCACATCTTATTTTAGTTTGCAATCTCTATTATATGATTTACCTTGTTGTTAGTATTGGTATCACTTTGGGAGCATTGAGTAAATCTATTTGGTTTTGGCAAACTTAGCATTGGTCAATAGCAACAACACTTTGAGGTTTAAGTAGAAAAGAAAAATACATGTAGTTGTTCCATTGTCTTTCTTTCATGTTAGCTCATAGCTTATTATTCTGAAGTTAAAACTGTTTGTGCTTACAAGGAAGATGCATGATTGTTTCTATCGCATGTATATTTGTTTGTTTCCTTTAACTCTTATGCTTGCTAATTAACCTTGCTAGCCAAAGACCTGTACTGAGAGGGAATACTTCTCGTGCATCCAAACCTAAACCCAAACCTATGCCATTTGTGTCCACCACATCTACCTACTACATGGTATTTCCTGCCATTCCAAGTAAATATTTCGTGTGCTACCTTTAAACAATTCAAAATTTACTATCTCTTATTTGTGTCAATGTTTTATAGCTCATGAGGAAGTATGTGGTGTTTTATCTTTCAATCTTGTTGGGCAACTTTCACCAATGGACTAGTGGCTTCATCCGCTTATCCAATAATTTTGCAAAAAGAGCTGGCAATGGGATTCCCAGTCCCAAATTAATTAAACTAAATAGACACTCCTCCATGGTATGTGATTGATGGACGGCACCCGAAGGATTCGGTTAGCCATGGCTTGTGTAAGCAAAGGTTGGGGGGAGTGTCATCATAACAAAACTAAAATAAAAAGGCACTCCTTCATGCTATGAGATTGTTGGCAGGCACCCGAGGATTCGGTTAGCCATGGTTTGTGAAAGAAAGGTTGGAAGGAGTGCCACACAAAATAAAAATAAAATGGGAGCCGCTCTTTGAAGGTTGTCTGGCAAGGGGGTTAGAGTACCCGCTACCAGTCGTTGACAACAACAAACACCTCTCAAAATGTTACTTTTATTCTCTCTATATGATTTCAAAACTGAAAAAGCTCTAGCACATGATTTAATCCCTGCTTCCCTCTGCGAAGGGCCTGTCTTCTACTTTATGTTGAGTCAGTAAACCTATTTCCCTCCATCTCAAGCAAGCATTTGAGTAGTTGTGATCAAACCATTATATTATGATTTGCTTCATCATGTCTTTTATTCTTCCTTGTTTAGTACAAGTTTTATCTGAATGGATATAGCTTTGCAAGTTATCAATGATCATGAGGAGACTATTATGATTGAGTATGCAAGTTGTGCCATATAAACTTTAACATGAGAGCGCTGCTCAATGAGATAAGTATAATCTGTTAATTGTTCTCTGACCAAGAACGAAGTTTGCCATCACCAACTATGATTTCTTATGCACCTTTATTTGTGATTACTTTGTACTTGTTTCAAGTTGAGTTATATGAGGAAGTTGTTTACTAGAATGTCTTGTGTGAATGAATATGATGCTTCTTGTCCGTATTTTATTTATCGACTCTTCACTCCATAAACATGTGGTCCTGTTTACTGAGTTCAGTTTTGCTTGGGGACAAGCGAAGTCTAAGCTTGGGGGGAGTTGATACGTCCAAATTGCATCACTATTTTGTATCATAATTTGCTGTTATTCATTGATATATTTCATATTTGGACACAATACTTATGTTATTTCATCTATTTTGCATGTTTCATCATTATTGGAGGATCGAGCACCGGAGCCAGGATTCTGCTGGAAAAAGCACCGTCAGAACGCAATATTTCGGAAGATCAACTGTGGAAGGAAATTATACCAAAAATCCTATTTTTCCAGATGACGAAGGAAGCCAGAAGGGGGAGCCGAGAAGACCCAAGGTGGGCCCAGACCACAGGCCGGCGCGGCCCATGGCCTGGCCGCGCCACCTGGTGGTGAGGGGGCCCCACAGCCCCTTTCGCCTCCTTTTCTTCACGAAATCCTTCGTCCCGAAGACCTAAGCCACAGAGGGTACCTCACGAAGAGTTACAGCCGCCTCTGCGGGGCGGAGAACACCAGAGAGAAAAGAGCTCTCCGGCGGCTGAGATCCGCCGGGGAAATTCCCTCCGGGAGGGGGAAATCGACGCCATCGTCACCGTCATCGAGCTGGACATCATCTCTATCACCATTATCATCATCTCCACCATCATCACCGCCGTCTCCACCGCTGGACATCGTCACCGCCGTAGCAATTTGGGTTTGATCTTGATTGTTTGATAGGGGAAACTCTCCCGGTATCGATTTCTACTTGTTGTTGATGCTATTGAGTGAAACCGTTGGACCAAGGTCTATGTTCAGATTGTTATTCATCATCATATCACCTCTGATCATGTTCCATATGATGTCTCGTGAGTAGTTCGTTTAGTTCTTGAGGACATGGGTGAAGTCTAAATGTTAGTAGTGAACTATGGTTGAGTAATATTCAATGTTATGATATTTAAGTTGTGGTGTTATTCTTCTAGTGGTGTCATGTGAACGTCGACTACATGACACTTCACCTTTATGGGCCTAGGGGAATGCATCTTGTACTCGTTTGCCAATTGCGGGGTTGCCGGAGTGACAGAAACCTAAACCCCCGTTGGTATATCGATACAGGAGGGATAGCAGGATCTCAGAGTTTAAGGCTGTGGTTAGATTTATTCTTAATTACTTTCTTGTAGTTGCGGATGCTTGCAAGGGGTATAATCACAAGTATGTATTAGTCCTAGGAAGGGCGGTACATTAGCATAGGTTCACCCACACAACAATTATCATAACAATGAAGATTATTTAGCCGTATGTAGCGAAATCACTAGACTAAAATCCCGTGTGTCCTCGAGAACGTTTGGTCATTATAAGTAAACAAACCGGCTTGTCCTTTGTGCTAAAAAGGATTGGGCCACTCGCTGCAATTGTTACTCTCGCACTTTACTTACTCTACTTTATTCAACTGTTACATCAAAACACCCTGAATACTTGTCTGTGAGCATTTACAGTGAATCCTTCATTGAAACTGCTTGTCAACACCTTCTGCTCCTCGCTGGGATCGACATTCTTACTTATCGAAGATACTACGATACACCCCCTATACTTGTGGGTCATCATTGCGCCGTACTACATCTCGCCGCCATCAACCTTCAACGTGCTTCTTGGCTCCTACTGGTTCGATAAACCTTGGTTTCTTACTGAGGAAAAAACTTGCCGCTGTACGCATCACACCTTCCTCTTGGGGTTCCCAACGGACGCGTGCTGTACGCGTATCAGCTAACTACCGTAAAAGCGTACCGTAACCGTAAGCCTTGTCTCCGCCGGCTCATGACGCGACAAGATAGCAAACTGACAAAAAACCTAGAAGAAACTGTTGGCTTCAAGAAAATAATTGCAAAAAATTTTTCCCTAATTGTGTGTGAACTTTCGTGATTCCATATTTTCCATTTTTCGCTGCCTTTCCTCCTCTCTCCAGCCCGTATATGCTTCATATGTGTTCCAACTAAAGATAAATCATTATTTAATATATCAATATTTCAAAATCCATACACTATTATTGTTAAACGTACATATGATGGGCCATTCCAGCATTTTAGTTAATGTTGTTATTTGTTCCATTAAATTCCGGCTTAGGCACGTATAGGTCACACGATTTACGACGTAATATTGAATGCGATGATTCAGGTCGCACACGATTATTCTTCGGGTGCCGTGTGTGATAGGCATAATAGCAAACTACTGGAAAATACTTCCGCGTGTACAGTTATTTCCGCGGGAACACCAATCTAGATTCTCCATTATATTTTGTTGTCGATTCACACTACATTGTACCAGTTTAGACTAGATCAAATGTAATCGTGTTAATATCCACAATCTAGTATAAAATCCTTGCGATTTCGTGATGATCGCCACACACACAGACTCTCGATTGTCTCTCCTCTGCCTCTCGATCGATCGCCACACACCAGATGAAGAACACCGATGCACCACTCCAATGAGGGCCGCACCATTGGCACCACCCTTATCCTTTTACTACTTTGACGAGCAGGGGATGAGTGTAGTAACATGATGTTTGATCATATCTCTTAGGTTCCATTCAACTAGTGAAAGATCGTAGCTCCTCAAAATTATCCAACATTTCAATGATTGCATTGACTTGATCAATTTGATTTTTTAAGAATGGAAAAATGTTGTCCCAAAGCTTAATGCCCCTTCTAAGGTTCTTGAGTTTTGCATTTATTCTTTTTGCACTATCAGAATGACTAACAGGAATCCGCTGGACATTTTCCACAATTTTCTTGAAACCACTATGCTACAGCCAGTAGTTTTCAACTGAACACTTGTGCTCTTGGAACTTTGGTACCAATCAAAATGACATAGGGTAGATGATCTGAGGTTGGCTTCACCAAGGGATAGGCAAAAGTGGATGGAAAAGATATTGTCCAAGATGACGATGTAAAGAACCAATCCAATCTTTCCAACAAAGGGTCTTGTTGCATGTTACTCCAGGTGTATTTTCTGCATTTCAAAGGTAATTCAATTAAGCCTAGTTGACTAATTGCTTCACTAAATAGGAACATATCATTGACATCACCACCAGGTTTATTTCTATCATCGGGTTTTGCAATCAAGTTAAAATCATCCATGATAATATAGTCAATGTCATCCGGCATATCAATATTACATAACCAATAAAAAACATTGCCTTTTTATTAGCCTGACACGGCCCATAAATATTTGTTAAAATCCAAGTCTCATCGGTCAAGTTACTTGTGAATTTCAGAGAGAGAGAAATCATTTTGAAAATATAGAATTCCATTAAAAAGAGTTCCATTCCAAATGACAATAACACCACCAGAAGCTCCGACAGAGGGCTGGAACTCGATGTTGAACTTCTTTGGAGAATTTTTTTCTTGTAGGCATATAATATCAGAACCAGCTACCTCAATTTTACTAGCAAGAGCCAGCCATTTCTTATCTGGATTAATACCTCTCAGGTTCTAATTCAAAATTTTCCAAGTTGTGTTCTTATCCAAAGGCAAACTGATGGTTTGCTGAGATTTTATATGGGAAAAAAGATATCACATATCCCAAAAGAACATAAACCATTGAATAAAACAGAAGCATCCCAAAACTTAATGTCTCAACATTGAAGACTATGATAGATAGATTCGGCACAATAATTATCCAACCATACAAGGTATCATAAGATTTAGTACATCTGACAGCCAAAAAACTGCATTAGACAACTAATGAAATGTTGCATTGCAACATAAAGATGGCAAACGTATTTTTGGTGTGTAACATTAAGACACCTATTTTGATGGTGTTCTTTGCTTGCGGATCCATCTCAGCATATTTTTTTGTGCTCTTCTGACCAACAATAACACTAGCTATAGCACCTTTCCTAACTGATCCCTCTTTGGGTGCTGCTATCTTCACTAGCCCTGGAGCCTTCATGATTTCACCATCAAGTTTTCCTTTTTTTCATCATCTTCTTGTCCATTCCCTCCTCATCCACCTTACAACGAGAAGTGGCCAAATTCTTCACAATTTTGGCATTAATAATGGGAGGAGCAGCATTACAGGATAGACAGTGTTTATCCTTGTAATTCACATGGTTTCTGTAGCCATCATTTAACTGAATCGGTCTAGGACTTCTTCATACCTCAGACTCCATCAGTGGTAATTTCCCATCTCTACTTTTCCTTTTAGGAGTGGTGAACATGTCCATAGAAGCAGGAGACTCCACATCAGCAAGCTTGCTTGTAGGAGCCTAAGTGGTAACACATTTATCAGGAATTAAAAAGGAAATTTTATGTTCAACTTCAATTGGTTCTCTAATAATATCCCATAGTTGTGAGGAAAGAAATGTTGGAGATATGCCCAAGAGGCAATAATAAAATAGTTATTATTATATCTTTGTGTCTATGATAAATGTTTGCATCCCATGCTATAATTGTATTAACCGGAAACATTAATACTTGTGTGTTTTGTAAACATAAAAGAGTTCCTAGTAAGCCTCTTGTTAAGCTAGCTTATTGATTAATACATGATCATAGTTTCATGATCATGAACATTGGATGTTTTTTATAAAAAGATCATATCATTATATGAATGATGTATGGACATACACCCATAGTAAGTGTAGCATATGATCAAGTCATTAAGTTCGTTTTGCTTCAAGATTTAAGATACATAGTAACCTAATCCTTCGGCCATGAGATCATGTTAATCACCTACACCGGATGGATGCTTTGATGACATCAAACACAACTTCGTAAATGGTTAGTTATAAAGGTGGCATTAAGTGTTCGGAAAGTATAGGTTGAAGCGCGTGGATCAATAGTGGAATTTGTCCATCCAAATGACGGATATATACTTTGGACCCTCTCGGTGGAATGTCATCCAATTAGCTTGCAAGAATGTGACTGGCTCACAAGGGATATCATTTAACGGTACGAGTAAAGAGTACTTATTGGTAACGAGGTAGAACTAGGTATAGAGATACCGATGATCAAACTTCGGATAAGTAAAATATCGCACGGGAAAGGGAATCGGTATCGTATGTTAATGGTTATTTCGATCACGAAGTCATCGTTGAATATGTGGGAGCCATTATGGATCTCCAGGTCCCGCTATTGGTTATTGATCGAGAAGTGTCTCAATCATGTCTGCATAGTTCACGAACCGTAGGGTGACACACTTAAGGTTCGATGTCGTTTTAAGTAGATATGGAATATGGAAAGGAGTTCGAATATTGTTCGGAGTCTTGGATGGGATCCAGGAAATCACGAGGAATTTCGGAATGGCCCGGAGAATAAGATTCATATATGGGCAAACGAGGATGAGGCGAACGAGGACAACGAGGCAGAGCTCGTGGGCCTCTCGGTGGAGCACGGGGAGGTGAGGAACGGCGAGGGCAAGCGACGACCGAGGGCTAGGGTTTCAGTCTCGAGTGGGAGGAGGCACAGAGAGTGAGGGAGAAGAAGAAGGGGAAGTCTAGGGTTTGTCTGGTGGCACGGCGATATACTTGTAGACGGTCGGGGACGGCGGCGTGAATCTTGACGCCGGCGAGCGATGAGGCCCTGCCACCGATCTGCTTCCCGAACGGGAGGTGGAAGATGACCCGACAATTTTTCAAATAACACCCTGGGGGTTTTGTTGGGCCGAAAGAGGTGGAGATGGGCCAAACTGCTGGGCTGCGCAAAGAGAGAAGGGGAGAGGGGAATTAGGATGAGCCCAAGCAGGGGAGAGGGAGGTTCTCTCTCTTTTCTTTTCAAATTCTGTTTTCTATTTTGTTTTCAAACTCCTTTTTGATATATTAAATCTGTTTGAAGTTTCAAACTTTCTGAAACTTTAAAAACAATAACAATGTACTTCTTAACAAAGCACAATTGCAACGTATTTCAGTTTGAAACATTGAAACATTTTGAACATTTGAATTTGGGAGAGAGATTTGCATAACATTAGGGTTTTCAAATACTTTTGTGCAAATTTTCTTAGGAAATTTTCATGATGCTCATGATGCACAAACAAACACTAATCTAGGTTTAGAGAAACATGGATGTTACAAAACACCACTATGGAAGTTGTGGGTTTGAAAAATTATAAGTAATGAGTTAGGTAGGAACCATGTTGTCATGGGAAACACCTTTCAACATTCCACTTTTCTTTGAGTTGATCACATCATGTTTTTTGGTTACTTGATAACCATCTCAGACGAAATAAAGGGGGTTATCACAAAGGACTAGAGTATGCAGATATGTTAGAGAAGAGCATTGGGCTGCCAACGAAAGCTATGCCTAATCATGATGAAAGTTTTCAGAATGGGCATCCTCAATAGCATTTGGAAAAAAAAACAAGATTTTAGTAGGAATAGGAGAAAAGAAAAGGAAAAAAAAGAAAAAGTTTTTTTAGGGAGGATGCCCAACCGTCTATTGTCCTGCCTTCCCAGTATATATCGCTTATAAGTGAGGTTAAAAAAATATCTTTGGGTCCTTTGTACAGGGGGCACAGAGGTACCCCTTTGCGATGCTCGGTTGAAACAATATGCTGAAAGGTCTGTGATAATCTGAAGTTGAGTAGCACGAGGTGTGGCTGGATAATGGCTAAAGGGCATGAGACAACTTACTTATAAGAGGTCAACACATGAACCATGAGTATCTATAAAATAAATTAACAAAGACATATGTGGAGCCTCATCCTTATTATTAATGTTGACATGAATTACATAGCTCAAAACCTAACTTTATGCGCTCTTTTATATTTTTATTTTGTTGGAGGAGTAGCACATCTTCTATCTCTAAATAGGAACTCCCCACTACCTTATTTTCCTAGCCTGTGGTGAGGCCACGTCATTGTGAATTTTGACTGCACGCGGGTCGTCACATCTTCCTATCTCGCACCTTTTCTCCACGGCAGACCGCAACAGGGTTCTCTCAAACTAATTATTCACCTCTTCCTCTTCACCTTCTACAACCAAATTTAGTTCATCTTCTGCCCTACTTACTCCAAAAGAAACTGATGGATTTAATCTTCAACCATCTTCCACGAGGTCACTTCCTCTTGCCGGTTGGAATCCGTCCACGGTACAACTTCTTGATCTATAAATGGGTCCTCCATGAATCTTGCAACAGACTATTCGTGCCTCTGTCCTGCTACTCTGGCTGACGATGAACAACACCATCTCTGTCTCTATTTTTTTCTGCTCTCTAATTGCAGGAGTCTGCAACCCCGTACTCTTCCTCACGCATAGGGGTCTAGATGATGTTGCTGCTACTATTCCAGGTTCCCAATCTTTTCTCATCTTCCCATTTTTTATGTTATAGATCCAGATCTATTTCACACTTGAACCCTATAAATCAACAATTTCATTATGTCTGTTGGAAATCCCCTTACACTTCTTTAATTTGGTATTTTTCACATGCCAAATTCTGATACTCTATGTATATGTCTATCTATTCGTTCATTACCTTTACCCGCTTATGCGCAGGGAAATGGAATACGCAACTAATTTTTCTATGCTAACATACTTCTTGGTGCTTGTGTGCGTGAATTGAGTGTCTTCCAGATTTGGTCAGAGCAAGAATCAATTATTGGCATGGTCTCATTCAGTTACTTTTTGAATGATCTACACGCAAAAATTGTGCCCCTTCAGATTAAACTATATTTCTAACACATCATCAGCGGTATTTTTTTATTTGAATAACCAAGCGGGAGAAATACAATTTATTTCTACGCATTACAGATATGTTTCTAACCTAGACTATGACTGTTTCAGTTAACTGGCGTTTTTATTTGCGAATCGTTAACTGGCGTTTCTTTTTAATATGTATGCATTCTTTATTATACCCAGCACAATATATACCCATTATGGGCCAAACAATGTTAAGTATCCCCAGATTGGGCAGCAAAACTGAAGTATCTTCTATGCAGGTACGATCTATAAAGGGTGTTGCAGTTTAATTGCAGTATTATTACTTTCCTTCACTTGAAGATCAAATAGGTAGTGCTTCAACCTCAGCTGTTTATTCATATTTTCTAAATTATTTTGCTGTAATGTATTATTCTCTTAGGTCTCGTGGATCATGCAGAGATTCAATAATATTGTATTTATGATCCCTGGTGATAGTCCATTTATATTCTTTTATGTCTCATTGATCATTAAGAGATTCAATAATATGGTATTTCTGATCATTGGTGATAGTCCATTGCTAGAGTGTTCAGCTTCACACTCCATAAACCGTTTCTTAGTATACAATGTTGTAGAAAAGTGCATCAAATAAATACATGTAAGGAGAAGAGACAAAAATGGGGAAACATCATCAAATATTAATCAACCAGTTGAAGGACCATATATATCTACTTAATAGGACAGGTTGATAACATTGTATATACTCGCTTTCTCCCCATTTTCGCATCTCAACATTCATATCCATACACTGAACCTGGTCTTCTTAGCGTGATCTTCACCTTCCATGTTTAAAGTCCTATGGGTGTTATTTCTCACAGCAATCAGAAAAATATGATTGTGTTAATTCCTCTCAAATATAGACTTTATTTTAGAAAACAAATAATTGACATGATCTTCCGCAGCAACGCGCGGGGTATCATCTAGTGTATTCCGTAGCTACTTACTTTCTACTATTCAAGAGTCAAAATAATAAAAAGATGAGAAAGAGTCTTCCAAATAATTTATATACTTCTCATTTATTTACTCACAGTGCCACTTATTATTATGCATGCTTTGTAGAATGTGAGAGATATCACTTTATAATTCATTTGCCTATTGTTATTGTTTAATGACTGAACCTTGTGAAACTTTGCATGATAACATAAAAGCAATATAATAAACTCCAAAGTTCATGTTAGCTTTATCACCTTTACGCTCGAGGACGAGCATAGGTTAAGCTTGGGGATGTTGATGCATGTAAAATGCATACCTGAACTTTGTACTTTATTGGCACATATTTGCAACATATATGATGTTATATTCATGTTTTATATTGATTTATGTGAATTTACCGATGATACCCTTTATTTGGGTTATAACTCTGCAGAGCAGGAAAACATGTGTATTTCCACTATAAGGGACCTATACGGCGTCCAATTGAGCTAGGATTTCGCAGACATCAATATTTCACCATGAGAAGCATCTAGAGAACTTGGACCTAATGAGGGAGGGTCTGATGCCCAAACGAGATGTGGTGGCGCGCCCAGTAAGGGTGCACCACCCACCTTCGTTTCTCCACTGACCGTCCGTTTCGCCTAATTCTTTCGCTCACAGACTCCATTTTTCCTAAACCCTATATATATGACCCCCTAGTGTTTCCTCGAGGAGAGCGCCACGGAAACACCAAAACACCAAAACAGAGGCTACTGCAGCGAACATTGGAAGGGGAAACTCCCCGAGCGACCACCGGAGGGATCTCCACCTTCACCAACGTCTTCCACATCAACACCATGATGAAGGGGGAGTAGTCCACCTCTGGACTATGGGTTTGTGGCAGTAGCTTGATCTATTTGTCTCTTATTCTTCATAGATCTTAGTACCATATGAGCTGCCCAACATGATTACGATGATATATGTAATTCATATGTGGTGTATCTTTATTCTATGATATTGTGTTATGAGATTGGAATCTATTATGTGTAATATGTATTAAAATATGCATATTATATTATGTACCCCGTTCTTAAGTGCTTGTTCTGATCTAAGTTATATGCAAGAACATGTGTGGGGAGATGAGTGTATTAGTTGGAGTGGCATAGTTTTAGTGATTGAATACAATAAATGCATGATATATTATGGTTTTACCTTTTCCTTTGATGCCTCACTAGGGACAGTGAATGCATATGCTACATTATCATGTGACAAAAGTGATAATCTTGGTAGCATATTCGATATTCAAACATCATGTCAAAGTACTTATTATTATGCTATGTTTATTCTTAATACAAGATTGCTTGGAGTTTTCTCTTTCTTGTGGAGTGTAAGAGAGATATTTTTATTGACCCCGGAGGGTCTAGATACTACAATTATATTGAGCGGTGGGAGTGCAACTTACAAGGAGGACCTCAAAACAAAAATGAATTACAAACATGTCCCCATGCTTTGCATAAAGAACCCTAGAATGAAACAAGAAATCGCAATCCGGTGCTTCATCTTCTCTCCCAGGAGCTTGCCTTCGAACGTGAACACACACTCCACCACCGGGGATGCTACCACTTGGGGTAGAGCAACCGACGAACGCTGCGACGAAGCGAGAAGGCCTCCATAAGGACAGGCTGGCCAAGAGGTTGCACATAATCTGACACCAGTTTCTTGGCCTCAGATCTTGGAGTGGTCGCCTGACGACCATTAGAGTCAGCGGAGGATCGATCATGTGCCCATGAAGACCCTCTGATGATCTACTCCGAAAAGCATCCGCATGTGCAGCATCTTCAGATCCCCAACATGAATCTGGCAAGGAGCAGCACGTAGCCTAACCCCTCCCACATCTTCTTCCTCCATGACCTCCATGATGTGGAGTACCAGAGCTAACTCCCACTTGAACCAGAGCATAGCCGCGCTTATTTAAAGAGGGTTTGCCAGATCCGGTCGTCGTCCGCCACCCCCACCTTGAGGGCTCACCGACGAAGAGGTCCAGGAGCCTACCAACACCGCGCGTCGGCTTGGAGGCAGCCCCCAGCGGCATAGCGCCAATCCACCATAAAGGCATACAACACAACCCTAAATCTACTATGTATAGAGGATCTGGCCTCCCTCCCCTCTCCTAGCGCCGAACTGTGCGCCGCCGGAGAGAGGGAGGAGTGGCATCGCAGGCGCTGAGGAGACTCCCGAATGGGGGTGAGGAGAGAGAACGGGAAGAGAAAATGAGAGCCCCAAATGAGAAGCGTGTAGGAGAGATGTGTTGCATCATATCTATGTTAGGACGTGATGCCCATATATATGAATGCTTATCAAATACATATTAAAATTCCACCAATATTATCTCATTGACAAACTGTTATTATCCTTTACAACTTAAAAAGAGAGTAGACAAGTGAACCCATAAACCCGGTCCAATTTTAATCATAAGAAACATCTTTGCATTGCATTTATCCTACTTTCTACTTGCAACACTATTTTAATCCAAAAATATAAAAATACTTTGTTTACTTAATCACACGCAAAACTAAAAAACAACTATCTCTTTACTGTTTTTTACTTAGTTTACATTTCTTATTTACTTTACTATACTTTTACTATATCTTTTATCTACAATTACTAATAAGAAACCTTGTGCTTGACAACCACATGGTGGAATTGGGGACACAAGAAAATACTTTACTTTGCAGGATTGCTAGAAAAAAAGGAAAAGAGACTAAGCCAATTCCCCGAGAGTTCGATATAAACTCTAGAGTCACCCTTGTGTGGAAAAGCTTCGCTGACTACAGCACTCTGCTCTGGAGTCCCAACATCGTCACTTACGTACTTAGCTTGATGATGTGAAATATATTTAAAAAAGTATTTTTGTTCTCAATACCATCTCACAACAACAACAATAATACAACAAGAGCTCATTGTTTCAACAACACTTCAGTTGGGCGGGTTTTAATTATTTGTCCATACTCGACACGACTAAACTTATAGTGTGACTATGAACAAACATGTCTTTTATCCTAGGGACAATGCTAGAACTAGATTTCACTCTCGATTGATTGCAATCACTTTCGTCGAAATGATCTTCACTTAATCTAGGGGTAATTAGTCCTTGTCATAAGCAAGTCTCATTTACATAGATTTTCTTCCTACCAAGACACTCTCCTAGACATCGTCTAAAAATTAACCTATACTTCCACATAAGTGAAACCGACACGCCCTCACCCGGTGGGAGGGTCGCCTAACTCCGGGACCTTCGCAAAATTTAGCCCCCATCGGACTCTGTCGGTCACTGACTGAACCTGCCAAGTGGGTGGCATCGGAAGAAGCTTATGTAGGGGTACTAGACTATGGTTTCCTAGGGACAACGGTTGATAACGCAAGGTTACTTGGATAAGTTGCACTATGTCACTTAATCTAGTCGATGGGGGTGATTATCTTTATTATTCACAATGATCTCGAAGGTTTTTCTTCTAGACAGAGTTAGAACCAGAGGAGATGGGATTATTCAGAAAATTCCCTAAATCAATATAAAACATAAATATAAAATTATATAAGATGCAAATATATGAGAATATGTTGCAATAAACTACAAACTTCATGTATGCATATACATGCATCAAGAAAATACAGCTCGGATCTTGGCACAAAATGCAGCAAGAGGTTTGATATGTTGCAAACGTATCTATAATTTTTGATGCTCCATGCTTGTCTTACACCAATTTATATATGTTTTTCTTACGCTTCGTTGCACTTTTATACATTTTCCAGCACTAACCTATTGACAAGATGCCACGGTGACAGTTTCCTATTTTCTGTTGTTTTGTATTTCAGAAAAGTTGTACAGAAGATGTTCTCGAAATTCGATGAAACAAAAGCCAAAGTTCATATTTTACCATAACAAAGACGGAGTCCAGAGGAGAGACGGAGAGGCGCCACAGGACCGCCACACCTGCCCTTGGCGCGGCCCAGGATCTGGCCGCGCCATGGGGTGGTGTGGGCCCCCAGGCATCCACCGACCTCCCCCTTCCTCCTATTTATTCACGATCTCAGGAAAAACCTAAATACCCGAGCCTCCATCCACGAAAAGTTATGTCGCGGCCGCCATCGCCGACCCTAGCTCGGGAGGGTTCTGAAGCTCTTCCCGACACCCTGCCGGAGAGGGAGATCATCACCGGAGGCCTCTACATCACCATGCCCGCCTCCGAAGTGATGTGTGAGTAGTTGATTCATGGACTATGGGTCCATAGCAGTAGCTAGATGGTTGTCTTCTCCAATTTGTGCCTCATGTTTAGAAATTGTGAGCTGCCTATCATGATCTCCTATCATGATCAAGATCATCTTTATGTAATGCTACATGTTGTGTTTGCTAGGATCTGATGAATATTGAATACTATGTCGAGATCTATTATATATTTTTCATATGTTATTCATGATCTTGCATGCTCTCCGTTGCTAGTAGATACTCTGGCCAAGTAAATTCGTGTAACTCCACGAGGGAGTATTTATGCTCAATAGTGGGTTCATGCCTATAGTTTTCTGGAAGAGTGACAATAACTTCTAAGATTGTAGATGTGTTGTTGCTACTAGGGGAAAACAACAATGCTTTATCTAAGGATAATTCTATTGTTTACTTTACACACATTTCTTAATACGAGAATCTGTTGCTTGCAACTTAATACTGGAAGGGTTCGGACGATAACCGGAAGGTGGATTATTAGTTATAGACGCCTCTTGTAATGCCCAAACGAATCTCATATTAATCATATTGTCATGTATGGTCCTTATTCTGTCAATTGCCCAGCTGTAATTTGTTCACCCAACATTTTATTTATCTTTATGGAGAGAGTGAACTGTGGACCCCGATCCTTTCTTTTATATAAAATCATCATGTTCTATTTACTTACTGCAAGCATTGTTCTCTTTAATTCCACTTCAAACAAACATCCCTTTTCACACTATATATTTAATCGTTTGTGTTCAGCAAAACCAGTGAGATTGAGAACCTCACTGTAAGTTCGGGCAAAGTATTTTGGTTGTGTTGTGTGCAGGTTCTATGTTGTTGCTAACGCCGTTAGTGCGCTCTACCACAAGTCAGCTAGTAACACCTTCAGAAGTCACGTCTTTCTCCTTCTGGTCGATTAAACCTTGGTTTCTTACTGAGAAAAACTTGCTACTGTGCTCATCATACCTTCCTCTTGGGGTTCCCCAATGGTGTGCAATCTGTACTCATCAAGCTCTTTTTTTAGCGCCGTTGCCGGGGAGGAAGAGGATTTCTGCAAGGGGAGTCTCTCATCTCCAATCTCTTTACTTTGTTATAGTTTTGCTTAGTTTATTTTACTTTGTCTTGTTTGCTTCTTTATATCAAAAACTCAAAAAAAAGTTTCTTTTATAGTTGCTATTTTGTTGCTCTATTTTTAGATAATTATGTTGGTCCCTAAGTAGGTTTTGAAAGACCTATCAATAGGTAGTGGTTCTATAATTGGGAGAGATAACATTGAAGAATTCTTTAATCATGTTAGTAAGCATAAAAATATTAAGGATAAATGCCTGGTAGAACTTGCTCCTAATTATGAAACTGTTGCAGCTTATTTAGATCAAATGTTAGAGGCTAGGTTTGTTAGCCTTAATCCCATAATGGAGCAAATATTTCTTAAACATCATGAAGTTCGGGATGATGAAAACAGGGATTTTATTCTGGAAACTTTGCTTAAAGAATTTAGAGATGTTGTTATAGAAGCTAGGAAAGTCTTTGATCGGTTTAAGCTGCTAGGCGCTCATGTGTAGATGTTATTGGTACACTTGAATAGATAGACAAAACAAAACTTGAAAATAGGAAGAAAATCAAAATACCAGTACCTTTCATACTAGTAGGAATACATGAAGCTTTGGAAAAGAATTTTGATTGGATTGTTCTGAAAACCCATTTGATGAAAGTAGTGAACCTAAAAGTGCTGAGAGAGGATCTTATAAACTTATATTGATAAAATACAAATCCTTGTTGAAAATACTTTTGGCATTGATCTTGATGCTTCTTCATTTGAAAATACTTGATGCTAGCTCTTTCTCTGCGCCTAGCTAAAAGGCGTTAAAAAGCACTCTTGGGAGATAACCCATGTTTTATTTCTGTAATTTTTTTGTTGAGTCTTGGAAGTTATTACCTCTATAATAACCTCTCCTTATCATTTTTATTTCGTTTTTGTGCCCAGAATAGCCTCTAATAGGAAGAAAGTAAGATTTGGGGAAGTTGCTATCCTGAAACAGATTCTGTGTTGTCACCATAAAAATTCGTATTCCCAGCCAGAACGTAACTTTGAGCTGCCAATTTTTTTGCATATGCCCAGGTTATTATCTAACTTTCGTTAGTTGAGCATTTTTCAATTTGAGCAACAGAAGATTTTCGAAAAAATCTATCTTTACCTGTTGTTCTGTTTTGACAGATTTCTACCACTATTTGCATTTGCCTCTTAATCTCTTTCTTTTTTAGTTCTTTTGAGAGAAGAGCTTTTTGAAGAAGTTTCTACAGTAGCTAATGTTTTAATGGATGTTTGATATATGTTAGAACTGAATCCAAGTGGATTTGTTATTTTGATTGTACTAATGCTGGTAATAAGAATTGTGTGAAGTTTTATATGAAGGAAGTTTTCAAGTGTAGGGAAAGAAGAATGACGTAATGAGATGAAGAATGCACAAAAGATCAAGATTGGGGATTTCCATGTCACCCCAAGAAATATCCAAGAGGTATAAGCATCAACGCTTGCGGATGCCCAAGGCATCCCCTCTTCATCAACAAAGCATCAGATCATCCTTCTAGACGCTATATTTTCATTGCTTCATTTGCTATGTGTTGTTCTTGGAGCTTCTTTATTTTTGTTTTTAGTTTAGTTTTGTTTTGTTTGCTGTACAATATGGTTGGATCCCAGCATATTTATTTTGGAGAATGACACACTCCATTTTAATTGCATAGAACACTCTAGTTTTTGCTCTTATTGTTCTGCGAGTGTTCTATTTTGCTAGTACTGTGTTTAGCTCTTATTCTTTCGCTCATATTTTGTTCAGAGCTTGTTAGTTTTCTTTATTTATGTATGATTATCTCTCTGGTATTTATTTATTATTAGCTATGAGAGTTGTTTCAAATAAGTTGATTGGTGTTGGAGACGAGTAAAATGTTTCATGCCTATAGTAATGCAAAAGGAAGCTTGTCTAGACTGTGGCATAGAGTTTGGCATGTCATGTTGGATGTTATTCTTATCATATGCTTAGTAGTTATTGTTGTAGCATGACTTGCCTCAAATAGCTGAGAGTTCATAATGTTCCATTTAAATAATCATGTTTTGTTTCCATCATAAATAGCATAGTATTGTGGTATTCTCATTTGATGCTTTATTGGGTTGACTCGGCACATGTTTACATCATGGTATGACTACAAACCAGTTAACTAAAACCTCTATGATCATTTAGTTTTTGACTTGTAATATCACTTTATGCTTTGATTAATAATGTTTTGTCGCGGTGCATTATTATGGTCATTATTGCTCTCTTAGTTGGTCGCTCCTAGTCTTTTGCTATCCTTCGCATGTAATGAGCATGAGCTCTATTCATGCATCCAACCACCAAAAACCAAAGTTTGCCAAAAGTATCCACCATATCTACCTACTAGCATCATTGCTATTCCAAGTATATTCATCATGTTTTTATCTATCTTCCAAATTAAATCTTGCCATGAGAAAATTAGTTAGTAAAGCTCTCACAAACTTGATGGCTGATACGTCTCAAACGTATCAATAATTTTTGATGATCCATGCTTGTTTTACACCAATTCATATATGTTTTGCTTATACTTCGTTGCACTTTACATGATTTCCGGCACTAACTATTAACAAGATGCCATAGTGCTAGTTCCCTGTTTATGTTGTTTTTGTATTTCAGAGAAGTTGTACATGAAATATTCTTGAAATTGGATGAAACAAAAGCGGAAGTCAATATTTTACCGAAACGAAGACGAAGTCCAGAGGGGGGTCGAAGAGGCGCCACAGGGCGGCAAGACCTGCCTTTGGCGCGGCCTGGCCTTGGCCCGCACCAAGGGGGGTGTGGGCCCCCCAGGCACCCCACCGACCTAAATCCTCCGCCTATTTATGCATCTTCTCGGGAAACCCTGGATACCCGAGCCTCCATCCACGAAAAGTTCTGTCGCGACCGCCATCGCAGAACCCATCTCGGGGGTTTCTGAAGCTCTTCCCGGCACCCTACCGGAGGTGGGAAATCATCGCCGGAGGCATCTACATCGCCATGCCCGCCTCCAAAGTGATGCGTGAGTAGTACATCCCTGGACTATGGGTCCTTAGCAGTAACTAGATGGTTCTCTTCTCCAATTTGTGCTTCATGTATAGATCTTGTGAGCTGCCCTACATGATCAAGATCAACCCTATGTAATCCTATATGTTGTGTCTGCTGGGATCCGATGAATATTGTATACTATGTTGAGGGTGATTATATATTCATGTCATATGTTATTTGTGATCTTGCATGCTCCTCGTTGCTAGTAGATACTCTGGCCAAGTAGAAACTTGTGACTCCAAGACGGGGTATTTATGCTCGATAGTAGGTTCATGCCACTAGTAATCTGGAAGAGTGACAGGAACTTCTAAGATTGTAGATGTGTTGTTGCTACTAGGGAGAAAACAACAATGTTTTATCCAAGGGTAATTCTATTGTTTAATTTACACACATTGCTTAATGTGATAATCAGTTGCTTGCAACTTAATACTGAAAGGGGTTTGAACGATAACCGGAAGGTGGATTATTAGTGGATTACAATCTATGAATTATGTTGTAATGCCCAACCAAATCTCATAGTAATCATTTTGTCATGTATTGTCGATATTCTATCAATTGCCTAGCTGTAATTTGTTCACCCAACATGTTATTTATCTTTGTGTAGAGACACCTGTGAACTATGGACCCTAATCCTGTTTCTCTTACACTGATAAATTCATCTACTACAATCATGTTCTCTTTAATTACTACAAACATCTCTCTCCACTCGATACATCTAATCCTTTGTGTTTAGCAAACCGGTGAGATTGACAACCTCACTGCAAGTTGGGGCAAAGTACTTTGGTTTTGTTCTGTGCAGGTTCCACATTGTTGCTGATGCTGGTAGTGCACCCTGCCACTAGTCAGCTAGCAACACCTTCAGAAGTCACGCATTTCTCCTACTGGTCGATGAAACCTTGGTTTCGTAATGAGGAAAATTTGATGTTGTGCTCATCGCACCTTCCTCTTGGGGTTTTACAACCGCTTCCACAACAACGCTCAGCAAGATTGTCTGGCGCCATCACCGGAGCACTGATAAGTCTCAAACGTATCTATAATTTCTTATGTTCCATGCTACTTTATTGATGATACTCACATGTTTTATACACACTTTATGTCATATTTATGCATTTTCCGGCACTAACCTATTGACAAGATGCCGAAGAGCCAGTTGTTGTTTTCTGCTATTTTTGGTTTCAGAAATCCTACAAAGGAAATATTCTCGGAATTGGACGAAATCAACACCCAGGGTCTTATTTTTCCACGAAGCTTCCAGAAGACCTAAAAGGAAACGAAGTGGGGCGACGAGGCGCCGACACAACAGGGCGGCGCGGCCAGGGCTTGGGCCGCGCGGCCCTGGCGTGTGGGGCCCTCGCGTCGCCCCCTGACCTACCCTTCCGCCTACTTATAGCCTTCGTCGAGAATACCCCAGTACCGAGAGCCACGATACGGAAAACCTTCCAGAGACGCCGCCGCCGCCAATCCCATCTCTGGGATTCAGAGATCGCCTCCGCACCCTCGTCGAGAGGGGAATCATCTCCCGGAGGACTCTTCATCGCCATGATCGCCTCCGGAGTGATGTGTGTGTAGTTCACCCCTGGACTATGGGTCCATAGCAGTAGCTAGATGGTTGTCTTCTCCTCATTGTGCTATCATTGTCAGATCTTGTGAGCTGCCTAACATGATCAAGATCATCTATTTGTAATGCTACATGTTGCGTTTGTTGGGATCCGATGAATATGGAATACTATGTTATGTTGATTATCAATCTATCATCTATGTGTTGTTTATGATCTTGCATGCTCTCCGTTGCTAGTAGAAGCTCTGGCCAAGTCGTTACTTGTAACTCCAAGAGGGAGTATTTATGCTCGATAGTGGGTTCATGCCTCCATTAAATCGGGACAAGGATGTAAAGTTCTAAGGTTGTGGATGTGTTGTTGCCACTAGGGATAAAACATCAATGCTATGTCTAAGGATATTTGTGTTGATTACATTACGCACCATACTTAATGCAATTGTCTGTTGTTTGCAACTTAATACTGGAAGGGGTGCGGATGCTAACCCGAAGGTGGACTTTTTAGGCATAGATGCATGCTGGATAGCGGTCTATGTACTTTGTCGTAATGCCCAATTAAATTTCACACTACTCATCATAATATGTATGTGCATTGTCATGCCATCTCTATTTGTCAATTTCACAACTGTAATTTGTTCACCCAACATGCTATTTCTTATCGGAGAGACACCACTAGTGAACTGTGGACCCCGGTCCATTCTTTTACATCGAATACAATCTACTGCAATACGTGTTCTACTGTTCTCTGCAAACATCATCATCCACACTATACATCTAATCCTTTGTTACAGCAAGCCCGTGAGATTGACAACCTCACTGTTAAGTTGGGGCAAAGTATTTTGGTTGTGTTGTGCAGGTTCCACGTTGGCGCCGGAATCCCTGGTGTTGCGCCGCACTACACTCCGCCACCATCAACCTTCAACGTGCTTCTTGACTCCTACTGGTTCGATAAACCTTGGTTTCTTACTGAGGGAAACTTGCTGTTGTACGCATCACACCTTCCACTTGGGGTTCCCAACGGGCGTGTGCTTTACGCGTCAACAAGCTAAATTTGTGGCGCCGTTGCCGGGGAGATCAAGACACGCTGCAAGGGGAGTCTCCCACTTCCAATCTCTTTACTTTGTTTTTGTCTTGCTTTACTTTATTTTTATTTACTTCTTTGTTTGCTGCATTATATCAAATACAAAAAAAAATAGTTACTTGCTTTACTTTATTTACTATCTTGTTTGCGTTCTCCATATTAAAAACACAAAAAAATTAGTTACTTGCATTTACTTTATCTAGTTTGCTTTATTTACTATTGCTAAAATGGGTACTCCTGAAAATACTAAGTTGTGTGACTTCACAAGCACAAATAATAATGATTTCTTATGCACACCTATTGCTCCACCTGCTACTACAGCAGAATTCTTTGAAATTAAACCTGCTTTACTAAATCTTGTTATGAGAGAGCAATTTTCTGGTGTTAGTCCTGATGATGCTGCTGCCCATCTTAATAATTTTGTTGAACTTTGTGAAATGCAAAAGTATAAGGATGTAGATGGTGACATTATAAAATTAAAATTGTTTCCTTTCTCATTAAGAGGAAGAGCTAAAGATTGGTTGATATCTTTGCCTAAGAATAGTATTGATTCATTGACTAAATGTAAGGATGCTTTCATTGGTAGATATTATCCTCCTGCTAAAATTATATCTTTGAGAAGTAGCATAATGAATTTTAAGCAATTGGATAATGAGCATGTTGCCCAAGCATGGGAAAGAATAAAATCTTTGGTTAAAAATTGCCCTACCCATGGACTGACTACTTGGATGATCATCCAAACCTTTTATGCAGGACTGAATTTTTCTTCGCGGAACCTATTGGATTCAGCTGCTGGAGGTACTTTTATGTCCATCACTCTAGGCGCCGCAACAAAGCTTCTTGATAATATGATGATTAATTACTCTGAATGGCACACGGAAAGAGCTCCACAAGGTAAGAAGGTAAATTATGTTGAAGAAACCTCCTCCTTGAGTGATAAGATTGATGCTATTATGTCTATGCTTGTGAATGGTAGGACTAATGTTGATCCTAATAATGTTCCTTTAGCTTCATTGGTTGCCCGAGAAGAACATGGTTATGTGAACTTCATTAAAAATAATAATTTCAACAACAACTATAGGCCATATCTTGCTAGTGGTAGTGATTATGGTAATTCTTATGGTAGATATGTTTCACCTAATGAGGAAAAGATGTTAGAAATTGAAAGATCTACTAAGAACTTTATGCAATCACAATATGAGCAAAATCAATTGTTTACTAAAACTATGAATGAACAATCTACCTTGTTGAAAAATATAGGAAATCAACATGAAAATCTGAATATGGAGATCTCTGGTTTGCAAACTAAGCTTGCAAATGCTGAAAACCGAATCTCATACATGTCTGCGTCACAATATTCTTTAATTAATAAAATGGCTGCTAAACCTGAGGATAATGATAATAAAATTGTTACTACAGCAAACGCCATCCAAGTTCGAATTAATGAGAATATTAGATTGATGGCCGAATTGCGTGCTAGGTGGGAAAAAGAAGAAAATGCTAAAGAGAATAGCGTAGCTAAAGTTTGGACTATTACCACCACTATTAATGAAAATGCTTCACATGTTGCTACACCTCCTACTATCAATGGTAAAATAATTGGTGTTGGCAATGTTTCTACTCCCAATTCAAGGCTTGCAAAACTGCCTGAAACTGCTAAAACTGCTGAAATTGCTTGTGATAAAACTGCTGAATTTTTTTCAAATATTGGGGACAATGATCCCATTGCTGTAGATCATAATGGTTTAGATTTTGATGATTGTCACATCTCTGAAGTTATAAAGTTCTTACAAAAACTTGCTAAAAGTCCTAATGCTAGTGCTATAAATTTGGCCTTTACGAAACATATAACAAATGCTCTCATTAAAGCTAGAGAAGATAAATTAAATCTTGAAACTTCTATTCCTAGGAAGTTAGAAGATGGTTGGGAGCCCATCATTAAGATGAAGGTCAATGATTTTGATTGTAATGCTTTATGTGATCTTGGTGAAAGTATTTCCGTTATGCCTAGGAAAATCTATAATATGCTTGACTTGCCACCATTGAAAAATTGTTATTTGGATGTTAATCTTGCTGATAATTCTACAAAGAAACCTTTGGGGAGGATTGATAATGTTCACATTACGGTTAACAATAACCTTGTCCCCGTTGATTTTGTTGTGTTGGATATTGAATGCAATGCATCTTGTCCCATTATATTGGGAGGACCTTTTCTTCGAACTGTTGGTGCTATTATTGATATGAAGGAAGGTAATATAAATATCAATTTCCTCTCAAGAAAGGTATGGAACACTTCCCTAGAAAGAGAATGAAGTTACCTTTTGATTATATCATTAGAACAAATTATGATGTTGATGCTTCGTCTCTTGATGTTAGTTGATTCAAACTTTCTGCGCCTAGCTGAATGGCGTTAAAGAAAAGCACTTATGGGAGACAACCCATGATTTTACTTCTGCACTTTTGTTTTATATTTGAGTCTTTGAAGTTGTTACTACTGTAGCAACCTATCCTTATCTTTATTTTATTGCATTGTTGTGCCAAGTAAAGTCTTTGATAGTAAGGTTCATACTAGATTTGGATTACTGCGCAGAAACAGATTTCTTGCTATCACGAATTTGAGTATTATTCTCTGTAGGTAACTCAGAAAAATCTGCCAATTTACGTGAGTAATCCTCAAATATGAAGGCAACTTTTATTAAATTTGATCATTTTCATTTGAGCAAGTCTAGTGCCCCAGAAAAATTCATATTTACGGACTGTTCTGTTTTGACAGATTCTGCCTTTTATTTCGCATTGCTTGTTTTGCTATGTTTGATGGATTTCTTTATTCCATTAACTTTCAGTAGCTTTTTGCAATGTCCAGAAGTGTTAAAAATGATTATGTCACCTCTGAACATGTGAATTTTTGATTATGCACTAACCCTCTAATGAGTTTGTTTTGAGTTTGGTGTGGAGGAAGTTTTCAAGGATCAAGAGAGGGGGATGATACAATATGATCAAGGAGAGTGAAAGCTCTAAGCTTGGGGAAGCCCCCGTGGTTCATCCCTGCATATTTCAAGAAGACTCAAGCATCTAAGCTTGGGGATGCCCAAGGCATCCCCTTCTTCATCGACAAATTATCAGGTCACCTCTAGTGAAACTATATTTTTATTCCGTCACATCTTATGTGCTTTACTTGGAGCGTCTTTATGTTCTTGTTTTTGTTTGTTCGAATAAATTGGATCCTAGCATTCATTGTGTGGGAGAGGGACACGCTCCTCTATTGCATATGAACACATATGTTCTTAGCTTTATTCTTAATGTTCATGGCGAAGGTTGAAACTGCTTCGTTAATTGTTATATGGTTGGAAACAGAAAATGCTACATGTGGTAATTGGTATAATGTCTTGAATAATTTGATACTTGGCAATTGTTGTGCTCATATGGATCATGTTTAAGCTCTTGCATCATATACTTTGCACCTATTAGTGAAGAAATACATAGAGCTTGCTAAAATTTGGTTTGCATGATTGGTCTCTCTAAAGTCTAGATATTTTCTGGTAAGGGTTTGAGCAACAAGGAGGACAGTGTAGAGTCTTATAATGCTTGCAATATGTTCTTATGTGAGTTTTGCTGTACCGGTTCATACTTATGTTTGCTTCAAACAACCTTGCTAGCCTAAGCCTTGTATTGAGAGGGATTACTTCTCATGCATCCAAAATCCTTGAGCCAAAAACTATGCCATTTGTGTCCACCATACCTACCTACTACATGGTATTTCTCTGCCATTCCAAAGTAAATTGCTTGAGTGCTACCTTTAAAATTCCATTCTTTGTCTTTGCAATATATAGCTCATGGGGAAAATAGCTTAAAAACTATTGTGGTATTGAATATGTACTTATGTATCTTATTTCCTAATAAGTTGCTTGTTGAGCGATAACCATGTTCCTGGGGACGCCATCAACTATTTCCTTTGTTGAATATCATGTGAGTTGCTATGCATGTTCGTCTTGTCTGAAGTAAGGATGATTTATCATGAGTTGAATGATTTGAGTATGCATATTGTTAGAGAAGAATATTGGGCCACTAACTAATGCCATGAACCATGGTGGAAGTTTCAGTTTTGGACAACAATCCTCAATCTCTTATGAGAATATTATCTATTGTTGAATGCTTATGCATTAAAGAGGAGTCCATTATCTGTTATCTATGTTGTCCCGGTATGGATGTCTAAGTTGAGAATAATCAAAAGCGAGAAATCCAATGCGAGCTTTCCCCTTAGACCTTTGTACAGGCGGCATAGAGGTACCCCTTTGTGATACTTGGTTAAGACATATGTTATGCGATGATAATCCATGTAAATCCAAGCTAATTAGGACAAGGTGCGGGCACTATTGGTAATCTATGCATGAGGCTTGCAACTTATAGGATATCTTATACATAACACATATGCTTTATTACTACTGTTGAAAAAATTGTTTCTTGTTTTCAAAATAAAAGCTCTAGCACAAATATAGCAATCCATGCTTCCCTCTACGAAAGGCCATTCTTCTACTTTTATGTTGAGTCAGTTTACCCACTTCTTTCTATCTTAGAAGCAAACACTTGTGTTAACTGTGCATTGATTCTTACATACTTTCATATTTGCATTCATCATATTACTTTGCATTGACAACTATCCATGAGATATACATGTTACAAGTTGAAAGCAACTGCTGAAACTTAATCTTCCTTTGTGTTGCTTCAATGTCTTTACTTTGAATCTATTGCTTTATGAATTAACTCTTATGCAAGACTTATTGATGCTTGTCTTGAAAGTACTATTCATGAAAAGTCTTTGCTATATGATTCAGTTGTTTAACCATTGTCTTTACCATTGCTTCGAATCGCTGCATTCATTACATATGCTTACAATAGTATTGATCAAGATTATGATAGCATGTCACTTCAGAAATTATCTTTGTTATCGTTTACCTACTCGAGGACGAGTAGGCACTAAGCTTGGGGATGCTTGATACGTCTCAAACGTATCTATAATTTCTTATGTTCCATGCTACTTTATTGATGATACTCACATGTTTTATACACACTTTATGTCATATTTATGCATTTTCTGGCACTAACCTATTGACAAGATGCCGAAGAGCCAGTTGCCGTTTTCTGCTGTTTTTGGTTTCAGAAATCCTACAAAGGAAATATTCTCGGAATTGGAAACGAAGTGGGGCGACGAGGCGCCGACACAACAGGGCGGTGCGGCCAGGGCTTGGGCCGCGCGGCCCTGGCGTGTGGGGCCCTCGCATCGCCCCCTGACCTACCCTTCCGCCTACTTATAGCCTTCGTCGAGAATACCCCAGTACCGAGAGCCACGATACGGAAAACCTTCCAGAGACGCCGCCGCCGCCAATCCCATGCATCTCGGGGGATTCAGGAGATCGCCTCCGGCACCCTGCCGGAGAGGGGAATCATCTCCCGGAGGACTCTTCATCGCCATGATCGCCTCCGGAGTGATGTGTGAGTAGTTCACCCCTGGACTATGGGTCCATAGCAGTAGCTAGATGGTTGTCTTCTCCTCATTGTGCTATCATTGTCGGATCTTGTGAGCTGCCTAACATGATCAAGATCATCTATTTGTAATGCTACATGTTGCGTTTGTTGGGATCCGATGAATATGGAATACTATGTTATGTTGATTATCAATCTATCATCTATGTGTTGTTTATGATCTTGCATGCTCCCCGTTGCTAGTAGAGGCTCTGGCCAAGTCGTTACTTGTAACTCCAAGAGGGAGTATTTATGCTCGATAGTGGGTTCATGCCTCCATTAAATCAGACGTGTGACAAAGTTCTAAGGTTGTGGATGTGATGTTTCCACTAGGGATAAAACATCAATGCTATGTCTAAGGATATTTGTGTTGATTACATTACGCACCATACTTAATGCAATTGTCTGTTGTTTGTAACTTAATACTAGAAGGGGTGCGGATGCTAACCCGAAGGTGGACTTTTTAGGCATAGATGCATGCTGGATAGCGGTCTATGTACTTTGTCGTAATGCCCAATTAAATTTCACACTACTCATCATAATATGTATGTGCATTGTCATGCCATCTCTATTTGTCAATTGCCCAACTGTAATTTGTTCACCCAACATGCTATTTCTTATCGGAGAGACACCACTAGTGAACTGTGGACCCCGGTCCATTCTTTTACATCGAATACAGTCTACTGCAATACTTGTTCTACTGTTCTCTGCAAACATCATCATCCACACTATACATCTAATCCTTTATTACAGCAAGCCGGTGAGATTGACAACCTCACTGTTAAGTTGGGGCAAAGTATTTTGGTTGTGTTGTGCAGGTTCCACGTTGGCGCCGGAATCCCTGGTGTTGCGCCGCACTACACTCCGCCACCATCAACCTTCAACGTGCTTCTTGACTCCTACTGGTTCGATAAACCTTGGTTTCTTACTGAGGGAAACTTGCTGATGTACGCATCACACCTTCCACTTGGGGTTCCCAACGGGCGCGTGCTTTACGCGTCAACAAGCACCAAGGCGCCATTGCCGGGGAGAAAGAGGATTTCTGCAAGGGGAGTCTCTCATATCCAATCTCTTTACTTTCTTATAGTTTTTCCTAGTTTACTTTATTTTGTTTTGTTTGCTTTATCATATCAAAAACACAAAAACTAGTTTTGTTTTATAGTCGTCTTTATATCAAAAACAAAAAAATAGTTTCTATTATAGCTGTTATTTCTATTGCTTAGTTTTAATTTTCCTAAAATGGGTTCCTCTGAAAATACTAAGTTGTATAATTTTACTAGCACCAACAATAATGATTTTATTTGTACACCTATTGCTCCACCTGCTCCCGAAGCAGCCTTCTATGAAATTAAACATGCTTTATTAAATCTTGTTATGAAAGAGCAATTTTCTGGTGTTAGTACTGAAGATGCTGCTTCTCACCTTAATAATTTTGTTGAACTTTGTGAGATGCAAAAATATAAGGATATAGATAATGATATTATAAAACTAAAATTGTTTCCTTTCTCTTTGAGAGGGAGAGCTAAAGATTGGTTGCTATCTTTGCCTAGAAATAGTACTGATTCATGGGTTAAATGCAAAGATGATTTTATTGGAAAATATTATCCTCCTGCCAAGATTATATCTTTGAGAAGCGACATAATGAAATTTACACAATTTTATAATGAACATGTTGCTCAAGCTTGGGAAATAATGAAATCTTTGGTAAATAATTGTCCCACTCATGGACTGACTACTTGGATGATCATCCAAACTTTTTATGTAGGACTAAATTTTACTTCAAGAAACCTTCTGGATTCAGCTGCTGGAGGTACCTTTATGTCCATTACTTTGGGGGCTGCAACAAAATTACTTGATGATATGATGATAAATTATTCTGAATGGCACACCGAGAGAGCTCCACAAGGTAAGGTAAATTATGTCGAAGAATCCTCCTCCTTGAGTGATAAAATTGATACTATTATGTCTATGCTTATTAATGCTAAAGCTCATGTTCATCCAAATAATATTCCGTTAGCTTTCTTGGTTTCTCAAGAAGAGCATGTTGATATGAATTTCATTAAAAACAATAATTTCAACAATAATGCTTATGGGAATAATTTTGGTAGCAACAATTATAGGCCATATCCTTCTAATAATGGTAATTCTTATGGCAATTATTATGATAATTCCTAGAGCAACAATAAAATTGCACCCTCTGATCTTGAAGTCATGTTTAAGGATTTTATTAGTAAAAAAACTGCTTTCAATAAAACTGATGAGGAAAAGATTGGCAAAATTGATATTCTTGCTTCTAAAGTTGATAGCCTTGCTCATGATGTTCATTTTATTAAATTAAAAGTGTTTCCTCATGATGTTAAAGAAAGTAAAACTTTTAATGACATTCAAGTTAGATTGATGAAAGTGTTACGATTTTGGCGGAATTGTGTGCTAGGTGGGAAAGAGAAGATGAAATTGCTAGAAATAATAATTTGACTAAAGTTTGTACCATCACCACCACCAGTATTAATGAAGTTTCAAATTCTATCCACTCTCCTACTATTAGTAGTAAAACAAATGGTGTCGGAAAAGTCCCCGCTCCTTCTACAAAATTGCCTAAAACCACTGAAACTGCTCCTGATAAGTGTCCTGAAATTTTTCGGACTGTGGGAGACAAGAGTCCTTTTACCTTCGATAATAATGACTTTGATTTTGATGATTGAAATATCTTTGAAGTAAATAAGTTCATACAAAAGCTTGCTAGAAGTCATAATGCTAGTGCTATAAATATGGCTTTTACAAAGCACATTCGAAATGATCTTATGCAAATTAGAGAGGAGAAATTAAAATGCGAAGCCTCTATTACTAAAAAGTTAGAAGATGGTTGGGAGCCCATCATTAAGATGAAAATAGATGGTTTTGATTGCAATGCTTGGTGTTGCTATTGATATGAGAGATGGGATTATTAAATATCAATTTCTACTCAAGATAGATATCAAACACTTCCCTCGGAAAAGAAAGAAGTCACCTTATAACTCTATTATTAGAACAAATTATGTTGTTGATGCTTCTTCACTTGATAATACTTGATGCTCGCAATTTTTCTACGCCTAGCTGAAAGGCGTTAAAGAAAAGCACTCTTGGGAGATAACCCATGTTTTATTTACTGTAATTTTTCTTTTGTTGAGTATTGGAAGTTATTACCTCTATAATAATCTATCCTTATCATTTTTATTTCGTTTTTGTGCCAAGAATAGCCTCTGATAGGAAGAAAGTAAGATTTGGGGAAGTTGCTGTCTTAAAAAAAGATTTTGTGCTGTTACCATACAAAATCGTAAAAATAGCCAAAGCGAAATTTTGAGCTGTAATTTTTAATGCATATGCCCCAGGTTATTATCTAACTTTCATTAGTTGACTACTTTTTGAGATGAACAACAGAGGATTTTTGAAAAAATTAATCTTTACCTGTTGTTCTTGAAGGAGATATGCCCAAGAGGCAATAATAAAAGTGGTTATTATATATCTTTATGTTTATGATAAATGTTTATATACTATGCTATAATTGTATTAACCGAAACATTGATACATGTGTGATATGTAAACAACAAAGAGTCCCTAGTATGCCTCTTAACTAGCTTGTTGATTAATGGATGATTAGTTTCATAAATCATGAACATTGGATGTTATTAATAACAAGGTTATATCATTGTATGAATGATGTAATGGACACACCCAATTAAGCGTAGCATAAGATCACGTCATTAAGTTATTTGCTATAAGCTTTCGACACATAGTTACCTAGTCCCTATGACCATGAGATCATATAAATCACTTATACCGGAAAGGTACTTTGATTACATCAAACACCACTGCGTAAATGGGTGGTTATAAAGGTGGGATTAAGTATCCGGAAAGTATGAGTTGAGGCATATGGATCAACAGTGGGATTTGTCCATCCCGATGACGGATAGATATACTCTGGGCCCTCTCGGTGGAATGTCATCTAATGTCTTGCAAGCATATGAATAAGTTCATAAGAGACCACATACCACGGTACGAGTAAAGAGTACTTGTCAGGAGACGAGGTTGAACAAGGTATAGTGTGATACCGATGATCAAACCTCGGACAAGTAAAATATCGTGTGACAAAGGGAATTGGTATCGTATGTGAATGGTTCATTCGATCACTAAAGTCATCGTTGAATATGTGGGAGCCATTATGGATCTCCAGATCCCGCTATTGGTTATTGGTCGGAGAGAGTACTCAACCATGTCCGCATAGTTCACGAACCGTAGGGTGACACACTTAAGGTTTGATGTTGAAATGGTAGAAACTTGAATATGGAATGGAGTTCGAATATTTGTTCGGAGTCCCGGATGAGATCCCGGACATCACGAGGAGTTCCGGAATGGTCCGGAGAATAAGATTCATATATAGGAAGTCATTTTATAAGATTTAAAATGATCCGGAAGGTTCTACGAAAGGTTCTAGAAGGTTCTAGAAAAGTCCGGAAGAAACCACTTTGGAAGGAGGAGTCCCAAAGGGACTCCACCACCATGGCCGGCCAACCCTAAAGGGGGAGGAGTCCCAAGTGGACTCCCCTAAGGGGGCCGGCCACCCCCTCCCAAGGAAGGGTGGGAATCCCACCTCTAGTGGGAGTCCTAGCTTGGGTTGGTTTCATGTGATATGGAAGGTTTTGGTTTGGGGTCTTATTCGAAGACTTGTAGACCAACTCTTGGGTGTTCCACCTATATAATGAGGGCCAAGGGGAGGGGGCCAGCCAACCCAACACCACAAGGTGGCCGCACCCCTATAGTGGCCGGCGCCCCCCTCTCCCCAAACCCTAGCCGCCCCACTCCTCCTTCTTCCCCGCACGCTTGGCGAAGCTCCGCCGGGATTCTCCACCACCACCGTCACCACGCCGTCGTGCTGCCGGATTCAAGAGGAGCTACTACTTCTGCTGCCCGCTGGAACGGGGAGGTGGACGTCATCTTCATCAACAACCGAACGTGTGACCGAGTACGGAGGTGCTGCCCGTTCGTGGCACCGTGATCAAGATCTTCTACGCGCTTTTGCAAGCGGCAAGTGAACGTCTACCGTAGCAACAAGAGCCTCATCTTGTAGGCTTTGGAATCTCTTCAAGGGTGAGTCTCGATAATCTCCTCGTTGCTACCGTCTTCTAGATTGCATCTTGGCTTGGATTGCGTGTTCGCGGTAGGAAATTTTTTGTTTTCTATGCAACGAATCCCTACAGTGGTATCAAAGCCATGTCTATGCATAGATGGTTGCACGAGTAGAACACAATGGTTTTGTGGGAGTTGATGCTCTTGTTATCTTTAGTTTGAGTACTTTGCATCTTTGTGGCATAGTGGAATGAAGCGGCTCGGACTAACTTTACATGACCGCGTTCATGAGACTTGTTCCTCGTTCGACATGCAACTTGTATTGCATAAGAGGCTTTGCGGGTGTCTGTCTCTCCTACTATAGTGAAGATTCAATTTACTACTCTATTGACAACATTAGTATCAACGTTGTGGTTCATGTTCGTCGGTAGATTAGATCTCTCTCGAAAACCCTAAACCACGTAAAATATGCAAACCAAATTAGAGACGTCTAACTTGTTTTTGCAGGGTTTGGTGATGTGATATGGCCATAATGTGATGATGAATATGTATGAGATGATCATTATTGTATTGTGGCAACCGGCAGGAGCCTTATGGTTGTATTTAAATTTCATGTTGAGTAGTATTTCAAAGTAGTTGTAATAGTTGCTACATGGAGGACAATCATGAAGATGGCGCCATTGACCTTGACGCTACGCCGACGAGGATGAAGATCATGCCCGAAGATGATAGAGATCATGTCCGTGCTTTGGAGATGAAGATCAAAGGCGCAAAGACAAAAGGGCCATATCATATCACATATGAACTGCATGTGATGTTAATCCTTTTATGCATCTTATTTTGCTTAGATCGCGACGGTAGCATTATAAGATGATCCCTCACTAAAATCTCAAGATAATAAAGTGTTCATCCTTAGTAGCACCGTTGCCAAGACTTGTCGTTTCGAAGCATCTCGTGATGATCGGGTGTGATAGAATCAACAAGTGCATACAACGGGTGCAAGACAGTTTTGCACATGCGGATACTAAGGTGGCCTTGACGAGCCTAGCATGTACAGACATGGTCTCGGAACACGTGATATCGAAAGGTAGAGCATGAATCATATGGTTGATATGATGAACACTTTGAGTGTTCGCCATTGAAATTACACCTTGTCTCGTGATGATCGGACTTAGGTGTGGTGGATTGTGTTCGTGTGATCACTAAGATAATGAGGGGAATATTGTTTTGAGTGGGAGTTCACCTAGATTTTTAATTATGTTGAATTAAAATTTGAACTCAATTTATCATAAACATAGTCTAAACTTTTGCAAATATATGTTGTAGAAATGACGTCCCCAATCAATTTTAACCAGTTCCTAGAGAAAGAAAAGCTTAAGAGCAACGGTAGCAACTTCACCGACTGGTTCCGTCATGTGAGGATCTTCCTCTCTGGCAGAAATCTCCAATTTGTGCTTGATGCACCGCTAGATGACCCTCCTGCAGAAACTGAAACCGATGAAGTAAAGAATGTTTACGAGACTCGGAAAACTCGGTACTCTCAAGTTCAGTGTGCCCTCCTATGCAGTCTGGAAGCCGATCTTCAAAAACGTTTTGAGCACCACGATCCTCATGAGTTGGTCAATGAGCTGAAAGCTATATTTGAAACTCATGCGGCCGTGGAATGCTATGAAGCATCGAAACACTTCTTCAGCTGCATGATGGAAGAAGGCAGCTCCGTTAGTGAGCACATGCTCGCCATGACCGGGCATGCGAAGAAACTCAGTGACTTGGGAATAGTGATTCCTAATAGACTGGGGATTAATCGTGTCCTTCAATCACTGCCACCAAGTTACAAGAACTTTGTGATGAACTACAATATGCAGAACATGAACAAGGAGTTACCTGAACTCTTTGGCATGCTAAAAGTTGCTGAGATTGAGATCAAGAAAGAGCACCAAGTGTTGATGGTCAACAAGACCACCAGTTTCAAGAAACAGGGCAAGTCTAAGGGAAAATTCAAGAAGGGTGGCAAGAAAGCTGCCACGCCTCCTATGAAACCTAAGAACGGCCCTAAGCACGATCTTGAGTGCTATTACTGCAAGGAGAAGGGACACTGGAAGCATAATTGCTCCAAGTATCTGGCTGATCTGAAGAGCGGCCTTGTCAAGAAGAAGAAAGAAGGTATATCTGATATACATGTTATAGATGTTTATCTCACTGGTTCTCGTTCTAGTACCTGGGTATTTGATACTGGTTCGGTTGCTCATATTTGTAACTCGAAACAGGAACTAAATAATAAACGAAGACTACTGAAAGATGAAGTGACGATGCGCGTTGGAAACGGATCCAAAGTCGATGTGATCGCTGTCGGCACACTTCCTCTACATCTACCTTCGGGATTAGTTTTAAGCCTAAATAATTGTTATTTTGTACCCGCGTTGAGCATGAACATTATATCTGGATCTTGTTTAATGCAAGACGGTTATTCATTCAAGTCTGAGAATAATGGTTGTTCTATTTTTATGAATAATATCTTTTATGGTAAAGCACCTGAAAAGAATGGCTTATTTCTGTTAGATCTCGATAGTAGTGATACGCATATACATAACATTGATGCTAAGCGAATTAAATTAAATGATAATTCTACTTAAATGTGGCACTGTCGTCTTGGTCATATTGGAGTGAAACGCAAGAAGAAACTCCATACCGATGGATTACTTGAATCACTTGACTTTGAGTCACTTGATAGATGCGAAGTATGTCTAATGGGAAAAATGACTAAGACTCCATTTTCTGGTATGATGGAGCGAGCTACTGACTTATCGGAAATCATACATACCGATGTGTGCAGACCAATGAGTGTAGCATCGCGCGGTGGTTATCATTATGTTCTAACCTTCACAGATGATCTGTGTAGATATGGGTATATCTATTTCATGAAACATAAATCCGAAACTTTCGAGAAGTTTAAGGAATCCCAAAGTGAAGTAGAAAATCAACGTAACAAGAAGATTAAATTTCTACGATCTGATCGTGGAGGTGAATATCTGAGTTATGAGTTTGGCATGCATTTAAAGAAATGCGGAATACTTTCACAATTGACACCGCCGGGAACACCACAACGAAACGGTGTGTCCGAACGTCGTAATCGAACTCTCTTAGATATGGTTCGTTCTATGATGTCTCTTACTGATTTGCCATTATCTTTTTGGAGTTATGCATTAGAGACAGCCGCATTCACTTTAAATAGAGCACCATCAAAATCCATAGAAACGACACCATATGAATTATGGTTTAATAAGAAACCTAAGTTGTCGTTACTTAAAGTTTGGGGTTGCGAAGGCTATGTAAAGAAGTTACAACCGGACAAGCTAGAACCCAAAGCGGAAAAATGCGTCTTCATAGGATACCCTAAGGAAACTTAGGGTACACTTTCTATCACAGATCCGAAGGCAAAATCTTTGTTGCTAAGAACGGAACCTTTCTTGAGAAAGAATTTCTCACTAAAGAAGTGACTGGAAGAAAAGTAGAACTCGATGAGATTGATGAATCTTTACTCGTTCATCAGAGTAGCGCAATACCGGAAACTATTCCTGTACACTTTGCCCCGCATCGGCAAACAGAGGAAGCTAATGATAATGATCATGAAACTTCGAGCAGGAAACTATCAACCTCGCAGATCGACAAGGGAACGTGCCACTCCTGATTGGTATGATCCTTGTCTAAATGTCATGATTGTGGACAACAATGATGAGGACCCTGCGACGTATGAAGAAGCGATGATGAGCCCAGATTCCAACAAATGGCAAGAGGCCATGAAATCCGAAATGGGATCCATGTATGATAACAAAGTATGGACTTTGGTAGACTTACCTGATAGCCGCAAGGCTGTCGAGAATAAATGGATCGTCAAGAGAAAAACATATGATGATGGTAATATTACTGTCTATAAAGCTCGACTTGTCGCAAAGGGTTTCCGACAAATTCAAGGAGTTGACTACGATGAGACTTTCTCACCTGTAGCGAAGCTAAAATCTGTGAGGATTTTGTTAGCAATAGCTGCATTTTTCGATTATGAGATTTGGCAGATGGATGTCAAAACGGCGTTCCTTAATGGAGACATTGAGGAAGAGTTGTATATGGTACAACCCAAAGGTTTTGTCGATCCTACAAATGCTGACAAAGTATGCAAACTTCAGCGTTCAATCTATGGACTGAAGCAAGCATCAAGAAGTTGGAACCGACGCTTTGATAAGGTGATCAAAGACTTCGGGTTTATACAGTGTCATGGAGAGGCCTGTATTTACAAGAAAGTGAGTGGGAGCTCTGTAGCATTCCTGATATTATATGTAGATGACATATTATTGATTGGGAATGATATAGAACTATTAAGCAGTGTAAAAGGTTATTTGAATAATAGTTTTTCAATGAAAGACCTTGGTGAAGCATCGTATATATTAGGCATCAAGATTTATAGAGATAGATCAAGACGCCTAATAGGGCTATCACAGAGTACATACCTGGTCAAGATTCTAAAGAAGTTTAGAATGGACAAAAGTAAGAAAGGGTTTTTACCTATGTTACCAGGCAAAGTCTTGAGTAAGACTCAAGGACCGGCTACGGCAGAAGAAAGAGAAAGGATGAGTAATATCCCCTATGCCTCGGCAGTAGGATCTATCATGTATGCCATGCTATGTACTAGACCGGATATAGCACATGCTGTTAGTTTGACTAGCAGATATCAAAGTGTTCCAGGAATGGAACATTGGACAGCGGTCAAGAATATCCTGAAGTACTTGAAAAGAACTAAGGATATATTTCTTTGTTATGGAGGTGACCAAGAGCTCGTTGTAAGCGGTTACACCGATGCAAGTTGGAACACTGATCCTGATGACTCTAAGTCACAGTCTGGGTACGTGTTTATATTGAATGGTGCTGCAGTAAGCTGGGCAAGCTCGAAGCAGTGCACGGTGGCGAAGTCTTCAATAGAATCAGAGTACATAGCGGCTTCAGAGGCTTCATCAGAAGCGGTATGGATGAAGAGGTTCATTGTAGAGCTCGGTGTGGTTCCTAGTGCATTGGACCCATTAATCATCTACTGTGATAACATGGGTGCCATCGCCAATGCACAAGAACCAAGGTCACACAAGAGGCTGAAGCATATCAAGCTGCGTTACCACTCGATTCGCGAGTACATCGAAGATGGAGAAGTAAAGATTTGCAAAGTACACACTGATCTGAATGTAGCAGATCCGTTGACTAAAGCTCTCCCTAGGGCAAAGCATGACCAATACCAGAATGCCATGGGTGTTAGGTACATTAAAATGTAATCTAGATTATTAACTCTAGTGCAAGTGGGAGACTGAAGGAGATATGCCCAAGAGGCAATAATAAAAGTGGTTATTATATATCTTTATGTTTATGATAAATGTTTATATACCATGCTATAATTGTATTAACCGAAACATTGATACATGTGTGATATGTAAACAACAAAGAGTGCCTAGTATGCCTCTTAACTAGCTTGTTGATTAATGGATGATTAGTTTCATAAATCATGAACATTGGATGTTATTAATAACAAGGTTATATCATTGTATGAATGATGTAATGGACACACCCAATTAAGCGTAGCATAAGATCACGTCATTAAGTTATTTGCTATAAGCTTTCGATACATAGTTACCTAGTCCTTATGACCATGAGATCATATAAATCACTTATACCGGAAAGGTACTTTGATTACATCAAACGCCACTGCGTAAATGGGTGGTTATAAAGGTGGGATTAAGTATCCGGAAAGTATGAGTTGAGGCATATGGATCAACAGTGGGATTTGTCCATCCCGGTGACGGATAGATATACTCTGGGCCCTCTCGGTGGAATGTCGTCTAATGTCTTGCAAGCATATGAATAAGTTCATAAGAGACCACATACCACGGTACGAGTAAAGAGTACTTGTCAGGAGACGAGGTTGAACAAGGTATAGTGTGATACCGATGATCAAACCTCGGACAAGTTAAATATCGTGTGACAAAGGGAATTGGTATCGTATGTGAATGGTTCATTCGATCACTAAAGTCATCGTTGAATATGTGGGAGCCATTATGGATCTCCAGATCCTGATATTGGTTATTGGTCGGAGAGAGTACTCAACCATGTCCGCATAGTTCACGAACCGTAGGGTGACACACTTAAGGTTTGATGTTGAAATGGTAGCCGGGATTCTCCACCACCACCGACAGCACGCCGTCGTGCTGCCGGATTCAAGAGGAGCTACTACTTCCGCTGCCCGCTGGAACGGGGAGGTGGACGTCGTCTTCATCAACAACCGAACGTGTGACCGAGTACGGAGGTGATGCCCGTTCGTGGCACCGTGATCAAGATCTTCTACGCGCTTTTGCAAGCGGCAAGTGAACGTCTACCGCAGCAACAAGAGCCTCATCTTGTAGGCTTTGGAATCTCTTCAAGGGTGAGTCTCGATAATCTCCTCATTGCTACCGTCTTCTAGATTGCATCTTGGCTTCGATTGCGTGTTCGCGGTAGGAATTTTTTTGTTTTCTATGCAACGAATCCCTACAGTTCTGTGTTGATGGATTTCTGCACTATTTGCATTTGCCTCTTAAATCTCTTTATTTTTGAGTTCTTTTGATCAAAGAGATTTTTGAAGAGTTGGTACAGTAGCTAATACTTTAATAGTTGCTTGATATATGTTAGGATTGAACCCAAGTGGTTTTGTTTATTTTGATTGTACTAATGCTGCTAATAGAGAATTGTGTGAAGTTTTGTATGAAGGAAGTTTTCAAGTGCATGGAGAGAAAAATTATGTGAGGAGATGAAGAATGTACAAAATCTATAGTTTGGGGATGCCCCTGCACCCCAAGAAATATTCAAGAGATACAAGCGTCAAAGCTTGGAGATGCCCAACGCATCCCCTCTTCATCAACAAAGCAACATGTCATCTTTCTATGCGCTATATTTTTATTGCTTCATACGCTATGTGTTGTTATTGGAGCATCTTTATTTTTGTTGTTAGTTTAGTTTTGTTTTATTTGCTGTAGAATATGTTGAATCCCGACACATTTGTTTTGGAGAAAGATCCGCTCCTTTTTAATTGCATAGAACGCTCTAGTTTTCACTGTTATTGTTCTGCGAGTGTTATAGTTTTCTGGTACTACGTTTAGCTCTTGTTCTTTAACTTGAATTTTGTTCAGAGCTCATTAGTATTATTTATTTATGTATTGTTAGCTCTCTGGTCCATAATGTATTTCATCTCTGAGAGCTATTTCAAATAAGTTGATTGGTGTTGGATACGAGTAAAATATTTCATGACTATAGTGATGCAAAAGAAAGCTTGTCTAGATTATGGCATAGACTTTGGCATGTCATGTTGGATGTTATTCTTGTCATATGCTTAGTATTTATTGGTGTAGCATGACTTGTTTCAAATGGCTGAGAGTGCATAATGGGTCACTGAAATAATCATGTGTTGTTTCCATCATAAAAGCATAATATTATGGTATTCTCCTTTGATGCTTTATTGGGTTGACTTGGCACATGTTTATACCATGTTATGACTATAACCAGTCAACTAAAGCCTCTATGATCATTTAATTTTTGACTTCTAATATCACTTTAAGATTTGATTGATAATGTTTTGTCGCTATGCATTATTAGGGCCATTACTGCTATCTTAGTTGGTCGCTCCCAGTCTTTTGCTAGCCTTCATCTATGTTGAGTATGAACTCTACTCGTGCATTCATCCACCATGAAACAAAGTTTGCCAATTGTGTCCACCATATCTACCTAATAGCATTATCTCTATTCCAAGTAATTCATCATGTTTCTATTTATCTTCCAAATTAAATTTTGGCATGAGAAAATTAGTTATAAAGCTCTCACGAACTTGATGGCACATTTACTTTCTTGCACTTAATAAATTTGATCATTGTGCCTATATTATGAAGTTTATATGTTTGCAAATTGCGATTTGGGAGTTAGTAGAACCATGCTTTTATGGGGAACACTTTCGACATTGCACTTATATTTAGTTGATGTCATGTTCTTTTGTTTATGGATGCCTAGCGGTGTGAAATAAAATGGAAACTTATAAGTCCATGGAGTTTGTATATGAGTTAGAGAAACGCCTGGGCCGCTAATCTAAGCCATGCATCATTCATGGTGGAAATTTACAGCTAAGCCATAGTGAGTATTCTATGAAGCAATTGCAATAAAAAGCTATACCCATAGTAAATAAAAGATTGCCGAGATGCTCACTGTCTGTTTGTCTTCTCATTTTGTCATGGGATTGCTCCTACAAGTGTACCTCCATATCATCGGGCAAGAGGTGCCCTGTTGGCGGTTCTCAATGATACATGCATACTTACAATGACAAGAACTTATTTGAGACCTATGTTGAGTAGCATGAGGTTTAGGTACTCGCATTCAAGGGGCATGAGATTTTCAACTTGTGATTTGCAAGCATATATCTCATTTTTTACTCACATTAACTTTAACCATTCAAGATGCTTATGGTAGAGGCAATGAGAGCTCAAAGCTAATAAGTACCATACTTTTTGGAAGGTTTATAAAACTTGTTTATCTTTCTTACTCTGCAAAGATTCTCTCTTTTTTACTTTTATGTTGAGTCTCCATCTTCTACTTTATGCACCAATTAAGAGCGCATAGTTGTCATTGTTAGTGCAATGTGCATAGTCCTAAAACCATTATTGATTGATTCATGATTGTGCTATTGCTTGCTCTCAAATTACTTGTATCTAGCCACCTTCTGAAATTTAAGGGTGTCCTAGCATTTATATTTTGCTATTCCATAAAGGACATGTTCAGTACCACTTTGTTATGTTTATCTATGCTCATAAATAAACAGTTGCTTTGAATGCACTATTATTCATGATCCTTTATTTGAGTCAATCTTTATTTTATAACATAGTTGCTAAGTTCTATTGAATTATCCCTATCATGCCTATGTTTAGAGTACTTAGATCCCAACTCACAATGCTTTACATGCTTGATCAAGATTGTCTTGGCTTCATGTCACCTCAAAAATTATTTTGTTATCACTTACCTACTCAGCGACGAGCAGGAGTTAAGCTTGGGGATGCTTGATACGTCCAAAAAGTATCTATAATTTCTGATGCTCCATGCTTGTTTTACACTAATTCATATATGTTTTTCTTAAACTTCGTTGCACTTTTACATGATTTCCGGCACTAACCTATTAACAAGATGCCACAGTGCGAGTTCCATGTTTTTTGTTGTTTTTGTATTTCAGAAAAGTTGTACAGGAAATATTCTCGGAATTGGACGAAACAAAAGCCGGAGTCAATATTTTACCGAAGCCAAAGTCCAGAGGGGGGTCGAAGAGGCGCCACAGGGCGGCCAGACTTGCCCTTGGCGCGGTCTGGCCCTAGCCTGCGCCAAGGGGGGTGGGACCCCCCGGGCACCCCACCGACCTAAATCCTCCTCTATTTATACATCTTCCCAGGAAAACCCTGGATACCCGAGCCTCCATCCACGAAAAGTTCCGTCGCGGCCGCCATCGCAGAACCCATCTCGGGGGGTTCTGAAGCTCTTTCCGACACCCTGCCGGAGGGGCGAAATCATCGCCGGAGGCATCTACATCGCCATGCCCGCCTCTGAAGTGATGCGTGACTAGTTCATCCCTGGACTATGGGTCCATAGAAGTAGCTAGATGGTTGTCTTCTCCAATTTGTGCCTCATGTTTAGATCTTGTTAGTTGCCTATCATGATCAAGATCATCTTTATGTAATGCTACATTTTTTTGCTGGATCCGATGAATATTGAATACTATGTTGAGATCGATTATATATTTGTAATATGTTATTCATGATCTTGCATGCTCTCCGTTGCAAGCAGATACTCTGGCCAAGTAAATGCTTGTATCTCCAAGAGGGAGTATTTATGCTCGAGAGTGGGTTCATGCCTCTAGTTTTCTGGAAGAGTGGCAATAACTTCTAAGATTGTACATGTGCTGTTGCTAATAGGAAGAAAACAACAATGCTTTATCTAAGGATAATTCTATTGTTTACTTTACACACATTGCTTAATGTGATAATATGTTACTTGCAACTTAATACTGGAAGGGGTTCGGACGATAACCGGAAGGTGGATTATTAGTCATAGACGCAGTAGGATTATGACCTATGTATTATGTTGTAATGCCCAATCAAAACTCATAGTAATCATCTTGTCATGTATGATCGATATTCTATCAATTGCCTAGCTATAATTTGTTCACCCAACATGCTATTTATCTTTATGGAGAGACACCTCTAGTGAACTATAGACCCCGGTCCTGTTTCTTTTACACTAATAAATTCATCTACTGCAATCATGTTCTCATTAATTACTGCAAACATCTCTTTCCACTCGATACATCTAATCCTTTGTCTTCAGCAAACCGGTGAGATTGACAACCTCACTGCAAGTTGGGGAAAAGTAGTTTGGTTGTGTTGTGTGTAGGTTCCATGTTGTTGCTAATGCCGGTAGTGCGCCCTGCCACTAGTCAGCTAGCAACACCTTCAGAAGTCACGCATTTCTCCTACTGTTCAATTAAACCTTGGTTTCATAATGAGGGAAAACTTGCTGCTGTGCTCATCACACCTTCCTCTTGGGGATTTCCAACCGCTTCCACAACAACGCTCAGCAAGATTGTCTGGCGCCATCACCGGAACACCATCAAGATTTTCTGGTGCCATTGCCGGGGAGAAAGAGGATTTCTGCAAGGGGAGTCTCTCATAGTTAATCTCTTTAATTTGTTATAGTTTTGCTTAGTTTACTTTATTTTGTTTTGTTTGCTTTATCATTTAAAAAACACAAAAAATTAATTTTTTATAGTCGTCTTTATATCAAAAACACACAAAAAAGTTTCTATTATAGTTGTTATTTCTGTTGCTTAGTTTTAATTTTGCTAAAATGGGTTCCGCTGAAAATACTAAATTGTGTGACTTTACTAGCACCAACAATAATGATTTTATTTGTACACCTATTGCTCCACCTGCTCCCAAAGCAGCCTTCTATGAAATTAAACCCGCTTTATTAAATCTTTTTATGAAAGAGCAATTTTCTGGTGTTAGTACTGAAGATGCCGCTTCTCACCTTAATAATTTTGTTGAACTTTGTGAGATGCAAAAATATAAGGATATAGATGGTGACATTATAAAACTGAAATTGTTTCCTTTCTCTTTGAGAGGGAGAGCTGAAGATTGGTTGCTATCTTTGCCTAGAAATAGTATTGATTCTTGAGTTAAATGCAAAGATGTTTTTATTGGAAAATATTATCCTCATGCTAAGATTATATCTTTGAGAAGTGACAATATTGCCCTCACATTAAGTTTAACCATTCAAGATGCTTATGATAGGGGTAATGACAGCTCAAAACTAGTGAGTACCATACTTTTTGGAAGGTTTATAAAACTTGTTAATCTTGCTTCCTTCTGCTTAGGACCCTTGTTTTACTTTTATGTTGAGTCTTCATCTTCTTCGTTTATACACCAATTAAGAGAGCATAGTTGTCATTTTGAGTATAATGTGCATAGTCCCAAAATTTATTATTGATTGATTCATGATTATGATATTTCTTGTTCTTAAATTACTTGTATCTAGTCACCCTTTGAACTTTAAATGTGTCTTGGCATTTACGTTTTGCTACTTCATAAAGGACAAGCTGAGTACAACTTTGTTATGTTTTCTCTATACTAAAAAAACAAACAGTTGATTTCAATGCAAAATTATTCATGATCCTTTGTTTGAGTTACTTCTCATGTTATAACATACTAGTTGAATGCCTGTGCGTTGCTACGGCCTCTATTTCTGTATGATTAATTTTTAAAATTATTACAGTGAGTTCCGACACATCTCATTTGTAAACATATGATGTACATAAATATATTCGCGTAAATAAAAAATATATGCACACAATATTACACAAATTGAATAGTTTACAACCTTTACATTTTGATTTAGATGGTTGCATCCCAATGTGATAAAACTCGCTTTCTTAAAAAAACTAAACTTGCCACTCGATCGAGTTGGTGCTTTGGTGCACGATTAGCGTTGACACACTGACCATTATACCATATAAAACCGACTACATAATTCTTAATTTTTGTGAATAAAATGGGTTTCAAATTCTCTTAAGAATTGCTCTTTTTAAGGCTTTGCTTTGTAAATCCTAGAGACACAGATTGGTCCCAATAGATATATAGCTTTTCTTCTTTCCTCCCTATCTTCCGGGATCTTTTTGATAAAGGTATCTTACTATACAAAACCACGATAAAGTAAATTATATGTTGTTTAGAGCGCGGCCATCAACCAGTTCGATGGGTGAGCTTACTGTCATTGTTAAACTTGCATCCATTGAAAAAAAGAATAGCGACTTTTTCTGGCGTGAAGAGAGTATTCTTAATCACTGTTAGGCAGCTACTGTTAGGCAGCTGAGTATACATTGCATGTTATAATAAATTTAACAAGAAAATTGGGTGATGAACCCTTTAGGTTTCGCTAGCTCTACTGTAAGCAAACTTCACAAATTAATTTGTGAACTTGCTTATTACACACTCTTGAAATTTGGAAGCAAAAAAAAAATCTCAAAAGATGTTTTAAGCTGGTTGATCTCTTCCTACACATACCAGTTCCTTCAGAGGTTCTTGTCACCATTCTAGATAGTCTTGATGCATTGTCAGACTCCGGGATAGCAGTGGTAGGGTCGAAAAACTTGGAGTTTAAGACCGGCAGCAGATGTTTGAGCTTCAGCCTCCTCGGCATCGTAGCGGCTAGGTATTATTTCAGCTTCATATATATGGTTTCAGATGACGATAAAGGGCACGACGCTTCCAATTTTAGAATCGATAGCTCATCCACCTTGGCTTAATCCAAGGTGGCTCTGGTCTTGTCCAGTCTTCATGTCACTTGGTGTGGCGGTGGGCTTCACCTGAGACAGCGGGCTTCATGGGTGATGGTGGCCATGGTATAGTGAGACATGTGGCGACAGTGTCGTGTCGGAGGCGGGTGCGTGGGCACGGTGCACCTCAATGGAAATTCCGAGGCGGCGGCCGTGGGCTGAAAAATCACCATGATTCTCACACTATCTTTGATTTATTTTGGACCTATGATTTCCATGCGTCTATGATTTTTTTCATTGATCCTTGCAATATTTATTCGGCCATTAATTTCTCACTCCTCAAAGGAAGGGAGATTTTATAATTTATCACATATTATTTAGTACTTCTATAATTTTCCACACATTACTTGCCTCTTTATAATTTGCCACAGATCACATTGTTTTCTTTATGATTTGCCCTATTTCTTCTTTTACAGATCTATTTTTAACTCGTAGATACGTTATGAAATACAGTATGTTGGTGCCTCTTGGGCAGATGATACCAGGTGTCCAGGTCAATCAGTGAAACAGGGGATCATAGGTATCGGGAGAGAGGAGCTGCGGCCGGAGCGCCTTCGCCGCTAGCCGGACCACCACGCACGAAGCAGGAGCACATCAGTCCCCGCACTAAGGAAAGGCATATAGGAAGTTACAAACGTGTCTGCTCCTCCTTTTCATAATGAGAAAGAGTATACATGGAATAGTCTAAGTTGAAAAGATGAGAATGGCGGTGGAGCTGAGAAGCTTGTTGACACTGCTGGGCAGGAGAACGACGGCAACGACCAAGATTACTTGACATCGCTAGACAGGAGAACAGTGACAGTGGTGGCCAGTCATATTTTTCAAATTACCTTGTTCGATGGACTGCTTTCCATCTTTTTTTTTAAATTACCTAAACTACGGTTTCCTTGGTTTGGTGGCTGCTACAAATTCCTCTTAACTTCCCTTATAATGGCGATATGTTTGGTACGGATCTGATTGGTATTGGACGTGATTGATATTTCCTTTATTGACGTTGTTTGACTGTTATTTGCTTGATTGGCGTTATTTCCTTGATTGGTGCCTCCTACAAGTAAAGGACGTGATTGTTTCCTTGTTTGTGGTGATCTGATTGGTACATAATACTACTTTGGTGCGCCTGCTGATCTGTTTGATGGACGTTTGTGAGGTGATGAGCAGCTAAGATCTTCCGAATGTTTGATGTCAAAGTGCACATCATCCCCAACTGCAATATAAAAGTAAGATTGCTAAGTTCTATTGTTATAGTTATATCTATCATGTCTATGTTTAGAGTACTTTGATCCCAGCTCACAATGCTTTTACAGTAACTTGATCAAGATTGTTTTGGCTGCATGTCACCTCAAAAATTATTTTTGTTATCACTTACCTACTCGAGTACGAGCAGGAGTTAAGCTTGGGGGTGCTGATACATTGAAAACGTATCTATAATTGTTTTACACCAATTTATATATATTTTGCTTAGGCTTCGTTGCACTTTTATACATTTTTCGGCACTAACCTATTGACAAGATGCCAAAGTGCGAGTTCTCAGTTTTCTGTTGTTTTGTACTTCAGAAAAGTTATACAGGAAATATTCTCAGAATTGGAAGAAACAAAAGCCGAAGTTCATATTTTACTGTAACGAAGACGGAGTCCAGAGGAGAGACGCAGAGGCGCCACAGGGTGGCCACACCTGCCCTTGGCGCGGCCCAGGGCCTGGCCGCGCCATGGGGTGGTGTGGGCCCCCAGCGTCCACCGACCTCGCCCTTCCTCCTATTTATTCACGATCTCGGGAAAACCTAAATACCCGAGCCTCCATCCACAAAAAGTCCGTCGCGGCCGCCATCGCCGACCCTAGCTCGGGAGGGTTCTGAAGCTCTTCCCGACACCCTGCCGGAGAGAGAGATCATCACCGAAGGCCTCTACATCGCCATGCTCGTCTCCGAAGTGATGCGTGAGTAGTGCATCCCTAGAGCTAGATGGTTGTCTTCTCCAATATGTGCCTCATGTTTAGATCTTGTGAGCTGCCTATCATGATCAAGATCATCTTTAGGTAATGCTACATGTTGTGTTTGCTGGGATCCGATGAATATTGAATACTATGTTGAGATCGATTATATATTTGTGATATGTTATTCATGATCTTGCATGCTCTCCCTTGCTAGTAGATACATTGGTCAAGTAAATGCTTGTAACGCCAAGAGGGAGTATTTATGCTCGATAGTGGGTTCATGCCTCTAGTTTTCCGGAAGAGTGACAATAACTTCTAAGATTGTAGATATGTTGTTGCTACTAGGGAGAAAACAACAATGCTTTATCTAAGGATAATTCTATTGTTTACTTTACACATATTGCTTAACGCGATAATCTGTTGCTTGCAACTTAATACTGGAAGGGGTTCGGATGATAACCGAAAGGTGGATTATTAGTCATAGAAGCAGTTGGATTACTGTCTATGTATTATGTTGTAATACCCAAACGAATCTCATAGTAATCATCTTGTCATGTATGGTCCTTATTCTGCCAATTGCCCAGCTGTAATTTATTCACCCAGCATATTATTTATCTTTATGGAGAGACACCTCCAGTGAACTGTGGACCCCGGTCCTTTCTTTAATATAAAATCATCATGTTCTGTTTACTTACTGCAAGCATTGTTCTCTTTCATTCCACTGCAAACAAACATCTCTTTCCCCACTATATATTTAATCCTTTGTGTTCAGCAAAACCGGTGAGATTGACAACCTCACTGTAAGTTGGGGCAAAGTATTTTGGTTGTGTTGTGTGCAGGTTCCACGTTGTTGCTGACACCGGTAGTGCGTCCTGCCACAAGTCAGCTAGCAACAGCTTTAGAAGTCACGCATTTCTCCTACTGGTCGATTAAACATTGGTTTCTTACTGAGGGAAAACTTGCTGTTGTGCTCATCATACCTTCCTCTTGGGGTTCTCCAACGGTGTGCAACCTGCGCTCATCAAGGTTTTCATGGGATGCTGGGGAGTATCGAATGCATGCGCTGGTGAGTATCGAACGCATGCGCTGGGGTTGAAAGAATTGTCCATTTGCTTGGCAAGGGCTATACAAGGGGCACAACGGAGAGTGCAATGTCAGACTTGAGGCAGTGGCTGACTATGACCTCTGGATTTTGTACTCTTTTCCAGCAAGGTAGGAACTCACAACGATATCAACGTGATGCAACTCTCTTCGGTGATTGTAAGGGTAGCTGAGGGACAGGCTCCACCAGTCAACTTCGAGATTAACGACCACACATACCACAAGGGGTACTATCTATCCTACGGTATCTATCTAGAGTATGCTACATTTGTGAAGAGAATTTTAGATCCTGCTTCGGAGAAGGAAGCTTATTTGGGGACATGCCAGAAGAATGTCGCAAGGATGTAGGGACACTAGTGGAAAATAGGGCTTTCGTGGGAGCCATTTGTCTCGGGCGCGCCTGCACCCGCGACAAATGGGGTGGCCACGTCGCTCCGAATCAGGCAGAGCCTTTTGTCGCGGCCTTTTGTCGAGGGCCATATTACGACCCGCGACAAAAGGGCCATGCCTATATATATAGACACGCAGCCAGCCACCCCCACCTCATTTTTTCCTTGGTGGTGAAGGTGGAGGTGTATGCTAGCTCATTTTTTCTACATGTGCACAAGAGGTGTTTGATGGAATGCTTGTGAGAGGGATGCCACTTGGTTTTATTTGATAAGATTTCTGCTCTTTTTGATCCTAAAAGGTTAGCAGCTATTTTCTCGTATATATATGCATAGTCCGTACAATACTAATTTTAGGAAGGTGATTGCATCTGATACATATATAATTGTACTTATGATGCAGACGAGTCATCCATGGATGTACGGTAACCGATGTGCTCCCGCTTTCAGAGAGGGCGTGAATTCTTTCCTGCTTGTGGCCGAGGCCAACAAGTCGAAGCAAGGTTTTATGTGTTGTCCATGTCTAAAATGTAAGAACGAGAAGGATTACTCTTGCTCAAGAGACATTAAGAGCCACCTGCTTCGGTTTGGATTCATGTCCTGCTATAATGTTTGGACCAAGCACGGAGAAGAAGGGGTTATGATGGAAGACGGCGATGAAGAAGAAGATAATGATGACCAGTACCGATCTATGTTCTCTGAATGCTTTGATACCGCAATGGACGACAATGAAGAAGAAGGAGGTGAAGAACAGGCATCAGATGATCCTGTTGATGATGATCTTCGTCGGGCCATTTCTGATGCAAGAAGAGACTGTGGCACGGATAAGGAGAGGTTGCAGTTCGACAAGATGTTAGAGGAACACCACAAATTGTTGTACCCAGGTTGTGAAGATGGACAGAGAAAGCTGGATAGCATATTGGAATTGCTGAAATGGAAGGCAGAGGTCGGTGTGACTGACTCGGGATTTGAGAAATTGATGATAATATTAAAGAAGCTGTTTCCAAGAAATAATGAATTGCCCGTCAGTACATATGAAGCAAAGAAGATTGTCTGCCCTCTAGGATTAGATGTGCAGAAGATACATGCATGCATTAATGACTGTATCCTCTACCGCGGTGAGAAGTACGAGAATTTGAATAAATGTCCGATATGTGGTGGATTGCGGTATAAGATCAGAAAAGATGACCCTGGTGATGTTGAGGGCGAGCCACCCAGGAAGAGGGTTCCTGCGAAGGTGATGTGGTATGCTCCAATAATACCACGGTTGAAACGTTTGTTCAGAAACAAAGAGCATGCCAAGTTGTTGCGATGGCACATGGAAGAACGTAAGAAAGACGCGATGTTGAAGCACCCCGCTGATGGTCGGCAGTGGAGGAACATCGGGAGAGAGTTCCCGGATTTTGCAGGTGAGGCAAGGAACTTATACTTTGGTCTAAGTACAGATGGCATTAATCCTTTTGGGGAGCAGAGCTGCAATACAAAGACTGGCCCGTGACTTTATGTATCTACAACCTTCCTCCTTGGTTGTGCATGAAGCGGAAGTTCATTATGATGCCAGTGCTTATCCAAGGCCCAAAGCAACCCGGCAAACGACATTGATGTGTACCTAAGGCCATTAGTTGATGAACTTTTGGAGTTGTGGGCCAAACCAGGTGTACGTGTGTGGGATGTGCACACCGAGCAAGAATTTGACCTACGAGCGTTGCTATTCGTAACCATCAATGATTGGCTGCTCTTAGTAACATTTCAGGACAGACGAACAAAGGATACAACGCATGCACACACTGTTTAGATGAGACAGAAGGTAAATATTTGGGAAAAAGCAAAAAAGTTGTGTACCCATACAATCGCCGTTTCCTTCCGCGCAAGCATCCCTTAAGGAAAAAAGGCAAGCATTTCGATGGCGAGGCAGACAACCGTCCGAAGCCTGTCCCCCGTAGTGGTGCTGATATATTTGACATGGTCAAGGATTTAAATGTTATCTTTGGAAAGGGTCCAGTGCAATGAATTGTTCCGAAAGACGATGACGGACACGCGCCCATGTGGAATAAGAAATCTATTTTTTGGGAGCTAGAATATTGGAAAGTCCTGGAAGTCCGCTCTGCAATCGACGTGATGCACCTGACCAAGAATCTTTGTGTGAATATTCTAGGTTTCCTGGGCGTGTATGGGAAGACAAAAGATACACCAGAAGCACGGGAGGACCAGAAACAACATAAAGGACGAAACGACAATCATCTAGGGAAGTTTGAAGGGCCTGCCAGCTACGCTCTTACCAAACAAGAGAAGGAGATCTTTTTTTAAGCCCTATTCAGTATCAAGGTTCCGTCTGGTTTCTCGTCGAATATAAAGGGAATAGTAAATATGAAGGAGAAAAAATTCCAGAACCTAAAGTCCCATGACTGCCACGTGCTTATGACACAATTGCTTCCGGTTGCATTGAGGGGACTTCTACCAGAAAATGTTCGACTAGCCATTGTGAAGATATGTGCATTCCTCAACGCAATTTCTGAGAAGGTAATGGATCCAGAAACTTTGTCAGGATTACAGGAAGATGTGGTCGAATGTCTTGTCAGCTTCGAGTTGTTGTTCCCACCATCCTTCTTCAATATTATGACGCACCTCCTCGTTCACCTAGTTGAAGAGATTAGAATTCTCGGTCCTGTATTTCCACACAATATGTTCCCCTTCGAGAGGTTCGTGGGAGTTTTAAAGAAATATGTTCATAACCAAGCTAGGCCGGAAGGAAGTATCTCAAAGGGCTACGGAACTGAGGAGGTCATTGAGTTTTGTGTTGACTTTATTCCTGACCTTAAGCCGATTGGTGTTCCTGAATCTCGGTATGAGGGGAGGCTGACTGGACAAGGCACACTAGGAAGGAAAGCAACGGTGTGCAGGGACAAGATTTCTTTCAATCAAGCACACTACACAGTTCTATACAATTCTAGCTTGGTGGCTCCGTACATCGAGAAACATAAGAATGTTTTATGAGAAATAAACCCGGGCAAGCCCCATTCATGGATTACACGTGAACACATGAATACCTTCGGCAGTTGGTTGCAAAGACATCTCATCTTCTCCATCGAAGCGGACACCACTGTTGTAGAGCAGCTGTACTTGTTGGCCAGGTTACCATCTTCAAACATATGTACATTCCAAGGGTACGAGATAAATGGGAATACATTTTACACGATCGACCAAGATAAAAAGAGCACCAACCAAAACAGTGGTGTCCGCTTCGATGCAAAAGATGAGAATGGGCAAACCACCACATATTATGGATACATAGAGGAGATATGCGAACTTGACTATGGACCCACTTTTAAGGTCCCTTTGTTTCGATGCAAATGGGTGAAGCTCAGCGGTGTACATATAGACGATAAGTACGGTATGACAACAGTGGATCCCAACAATCTTGCGTACCTGGACGAGCCATTTGTCCTAGCCAACGAGGTGGCTCAAGTTTTCTACGTGAAGGACATGTCTAGCAAATCGAGAAAAAGAAATCAACAAAAGAATACATCAACGAAGGAGCCAAAGCGTCACATAGTTCTTTCTGGAAAAAAGAAACATAGTGGGAGTGGATGACAAGACAGACATGTCAGAAGATTATAATAAGTTTAAAGAAATTCCGCCCTTCACGGTGAAAATTGACCCAAGCATCTTGCTAAATGCTGAAGATTCTCCATGGCTACGGCGTAGAAGATCACAACAGTAGATGGCGATGTAAGAATGTATTCCCAAGACAATCTCTACATTTATGTAATAATAAGAACCCTTTCCCCAACACCGTTAGAGGAGACGGAGTCTTTCACGGGCTTGCAGGGAAATTTTTCCGAGGAGCAGCTTCCGAAGATGCCGTAGGGCGTGTGCACCAACGACATCTTCGAGAAGCTGCGCCACGGGAGATTTCCCAACCCTTTCCTTCATCCATGTGAATGAAACTGTGCTTGGCTTGTTGATCTGCTTGGCAAGGCGTATCGATGCTCCTTTTATAGGCACGACACCGCTTCTACTTTTTCTTGTTCCTTCGACAGGGCGTCGTGCGCTACATGCTTTATCTCATCGAGCAGTGCGTCCACCCACGCGTCCTTATCCTACCGACAGCTTAAGTCCCGGTTGCAGCCACCAACCGTGACAAAAGGTTACCGACACATCCTTATCCTGCCGACAGCTTTAGTCCCGGTTGCAGCCACCAACCGTGACAAAATTAAGGTTACCGACACATCCTTATCCTGCCGACAGATTAATCCTGGTTGCAGCCACCAACCGTGACAAAAGGTTACTGACACATCCTTATCCTGCCGACAGCTTTAGTCTCGGTTGGAGCCTCCACCCGGGATGAAAGTTTAGCGCGCCACTTCGTTCCCGCCTATTTAATTCCCGCATTCCCGCCATTTTTCCACTATATATATGTAGGCTTGGACTCATATCTGCAAACCTCATCACTCTCTCCCATGGCTTCCATCGTATGTCTAACACCCCGGGAGGCGGAGGCGCTTTGCGCCTCGAACTACCCCTGCCCGCCCGGCTACCGCGTCCCGACCGGCTGGTTACTGAGCGTCGGAGGCGTACCGGTCCCTCCTATCCCTCTAGGTGTGCCACGCGAGATGGCCATCACGAACCACTACTATTTCGAGCTCACGCCTGAGCAGCGGAGGAATCCCCAGTGGCATCCCGACTACAGCCCGACTTGGGACAGCTTCTTCATCAATCGGCGTGAGAGGGTGGTTGCCAGGTACGAGGAGGACGGCCCGCCTCCTTCGAACTTCAATGAGGCCGGCCATCGGATTTGGTGGCGCGGCCGGACTCTGCAGAGCGTCATGGCCTATCGTGGCCCCCGCCTGCGCTACCCTCAATCCCAGCCCACGCGTGCTCACCCGCGGAGGTTCGACAACCGCGACCCCGATGCTAGCGACGATGACGTCGGCGACTATGATGACTACAGTGGCAACTATTATAGGGCTAGGCAGGACTATGATTGAATGGCTCCAACATTCGAATCTGGCCATGTATCTTAATTTTCAGTTGAGCTCTGTACTTTAATTTCAGTTCAATCGTAATAAATTTCGTGTCAACCACTTTATTGAACAAAAACAACCATCAACGACTTTATAAACTAAATTTAAACTAATAGAACCGACAACGACTTTATTGAAATTACAACAAAATAGATAAATTACTAGTCTAGTCTCTACTCGTCGTCGGAGGTTGTCTCCGTCCAAATGTCATCCCATCGAGGGTCGTTTTCGGTCCAAGTTATATTCGGGTTCTTGAGCTCGAAGCTGGCGACGGCCCGATGGTGGCGCCTGTTGGACCTGCGTTGTGCCCTAAGGTTAGCGAAGAACGCGTCGGTGTTGTCAACGTCGTTGGGGAACTGCGCCCTCCACTGGCGCATCAACTGCTCGTCGTGCTCGGCGATGGCGATCCTGCACTGCACCTGGCGGTGCCGGCGACGGTCCTCGTCGTCGACGAGGCACGGCGGTGGCGCGAGGAACTCTGCCTCCTCTAGCGATTCAACATCCGGGAAGTTCATGTTGCGCCGTGGCCGCCGAAAACGCCACGTCGCCGCGTCGTAAGCGCGCGCCGCCAGCTCCGGCGTGTTGTACGTGCCGAGGGTGAGGCGGAAGCCACCGGCGCGTATCTCGGCATAGAACCTACCGCTCGGACGCACTCGAACGCCACGGAAACCGGACGCCCCTCGACGACGTGGAGGCATCCCGGAGATGAATGAGCGGAGGAGGCGGTGGCGACATGTGGTTGCGCCCGCACTCGTCGCTATATATAGTGCACGCAGGGCATGGCACGTGTAAGCCAAGGCTACACACCTCGCATGCCAGCGTCGGCGGGGCGAGGCACGTGGAAGCGGCGGCGACACATGGCATGGCACGTGTAAGCCACGGCTACACACGTCGCACGCCGGCGTCGGCGGGGCGAGGCACGTGGAAGCGGCGGCGACACGTGGCGAGGCACGTGTAAGCCACGGCTACACACGTCGCACGCCGGCAGCGACGGGGCGAGGCACGTGGAAGCGGCGGCGACACGTGGCGAGGCACGTGTAAGCCACGGCTACACACGTCGCACGCCGGCAGCGACGGGGCGAGGCACGTGGAAGCGGCAGCGACACATGGCGAGGCACGTGTAAGCCACTGCTACACACGTCGCACGCCGGCAGCGACGGGGCGAGGCACGTCATTAGGGGTGAAACCTATGTTCATTGTGAGATGCAAATAGTTATATGGATGTCATATTCATGTTCATTGTATTTTTCTGACAAATTTTCATATATAACACTTTTCTATTTGATTTACCATTTAAAAGTTATTGAAATAACACTTTTTATTAAGTTAAAATTGATAAACATATAGTTTTATAAAACAGAAAAGACCCCCCTTATGAAAAGGGGCTGATCCGCGTCCAACGGCTCCATGCCGTTGGATTCAAACGGCCGGAGCCGTTGGATGAAGTGGCAGCGGATCAGCCCCAACCCCTTTTGTCGCGGGTCGTGGCACCACCCGCGATAAAAGGCCCCCTTTTGTCGCGGGTACCCGCAACAAAAGGGGGCCTTTTATCGCGGGTGGTGCCACGACCCGTGACAAAAGGGGGTAGGTATAAAACCCCCGCGTCGCGGGCCGGCCGCCCACCCGCAACACGGAGGCCAACCCTAGCGCAGCTCCACGCCGCCAGGCTGCCCGAATTTCGCGCCCGCCGTCTTCCTCGCCTCCGGCCGCCGCCCTTTGCGCCGCAGCGACCCTCTGCGCCGCCCTCGAAGCTGCGCCGCCACCCTCTGCGCCGCCTCCCTCTGCCCCGCGCCCCTCTGCGCCCTCTCGCGCCGCCTCCGCCGCCACCCTCTGCGCCGCCTCCGCGCTCTCGAGCCGCCCCGGTGCTGCGCCGCCACCGTGTTCCTCGCCTCCTCTGCGCTGCGCTCTTCGCGCCCTCTGCGTTGCCGCGCTTCTTCGCGCTCGCCTTCCGGCCGCGCCACTATCACAGCCCGCCGCTGTCGATCTTCCTCGCCAACTCCGGCCGCCGCCTCGTCTGCAGGTAGCCTCCGCGCGGCCGCGCACCGGCGCCGGCCGGGTTGGCCTTTTTTTTGGTTAATTAATTTGTTTAGTTTAGTTTTGTATATTTAGTTATTTAGTTATTTAGTTATTTTGTATATTTAGTTATTTAGTTAGTTTAGTTATTTAGTTAGTTTAGTTATTTAGTTATTTTGTATATTTAGTTTAGTTATTTTGTTAATTTAGTTATTTAGTTTAGTTTAATTTAGTTAATATAGTACCAACGCCGACGCTGACACCGGCGGTGTTACTAATATATATAGTTAGTATATATAGTACCGACGACGACGCCGACACCGGCCCTCTCCCTCTTTTCTCTCCCTCTCGCGAAAACCGACGCCGACACCGGCCCTCTCCCTCTTTTCTCTCCCTCTCGCGAAAACCGACGCCGACACCGGCCCTCTCCCTCTCACACACACCTCTCTCTCCCTCTCGCGAAAACCATTGACGCTGCAACTCCCCTCTTCTCTCCATCTCCCTCTCGCAAACACCTCCCTCTCCCTCTCGCAAACACCTCTCTCTCCCTCTCGCAAAAACAACCGACTCCGCAAACACATCTATTCTCTCCCCTCTCGCGAACACCCCCCCCGATGCCGCAACTTCCCTCTCCTCTACCTCTCCCTGCTCCACGCCGCCTTCCCCTCCTTGAGTTAGGGTTTGGGTTAGGATTTGGTTAGTGTTTGATTAGGGTTAGGAACATGGTTATATACATATGTACTTATCGATTTAATTTTTTGCAGAAACAATGGATCCATTCGAAATCCGTCGAGACTTGGAACAGGAAGACTTGTTCGAGGACATAATCTGCAATGGTCCAGAAGCCGATCGAGAAGCTGGAGAAGACCGCGGCTCTGGTGATGGAGAAGCCGACGGCTCCGGAGCTGGAGAAGACCGCGGCTCCGGTGATGGAGAAGCCGAGGACTTCGGTGATGGAGAAGCCGACGGCTCCGGTGATGACGAGGTATACGATCAGTTGAGGCATTAATGGAATTCTATATGTACATATGTATATAAATTAACTGATTTTTATTCTCTTAGGCCTCCGAAGATAAGTTGGAGAAACGAGGCCCGTCAAAGAAATTGGGCAAAAAAGACCACTTCAACATTGAAGCGGTCTCACCGAAAGGCCAACCGGTGGCACCCGCAAGTGTCAGAGTGACATTTAAGAATCAGTGCGGAGTTCTGGTTAGAGATCATCTCCCGATCACTATTAGAGAATGGAACAAGACCAAGAATGTGTCCGAAGATCAGGTTGCCGATAGGTACAAGAACACACTTTTTGACGAGCTCATGTCACATTTCAGTTTTCCAAATTTGGGATCGGACTCTGAGAATGCCAAGCAGAGGGCGCTAGTGAAGAAATGGGCTCTTAAGAAGATGGGGGAACTTTTCTGAGCGTATAAGAACCGGTTATGGAAAGCTTATAAGGCCGAGAAGAAGCCTCCAGTATTCGAAAACTACCTAGTGAAGCAGGAGCATAACTGGGAAGAATTTGTGAGGTACAAAGAATCAGAGGAGGCTGTGAACCTGTCAAAAAAACAAGAAGAATGCAAGCGAAAAGAAATATCACCATCATACGGGCCGAGGGCGCTACGAAGTAGCCATGCCTAAGTGGGATGCACAAGAGGCTGAGATGAAGCGGAATGGGATCACTCCAGAACCAGATCGAGAAGGATGGGACACTAGGGCTCGAAATTGGTTCCTTGGGCATGGCTGTGAGTATGACATGAAGACAGGGAACCTTGTTGAAAGTGACAACAAGGTTAGGGTACCCAGGAAAAAATGGATTGAAGTGACGGCTGATATTAAAGCGGGAAAACTGAAGTTTGCTCCCGATAGAGAGAAAGACTTGCTGACGCTTGTCCTCGCTAATCCTGAAAAGGGAGGACGAACAAGAGGCTACGGCCCTAGTGTTCCGTGGACGCTTGGGTTTCCGAATAACGCGGAGACTTATAGAAGCCGAGCGAGAGCAAAACAACGCGAGCTGGAGGTGCAGAATGACCGGATGGCTGAGTTCCAACGGCAACTAGACCAGCAGAAGCGGGAGATTTAGCAGCAGCGGGAGATTAATGAACTTAAAGGACATCGCGAGCCAGATAATACCGCCGGCATATCTCAGCGACGAGACAGTAGCGTGGCCGACTCGGAGGCCCCGCCTACACGGATGATGATAGATGCCGGTCCTGGCGACCCCTTGGATGGAATCAAGGAGCAAACACCTTGTGATCTCCATGAGGTGTTCAGGAAGGTGTCTGTTAAGGTGGCGGTCGGCTATGTCTTACCGGCATTTGGACCTGAAGGTGAGCCGGCAACATGGCATGGCAATCCGATTCCAGCTGGCTATGCTCGTGTCGGGGTGGATTCAGTTGTACCGTCGTGGGAGACATTGGAGCTCGAAATCCCTGGAGGTGATGGGGGGCTTACACTCAGAGAGGTGCTGGGAGAAATCATTCTCTGGGAAAAGAAGAACATCAGGCTGCCAGGCTGGGTAGCCCCTAGTACCAGTCGTCCCAGCAGGTCACCATCACCTCCTCCAGGTGATCGCAGGCCACCATCACCTCCTCCTACTGATCACATGTCGCCACCATCACCCCATGGGTACGACGTCGACCACGACATCTGTAGTCCATCTCCATCTCCAGCGCCGCCGCCGCCGCCTCCGCCCACTAAGACTCGGAATGCACCCAGCCGGAAGCGTTTCAAGAGTCCTCTCCGCAAGATGTCACCCCTCCCAACAGTACCAAAGGTTCCTCCCCCCGTCCTTACGATCGTACTGAGGAGGAAAATGATGCCATTGTTAAGAAATACAATTATGATTTTTTCATAAGCCAAAACCTCCAGCGCCAGAGCCATACACAGAGAAGCAAAAAGAATATGCTACTAGTTTTCTGAACACACCATCGCAGTATGACTTACACGAGAAGAAGGATGACTATACACGCACTCTTGCGAAGGTAATTGACAAGAAGAAGGATGAAAAGGCTAAGGAGAAGGATATTGCTGGCACGAGCAAATCATCAGCTAGAAGTGCAGCCGAGAAAAAGTCAAGTTCAACAAGTGCAACCCTCAAGGCCAAGCAAGCGACAAAAAGGCAAAAAGAGAAAGGAAGTTCCCCTCCTCGGAGATCAGCCCAAACAATCGATCCCAGCACTCAAAGTGTTTAATGTTCCCAAGGTGTACCAGGAACATGGTGGTTTCGATATGGAAGAAGCTGCAAGCCTAGCGGCTGCCTGTAAAGTTTCCGTGGAGGAATTGCTGCTTGCAGCAGATGCTGCACTACCCATTGCTGATATAGCTCCTAAATTTGTGTACGGGGCCGACTTGGTCAGCAAAGAGCAGCTGCATAAACTGCCAACACATATGCGGAATTTGCATCAGTGGTACCTTGATGCATGCAAGGAGAACATAAGGTACATCGTGGCGAGTATACCATTTGAATATTACTACCGAAAGGAGGAGATCCATATTGGGATGAATGAACTCTGGCAGTTATTCAATTTAGATGCCCTCGACAAATCTCTCATGAGTTGCTATTGCTTGTAAGTTGTTAACTACATATAAGTTCATTTTCATTCAGTTCATGTTCGTTTTCATTGCATATACTCATTATATCTTATGTGTTCTCTTATGCAGACTGAAGATCAGTGAATGCAAAAGTAATAATATTATCAATATTGGGTTTATTGACCCAGATAAAATACATGTTGAAACGGTAAAGCATAAACGCCAAGAAACGGGGGGAAAACTACTAAGGTTTTTGGGGGAGCAATATTTCTGTGATTCAATATTGTTTCCTTACAACTACGTGTAGGGATTCGTTGCATAGAAAACAAAAAATTTCCTACCGCGAACACGCAATCCAAGCCAAGATGCAATCTAGAAGACGGTAGCAACGAGGAGATTATTGAGACTCACCCTTGAAGAGATTCCAAAGCCTACAAGATGAGGCTCTTGTTGCTGCGGTAGATGTTCACTTGCCGCTTGCAAAAGCGCGTAGAAGATCTTGATCACGGCGCCATGAACGGGCAGCACCTCCGTACTCGGTCACACGTTCGATTGTTGATGAAGACGACGTCCACCTCCCCGTTCCAGCGGGCAGCGGAAGTAGTAGCTCCTCTTGAATCCGGCAGCACGACGGCGTGCTGTCGGTGGTGGTGGAGAATCCCGGCGGAGCTTCGCTAAGCGTGCGGGGAAGAAGGAGGAGTGGGGCGGCTAGGGTTTGGGGAGAGGGGGGCGCCGGCCACTATAAGGGTGCGGCCACCTTGTGGTGTTGGGTTGGCTGGCCCCCTCCCCTTGGCCCTCATTATATAGGTGGAACACCCAAGAGTTGCTCTACAAGTCTTCGAATAAGACCCCAAACCAAAACCTTCCATATCACATGAAACCTACCCAAGCTAGGACTCCCACTAGAGGTGGGATTCCCACCCTTCCTTGGGAGGGGGTGGCCGGCCCCCTTAGGGGAGTCCACTTGGGACTCCTCCCCCTTTAGGGTTGGCCGGCCATGGTGGTGGAGTCCCTTTGGGACTCCGCCTTCCAAAGTGGTTTCTTCCGGACTTTTCTAGAACCTTCTAGAACCTTCCGTAGAACCTTCCGGATCATTTTAAATCTTATAAAATGACTTCCTATATATGAATCTTATTCTCCGGACCATTCCGGAACTCCTCGTGATGTCCGGGATCTCATCCGGGACTCCGAACAAATATTCGAACTCCATTCCATATTCAAGTTTCTACCATTTCAACATCAAACCTTAAGTGTGTCACCCTACGGTTCGTGAACTATGCGGACATGGTTGAGTACTCTCTCCGACCAATAACTAATAGCGGGATCTGGAGATCCATAATGGCTCCCACATATTCAACGATGACTTTAGTGATCGAATGAACCATTCACATACGATACCAATTCCCTTTGTCACACGATATTTTACTTGTCCGAGGTTTGATCATCGGTATCACACTATACCTTGTTCAACCTCGTCTCCTGACAAGTACTCTTTACTCGTACCGTGGTATGTGGTCTCTTATGAACTTATTCATATGCTTGCAAGACATTAGACGACATTTCACCGAGAGGGCCCAGAGTATATCTATCCGTCATCGGGATGGACAAATCCCACTGTTGATCCATATACCTCAACTCATACTTTCCGGATACTTAATCCCACCTTTATAACCACCCATTTACGCAGTGGCGTTTGATGTAATCAAAGTACCTTTCCGGTATAAGTGATTTATATGATCTCATGGTCATAAGGACTAGGTAACTATGTATCGCACTAGTAGGAAAAGCCTCATCAGTGGCGCACGAAAATTCGATTCTGTGGCGCATGGAGGGTGCGCCACAGAAACGTCGCCACAAAAATAAGCTTTCTGTGGCGCATCTGGCCGTGCGCCACAGAATTAAGGTTTTTGTGGCGCACTTGGGCCGGTGCGCCACAGAAATAAGTAGTTCTGTGGCGCATGTGATATAGCTGCGCCACAGAAATAGGTGCGCCACAGAATTATTTTTTGGTGCGCCACAGAACTATCTACAGGTATACTCGATTTTGTGCTCCCTGGTGTATTATACAGGTTTTATACTGGTTTTATACACAGTATACAGGTTATATACTGATATAATATAGACAGATATAATATGGACATATATAATCATCACATCATCATCACATTACTTAGAGCCCGATCGAGTTATACATATAGCTCCATACAACTCATAATCCATGCAAATTAAGAAAGTTCTCATCATCTCTAGATACAAACGAAGTGACACCGGCCGCCGCCTACACTAGGATGAAATAGAGTACCGCCGCGACGATGGTGAGCAAGAGCGAGAGCACAAGGAAGGCCTTCATCTTGCTCTTGTTCGCTTGGTGCGCCCTCCACTTGGCAACCGCCTCGTGTCTAGTCGGGTACCCTTTGTAGCAGTTGCCGCTGAACTTGTGCACCTGTTTCTTGCACTCCTCCCACTCCTCGTACACTCCTCGAACCCGCCCCTCGAACACGACGTAGTACGTCATCTCTATGGACACAAGGCATATTAGTATATAACGAAATGGAAAGAGTTAGAGGGTTCACATGCATACATATTCACAAGAATTAAAGCAAGGAAATAATAATAAACCTAAAAGAAATATAGCATCGGTATCACATAAGTAATATGGTTCAACGATAACGACTACAATAGAAATTGAAGTCCAACAACGACGACCACCGTTTCGAGCAAATTAAGCAAGTTTAGTTTACAACACGGTACAAATTGTCTATCGATTCAAAGTAATGCTAGCTAGGCACACCGGCCTCGGTCAACGAGACGTCTTCTTGAGCGGCTCCGGGAACGGCTTGTACAAGTCCTTCGTCGTCCACGTCCTTCCATCACCCTGCCTATGTAGGCGTTCTTCGATATCCCTCTTAGGCAACGCTCTGGCTGCGTGTAAGAGCCCCGATCCGTTGGATACATCTTGTAAGATAATTTCCGAGAGCTTTACTTGGATGCGATGGAAGTCTTCTCTAAGATCATCATCACTGATTTCCCCGACATTTTAATGGGGTCTCGCTTACTAGGTGGCAGAGACATCATCTCTGCATCCTCGACAAACCCTTTAAGGTGATGGAGGACATAGAAGGCCTCCTTAATGCTGCCAGCTGGCTGCTTGATACAAGGGAAGTTGATCATGTGCTTGAACCCGATCTTTTTAGTGTCCGGCCTGATATATTGCCCATTCTTGTCGAAGGTGCCTCCACTTTTGGAGTAGCCAAGGATAGCCTCATCGAGAACACCCCTTATTCTCGTGTAGTCTTTCTTCGTCGTCGTACTCGACGAGTCGAAATACCGGGCTAGTGACCACTTTGGATCTAGGATGATGAGTGTGCGTATTTGTCCCTGCTCAACACATGCGATTGAAATGGAATGTTGGAAATGATCGGCAATGGAAGAAATATATAAGAAAGCACAAGTTACGACGGCCATGAGCGGATGTGTACTTACTCGGGAAAGACAGTCAGAATAATGGTGTTGTTCTCTTTGTGCATGAGCATGAAGTTCGGGAGGTACCGCACCGCCTTGGTCCGTGTCCTTGAGCCGTCCCGGAGCTGGCTATCGCGCATGTAGTAGGGATTCGCTACCGCGATGTGGCGGGAGTCTCTCTGTTGATCTTCATCGAAGATTGATCGCGTATAGGCGCACCAAGTTATAGTCGAGCCGTTTCGAGTGAAATAGATTGAAGACGTCCTCGAACGCTATGAAGAAGATATCCGCGGGGTCTTCATTGACGAAGCTCTGGTCGGACGGCACCTTGACCGAGAACACCGGGTAATTTGGATCCTTTTCTTTAAGAAGGACGCTCTCTTGATAATGAATAGAGTGCTGCAAAGGGAGCATTTGTCCACTTGCGAGGTGTTCCATGTCCGGAGGCAGTATAGGTTTACCAGCTTCATGACACCGGGGCAAGCCATCCGGTAGGTGGTACCATGTCGTCGGCCCGGATCCTCTTAGGAGCAGGCTGGCTCGAAGATGCGCCCTTCTTGGCTCCTCTCTTCCTTCCCTTCTTCACCTGACCTACTGGGGGTGCTTGTGGTGCCGATGGTGGTGCTTCGGTGCTGGTGGTGCTTCCGAGGTTGCTGGGGTTGATTTGGGTGGCTCCCCGATGATCGTCTTACGCAGCGTGTTAGGGCTGAAAACGGTAGCAGGCTTGACTTGAGCTGGATTGCCAGCCTCCGGAGGAGTGTCTTGAGAAAGACCCGTGAAGACCAGGCGCTGCTTCGTGACTGTAGGGGGACGAGTAAGTTGATCGCCGTGTGTGCGGAAGGCTTGTTCATCCATAGGAGGCATGTACATATCTTGGCTGCAGGCGCCGTTGTTGATGTAGGCATCGATGTCATCATCATCATCTACATCGTTGCCATCAAGTGGCGCCATGTCCCGGACCTTAGGTGGTGGCGGTTGCGATGCCGCCGCTACGCACCGCGTGTCTAGTAGACGGTCGTTGCGGTAGCGCTCCCAACAACTGTTTGTGGCGTCCGGTGGTGACGGCGATCGTCGGTTCCTTCCGGGTGGCGGCGGCGACCGCCGGTTCCTTCAGTGGTAGTGGGGCGGCGACCGCCGGTTCCTTCAGGGTAGTGGGCGGCGACCGCCGTTTCCTTAAGGGTGTCGTCGGCGCCGGCGATCTTGGGCCGGATGATAGGGAGGTGGCGCCGGTGCTTTTCTTACCACTCGGAAGACCCCCCGCACGAATCTGGTTCTTCGGCCATGTCATAAGCCATGAGGTGCAATCCCCAAGGGGGAAAACGTCGCCTTCGTCTGTGCCCGGAGGTTGAAAGGGGGGATGGCGTAGCGGTACTCCGGCACTACCATTACCAACTTGACCTTCGCCACGTCTTTCGCCAATGTAGTGCCGTGCATAACGCGGGAAGCCATGACATAGCCGCTAGCAACTTCCACCAACTTGCCGCCGGGCTCCACCGTTTGCGTAAGTATGCATTGTTCATCCCGAGTCGTGGGCGCCATGTTGGGCATCGTGAGATGGCAGTCACGAAAGGCATATATAGTTAAAGAAGATGACGCGAAGGAGTAACTAATGAGTTTACCTCCTTGATGGCGTCGATCTCGGCTCTTTGTCGATACAAGGGCGGCGGTTGGGGGAGTCGATGCGACCAGTTGGAGCTGCGGCGGCGGTTGGAGCTGCGGCGGCGTTCGGTGGAGCCCCGACGCCGGCGTCGGGTGGAGCGGCACCGTCGGCGACACGTGGAAGCTTGAGTTGCTGCCGCTAATGCTGGGCACATGTATCGGCCCCACTTGACCTCCCGCATTCCAAGCAGCTAACCCCTGCATCAACCCAGGGGGGATGATCTGCCGGATCTTCTCGTCCAATAACTTGTTCATCATCTCCGTGTTCTCCAGAGGCTTTTCGGCCACCAGCTTCTCTAGTGACTCCACCTTCTTCTTCAGCTCCGAACCTCGGATTTATCCTTTGCCGATGACCTCCTCTCCAGCTTTCTCGTCTTGGCATCCGATCCGTAGTACTCGGATAGCTTCATACTTGTGCCAAAGCCGGACACACGGCCACCCGACGTCGGTGGCTTGTCTAGCTCCCTCTCCTTGTATTTGTTCATCGCCTGTTGAAAGGCGTGTCCCGCGGTGCTGTCGACCCCTGGGCCGACGGGCCTGCCTGCATCAACTCTGCATCCTTCGTACAAAGGAACTTAAGGTTAGCCCATTTGGCTTCATTGCCTAATAAGATGAGCTAAAGAATATAGAACTATCCATACCAGGTACTTCACGAAATCCTTCAAGTCTTCGTAGTCCCTAATAAATTCCCCGTCTTCCAGTCTAAGTAGTAGCGGGACCGGACAAAGTTCCTAGCCTGTTCATCCTGGATTTTGTGCCGTGGGTTTTCTTTCCCGCACGTACCATCTCGGCATCCTCCTTGTCCCAAGTGGGCTGTTTTCCTCGGTAACCGCCGCTTCCGCAATGGTGGGTCCCTAAGTTCAAATCCCGCATTTTCTTCCCCCAGCGGTCCATTTTTTAACATCGTCACTCTCTAAGTAAGACTTGAATGCATTAAAGTCTTCTAAGGAGAGCGACGGTTCTTTGGTACTTATCCTCTCCCAGCTTTCACCGGCGTCGATCTTTTTCTTCAGCCGGTTCTTCCACTGCTCAAGGCGGTGCTCATCGTCGTGAGAGCTAAAGAGTCCACCTTCTTATTGAACGGCTCCGGGAACGTGTATCGTTGGTGAAGCTTCTGGAGGAGGGATTGGACGATAGCCTTGTTCTCCTTGCTTCTGAGGTCATGAGTTAGGATCGGCACGGTTTCACGGACGATGCACCCTAGTTGCATGCCGTACCCTTTGGCAACCCACGAAGGCTCCATCGGTAGGCCACTTGGGGAGACTACCGTGACAACATCGGTGACGTTGGCGAGCACTTGCGGCCTCCGATCCCTCCCTCGCCCTCCTCGCCGTCCTCTTCTTCTTACCCTCCCGAGGGTTGCCGCCGCTATCACCTTCCGTGCGGTTGGCCGCGTTCTCTTCACCGGTCGTCTCTTCACCGGTCCGGCGGCGTCGTCCCGTGTATCGTCATCGTCGCCGGTGTCGGCAGCGGCCCCCGGCCCTCTCCCTCGGAGGCGTTGTCCCGGCCCTCTTCCTCATCGTCGGGCGACTCGGCGGCGGCCTTCCGGGGCTGCTCGTAGCCCTCCCGTAAGTCCTTGTTGGCCTCTCTCACTTCTTCGTTCGGCTCCTGGCTTAGAAGTGTTGCCCGACATGTTTATTTTTGCACTTCATTAAAAAGAGGCAACAAGTTAGTACAAAAGTGAACCAAAAAATTCAGCATGACCTTTGCTATTTTTTCTACGTAGGAGTGCCCATTTCTCAACCGAAACGGAAGTTAATCAACGCTTCGGGAGAAATGGGCAACTCAATGAAATCCCTGCAAAAATATCCACCATATACACCATATATCCACCATATACACCATATATCCACCATATCCACCATATCAGTTAGTACTACAAACTAGAAAACCTGGACATATATTGCTGGACATATATAGTTCCTATTTTTTTTAACCTGGAGCACTACAACAAATTAACCTGAAGCATCTACAATACATCAAACAAAACCTGGAGCATCTATACAGGAGGCATTATTAACCTAGAGCATCAATACAACAGATATTATTAACCTGGAGCATCTACAACAAATTAACCTGGAGAATCTACAATACATCAAACAAAACCTGGAGCAATCACCTGGAGCACTACAACAAACCTGGAGCATCTTTTTAACCAACTGTTAGCATATTTAGTGCAGCCAAGGCAGTAGCTAATGACTTAGAAAAATGACTTCAATAGTAGGCAGTAGCATTTCATTCAAAATCAACTAGGCAAGATCATTTCATCATTAGCTTGTTCATTTTTTCATTTGTATTAAAAAACCTATTGCATTGTATTAAAAACCTACCGCATTGTTCATTTTATTGAACCATGTACATCAACAGAGTAGTAGCAGCTTCATTTTAATTTTCATTTAAACAAACTTCATTCTTTTTCGTAGAGAACTTCAAGAACTTTATTAGCTCTACTGCATTTTTCTCAACGAACACAGTTCATATATACTATATATATACTCGTATATATACCGCAACCATCTATGCATTTAATCATGTATTTAATTAGTGGTCATATGTGAACTAAAACCATCTATTTAATCAAGTGGCCAAAGGTGAACTAAAACCATCTATGCATTCTTATCTTGCAACTAGGAAGCATGAGCATGATCATTTCATAAATGAATTCAAAACATAAAATGGCAGCAGGAGACACAAGTGATTCACTAGCACATGCAACACACACATGATCACTAACTCTCACCCTAATTCTGTTCTTACTAAATGACAAGATTAATATCTACATTTCTCTCGCTAATTCGAAAACTAAATCACATTCAAAACATTACCTAGCAGTAGTAAATTTGTATCTACATTCACTAACTACATTCAAAACCTAAATCAACCAATTCACTAACTACATTCACTAACCAATTTGTATCTGCCAATTCACTAACTACATTCAAAACCTAAATCAACCAATTATTTGTATCTACATTTCTCTGCCAATTCGAATTTAGAAAATGAGCATGAGCTATTGCTAACATAGCATTACCTACCAATAGCTAGCATAGCATTACCCAAGTAGCAAATTTAAATCACCAAATTATATCAACTAAATAAACCTACCGCTAGCTACGTCGCTACTTTATCAACTAATTAAAATTGTCCTAAAATTGTATAATTGTTTATCGCAAAACACAAGAGACCAATTAATTGTTTACCGCAAAACCAACATACCAAACATAAAAAAATAATTCACATTGCATTAGTATTTCTTCTTGTTTATTCAGCCTTCTTACATGAAATAATCTTCACTACATTGCATTAGGATTCAATCAGACGATAGCAAGCAATGAAATAATCTTCTTACATGAAAACAGCAAGCAATGAATTAAAAAAATAGCAAGAACTTTATTAGCTCTAGTGCAAGCAATGAATTAAAAAAAACAGCAACCAATGAATTAAAAAAATAGCAAGAACTTTATTAGCTCTAGTGCAAGCAATGAATTAAAAAAAAACAGCAACCAATGAATTAAAAAATAGCAAGAACTTTCTACATCTAGCGATGGAGCCCCTGAATTTCATCACAGAGAAAGTCTATAATGCCATAACCAAGAAATTAGCTAAGTTAGGATCATGGCAATTCTTTGATGGCTTGGATGGCTTGGATCATGGCAATGCAAACAACAAGAACATGAGACAATACAAAATCTGACCAATGTTGCCCTTCTTCTCCGAAATTCGGGCACAAGACAGTGGGGAGGGGGACAAGGGAGTGGGGAGGGGGAGAGGGACTCTCACCGAACGGCGGCGGTGGCAGGGCGCGGTGGTGATGGCGTTGTACGTCCTCCTCCTCTGCGGCGGCGGCTCGGGCTGCGCGTCCTCCTCCTCGATCTGCGGTGGCGGCTCGGGCTTGGGCGTCCTGCTCGGCGGTGGCGTGCCCGTCCTCCTCCTCCTCCTCCTCGGCGGCAGCAGCGCTAGGTGGCGGCGTGGCGGTCCTCCTCCTCCTCCTATGTGGCGGCGGCTCGGGCTCGCGCGTCCTCCTCCTCGATCTGCGGTGGCGGCTCGGGCTTGGGCGTCCTGCTCGGTGGTGGCGTGGCCGTCCTCCTCCTCCTCCTCCTCCTCGGCGGCAGCAGCGCTAGGTGGCGGCGCTTGGCGGTGGTGGTGGTTGCAGTGGCGCTAGGGTTGTCGGGGAAGGAAACTGCTGTTGTGAGTGTGGGGAAGAAAGGGTCGATCGATATTTCACCAAGTGTCTAAATTCTGTGGCGCACCCCTCCATGTGCGCCACAGAATTAAGCATTCTGTGGCGCACCAGCTCTGACATGCGCCACAGAATCCCTTAATTCTGTGGCGCACCTAAAGGGGCGTGCGCCACAGAATTTAGACACTTAGCAAAACAAAATGGTTTACTGCTGTGTACTGACAGTTACTTAGCACTAGCCCAGTGGTTAAGGTCAATGTTAGCCCATTAGTAGCCAGGTTCGAACCTTGGCTGCCACACAATTTTTCTTCCTTTTTTCATATTTTAGTTACATGTCAATAAATAACACAACATTATTTAGTAATTAGTAGAGTATTATAAATTAATTGTCTCATACAAACATGTACGTTCTTGTTTCTCTCACACACACATGGATGTACTTGTCTAACACACACTCACACACATGTGATAGACCAAAAAAAGATCTTCTTCGTCCCGGCTTCGAGCTCTAGCTAGCGTCTCTTCGCAATCTTCTTGCCCTTTCGGTTGTTGGCGGTTGAATACTTTATACCGGCCACCTTGAGATTTCTTCGCGTGAACGGACAACCTTTAGAGGGTAGGGAGGTCTTCCTTCTTACTTTACTAGTAGTAGGCATGTCGAAGTGCCTGTCGAATTCCTCCTCAATCTTCGGGTCACCGTTCTTGTCCAAGTCTTCCTCGTTGGCGTCTCCTTGCATTCCTATGATGCTCCTCTTGCCCCTCCTGACGACAACACGGCTAGGCCTCAACGGATCGGTGATGAAGAAGCATTGGTCAACTTGGCTACCGAGTACCCATGGCTCATTTTTCGCGGATGCGTTCTTCGATTTTGCATCGGGTATAACCATGGTTGTGAAATATCGGCCTTCTTTTTCGACCTTCTTGGCCCATCTCACACGAAACATTGGCACCGTCTCTCCACAGTAATTGAGCTCCCATATCTCCTCGATCCTTCCAAAAAATCTTTCATTGACATTAGTCTCGTCATCGGCGTATGACAGCATAGTTACTCCTGAGTTTTGATTTTCACTATTTCTGTCCTTTTCCTCGGTGTAGAATCTGTAACCGTTGATGTCGTACCCCTGATAGGTCCTTACGTTATGCGCGGGTCCCTGTGATAAGGTGTATATGAGTTTTTCATCTTCGGTAGAAGGCGTATTTCTCTCGTGCTTCAAGCGCTTGAGTTGGCTTGAACCAACGCGTGAAGCTGGAGTTGTGCTCTTTGGTTACGTCTCCCATCTTCCTCGGCCGGCCCATATCGATGTAATTCTGCTCGACCATGCTTTTGTGCTCTTGCACGAAAGGTTCGATCAGTTTTAAGTGTTGTAGCGCGACCCGGTGAGCCCTGTCAAAGTCGTCGCGTCGATTTTCAATGCCGACATGGACTGAGCGGTAGCCCTCGCGGTGACCGACTCCAGCGAGCCTCCCGAGGTGTGTCCTGGGGGGTAGACCAACATGATCCTCGTCGTCCTCGGTGCTTAGATAATTCTGGCAGAAGGAGATGCACTCGTAGGTTAGAAACCCCTTGGCCACGCTTGCGTCTGGACGGGCCCTATTGCGAACGTATCCTTTCATGACACCGTTCTGCCTTTCGAAAGGCATCATGTTGTGGAGGAACGTTGGGCCGAGCTGCTTGATGTCTTCAACGACATGGAGAAGGAGATGGACGCATATATCACGTAATGCAAAGGGAAGTAAATCTCGAGCTCACATAGTATCACCACGATCTCATCCTGTAGCATCTTGAGCTGCCTCACGCCGATCGACTTCCTGGTGATAACGTCAAAAAAGTTGCATAGGCCAAACAGCGTATCACGGGCGTGCTCGTCCATTATGTCTCGGATCGCAACGGGAAGTATCTGCGTCATTAGCACGTGGCAATCGTGAGACTTCATCCCGGTGAACCTCTTCTTCGCTACGTCCAGATATCTGCTTATATTCCCCGAGTAACCGTGAGGAACTTTCACTCCTAGGAGGCACCTGAAAAACTGCTCGAGCTCCTCCGGACTCGTTGTGAAGCAGGCAGCGGGAAGCTGCACCACGTTCTTCTTAGCCCTTTTACGGAGACGTTGAGTCCCTTCCGTCTGATCATCATCATCATCATCATCGTCAGTATCGGGGGCTTGAAGATCTTTCCTGATGCCAAAATGTTTAAGATCGTATCTTGCTTTCGGTCCATCCTTGGACTTTTCTGAGTTGCAAAGAGTGCCAAGCAGACTCTCGGTAACGTTCTTCGTAATGTGCATGACATCGAGGCTGTGGGGCGTGTGGAGGACCTTCCGCACTCCAAGTCGTGGAAAACAGACCTCGCTTTCCATACACCGAGCAGCGGCTCGCTTCGGTCGCTTCTTTCCCGGCGCTGGGCACTCCTTCCAATTTTTCAGAAGATCATCGATTTTTGCGCCGCTCCTCGGGCGTGGGGGTCCATCGGGCTCATCTTTACCATTGAACAGATCACCGCGTTTTCTCCACGGGTGATCCAAGCGAAGCCACCTTCGAGCACCTGGGTAGACGGTTTTCGAGGACCCGGGATCCCTTGGTAGTTGTAGATGCGGGGTATCGTCCATGCACTTCACACAGCCGTTGAATCCGTGGCCCACCTGGGCAGATACATATGCGTAACCAGGATAGTCCATGACCGTCGTGATCAACGCGGCTCTCATATCGAAATAAGTTCTAGTGTAGGCGTCCCACGTACGGGGTGGCGTCTTCCACAACGTGTCTAACTCCTCTTTCAGCAGCCCGAGATACAAATGCATGTCGACACCTGGTTGTTTCGGCCCCTGAATGAGAATACTCAGGTGTATGTACCTTTGCTTGGTGCACAGCCAAGGGGTAGGTTGTAAGGCCATACAAACACAGGCCAGGTGCTATGCGTGCTACTCTGGTTGCCGAACGGATTGAGTCCATCGGTGCTCATACCCAGCCTGATGTTCCTTGCGTCGCCCCGAACCTAGGGAAGGCGATGTCCAATGTTTGCCACCGTCCAACCGTACGAAGGGTGTGTCAAGATATAGCCCATCTCCGGATCTTCTTCGGGCTTCAGCCTTTCCGCGTGCCATTGCATGAGCTTTGCTTCCTTAGGGTCCACGAAATACCGCTGCAGACGGGGAGTGATAGGAAAGTACCATACCACCTTTCGAGGTACCTTCTTGTTCCCAACCTTGTACCGTCCGTGGCCACACACCGGACATGTGGTTCTGTCCTTGTACTCGCACCTATAAATCACACAATCATTAATGCAGGCGTGGTATTTTTCGTGCGGTAGGTCAAGGGGACACACGACTTTCTTGGCCTCCTCGGTACTACTTGGCAATGTGTTCCCCTCCGGGAGACGATCGTGCCAGAATTTTAAGTTCTTGCTGAAGCTGGAATCGGTCCACTTGTTCTGTGTCTTCATCTGCAGGTAATCAAGCGTTACATGCAAGCGCGTATCCTGCGGACGACACCCAGGAAAGATCGGAGTCATCCCGTCTTTCTCCATTTGCGACAGCTTGGCTCTCTCTCTAGCTGCAACTCTATCGTTGCTCGTCTCCTGGAGGAGAAGATCTTGAACATGAGAGTCCCGCAAGGCCGAAATTAGCGGGGTCGCGCCGGAATCTTCTTCTTCATCATGATGATGTTCTCCGCCGGCATCTTCTTCTTCATGATGATCTTCTCCGCCGACTTCTTCTTCATGATGATAGTCCCCGTCGGCATGATGATAGTCTTCTTCATGATGATAGTCATCTCGCTCGACATGGTCTTCATGCGCACCATTTGATGGGGCCGGCCGCGCCTGGTTGTCTTGCATGAAACCGCGCCTCAGCAGGTGCTCCTCCAGTTGTCCGGAATCAGGGTTGATCCAGCGCTCGAGTTTGCATGATCGACACGGACATCTTATCTGGCGCCTATTGTTCCGAATCATGTCCTCCTTCGCGTCTATCTTGTATCTAGAGATTCGAGCGGAACTCATCGAGAGGACCATGCTTGCATGCAAATGGTATACATAGAACAGGAAATTAGAACCACACCAAATGCACACACATGCATGGGCCGTACCTCTCCTCAAGGTATTACATGGAGCGGAAAAATTCGGCATGACCTCTCCTCAAAGTAGGACATATGGGTAGTGCAAAACTTGCCGAAACGGAAATGAATCAACATTTCGGCAAACATCCATGCACCACACCGACACACACAAGCGCTTCACCTGCAACAAGCATCCATACACACGACGGCCACACAAGATCTACAAGCATATGCATGTCTCCTCCAAGCATATGTATGTCTCCTCCAACTACTCACCTTCTAGATTCGATACCGAGACGAGACCGCGATCGATGAGTTCGAGAGGAGGAGAGAGTATGGAGAGCCTTCTCCTCAACTCCAATTAAGTATCAACCAAAGTAAGTGCAATAAATACCCAAGCAAGTGAAAAGTAGAGTCAAAATGGTATGAGAGAGAAGGGGGGGACGAGCTAGATGGAGGAAGAAGAATGACTTGTGTAGTGTGGTAGGTGGGAGGTTGGCTCACTTTTGTATATCTGGTTCGCTAATTCTGTGGCGCACCTGAACAAATGCGCCACAGAATACCTTATTTCTGTGGCGCACGAGCCAAGCTGCGCCACAGAATAGCTTATTTTTGTGGCGCACCGTGGCCGTGCGCCACAGAATATCTTATTTTTGTGGCGCACTGCGGTACGTGCGCCATAGAAATAGTAAAACCAATGATTGGGGGTGTCAGCTGGTGGGGCCCACCAAGTTTTTGTGGAGCAGGGTTCTTTGGTGCGCCACAAAATTAAGCTATTTTTGTGGCGCACCTTGCCTGGTGCGCCACAAAAAAAGTTTCTGTGGCGCATTTTTAGTGGTGCGCCACAGAACTAAGCTTTGCCTATAAGGGTTTTCCTACTAGTGTCGAAAGCTTATAGCAAATAACTTAATGACGTGATCTTATGCTACGCTTAATTGGGTGTGTCCATTACATCATTCATACAATGATATAACCTTGTTATTAATAACATCCAATGTTCATGATTTATGAAACTAATCATCCATTAATCAACAAGCTAGTTAAGAGGCATATAGGGACTCTTTGTTGTTTACATATCACACATGTATCAATGTTTTGGTTAAAACAATTATAGCATGGTATATAAACATTTATCATAAACATAAAGATATATAATAACCACTTTTATTATTGCCTCTTGGGCATATCTCCTTCAGTCTCCCACTTGCACTAGAGTCAATAATCTAGATTACATTGTAATGTACCTAACACCCATGGCATTATGGTGTTGGTCATACTTTGCCCTAGGGAGAGCTTTAGTCAACGGATCTGCTACATTCAGATCAGTGTGTACTTTGCAAATCTTTACTTCTCCATCTTCGATGTACTCGTGAATCGAGTGGTAACGCAGCTTGATATGCTTCAGCCTCTTGTGTGACCTTGGTTCTTGTGCATTGGCGATGGCACCCATGTTATCACAGTAGATGATTAATGGGTCCAATGCACTAGGAACCACACCGAGCTCTACAATGAACCTCTTCATCCATACCGCTTCTGATGAAGCCTCTGAAGCCGCTATGTACTCTGATTCTGTTGAAGACTTCGCCACCGTGCACTGCTTCGAGCTTGCCCAGCTTACTGCAGCACCATTCAATATAAACACGTACCCAGACTGTGACTTAGAGTCATCAGGATCAGTGTTCCAACTTGCATCGGTGTAACCGCTTACAACGAGCTCTTGGTCACTGATAAGCGTATAGTTGATGTGGGAGTTAGAAATCTCTGTGGTGTAATTTCCCTTCACGTCGCCGGCAACGGCGCCAGAAAATCTGCTTGATACGCGTACAGCACGCGTCCGTTGGGAACCCCAAGAGGAAGGTGTGATGCGTACAGCGGCAAGTTTTCCCTCAGTAAGAAACCAAGGTTTATCGAACCAGTAGGAGCCAAGAAGCACGTTGAAGGTTGATGGCGGCGAGATGTAGTTCGGCGCAACACCAGGGATTCCGGCGCCAACGTGGAACCCGCACAACACAACCAAAGTACTTTGCCCCAACGAAACAGTGAGGTTGTCAATCTCACCGGCTTGCTGTAACAAAGGATTAGATGTATAGTGTGGATGATGATTGTTTGCAGAGAACAGTAAAGAACAATTGTTGCAGTAGATTGTATTCAATGTAAAAGAATGGACCGGGGTCCCAGTTCACTAGAGGTGTCTCTCCCATAAGATAAATAGCATGTTGGGTGAACAAATTACAGTTGGGCAATTGACAAATAGAGAGGGCATGACCATGCACATACATGATATGATGAGTATAGTGAGATTTAATTGGGCATTACGACAAAGTACATAGACCGCTATCCAGCATGCATCTATGCCTAAAAAGTCCACCTTCAGGTTATCATCCGAACCCCTTCCAGTATTAAGTTGCAAACAACAGACAATTGCATTAAGTATGGTGCGTAATGTAATCAATAACTACATCCTCGGACATAGCATCAATGTTTTATCCCTAGTGGCAACAGCACATCCATAACCTTAGAGGTTTCTATCACTCCCCCAGATTCACGGAGACATGAACCCACTATCGAGCATAAATGCTCCCTCTTGGAGTTACTAGCAAAAACTTGGCCAGAGCCTCTACTAATAACGGAGAGCATGCAAGATCATAAACAACACATAGATATAAATTGATAATCAACATAACATAGTATTCTCTATCCATCGGATCCCAACAAACACAACATATAGTATTACAGATAGATGATCTTGATCATGTTCGGCAGCTCACAAGATCCGACAATGAAGCATAATGAGGAGAAGACAACCATCTAGCTACTGCTATGGACCCATAGTCCAGGGGTGAACTACTCACTCATCACTCCGGAGGCGACCATGGCGGTGTAGAGTCCTCCGGGAGACGATTCCCCTCTCCGGCAGGGTGCCGGAGGCGATCTCCTGAATCCCCCGAGATGGGATTGGCGGCGGCGGCATCTCTGGAAGGTTTTCCGTATCGTGGCTCTCGGTACTGGGGGTTTCGCGACGAAGGCTATTTGTAGGCGGAAGGGCAGGTCAGGGGCGTCATGAGGGGCCCACACAGTAGATCGGCGCGGCCAGGGCTTGGGCCACGCCGCCCTGTTGTGTGGCCACCTCGTGGCCCCACTTCGTCTCCTCTTCGGTCTTCTGGAAGCTTCGTGTGAAAATAGGCCCCTGGGCGTTGATTTCGTCCAATTCCGAGAATATTTCCTTACTAGGATTTCTGAAACCAAAAACAGCAGAAAACAAAGAATCGGCTCTTCAGCATCTCGTTAATAGGTTAGTTCCAGAAAATGCATAAATATGACATAAAGTATGCATAAAACATGTAGATATCATCAATAATGTGGCATGGAACATAAGAAATTATCGATACGTCGGAGACGTATCAGTCACCTCCATAACAAAGAAACATATAATTAACAAAGAAACAAAGTAAAGGCATTGAAGCAACACAAAGGAAGATGAAGTTTCAGCGGTTGCTTTCAACTTATAACATGTATATCTCATGGATAATTGTCAATGTAAAGTAATATAACAAGTGCAATATGCAAATATGTAGGAATCAATGCACAGTTCACACAAGTGTTTGCTTCTTGAGGTGGAGAGAGATAGGTGAACTGACTCAACATAAAAGTAAAAGAAAGGCCCTTCAAAGAGGAAAGCATCGATTGCTATATTTGTGCTAGAGCTTTGATTTTGAAAACAAGAAACAATTTTGTCAACGGTAGTAATAAAGCATATGTGTTATGTAAATTATATCCTACAAGTTGCAAGCCTCATGCATAGTATACTAATAGTGCCCGCACCTTGTCCTAATTAGCTTGGATTACCGGGATTATCATCGCAATGCACATGTTTTAACCAAGTGTCACAAAGGGGTACCTCTATGCCGCCTGTACAAAGGTCTAAGGAGAAAGCTCGCATTGGATTTCTCGCTATTGATTATTCTCAACTTAGACATCCATACCGGGACAACATAGACAACAGATAATGGACTCCTCTTTAATGCATAAGCATGTAGCAACAATTAATTTTCTCATATGAGATTGAGGATATTTGTCCAAAACTAAAACTTCCACCATGATTCATGGCTTTAGTTAGCGGCCCAATGTTCTTCTCTAACATTATGCATGCTCTAACCATTAAATGAGTGGTAAATCTCCCTTACTTCAGACAAGACGGACATGCATAGAAACTCACATGATATTCAACAAAGAGTAGTTGATGGCGTCCCCAGGAACATGGTTATCGCACAACAAGCAACTTAATAAGAGATAAAGTGCATAAGTACACATTCAATACCACAATAGTTTTTAGGCTATTTGTCCCATGAGCTATATATTGCAAGGGTAGAGGATAGAAATTTTAAAGGTAGCAATCAAGCAATTTACTTTGGAATGGCGGAGAAATACCATGTAGTAGGTAGGTATGGTGGACACAAATGGCATAGTGGTTGGCTCAAGGATTTTGGATGCATGAGAAGTATTCCCTCTCGATACAAGGTTTAGGCTAGCAAGGCTATTTGAAACAAACACAAGGATGAAGCGGTGCAGCAAACTCACATAAAAGACATATTGTAAACATTATAAGACTCTACACCGTCTTCCTTGTTGTTCAACCCAATACTAGAAATTATCTAGACCTTAGAGAGACCAATTATGCAAACCAAATTTTAGCAAGCTCTATGTATTTCTTCATTAATAGGTGCAAAGTATATGATGAAAGAGCTTAAACATGAGCACAAAAATTGCCAAGTATCGCATTATCCAAGACATTTTAGAATTACTACATGTATCATTTTCCAATTCCAACCATATAACAATTTAACGAAGAAGAAACTTCGCCATGAATACTATGAGTAAAGCCTAAGGACATACTTGTCCATATGCAACAGCAGAGCGTGTCTCTCTCCCACACAATGAATGCTAGGATCCATTTTATTCAAACAAAACAAAAACAAAAATAAACCAACGCTCCAAGCAAAGTACATAAGATGTGACGGAATAAAAATATAGTTTCAGGGGAGGAACCTGATAATGTTGTCGATGAAGAAGGGGATGCCTTGGGCATCCCCAAGCTTAGACGCTTGAGTCTTCTTTTTATATGCAGGGGTGAACCACCGGGGCATCCCCAAGCTTAGAGCTTTCACTCTCCTTGATCATATTGTATCATCTCCCTCTCTTGATCCTTGAAAACTTCCTCCACACCAAACTCAAAACAACTCATTAGAGGGTTAGTGCACAATCAAAATTTACATGTTCAGAGGTGACATAATAATTCTTAACACTTCTGGACATTGCATAAAGCTACTGAAAGTCAATGGAATAGAAAAATCCATCAAGCATATCAAAACAGGCAATGCGAAATAAAAGGCAGAATCTGTCAAAACAGAACAGTTCGTAAAGACGAATTTTATTGAGGCACCAGACTTGCTCAAATGAAAATGCTCAAATTGAATGAAAGTTGCGTACATATCTGAGGATCACTCACGTAAATTGGCATAATTTTCTGAGTTACCTACAGAGAATTACGCCCAGATTCGTGACAGCAAAGAAATCTGTTTCTGCGCAGTAATCCAAATCTAGTATGAACCTTACTATCAACGACTTTACTTGGCACAACAATGCACAAAACTAAGATAAGGAGAGGTTGCTACAGTAGTAAACAACTTCCAAGACTCAAATATAAAATAAAGGTACTGTAGTAAAAACACGGGTTGTCTCCCATAAGCGCTTTTCTTTAACGCCTTTCAGCTAGGCGCAGAAAGTGTGTATCAAGTATTATCAAAAGATGGTGTATCAACATTGGTGTTGGGAGTTTTCTCAGCTATGCATTTTATCTTATCTATGTGAGTTTCAGAGGCTCCCTTTTCATTATTCTTAGGTTTGCTATCCTCGTCAAACAAATTTTCAGGTACAAGCCAACCATAATTATTTTCTAGAGCGTCACTCATTCCTAGGAGCTTACAAGGTATTGTTGTCTTAATCTCCCCACCATCATTAATATTATTAGTGTACCTTACTCTCTCCATGTCTATCTTTTCAAGGATACTAACAAAATTGGTATAAGAGCCAAGCATCTTATATTTAATAAAGACCTTTCTAGCCTCTCTTGCTACACCACCAAATTCTTTAAGAAGGGTTTCTAAAACAAAATCTTTCTTTTCCCCTGCTTCCATATCACCGAGTGTAAGAAACATGTGTTGGATTATAGGATTGAGATTAACAAATTTAGTTTCCAACATGCGAACTAAAGAAGCAGCAGCAATTTCATAAGTAGGAGCAAGTTCTACCAAGTGTCTATCTTCAAAATCTTCAACGGTACTAACATGAGTGAATTTTTTTTCTATATTATCTCTCTCAATTATAGACCCACGTCCTACCAGTATGTCTTTTAGGGTGAACTTAGGAGGAAACATGATGAAATAAACTAAAGGTAAATAAAGTAAATGCAAGTAACTAATTTTTTTGTGTTTTTAATATGGCAAACAAGATAGCAAATAAAGTAAAACTAGCAACTAATTTTTTGTATTTTGATTTAGTGCAGCAAACAAAGTAGTAAATAAAATAAAGCAAGACAAAAACAAAGTAAAGAGATTGGGATGTGGAGACTCCCCTTACAGCGTGTCTTGATCTCCCCGGCAACAGCGCCAGAAAATCTTGCTGGCGTGCAGTTGACGTGGGAGTTAGAAATCTCTGTGGTGTAATTTTCCTTCACGTCCCCGGCAACGGCGCCAGAAAATCTGCTTGATACGCGTACAGCACGCGTCCGTTGGGAACCCCAAGGGGAAGATGTGATGCGTACAGCGGCAAGTTTTCCCTCAGTAAGAAACCAAGGTTTATCGAACCAGTAGGAGCCAAGAAGCACGTTGAAGGTTGATGGCGGCGAGATGTAGTGCGGCGCAACACCAGGGATTCCGGCGCCAACGTGGAACCTGCACAACACAACCAAAGTACTTTGCCCCAATGAAACAGTGAGGTTGTCAATCTCACCGGCTTGCTGTAACAAAGGATTAGATGTATAGTGTGGATGATGATTGTTTGCAGAGAACAGTAAAGAACAATTGTTGCAGTAGATTGTATTCAATGTAAAAGAATGGACCGGGGTCCACAGTTCACTAGAGGTGTCTCTCCCATAAGATAAATAGCATGTTGGGTGAACAAATTACAGTTGGGCAATTGACAAATAGAGAGGGCATGACCATGCACATACATGATATGATGAGTATAGTGAGATTTAATTGGGCATTACGACAAAGTACATAGACCGCTATCCAGCATGCATCTATGCCTAAAAAGTCCACCTTCAGGTTATCATCCGAACCCCTTCCAGTATTAAGTTGCAAACAACAGACAATTGCATTAAGTATGGTGCGTAATGTAATCAATAACTATTCCTCGGACATAGCATCAATGTTTTATCCCTAGTGGCAACAGCACATCCATAACCTTAGAGGTTTCTGTCACTCCCCCAGATTCACGGAGACATGAACCCACTATCGAGCATAAATGCTCCCTCTTGGAGTTACTAGCAAAAACTTGGCCAAAGCCTCTACTAATAACGGAGAGCATGCAAGATCATAAACAACACATAGATATAAATTGATAATCAACATAACATAGTATTCTCTATCCATCGGATCCCAACAAACACAACATATAGTATTACAGATAGATGATCTTGATCATGTTCGGTAGCTCACAAGATCCGACAATGAAGCATAATGAGGAGAAGACAACCATCTAGCTACTGCTATGGACCCATAGTCCAGGGGTGAACTACTCACTCATCACTCCGGAGGCGACCATGGCGGTGTAGAGTCCTCCGAGAGACGATTCCCCTCTCCGGCAGGGTGCCGGAGGCGATCTCCTGAATCCCCCGAGATGGGATTGGCGGCGGCGGCGTCTCTGGAAGGTTTTCCGTATCGTGGCTCTCGGTACAGGGGGTTTCGCGATGAAGGCTATTTGTAGGCGGAAGGGCAGGTCAGGGGGCGTCACGAGGGGCCCACATAGTAGGTCGGCGCGGCCAGGGCTTGGGCCGCGCCGCCCTGTTGTGTGGCCACCTCGTGGCCCCACTTCGTCTCCTCTTCGGTCTTCTGGAAGCTTCGTGTGAAAATAGGCCCCTGGGCGTTGATTTCGTCCAATTCCGAGAATATTTCCTTACTAGGATTTCTGAAACCAAAAACAGCAGAAAACAGCAACTGGCTCTTCGGCATCTCGTTAATAGGTTAGTTCCAGAAAATGCATAAATATGACATAAAGTATGCATAAAACATGTAGATATCATCAATAATGTGGCATGGAACATAAGAAATTATCGATACGTCGGAGACGTATCAGTCACCTCCATAACAAAGAAACATATCCTTAGTTCTTTTCAAGTACTTCAGGATATTCTTGACCGCTGTCCAGTGTTCCGTTCCTGGATCACTTTTATATCTGCTAGTCAAACTAACAGCATGTGCTATATCCGGTCTAGTACATAGCATGGCATACATGATAGATCCTACTGCCGAGGCATAGGGGATATTACTCATCCTTTCTCTTTCTTCTGCCGTAGCCTGTCCTTGAGTCTTACTCAAGACTTTGCCTGGTAACATAGGTAAAAACCCTTTCTTACTTTCGTCCACTCTGAACTTCTTTAGAATCTTGTCCAGGTATGTACTCTGTGATAGCCCTATTAGGCGTCTTGATCTATCTCTATAAATGTTGATGCCTAATATATACGATGCTTCACCAAGGTCTTTCATTGAAAAACTATTATTCAAATAACCTTTTACACTGCTTAATAGTTCTATATCATTCCCAATCAATAATATGTCATCTACATATAATATCAGGAATGCTACAGAGCTCCCACTCACTTTCTTGTAAATACAGGCCTCTCCATGACACTGTATAAACCCGAAGTCTTTGATCACCTTATCAAAGCGTCGGTTCCAACTTCTTGATGCTTGCTTCAGTCCATAGATTGAACGCTGAAGTTTGCATACTTTGTCAGCATTTTTAGGATCGACAAAACCTTTGGGTTGTACCATATACAACTCTTCCTCAATGTCTCCATTAAGGAACACCGTTTTGACATCCATCTGCCAAATCTCATAATCGAAAAATGCAGCTATTGCTAACAAAATCCTCACAGATTTTAGCTTCGCTACAGGTGAGAAAGTCTCATCGTAGTCAACTCCTTGAATTTGTCGGAAACCCTTTTCGACAAGTCGAGCTTTATAGACAGTAATATTACCATCAGCATCTGTTTTTCTCTTGAAGATCCATTTATTCTCGACAACCTTGCGGCTATTAGGTAAGTGTACCAAAGTCCATACTTTGTTATCATACATGGATCCCATTTCGGATTTCATGGCTTCTTGCCATTTGTTGGAATCTGGGCTCATCATCGCTTCTTCATACGTCGCAGGGTCCTCATCATTGTTGTCCACAATCATGACATTTAGACAAGGATCATACCAATCAGGAGTGGCACGTTCCCTTGTCGATCTGCGAGGTTCAGTAGTTTCCTCGTTCAAAGTTTCATGATCATTATCATTAGCTTCCTCTGTTGCCGGTGCAAAGTGTACAGAACAGCTTTCTGCATCGCGCTACTCTGATCAACGAGTAAAGATTCATCAATCTCATCGAGTTCTACTTTTCTTCCAGTCACTTCTTTAGTGAGAAATTCTTTCTCAAGAAAGGTTCCGTTCTTAGCAACAAAGATTTTGCCTTCGGATCTGTGATAGAAAGTGTACCCTATAGTTTCCTTAGGGTATCCTATGAAGACGCATTTTTCTGCTTTGGGTTCTAGCTTGTCCGGTTGTAACTTCTTTACATAGGCTTCGCAACCCCAAACTTTAAGGAACAACAGCTTAGGTTTCTTATTAAACCATAATTCATACGATGTCGTTTCTACGGATTTTGATGGTGCTCTATTTAAAGTGAATGCGGCTGTCTCTAATGCATAACTCCAAAAAGATAATGGAAAATCAGTAAGAGACATCATAGAACGAACCATATCTAAGAGAGTTCGATTACGACGTTCGGACACACCGTTTCGTTGTGGTGTTCCCGGTGGTGTCAATTGTGAAAGTATTCCGCATTTCTTTAAATGCATGCCAAACTCATAACTCAGATCTTCACCTCCACGATCAGATCGTAGAAATTTAATCTTCTTGTTACGTTGATTTTCTACTTCACTTTGGAATTCCTTAAACTTCTCGAAAGTTTCAGATTTATGTTTCATGAAATAGATATACCCATATCTACTCAGATCATCTGTGAAGGTTAGAACATAACGATAACCACCGCGCGATGTGATGCGTGTAGTTGACACGTCCGTTGGGAACCCCAAGAGGAAGGTGTGATGCGCACAGCGGCAAGTTTCCCTCAGTAAGAAACCAAGGTTTAATCGAACGAGTAGGAGTCAAGAAGCACGTTGAAGGTTGATGGCGGCGGGATGTAGTGCGGCGCAACACCAGAGATTCCGGCGCCAACGTGGAACCTGCACAACACAACCAAAGTACTTTGCCCCAACGAAACAGCGAGGTTGTCAATCTCACCGGCTTGCTGTAACAAAGGATTAACCGTATTGTGTGGAAGATGATTGTTTGCAGAAAACAGTAAAACAAGCATTGCAGTAGATTGTATGCGATGTAAAGAATAGGACCGGGGTCCACAGTTCACTAGAGGTGTCTCTCCCATAAGATAAACAGCATGTTGGGTGAACAAATTACAGTTGGGCAATTGACAAATAGAGAGGGCATGACCATGCACATACATATTATGATGAGTATTGTGAGATTTAATTGAGCATTACGACAAAGTACATAGACCGCTATCCAGCATGCATCTATGCCTAAAAACTCCACCTTCAGGTTATCATCCGAACCCTCCGGTATTAAGTTGCTAACAACAGACAATTGCATTAAGTATTGCGCGTAATGTAATCAGTGACTACATCCTCGAACATAGCACCAATGTTTTATCCCTAGTGGCAACAGCACATCCATAATCTTAGAGGTTCTTGTCACTCCTCCAGATTCACGGAGACATGAACCCACTATCGAGCATAAATACTCCCTCTTGGAGTTACTAGCATCAACTTGGCCAGAGCATCTACTAATAACGGAGAGCATGCAAGATCATAAACAACACATAGACATAACTTTGATAATCAACATAACAAGTATTCTCTATTCATCGGATCCCAACAAACGCAACATATAGAATTACATATAGATGATCTTGATCATGTTCGGCAGCTCACAAGACCCGACAATTAAGCACAATGGGGAGAAGACAACCATCTAGCTACTGCTATGGACCCATAGTCCAGGGGTAGACTACTCACTCATCACTCCGGAGGCGACCATGGCGGCGTAGAGTCCTCCGGGAGATGAATCCCCTCTCCGGCAGGGTGCCGGAGGCGTTCTCCAGAATCCCCCGAGATGGGATTGGCGGAGGCGGCGTCTCTGGCAGGGGTTCCGTATCGTGGCTCGCGGTCGTGGGGGTTTCGCTACGGAGGCTTTAAGTAGACGGAAGGGCAGGTCAGGGGCCACACGAGGGCCCACACCACAGGTCGGCGCGCGGCCAAGGGCTAGGCCGCGCCGCCTAGGGTGTGGCCACCTCGTGGCCCCACTTCGTCTCCTCTTCGGTCTTCCGGAAGCTTCGTGGCAAAATAGGACCCCGGGGCGTTGATTTCGTCCAATTCCGAGAATATTTCCTTACTAGGATTTCTGAAACCAAAAACAGCAGAAACAAAGAATCGGCACTTCGGCATCTTGTTAATAGGTTAGTTCCAGAAAATGCACGAATATGACATAAAGTGTGCATAAAACATGTAGATATCATCAATAATGTGGCATGGAACATAAGAAATTATCGATACGTCGGAGACGTATCAGCATCCCCAAGCTTAGTTCTGCTCGTCCCGAGCAGGTAAAACGATAACAAAGATAATTTCTGGAGTGACATGCCATCATAACCTTGATCATACTATTTGTAAACATATGTAATGTATGCAGCGATCAAAACAATGGTAATGACATGAGTAAACAAGTGAATCATAAAGCAAAGACTTTTCATGAATAGTACTTCAAGACTAGCATCAATAAGTCTTGCATAAGAGTTAACTCATAAAGCAATAAATCAAAGTAAAGGTATTGAAGCAACACAAAGAAAGATTAAGTTTCAGCGGTTGCTTTCAACTTATAACATGTATATCTCATGGATAATTGTCAACATAGAGTAATATAATAAGTGCAATATGCAAGTATGTAGGAATCAATGCACAGTTCACACAAGTGTTTGCTTCTTGAGGTGGAGAGAAATAGGTGAACTGACTCAACAATGAAAGTAAAAGAATGGTCCTCCATAGAGGAAACCATCGATTGCTATATTTGTGCTAGAGCTTTTATTTTAAAAACAAGAAACAATTTTGTCAACGGTAGTAATAAAGCATATGTATCATGTAAATTATATCTTACAAGTTGCAAGCCTCATGCATAGTATACTAATAGTGCCCGCACCTTGTCCTAATTAGCTTGGACTACCGGGATCATCACAATGCACATGTTTTAACCAAGTGTCACAATGGGGTACCTCCATGCCGCCTGTACAAAGGTCTAAGGAGAAAGCTCGCATTTTGGATTTCTCGCTTTTGATTATTCTCAACTTAGACATCCATACCGGGACAACATGGACAACAGATAATGGACTCCTCTTTTAGCAACAATTATTTTTCTCATATGAGATTGAGGATATATGTCCAAAACTGAAACTTCCACCATGGATCATGGCTTTAGTTAGCGGCCCAATGTTCTTCTCTAACAATATGCATGCTCTAACCATAAGGTGGTAGATCGCTCTTACTTCAGACAAGACGAACATGCATAGCAACTCACATGAAATTCAACAAAGAGTAGTTGATGGCGTCCCCAGTGAACATGGTTATCGCACAACGGGCAACTTAATAAGAGATAAAGTGCATAAGTACATATTCAATACCACAATAGTTTTTAAGCTATTTGTCCCATGAGCTATATATTGTAAAGGTGAATGATGGAATTTTAAAGGTAGCACTCAAGCAATTTACTTTGGAATGTCGGAGAAATACCATGTAGTAGGTAGGTATGGTGGACACAAATGGCATAGTGGTTGGCTCAAGTATTTTGGATGCATGAGAAGTAATCCCTCTCGATACAAGGTTTAGGCTAGCAAGGCTATTTGAAACAAACACAAGGATGAACCGGTGCAGCAAAACTCACATAAAAGACATATTGTAAACATTATAAGAATCTACACCGTCTTCCTTGTTGTTCAAAACTCAATACTAGATATTATCTAGACTTCAGAGAGACCAATTATGCAACCCAAATTTAAGCATGCTCTATGTATTTCTTCATTAATGGGTGCAAAGCATATGATGCAAGAGCTTAAACATGAGCACAACAATTGCCAAGTATCACATTATCCAAGACATTTTAGCAAATTACTACATGTATCATTTTCCAATTCCAACCATATAACAATTTAACGAAGAAGAAACTTCGCCATGAATACTATGAGTAAAGCCTAAGGACATACTTGTCCATATGCTACAGCGGAGCGTGTCTCTCTCCCATACAGTGAATGCTAGGATCCATTTTATTCAAACAAAACAAAAAACAAAAACAAACCGATGATCCAAGAAAAGCACATAAGATGTGATGGAATAAAAATATAGTTTCAGGGGAGGAACCTGATAATGTTGTCGATGAAGAAGGGGATGCCTTGGGCATCCCCAAGCTTAGACGCTTGAGTCTTCTTAGAATATGCAGGGGTGAACCACCGGGGCATCCCCAAGCTTAGAGCTTTCACTCTCCTTGATCATATTGCATCATACTCCTCTCTTGATCCTTGAAAACTTCCTCCACACCAAACTCGAAACAACTCATTAGAGGGTTAGTGCACAATCAAAATTAACATGTTCAGAGGTGACACAATCATTCTTAACACTTCTGGACATTGCATAAAGCTACTGGACATTAATGGATCAAAGAAATTCATCCAACATAGCAAAAGAGGCAATGCGAAATAAAAGGCAGAATCTGTCAAAACAGAACAGTTCGTATTGACGAATTTTATCGAGGCACCAGACTTGCTCAAATGAAAATTCTCAAATTGAATGAAAGTTGCGTACATATCTGAGGATCACTCACGTAAATTGGCATAATTTTCTGAGTTACCTACAGAGAAAACAGCCCAGATTCGTGACAGCAAAGAAATCTGTTTCTGCGCAGTAATCCAAATCTAGTATGAACTTTACTATCAACGACTTTACTTGGCACAACAAAACACTAAACTAAGATAAGAAGAGGTTGCTACAGTAGTAAACAACTTCCAAGACACAAAATAAAAACCAAGTACTGTAGTAAACACCATGGGTTGTCTCCCATAAGCGCTTTTCTTTAACGCCTTTCAGCTAGGTGCAGAAAGTGTGTATCAAGTATTATCAAGAGACGAAGTGTCAACATCATAATTTGTTCTAATAATAGAATCAAAAGGTAACTTCATTCTCTTTCTAGGGAAGTGTTCCATACCTTTCTTGAGAGGAAATTGATATTTAATATTACCTTCCTTCATATCAATGATAGCACCAACGGTTCGAAGAAAAGGTCTTCCCAATATAATGGGACAAGATGCATTGCATTCAATATCCAAGACAACAAAATCAACGGGGACAAGGTTATTGTTAACGGTAATGCGAACATTATCAACTTTCCCCAAAGGTTTCTTTGTAGAATGATCAGCAAGATTAACATCCAAATAACAATTTTTCAGCGGTGGCAAGTCAAGCATATTATAGATTTTCTTAGGCATAACAGAAATACTTGCACCAAGATCACATAAAGCATTACAATCAAAATCATTGACCCTCATTTTAATGATGGGTTCCCAACCATCCTCTAGTTTTCTAGGAATAGAAGCTTCGCGTTCTAGTTTCTCTTCTCTAGCTTTTATGAGAGCATTTGTAATATGTTGCGTGAAAGCCAAATTTATAGCACTAGCATTAGGACTTTTAGCAAGTTTTTGCAAGAACTTTATAACTTCAGAGATGTGGCAATCATCAAAATTCAAACCATTATAATCTAAAGCAATGGGATCATCATCCCCAATGTTGGAAAAAAATTTCAGCAGTTTTATCACAGGCAGTTTCAGCAGTTTTAGCAATTTCAGGCAATTTTATACGCTTTGCACTAGGAGTAGAAACATTGCCAACACCAATTATTTTACCATTAATAGTAGGAGGTGCAGCAACATGTGAAGAGTCAACATTACTTGTGGTGGTAATAGTCCAAACTTTAGCTACATTTTTCTCTTTAGCTAGTTTTTCATTTTCTTCTCTATCCCACCTAGCACACAATTCGGCCATTAATCTTATATTCTCATTAATTCTAACTTGGATGGCATTTGCTGTAGTAACAATTTTATTTTCAATATCCCTATTAGGCATAACTTTAGATTTCAAAAGATCAACATCAGAGGCAAGACTATCAACCTTAGAAGCGAGAATATCAATTTTATTGAGTTTTTCCTCAACAGATTTGTTAAAAGCAGTTTGTGTACTAATAAATTCTTTAAGCATGGCTTCAAGTCCAGGGGGTGAATTCCTATTATTGTTGTAAGAATTCCCATAAGAATTAGCATAACCGTTACCATTATTATAAGGATATGGCCTATAGTTATTACTAGAATTGTTCCGGTAAGCATTGTTGTTGAAATTATTATTTTTAATGAAGTTTACATCAACATGTTCTTCTTGTGCAACCAATGAAGCTAACGGAACATTATTAGGATCAACATTTGTCCTATCATTCACAAGCATAGACATAATAGCATCAATCTTATCACTCAAGGAAGAGGTTTCTTCGACAGAATTTACCTTCTTACCTTGTGGAGCTCTTTCCGTGTGCCATTCAGAGTAATTGATCATCATATTATCAAGAAGCTTTGTTGCTTCACCAAGAGTGATGGACATAAAGGTACCTCCAGCAGCTGAATCCAATAAATTCCACGAAGAAAAATTCAGTCCTGCATAAAAGGTTTGGATGATCATCCAAGTAGTCAGTCCATGGGTTGGGCAATTTTTAACCAAAGATTTCATTCTTTCCCATGCTTGTGCAACATGCTCAGTATCTAATTGTTTAAAATTCATTATGCTACTCCTCAAAGATATAATTTTAGCAGGGGGATAATATCTACCAATAAAAGCATCCTTGCATTTAGTCCATGAATCAATACTATTCTTAGGCAGAGATAGCAACCAATCTTTAGCTCTTCCTCTTAATGAGAAAGGGAACAATTTTAATTTTATAATGTCACCATCTACATCTTTATATTTTTGCATTTCACATAGTTCAACAAAATTATTAAGATGGGCAGCAGCATCATCAGAACTAACACTGCAAACTTGCTCTCGCATAACAAGATTTAGTAAAGCAGGTTTAATTTCAAAGAATTCTTCTGTAGTAGCAGGTGGAGCAATAGGTGTGCATAAGAAATCATTATTATTTGTGGTTGTGAAGTCACACAACTTAGTATTTTCAGGGGTGGCCATTTTAGTAGTAGTAAATAAAGCAAACTAGATAAAGTAAATGCGAGTAACTAATTTTTTGTGTTTTTGATATAGTAAACAAGATAGCAAATAAAGTAAAACTAGCAACTAATTTTTTTGTATTTTGATTTAGTGCAGCAAACAAAGTAGTAAATAAAATAAAGCAAGACAAAAACAAAGTAAAGAGATTGGGAAGTGGAGACTCCCCTTGCAGCGTGTCTTGATCTCCCGGCAACGGCGCCGTAAATTTGCTTGATGCGTGTAGTTGACACGTCCGTTGGGAACCCCAAGAGGAAGGTGTGATGCGCACAGCGGCAAGTTTCCCTCAGTAAGAAACCAAGGTTTAATCGAACCAGTAGGAGTCAAGAAGCACGTTGAAGGTTGATGGCGGCGGGATGTAGTGCGGCGCAACACCAGAGATTCCGGCGCCAACGTGGAACCTGCACAACACAACCAAAGTACTTTGCCCCAACGAAACAGCGAGGTTGTCAATCTCACCGGCTTGCTGTAACAAAGGATTAACCGTATTGTGTGGAAGATGATTGTTTGCAGGAAACAGTAAAACAAGCATTGCAGTAGATTGTATGCGATGTAAAGAATAGGACCGGGGTCCACAGTTCACTAGAGGTGTCTCTCCCATAAGATAAACGGCATGTTGGGTGAACAAATTACAGTTGGGCAATTGACAAATAGAGAGGGCATGACCATGCACATACATATTATGATGAGTATTGTGAGATTTAATTGGGCATTACGACAAAGTACATAGACCGCTATCCAGCATGCATCTATGCCTAAAAGTCCACCTTCAAAGTTATCATCCGAACCCCTCCGTATTAAGTTGCTAACAACAGACAATTGCATTAAGTATTGCGCGTAATGTAATCAGTGACTACATCCTCGAACATAGCACCAATGTTTTATCCCTAGTGGCAACAGCACATCCATAATCTTAAAGGTTCTTGTCACTCCTCCAGATTCACGGAGACATGAACCCACTATCGAGCATAAATACTCCCTCTTGGAGTTACTAGCATCAACTTGGCCAGAGCATCTACTAATAACGGAGAGCATGCAAGATCATAAACAACACATAGACATAACTTTGATAATCAACATAACAAGTATTCTCTATTCATCGGATCCCAACAAACGCAACATATAGAATTACAGATAGATGATCTTGATCATGTTCGGCAGCTCACAAGACCCGACAATTAAGCACAATGGGGAGAAGACAACCATCTAGCTACTGCTATGGACCCATAGTCCAGGGGTAGACTACTCACTCATCACTCCGGAGGCGACCATGGCGGCGTAGAGTCCTCCGGGAGATGAATCCCCTCTCCGGCAGGGTGCCGGAGGCGATCTCCTGAATCCCCCGAGATGGGATTGGCGGCGGCGGCGTCTCTGGAAGGTTTTCCGTATCGTGGCTCTCGGTACTGGGGGTTTCGCGACGGAGGCTTTAAGTAGGCGGAAGGGCAGGTCAGGGGGCCACACGAGGGCCCCACACCACAGGTCGGCGCGGCCAAGGGCCAGGCCGCGCCACCCTAGGGTGTGGCCACCTCGTGGCCCCACTTCGTCTCCTCTTCGGTCTTCTGGAAGCTTCGTGGCAAAATAGGACCCTGGGCGTTGATTTCGTCCAATTCCGAGAATATTTCCTTACTAGGATTTCTGAAACCAAAAACAGCAGAAAACAGCAACTGGCACTTCGGCATCTTGTTAATAGGTTAGTTCCAGAAAATGCACGAATATGACATAAAGTGTGCATAAAACATGTAGATATCATCAATAATGTGGCATGGAACATAAGAAATTATCGATACGTCGGAGACGTATCACGATGCTACACTCATTGGTCTGCACACATCGGTATGTATGATTTCCAATAAGTCAGTGGCTCGCTCCATCATACCAGAATATGGAGTCTTAGTCATTTTTCCCATTAGACATGCTTCGCATCTATCAAGTGACTCAAAGTCAAGTGATTCAAGTAATCCATCGGTATGGAGTTTCTTCATGCGTTTCACTCCAATATGACCAAGACGACAGTGCCACATATAAGTAGAATTATCATTTAATTTAATTCACTTAGCATCAATGTTATGTATATGCGTATCACTACTATCGAGATCTAACAGAAATAAGCCATTCTTTTCAGGTGCTCGACCATAAAAGATATTATTCATAAAAATAGAACAACCATTATTCTCAGACTTGAATGAATAACCGTCTTGCATTAAACAAATCCAGATATAATGTTCATGCTCAACGCGGGTACAAAATAACAATTATTTAGGCTTAAAACTAATCCCGAAGGTAGATGTAGAGGAAGTGTGCCGACAGCGATCACATCGACTTTGGATCCGTTTCCAACGCGCATCGTCACTTCATCTTTCAGTAGTCTTCGTTTATTCTTTAGTTCCTGTTTCGAGTTACAAATATGAGCAACCGAACCAGTATCAAATACCCAGGTACTAGAACGAGAACCAGTGAGATAAACATCTATAACATGTATATCAGATATACCTTCTTTCTTCTTCTTGACAAGGCCGCTTCTTCGTATCAGCCGATACTTGGAGCAATTACGCTTCCAGTGTCCCTTCTCCTTGCAGTAATAGCACTCAGCATCAGGCTTAGGGCCGTTCTTAGGTTTCATAGGAGGCGTGGCAGCTTTCTTGCCACCCTTCTTGAATTTTCCCTTAGACTTGCCCTGTTTCTTGAAACTAGTGGTCTTGTTAACCATCAACACTTGGTGCTCTTTCTTGATCTCAATCTCAGCAGCTTTTAGCATGCCAAAGAGTTCAGGTAACTCCTTGTTCATGTTCTGCATATTGTAGTTCATCACAAAGTTCTTGTAACTTGGTGGCAGTGATTGAAGGACACGATTAATCCCCAGTCTATTAGGAATCACCATTCCCAAGTCACTGAGTTTCTTTGCATGCCCGGTCATGGCGAGCATGTGCTCACTAACGGAGCTGCCTTCTTCCATCATGCAGCTGAAGAAGTGTTTCGATGCTTCATAGTATTCCACGGCCGCATGAGTTTCAAATATAGCTTTCAGCTCATTGACCAACTCATGAGGATCGTGGTGCTCAAAACATTTTTGAAGATCAGCTTCCAGACTGCATAGGAGGGCACACTGAACTTGAGAGTACCGAGTTTTCCGAGTCTTGTAAACATTCTTTACTTCATCGGTTTCAGTTTCTGCAGGAGGATCACCTAGCGGTGCATCAAGCACAAATTGCATATTTCCGCCAGAGAGGAAGATCCTCACATGACGGAACCAGTCGGTGAAGTTGCTACCGTTGCTCTTAAGCTTTTCTTTCTCTAGGAACTGGTTAAAATTGTTTGGGGACGCCATTTCTACAACATATATTTGCAAAAGTTTAGACTATGTTTATGATAAATTGAGTTCAAATTTTAATTCAACATAATTAAAAATCTAGGTGAACTCCCACTCAAAACAATATCCCCCGCATTGTCTTAGTGATCACACGAACCAAATCCACCACACCTAAGTCCGATCATCACGAGACAAGGTGTAATTTCAATGGCGAACACTCAAAGTGTTCATCATATCAACCATATGATTCATGCTCTACCTTTCGATATCACGTGTTCCGAGACCATGCCTGTACATGCTAGGCTCGTCAAGGCCACCTTAGTATCCGCATGTGCAAAACTGTCTTGCACCCGTTGTATGCACTTGTTGATTCTATCACACCCGATCATCACGAGATGCTTCGAAACGACAAGTCTTGGCAACGGTGCTACTAAGGATGAACACTTTATTATCTTGAGATTTTAGTGAGGGATCATCTTATAATGCTACCGTCGCGATCTAAGCAAAATAAGATGCATAAAAGGATTAACATCACATGCAGTTCATATGTGATATGATATGGCCCTTTTGTCTTTGCGCCTTTGATCTTCATCTCCAAAGCACGGACATGATCTCCATCATCTTCGGGCATGATCTTCATCATCGTCGGTGTAGCGTCAAGGTCAATGGCGCCGTCTTCATGATTGTCCTCCATGTAGCAACTATTACAACTACTTTGAAATACTACTCAACATGAAATTTAAAGACAACCATAAGGCTCCTGCCGGTTGCCACAATACAATAATGATCATCTCATACATATTCATCATCACATTATGGCCATATCACATCACCAAACCCTGCAAAAACAAGTTAGATGTCTCTAATTTGGTTTGCATATTTTACGTGGTTTAGGGTTTTCGAGAGAGATCTAATCTACCTACGAACATGAACCACAACGTTGATACTAATGTTGTCGATAGAAGAGTAAATTGAATCTTCACTATAGTAGGAGAGACAGACACCCGCAAAGCCTCTTATGCAATACAAGTTGCATGTCGAACGAGGAACAAGTCTCATGAACGCGGTCATGTAAAGTTAGTCCGAGCCGCTTCATCCCACTATGCCACAAAGATGCAAAGTACTCAAACTAAAGATAACAAGAGCATCAACACCCACAAAACCATTGTGTTCTACTCGTGCAACCATCTATGCATATACATGGCTCTGATACCACTGTAGGGATTCGTTGCATAGAAAACAAAAAAATTCCTACCGCGAACACGCAATCCAAGCCAAGATGCAATCTAGAAGACGGTAGCAACGAGGAGATTATCGAGACTCACCCTTGAAGAGATTCCAAAGCCTACAAGATGAGGCTCTTGTTGCTGCGGTAGACGTTCACTTGCCGCTTGCAAAAGCGCGTAGAAGATCTTGATCACGGCGCCATGAACGGGCAGCACCTCCGTACTCGGTCACACGTTCGGTTGTTGATGAAGACGATGTCCACCTCCCCGTTCCAGCGGGCAGCGGAAGTAGTAGCTCCTCTTGAATCCGGCAGCACGACGGCGTGCTGTCGGTGGTGGTGGAGAATCCCGGCGGAGCTTCGCTAAGCGTGCGGGGAAGAAGGAGGAGTGGGGCGGCTAGGGTTTGGGGAGAGGGGGGCGCCGGCCACTATAGGGGTGCGGCCACCTTGTGGTGTTGGGTTGGCTGGCCCCCTCCCCTTGGCCCTCATTATATAGGTGGAACACCCAAGAGTTTCTCTACAAGTCTTCAAATAAGACCCCAAACCAAAACCTTCCATATCACATGAAACCTACCCAAGCCAGGACTCCCACTAGAGGTGGGATTCCCACCCTTCCTTGGGAGGGGGTGGCCGGCCCCCTTAGGGGAGTCCACTTGGGACTCCTCCCCCTTTAGGGTTGGCCGGCCATGGTGGTGGAGTCCCTTTGGGACTCCGCCTTCCAAAGTGGTTTCTTCCGGACTTTTCTAGAACCTTCTAGAACCTTCCGTAGAACCTTCCGGATCATTTTAAATCTTATAAAATGACTTCCTATATATGAATCTTATTCTCCGGACCATTCCGGAACTCCTCGTGATGTCCGGGATCTCATCCGGGACTCCGAACAAATATTCGAACTCCATTCCATATTCAAGTTTCTACCATTTCAACATCAAACCTTAAGTGTGTCACCCTACGGTTCGTGAACTATGCAGACATGGTTGAGTACTCTCTCCGACCAATAACCAATAGCGGGATCTGGAGATCCATAATGGCTCCCACATATTCAACGATGACTTTAGTGATCGAATGAACCATTCACATACGATACCAATTCCCTTTGTCACACGATATTTTACTTGTCCGAGGTTTGATCATCGGTATCACACTATACCTTGTTCAACCTCGTCTCCTGACAAGTACTCTTTACTCGTACCGTGGTATGTGGTCTCTTATGAACTTATTCATATGCTTGCAAGACATTAGACGACATTCCACCGAGAGGGCCCAGAGTATATCTATCCGTCATCGGGATGGACAAATCCCACTGTTGATCCATATGCCTCAACTCATACTTTCCGGATATTTAATCCCACCTTTATAACCACCCATTTACGCAGTGGCGTTTGATGTAATCAAAGTACCTTTCCGGTATAAGTGATTTATATGATCTCATGGTCATAGGGACTAGGTAACTATGTATCGAAAGCTTATAGCAAATAACTTAATGACGTGATTGTGGTGACCCGGCATACCACTGCATGGTGTAGTATGCAAGTCTGATATAACACCAATGAAACACCGTTCCACTAGTATTATATCGCTCAGAGTGGTACAACAGAAACATATGCGGGTCCAAGGTATGTCTATAGAATTACAACATCGACTCTGTTACATAAGATCATCACAGCCTCCTACTTTACAATGAGGTAAAACTGTAAATAAACTCCAGAAGAACGACTCGTAGTCTAGTCTTATCACGAACTCTATTTGTAGAGTATTTCACTAACTACAGAGGCTAAGAATAGACTCTCGCTAAATAGGAGCTAGGTTTAGGAAGCTAGTTCCCTTCTATGGCTAAACTAGGTTTTCTCCTTGTTGGATGTGGTATCTGACTCCTCTGACAGGGTCCCGTCTCGTGAGGTAGTTGTTGACTCCTCGGTCTTCGAGTTGCACTGTAGATCCTCCTTCGATGCCTCCATATCTAAGCAGGGGATTTAAGAGTGGGATGAGTACGAGCGTACTCAACAAGTTCATTATAGGAAAGAGGTGTTTAATGCACTAGCTACAGCATTAGACCAGAAAGTCTAATACCAATGCAAGTTTTCGTAACCATTTCTTCAAAAGATTGCTTTTATTCAGAAGAACTATGTCCGTCAGCCTTCACCGGTTTACTAGAACTTCATGGAGCTCCTTTCCCAAGCGTTAAGCGATTCCAAATCCCTAACAGGAGTGACAGGTCATGATTCATTACACTCTGCAGAGGTGTGTTGCTTTACCCATAAGAGATCTTATCCTTGTTGCCAACCGAGTTGCAGGCTCGTCCACACTTCCTTTGGTGTGAGGTCAGGAGTAAGGTCATAGTCAATCATATTCCTCCGCTACCTCGCACACCCACCCTTTGTTGCATGCCCCGACCCTGGGTCCACGCCGGTCCCATTATTCCCGTAGATTTCAGGGTGGACCCCGACCACGACAACACTTCTGTGCTCTACCATACACTCCTACGCCGGTAGCTGCAACCCATCATAGACCGCATTACCGTGGGGAATTAGAGTGGGATCCCCACCCTCCGGTTGTTCCGCAAGACACAACTGCTACGGCAAGCAATGCTTTACCGTGGGGAATTAGAGTGGGATCCCCACCCTCCGTTTGTTCCGCTGATACAATCGCTACGGCAAGCGCATCCGTTGATGTACAAGAGGTGGAAATACGATTGACTAGTCCGTCCCATTCCAGATCTTATGGTCAACACGGGTATTACGGCACAAGAATCACTGGCGACATTTGTTGTTTAATCCTAGATGGATATAAACCCTTGCAATGGAACCTCCACCATATCAACACAATCCATGGTTCCATTGCCCACCACATAGTCATATTCATAGTTATGAAAATAGTGGTTTTGGTTTTTATGCAATAATGATAATCATAGTACTTTGCAAGTAATTTGATAAAGATACTCAAATGACATGAGCAAGTGATGAACTTGCCTTTCTTGACTGCAAGATTATGCAGGCAAGGTCTTCGATACGCAATAACTCCAAATTCTGAAATAGCATCATCGTCCGGTAAGGACGATGTTTAAAAGATTGGCAAGGATGCAATAATGCATAAGTATGAGATGTAATCGTTCTAAGCGTGACCTAACCCCGATGATTTAGGATCAGTGAGTTGTAATGATTGGTTCAGGGTGTGTTGCACTTTTTAGAGTGATTCACAAACAAGGTTCTTATTCAGGTGTGATTACTTGGTATCATAAACAGGTAGATAATAAAACATAATAATCAATTGAGCACACAAAGAATGATAATTGGCATAATGTTAACAAGTAAAGAACAGTGGTCAGTTTTAGTACTATAGGCATGGTTAATGGTTAATTATCATATACTTTAAAAGAATAACTTTTGAAGAACATGTTCTTTAATAAAGAACAGGTATGATAATTAGGTTGAGGGGTTCTATGGTTGATGATGGTTCCATTTAGTTTCTGGAGTAGGTATTAGATGGATCACAACCTAGTTGGATTCATCAACACCTAGGGCATGTAAGGTTGAGTTAAGCCTAGGCACCCTAAGCGATTATTCATACAAGGTTGCTGTTAAGGTTAATTTATCTGACTATGATTGCTAGCTAGGGTTTATAGGTTCTTTATAAGCAGGGTTGATGATGATTCTTTATTTACTTCAAAAGAATAACTTTTGAAGAACATACTTCTTAAGTAATAAGAAGTATTATAATTTAGTTTGAGGTTGTCTAGGGTTTGCTATTGGATTCACTAAGTAAAGAATGGTTGGCTCTTAGATGGGATGGTTCCTAAGTATCTCACACTAGTAGGGTTTAGTGGAGTATGGTATGTAATGCTAAACATTAGATATGATTGCTATTAGAATTCATCACGATGGTGTGATGCTAAGTAGGAATGATTAAGGTTGGTGTTTTAGTAATAGGATCTAGGGTTTACACTTGGCTCACCCTACTTGATTAACTAGGTAGGATAGGTATGCATACATGGAATACTGAATTATGGATAATAGGGCTCCTACATCTTATGTGAACATGGTAAGTATTTATTTGCTAATTATGGTTCTATGGATCAGAGGAAAAATATCATGATCACTTATCCTAACCTAGGGTTTAGGTTAGAAACAAATTAGAGTTCATATGAATAAATGGAGCTAGGTTGCCTAATGGTATTAGGGTTTTAGGGTCCCACATTAAATTATGGGTTCCTGGTTCTATTACTTATGAAATTAGGGTTTTCTAAATACCCTAAAGTTCTTGAATTAATAACTTCACTATAAGGTTGAAGTTATTAATAACTTTGAAATAAAATTAATATTGGATTTGGCATTTTATTATTTTTAAATAATTAATAATTAAGATAATTATTAATTAGGGTTTAAAATCCTCCTAATAAGGATTTAATAAATTAATAGAGAAGGAAAATTAATTTTATTGTTTTCCTTATTTACTTTACTGGTTTTTATTTATTTTATACCTTTTTCCTAATTATTGAATTTTAATTGAATTTAGAATTAAAATTAAAGGCTTAAATAACAAGTATTAAATAATTGAATTTTTATTAAAAATAAAAATTTCATTTTATATTTTTATTGGATAGAGTTTTCTTTTCTAAGAATTTTAATATCTCATTTATATTTTTCTGACTTAAAATGAATTTTCTACATTTTTATAAAGTTTCAGTAATTATTGAATTGAAATTAAAATAAAGAAAACGGTTTATGTACCGTGGCAGAACCTAGCACTAGACACTGACCCGTGGGACCAGTGCCACGTAGGCTGCCACGCAAGCTGTGCTTGGTCAAAATTGACCGGCGTGTTGACCCTACCGGCGTTTAAACGCCGGCGAGGCAGGGTGTGGCGGCGGCGCCGATTTATGGCGCCCCTGGATGCGCGACTACCGCTACTCGAACCCCCTCGACACTCTGAGTCTAATGGTGTGGTTGTCTGCTCGAATGGTCCACCGGAACATCGCCGGTGACCATCATCTGCGGCGGCGAGCTCCGGCCAGTGTCTAAATAATGCTAGGGTGCGACACAGGAAGCGAGTAAGGGCTCAATCGAAGCGTCTGCTCACCAGAATGCTTCCTGGATGATCGGCGACCTCGATTGTGGTCGGAGACGACGGCAAGCTTAAGGTTTCCGGCGAACCCAGGCGGAAGGGAACGCCGAAATTCGCGCTCCTCCGTGCTCCCCTTGACGCGCCCATATACCAGATAGACGAGGACATCGTAGCGCTCCTTCTGAGCTAATCGGCGAGCTTCGGGGTGGTCGGAATCGCCGGGGCGAGTTTGTCACCGGCGAGCTAGGGTTTCGGGGTCCTGGTCGATTGAGACGAAAGGAGGGAAAATGGTGGGCTTCGGCGCGTTATATAGCTTCCTCCTCGTGCGCTGGCGGTCGGTATCGGCGGCGACGACGCGGGATGTGGCCTCTCCATCGCGGTGTCGAGCTGCTGTGCGTCGACGCGAGCGAAGACGAAGACGAAGACGGCATCTCCGATCTTATCCATCGAAACGGTAAGTGGGCTGGTTTGGGCTGCTGCTGGGCTGCGCTGCTGGGCCGCATTGGTGGACTCCTGCTGGGCTTCTTCGGCTGGCAAGGTCCAGGTAAGTCCCTCTCCTCTCCTTTTCTATTTTCTTTTTATTTCTGTTTTGAATTTCTGGTTTTATATTTTTGTTTTGAATTCATCTATACTATGCAGGTATTTTACAATTTGAATTCTTGTGTAATTCACCCAAGATACTTTATAATTACTGTTGGATATTATCCATTTTAATATGGTACTAAATCATTGGTTTATTAATTGCTATTGGGATTTGGATTAATTATCCATATAGGTATGACTTTGAATTTTGTCTTTGGGGATATTCAAATTATTTTCCAAATGATGGTTTTTCTTATTTAATGATATTTAGGGTTTTGTTTGGTGTTACTTTGCAAGAAGCAACCTTAAGATAATACTTATTTATGGATTTCAAATAGGAGATTGATTTTGATGGCATGATTTCATGTGCTAATGTAATTTTCCTTTTTCTTATGGATTCAATTCTGTTTTGAATTATGGGAAGTGATACTCCCAACTCAAAGTATTTGAGGGATTGTTATTAGAACTTAGTTTCCATTTGGGAAGTGATCTCTTGCTTAATATTTGATGTGTATAATTATATGTTAACAAATTGGAACATAAGGTTTACTTTATGGACAATTCTAGGTTCCAATACTATTAACCTAATGACACATGGGTTGGAACTCAAATGTGGATTAGGTTTATAGTGGTGATCACCCAAGTGGGATACAAACTAGGTTGAGATATTATTCTAGTTTGTAGATATGGGATGACACCATAGTGCATTGGCTAGGGTTTAATCTCCCCTAATCCTGGTAATCTGGTTACTTGCTTCATATCTTATGTGCTTCTCTAATTACTAAGGATTTGAGAGTTGGTTTTATCTTCTACCAATTAACTTCTATTGATATCCTCAATTTATCATTAAAGTAACTTCATTAGTTATAGTTCTTTTTATAGTTAACTTTGGTCTTAAGGAGTTATGGTTTCTCACCAAATAAAGTATAGTGTTCAACTCTAAGGTTTTCTTAGGTTCATTAATTTATGAAATATAGATATAGTAGGATTCTAATTATGATCACCAAGTGGTGAACAAGTAAAGGTTGGGATATAATTCTATGGTTGATTACTAGTTACCTCCCTATGATTTCATGTGGTGAAGGATATCTACTTATCCTATTAGGATTCAACTTATTCTCACATACCTCAAGTGTATGATCATGGATTAGACATTATCAACTTGCTCTTAATACCTTACCTCAAGTTCTTAGGGTTTATGATCATCACTCAATTTATAATGATCAAGGTTTGGCTTCCTAAGGATCTCTCATTAAATGGGGTTCTCACTTCCATGATCAAGTATTGTCTTGATCAGCTAAGGTATAGTACTTATACTTTACTTTCTTGGATGGGACTACTATGGTTGCCTCTAAAGTTTATATCCCTGGAGAATGCATGAGATATTATGTTGGGGTTCTACTCAACAATGATGATATGATCATCTGGTCATAAGAATAGTTCTCTCTCTCAAATCCAGGTGTTGCCTCATCTATTTTTAGTGTAACTCCATTGCTTGAGTTCTCTCATATAGGAATGGTTTATTCTAGGGTTTATGGTGTACTCCTAATATTTATTTAGGTTGCTGAGCTAAAGATTCAATTGTCTGACTTAGTTGGATTAGTCCAACCCTTATTTCACTAATTCATGGATATAGTCTTATTCCACTTGGTATTTGGTTATCTCACCACTCCAAGATGAAATGGTTTACAACCCAATACTTTAGTTCAAAGATTGTCCTCTATTCATTAATAGGTAAAGCTAGAATTGATATGAATGGGCTCTCTTACTTGGGAAGGACTTGAATAATATCCTAGGGTTTCTCTTTAAGATGATGATGTGAATACTTGGATGCATATCCAAGGTTTAGCTCAAGGTTTGTTGCTTCTCTAATAATTATTGTAGAACTCTCATCTCTCTTGGTTTGATGTATACTAATATGGAATAGAAAAGGATATATATATTTCTAGAGTTGATCTCCTTGTCTTGTTTCCAAGATTGAAATATAATGAATACCATGAGGTTCATGGTAGGTTCAAGGATTAGCTTAAGACATGGAAAAGATAAGTCAGGAATGGTTTCTCCATTTTATTGTTACTTGGTTTGTAATTGAATAGATGTTCTTATGTTGTGGCAATGATTACCATATTATGATCTATTATAGGATCAAGTAGTTGATCATTGATTAAAGTGTTGTTGTGTTGATTATTAGTTCCATTTGATCTAACCCCTTAGATCAAATCATCTCTTCCCAAGACAAGGTTTTAGCAAAGTCACATTGAGGTTTGTAATGCTTTACTTGATGAGCTACTTCAATTCCACCAAGGTCAAGTGAAACTTCAGTTACTGTGACTGTTTTTCTTTAAAGCGCGAAAATTCCCCAGATTTTCTATGCATGAATGCAATGCACACATCTGTTTCCTCTATTTTTGTAACCCCGTTACCTGGGATATTACAGTCTCTACCCCTTAAACTAAACTTCGTCCTCGAAGTTTGATCTCTCTCACGTTTCCGAGGTGTGGATCTGACTTGTGCAGACTACGACTTTTCTAGAACTCCGTGGTGATCTTACTGGATATAATTGAATATATCCCTTGTCCAGATTCTTCCTGGAATCCATTAGGGTTTGTCTCTGAACATTAGTTTCTTACTCCAGTTCTATGATTTTTCTCTGGTATCTAATAATACATGTCTCTGAGCCATGGCTTTTAATTATTTGATTTCTTTCAACTCTATAAGCTTGTTTCCTTTCTCATTGAAGAATCAATGATAGGACTTCTTCTGGTGCTGCTAGTCTTAACTGAAGACTGATTTGATAGTACACTCCTAATTGATAAATAGGTCTTTGTTTTCCCTTACTACCAAAACTGCAATAATGGTACTAAGTAAGGTACTTAACATGGAAATGGTCTTGATGGTTTATTTCCCTAAGAATGGATTAGACTCATTTAGTCCATCCAATCATGGCTTATTATTGATACCTATAACTATTTTGGTTTATTTAGGTTCCATGAAAGGAATCATTCTATTAGTCTTTGGTATTGGTATGTTCAATCTTCTTCGGTCTTTGGCCCTTTTGAACTGTATTTGGTCTATGGTATTTCCTTCATCCAACTTCATTAACCTTAGATTACTTGAGTGTCGAATCTTGAGTGAATATTACTCACTTTCTCAAGTTATAGTCTACTTCTTACTTCCTCGAGGTATAAATCTCGGCTTCTGGTCTGACATCCTTCTGAAAGTAATGTTCAACAATCTTATGAAAATAAGATCGAACTTCCTCTCAGTTCAGACCTTCTGCTTCGATCTAGCTTAAAGTATTGAGTACTTGTATATCCAACTCAATCTTTACTCTACCCCTTAGAATTTTCTTATGGTCTTCAACTCCTTTTCTTCCAACTATTGGATTGATGGTTAGAATATTAGTCTAGGTGTAGCTTATGGTTTATATTCTTCTAAGGTCTCGTGAAGAATCCTTGTGGTGTATCCACTCAATTGTGGACATCCAATGTGAATCCTTCGACTAAATGATTATAGATCATAGTTATTTGGCTGACAAAATTTTATTTGTTCACAACTTCTTGGTACAAATGATCCAATGGTGGACTACTTGATACCAATTGTGGCTATTTGTTATCTAAAAATGAATTCTATTATAGGTTCTGATCAACTGGACGAGACATCTTCTACTCTATCTCGCAGTATTGATCCTATACCACAACTGTGGTCTTCTGATACCAATTATGGTCTTCTTATATCTGCTACGGTTTCATAGGTCATCTTCCTTCTGTCAGGGTTTATTTTGCAAGAGAACCACTAACTGACACTATGATTATAGCATCCTAAGTGATTTCCAATGCATTCCCCCTTCAATATTGACTATGGATCTGCTTGAGCTTCTCCATAATCACCAGATTTCTTACCTTCATGCTTCTCATGTACTAAAGTACTCCTTTGTTGAGGTAAAGCATGAGTTTTGATTGGTACTTCCTTCTGAATATTGTGGTTGCTTCCCACAACTTTGTTTCCTTTATCTGATGAACCTTCATCTTGACTTCGAAATCTTCCGTATTCTGCCGCTTCCTCACACGAATAGTATTACCCTCTAGATCTATAGCATCAAGTAAGGACTTGATATTGCAACATGCATTTGCATACCAAAGTCAAACTTCATGTATGGATCTAGTCAAACAATGAAAATCCAATAAAATCCAAGAAGATTCAGCTTTGTGCTTATAATACACACCATCATAAGCCTGAATAAAATAGTTGAGTAAGACATCTCTAAACATCCGGCTGAGATGTGTAGTATATAACACCACATAATATAGGATTATATCGTGATATTTAGCACGAATATATGGGATTCTACTATTTGTCTCAACATTTACCTTAATTGCACAATTGCAATGAGATAAACTTGACACAAAGTGGTTTGGGGATGGTTAAGGTTAACCTAATTTTATCTGGAAGTACTACTTAACTTCCATTTTGTTGAGGACTACTACACATGATATGTCTGTTTCTAACATCATTATTCTAGACACATAACTATTGGAATATAGCTCCTATACTTCCAAGTTATTGTACCATAAGGCTATGGTTCTGATGTGCTTGGCACACTTCCCATGGTTTTGGAATACAATTCTTGCACTACTTGTTTAGCACTTGGCTTCTTATTGTACTCCTCCTAAATACTTTAGAGGTTCTACTTCATCACATAATGATTCTCAAGTGAATCATATATGACTAGCAACTCTACCATGTAAGTAGACAAGTTTTTATTCCTATCACTCTTCCTTACTTCCCATGATTGACTCATCATGGTTTATACTACCTCGTATAACTTATATTCATCCCTTACTATCAGTTATTTCACAATTTTAGATAAATTTTACTTACCCATTACTTAACTTGGTCTACATCTTCTATTAGGACATCTTAATTATCTTCATCACTTGATATTACTTCTAGTGCAGGTCTGAGTAATTCTTATTTAACTATAACATGTGCTGGTACACATCTTCCAATAGGATATCTTCCTTATGGTTGTATCCTCTCTTTGGACTACCATGTATTGTATACCAACTGTGATCTACTCATCTATTGTTTTAAGGACTTAATGGTATACTACCTACTTGGGATTCACTAACTAACTTCTCTTAGTAAAGATAGATAAGAAAGGTTGACTTAAGTGTGTCAGGATTATTCTTAAGTGAATATCCATCTCAAGTCATAAGAAGTATTTGGTTTAACTAAGACAACTTCCTATAGACACTACCAATCCTATAGGTCTCCTTTAAAGGGTTTTAATCCTAGGGTCAAAGCATTTGCTCTGATACCAACTGTGGTGACCAGGCATACCACTGCATGGTGTAGTATGCAAGTCTGATATAACACCAATGAAACACCGTTCCACTAGTATTATATCGCTCAGAGTGGTACAACAGAAACATATGCGGGTCCAAGGTATGTCTATAGAATTACAACATCGACTCTGTTACATAAGATCATCACAGCCTCCTACTTTACAATGAGGTAAAACTGTAAATAAACTCCAGAAGAACGACTCGTAGTCTAGTCTTATCATGAACTCTATTTGTAGAGTATTTCACTAACTACAGAGGCTAAGAATAGACTCTAGCTAAATAGGAGCTAGGTCTAGGAAGCTAGTTCCATTCTATGGCTAAACTAGGTTTTCTCCTTGTTGGATGTGGTATCTGACTCCTCTGACAGGGTCCCGTCTCGTGAGGTAGTTGTTGACTCCTCGGTCTTCGAGTTGCACTGTAGATCCTCCTTCGATGCCTCCATATCTAAGCAGGGGATTTAAGAGTGGTATGAGTACGAGCGTACTCAACAAGTTCATTATAGGAAAGAGGTGTTTAATGCACTAGCTACGGCATTAGACCAGAAAGTCTAATACCAATGCAAGTTTTCGTAACCATTTCTTCAAAAGATTGCTTTTATTCAGAAGAACTATGTCCGTCAGCCTTCACCGGTTTACTAGAACTTCATGGAGCTCCTTTCCTAGCGTTCGCAGCCCAAATCCCGAACGAGGGAGTGACAGGTCACGATTCATTACACTCTGCAGAGGTGTGTTGCTTTACCCATAAGAGATCTTATCCTTGTTGCCAACCGAGTTGCAGGCTCGTCCACACTTCCTTTGGTGTGAGGTCAGGAGTAAGGTCATAGTCAATCATATTCCTCCGCTACCTCGCACACCCACCCTTTGTTGCATGCCCCGACCCTGGGTCCACGCCGGTCCCATTATTCCTGTAGATTTCAGGGTGGACCCCGACCACGATGACAGTGCTGGGCTCTACCATACACTCCTACGCCGGTAGCTGCAACCCATCATAGACCGCATTACCGTGGGGAATTAGAGTGGGATCCCCACCCTCCGGTTGTTCCGCAAGACACAACTGCTACGGCAAGCAATGCTTTACCGTGGGGAATTAGAGTGGGATCCCCACCCTCCGTTTGTTCCGCCAGATACAACTGCTATGGCAAGCGCATCCGTTGATGTACAAGAGGTGGAAATACGATTGACTAGTCCGTCCCATTCCAGATCTTATGGTTAACACGGGTATTACTAAGACAAGAATCATGCGACATTTGTTGTTTAATCCTAGATGGATATAAACCCTTGCAATGGAACCTCCACCATATCAACACAATCCATGGTTCCATTGCCCACCACATAGTCATATTCATAGTTTTGAAAATAGTGGTTTTGGTTTTTATGCAATAATGATAATCATAGTACTTTGCAAGTAATTTGATAAAGATACTCAAATGACATGAGCAAGTGATGAACTTGCCTTTCTTGACTGCAGGATTATGCAGGCAAGGTCTTCGATACGCAATAACTCCAAATTCTGAAATAGCATCATCGTCCGGTAAGGACGATGTTTAAAAGATTGGCAAGGATGCAATAATGCATAAGTATGAGATGTAATTGTTCTAAGCGTGACCTAACCCCGATGATTTAGGATCAGTGAGTTGTAATGATTGGTTCAGGGTGTGTTGCACTTTTTAGAGTGATTCACAAATAAGGTTCTTATTCAGGTGTGATTACTTGGTATCATAAACAGGTAGATAATAAAACATAATAATCAATTGAGCACACAAAGAATGATAATTGGCATAATGTTAACAAGTAAAGAACAGTGGTCAGTTTTAGTACTATAGGCATGGTTAATAGTTAATTATCATATACTTTAAAAGAATAACTTTTGAAGAACATGTTCTTTAATAAAGAACAGGTATGATAATTAGGTTGAGGGGTTCTATGGTTGATGATGGTTCCATTTAGATTCTGGAGTAGGTATTAGATGGATCACAACCTAGTTGGATTCATCAACACCTAGGGCATGTAAGGTTGAGTTAAGCCTAGGCACCCTAAGCGATTATTCATACAAGGTTGCTGTTAAGGTTAATTTATCTGACTGTGATTGCTAGCTAGGGTTTATAGGTTCTTTATAAGTAGGGTTGATGATGATTCTTTATTTACTTCAAAAGAATAACTTTTGAAGAACATACTTCTTAAGTAATAAGAAGTATTATAATTTAGTTTGAGGTTGTCTAGGGTTTGCTATTGGATTCACTAAGTAAAAAATGGTTGGCTCTTAGATGGGATGGTTCCTAAGTATCTCACACTAGTAGGGTTTAGTGGAGTATGGTATGTAATGCTAAACATTAGATATGATTGCTATTAGAATTCATCACGATGGTGTGATGCTAAGTAGGAATGATTAAGGTTGGTGTTTTAGTAATAGGATCTAGGGTTTACACTTGGCTCACCCTACTTGATTAACTAGGTAGGATAGGTATGCATACATGGAATACTGAATTATGGATAATAGGGCTCCTACATCTTATGTGAACATGGTAAGTATTTATTTGCTAATTATGGTTCTATGGATCAGAGGAAAAATATCATGATCACTTATCCTAACCTAGGGTTTAGGTTAGAAACAAATTAGAGTTCATATGAATAAATGGAGCTAGGTTGCCTAATGGTATTCGGGTTTTAGGGTCCCACATTAAATTATGGGTTCCTGGTTCTATTACTTATGAAATTAGGGTTTTCTAAATACCCTAAAGTTCTTGAATTAATAACTTCACTATAAGGTTGAAGTTATTAATAACTTTGAAATAAAATTAATATTGGATTTAGCATTTTATTATTTTTAAATAATTAATAATTAAGATAATTATTAATTAGGGTTTAAAATCCTCCTAATAAGGATTTAATAAATTAATAGAGAAGGAAAATTAATTTTATTGTTTTCCTTATTTACTTTACTGGTTTTTATTTATTTTATACCTTTTTCCTAATTATTGAATTTTAATTGAATTTAGAATTAAAATTAAAGGCTTAAATAACAAGTATTAAATAATTGAATTTTTATTAAAAATAAAAATTCATTTTATATTTTTATTGGATAGAGTTTTCTTTTCTAAGAATTTTAATATCTCATTTATATTTTTCTGACTTAAAATGAATTTTCTACATTTTTATAAAGTTTCAGTAATTATTGAATTGAAATTAAAATAAAGAAAACGGTTTATGTACCATGGCAGAACCTAGCACTAGACACTGACCCGTGGGACCAGTGCCACATAGGCTGCCACGCAAGCTGTGCTTGGTCAAAATTGACTGGCGTGTTGACCCTACCGGCGTTTAAACGCCGGCAAAGGCGAGTATTGGCGGCGCCGCCGATTTATGGCGCCCCTGGATGCGCGACTACCGCTACTCGAACCCCCTCGACACTCTGAGTCTAATGGTGTGGTTGTCTGCTCGAATGGTCCACTGGAACATCGCCGGCGACCATCATCTACGGCGGCGAGCTCCGGCCAGTGTCTAAATAATGCTAGGGTGCGACACAGGAAGCGAGTCAGGGCTCAATCGAAGCGTCTGCTCACCAGAATGCTTCCTGGATGATCGGCGACCTCGATTGTGGTCGGAGACGACGGCAAGCTTAAGGTTTCCGGCGAACCCAGGCAGAAGGGAACGCCGAAATTCGCCCTCCTCCGTGCTCCCCTTGACGCGCCCATATACCAGATAGACGAGGACATCGTGGCGCTCCTTCTGAGCTAATCGGCGAGCTTCGGGGTGGTCGGAATCGCCGGGGCGAGTTTGTCACCGGCGAGCTAGGGTTTCGGGGTCCTGGTCGATTGAGACAAAAGGAGGGAAAATGGTGGGCTTCGGCACGTTATATAGCTTCCTCCTCGTGCGCTGGCGGTCGGTATCGGCGGCGACGACGCGGGACGTGGCCTCTCCATCGCGGTGTCGAGCTGCTGTGCGTCGACGCGAGCGAAGACGAAGACGAAGACGGCGTCTCCGATCTTATCCATCGAAACGGTAAGTGGGCTGGTTTGGGCTCTTCTTTGGGGCTGCGCTGCTGGGCCGCATTGGTGGACTCCTGCTGGGCTTCTTCGGCTGGCAAGGTCCAGGTAAGTCCCTCTCCTCTCCTTTTCTATTTTCTTTTTATTTCTATTTTGAATTTCTGGTTTTATATTTCTGTTTTGAATTCATCTATACTATGCAGGTATTTTACAATTTGAATTCTTGTGTAATTCACCCAAGATACTTTATAATTACTGTTGGATATTATCCATTTTAATATGGTACTAAATCATTTGTTTATTAATTGCTATTGGGATTTGGATTAATTATCCATATAGGTATGAATTTGAATTTTGTCTTTGGAGATATTCAAATTATTTTCCAAATGATGGTTTTTCTTATTTAATGATATTTAGGGTTTTGTTTGGTGTTACTTTGCAAGAAGCAACCTTAAGATAATACTTATTTATGGATTTCAAATAGGAGATTGATTTTGATGGCATGATTTCATGTGCTAATGTAATTTTCCTTTTTCTTATGGATTCAATTCTGTTTTGAATTATGGGAAGTGATACTCCCAACTCAAAGTATTTGAGGGATTGTTATTAGAACTTAGTTTCCATTTGGGAAGTGATCTCTTGCTTAATATTTGATGTGTATAATTATATGTTAACAAATTGGAACATAAGGTTTACTTTATGGACAATTCTAGGTTCCAGTACTATTAACCTAATGACACATGGGTTGGAACTCAAATGTGGATTAGGTTTATAGTGGTGATCACCCAAGTGGGATACAAACTAGGTTGAGATATTATTCTAGTTTGTAGATATGGGATGACACCATAGTGCATTGGCTAGGGTTTAATCTCCCCTAATCCTGGTAATCTGGTTACTTGCTTCATATCTTATGTGCTTCTCTAATTACTAAGGATTTGAGAGTTGGTTTTATCTTCTACCAATTAACTTCTATTGATATCCTCAATTTATCATTAAAGTAACTTCATTATTTATAGTTCTTTTTATAGTTAACTTTGGTCTTAAGGAGTTATGGTTTCTCACCAAATAAAGTATAGTGTTCAACTCTAAGGTTTTCTTAGGTTCATTAATTTATGAAATATAGATATAGTAGGATTCTAATTATGATCACCAAGTGGTGCACAAGTAAAGGTTGGGATATAATTCTATGGTTGATTACTAGTTACCTCCTGTCAACACCCGGATTTTTAAGTCCAGATGCCTATTATGCCATTCATCGCAATCCCAGCAATATTGTTTTTGCGAGACATAATAGATTGATATCACAACACATCATTCATTACATACCATAATCATCTTACAAATAAAGGATCACATGATCCAGTCTCATTACAATAATAAAAGTTCTATGTATTCATTACATAACACATAGCGGAAGCGAAAGTAGCGTAGTAGTAGTCCATCTATTCCACAGGCAACTGTTGACGTCAGGAGTGATCCTAGTTGTCGTAGACGTCCTGCTGTCCTTCTTCCGGGTTCTGGTACTCGTCTTCATAGTCTGGCCATTTGAATAGCCAGGGACACAGCCATGAGTACTTTAAAGTACTCGCAAACTAATACTAAGGTAAATACTATCAACTACAGTAAGGGGGTTCTAAGCTCTAGTCTCATTTGCATAAAGCCAGTTTTATTTCATAAGCATTTTAGTAATCAAAAATCCTCATTTGCGTAACTAACTCAAGTGGGAACATTAGTGTCATTCCCACAACTCAGTTGTGATTCAAAGTCAAAATCACCTTACAATTCAAGTCACAAGTCACCATTCATATTTTTAGAAAAATTCTGATGACGGAACAGTATGGCCTTTCCAACTGTCCATAACCGAGGACGCGGCTATTCGAATAGGTTTAACTCTGCAGAGGGTGTACACTTGTGCCACAACAATTGCAATAGTTCGTTAGGGGTAACTGGCCCTGATTTATCGTACGCAGTACGCGAACTACCAATCCTAACCTTTCATTTACATACTCTAGTATAGGCACCTCTCCCCATGAGCTTGACCTCCCAGTGAAGACACGCGGTCACTTTGGAACCGCACAGTGGCTTGGGCCGGACATTCACCTCATTTCACGTCATTTCACATCACTTCACCAGTACGGAGGCAGCCTCGGCATAACCCCTATGACGCTTGTTTAGAGGGAACCCATACTAAAATACATAAGTTTCCAGCTAAGCCTTACCCAGATTCAAGTATTGTGGGGGTACTTGTAAAATTGGAATGGTATCGCATCCGAACCCAACCATCAGTTTTTGTAAAATTCACCAAGTCATTCACCAGTCATATTCACCTTCAAAATCTCTCAATAGAATGACTCATCATTCCAAGGTTTTCAAATTCATTTCAATTCACAAGTTCCCAACTAGAGTAGTCACTTTTAATATTGAGCACTAGCCACTAGTTATGAGGGGTGCTAAGTATCTTGGAGCTTGCTAGGCTAAGTGTGATTCTCTTGTACTACTCTATAATTCAACCAAGTGAATCATAAATCAAAAAGTAACTTTGATAAATAAAATCAAGTAAAGCTTGTAAAGTAAAAACTTGGGATAGGTTCATAAAGTAAAATGTAATGGTGCCTTGCTCTTGTAGAGCTTTGCACTTGGCAAGAATATAAACTTGCAACCAAAATAGTTTGCATTAGTCCAGCTTGCATTGGTAATAGCTTGCCTTGGTTGGTGATGGGATCAAAGTTCTCTTGCTCTTCCTCTTGGTAGAAGACCTCTTCCTCTTGATAGTCCCCGGTACTAGCGTCTATAAACGAATACGAGGATACAATCACCAAACAACACTTAAGTAGTCTTAATTAGCCTTATTGGCTCACACAAAGGATCTAGCATCAGTACTTAACATTTATTCTCAAATTATGCTAGGGTTTCTTTATTTAACATTAGGAAAATAATTTCCTCTTATTGAACATTGAAGTTAGCGTTTCTCTTTGGTTTGGAGGAATAATTTCCTCTCATTGAATTCTTCTTAAGATTTAATCTTTTCAAATAACCAGGGGTGATCACATGTTGACCAAGGTCAACACTTCACACTTATCATTTGAGAAAAATGATTTAAATGAGATTCATCATCTCATGTGATTTAAATAACTATTGCAAATGAAATACTATTATGATTTAATTTCTACAAGTGAGCAAGTATGAGCCTAAGTAAATAAAGGTCAACACATTACTTCATATCACTTGAGAAAGGATTTAAATGAGGTGCTACACCTCATAGATTTAAATTCTAAAATTTGGATATAGTTTAAATGGACTAGTATTGACTACATAGCCAATATTTTGCTTCTAGCCCATGATCATGTACAGAACCCATATCATATTTTTACATAAACAATTATAGTTTGTGAAATGTGAATTATGGGAGGTGGAATCACCTCAAAATCTTTTATGGTTGATTTTTAACAAATGTTTGAAATCTGAAAAGTCCCTGCCTTGTTATTTTTGCTACTTTAATTCTACACAAGATCTAGGGTTGAAACCAGTGTGGTTGGATAGAGATTTTCATAAGCTTTCCAAATATATAAATTTTATCAAATTTGGCCAAGTAGATTTGTAGTTATTAAAGATTTAGCAAAGCATAAGAGAGCAATTCACAAAAAATAAATAAAACGAAATTTGAATTCAAACGGTGGGCGGGAACGGAGTTGGGCCGGCCCAGCTGCTGCCCGGGCCTGGCGTGCATGCCGCATGCACGTCGGGCACGCGCGGGACGCACAGATCGTCGGATGACGATCCGACGGCGCTGGGCCGTTGTCTTCCTCCCGATGCTGCAAGCTTGCGGGGGGCATATCTCTCACCTCGGAGCTCGGATTGAGGCGTGGTTAGGTGCGTTGGAAAGGTATTTTCAAGGGCTACAACTTTGGTGTAGGGCTCGATGGCTATGGTGATGAAAATCTGGGCGGTTTTTGAGGGATGCCGCCGGTGGCCGTGGCGAGCTCTTGGCTCCGGTGTGAGGCAAGGAGGGAGAGAGGGAGGCTCTAGGATGGAGAGAGGGAGGCTGTGAGGTGGTGTGGTGCTGTCCCAAGTGAGGAGGGGGGTTTATATAGGCTTGAGAGAAGGAGGAGGACAAGTGGTGGCATGGTGAGGTCTACATCAATGGCATGGGCTTGGCATGGTCCTCTTTGCATCATTTTCTTGGTCTATGAGTGCTGCATGCTTGGTTGAGGTGTGATGATGGTATTTGACATAGGGTGCAAGGTGTGAGAGGGCTAGAGGTGTGCACCATTGATTAAAGTGAAAAGCATATGTGGTACATGCAAATGAGTGGCATGCTTGAGCATGGTGAATCATGGCCAAGGTGGTGTCACTTCATGATGTGTTTTTCAGAGTACCATGGTGTACTAACAAGGAGGACAAGGGAGAGAGAGAGAAAAAGTGAGAAAGTGATGATTAAAGTGAATTGTACCCCTTTTTCACTTTATGTGTACTTCTCATCTCCAAAGCAATGACCTCCCTTGTGTGTAATTTTGGACAAATGGCTGCATGGTTGTGTTCTAAATGAGGTTGGGCAACAATGTGTGGCATTGGTTTGAAATTTGGAGAGGTTTTGTGAAAATTCAAATAGTGGAGGGAATCTAGAATTTGTTTCAAGGTGGCATCTTGGCTTGAATAATTAGAGCAATGGTCAAAGCTTTGGTCAAAGTGGTCAACACGAAAAATGTTCATCTTGATGAGGTCTTGGATGAGGTGCAAAGAGTTGTTAGGGTTTGGTTTGAAAATTTCTTAATAGAAGAGCTCAAAGTGGGTAAGATAATATAAAATGGTCACATGACCATTATCATATATAAGTTGCATTTGAATTCTTCTTTGCTTTGATTTGGGTTTCTTTGATGCAATTGTGTTTGTTTATCATATATAAGAGTTTTACAAACAATAGATCAAGCAATGGTGGCCTTTGGTGAAGATTTGCAAAAATGGCCTTATGTGTATGTGAGTGAAATTGGGAATTCCTCACCATTTGATTTCTCTCCAATTTATTTGATATTTCTTGACTCTAATGTGATTCTTATTAGTTTAGAAACATTTCCCAACCATTGAAACCAATTCAAATGGTCTTGTTCAAAGATTTGCAAAAATGGCCATAACCCATGAGAGGTGATATGTCAAATTTCATTAAACTTGTAAATTGTTCTCCTTGCTTTACTTAGGCATGGGTTAGGGTCAATTTAGTGTTATATTAGGTTTAGATATGGTTTCACATCATTTGGTCAAGGTTTAAAGTCATAGGGCAAGAATTGGGTTTTATGGCTATGTGTCACATATGCCTCTATGCATATGTTGCATTTGTGTTTTACTTTGACTTGGCTTGACTCAATTGGTGTTGTTGAGTGTTGAAATGGTATATAGGAGTGATCCCACCATTCACAATATGTATTAGGGTCAAGATTCTTAAATTCACATATTTGCTATTTTACTCTCATATGCCTCTATGGCATTTTTAGTTTCTTTTTAATTTCTTTTGTTTCACTTTGGATTTGGTTTGATAAGTGCTAGATAGGGTGTATGAAGGTTTTCCAAACCTCTAAACAAAGTAGAAAGGTCTAGGGTAAAGATTTGTAAAAATAGCCATAGGCACATATACCTTTTTCTTATTTAATTTCCTTTTATTTTATTTTAGCTAGGATGGTGAAAAGAGGGGTAAGGTTTAGGGTTTAAGATCATTTCAAAACTACTATTACAAGCAAACATGGCAATAGCACAAGAATTAAGCAAGATCACTATGTATCATACTTAATTTAATAAAAGTTTTTGTTGGTTCCAAAATTTGGAACTAGGGAAATTCATTTGTTTTGTTTTGAACTTTTGGGATGTTACAAACCCTTCCCCCTTAAACAAATCTCGTCCCGAGATTTTAAGAAAGTTAGGTTCCTAAGAGAGATTGTGCATTTTATTAACAAGTAGACATACTTGGCATGGTCTGGGGTGCTTCCTGAGCTTCAGTGGCAGTCATGTGGTAGAGACGGCCGTTGTTGTTGTTCTGGTTCCTTCTACCTGCGAAGCGACGCTGTTGCTGAGCAGGTGCAGCGGTATTGGCGGCAATCCTGGCAAGCTTTTTGGGGCACTCATTGGAGAAGTGACCCACAACTCCACATTCATAGCAGTTGACGGTGGACTTGTCTTTGGGAATGATGGGGGTAGCATTGCTTCCAGTCCTTGGGGCAGTATTGGTGTTATTGTTGTTTCCATTGTTGTTGCTGTTGTTGGGGTGGTTGTTGTTGTTGTTTCCATTGTTGTTGTTGCCTCCGGGCTTTGGGGGTCCTCCGTTGTTGTTGGTGTAGTTGGGGCGATAATTCTGAGCAGGGGGCTTGTTGTATCTTGGGTTGAATCCTCCAGAGGAGTTGTTGCGGTACTTCTGGGTATGGTGGGGTCCATTCTGGTTCATCATTCTGCGCTTGCGGTTCTCATTGGCCTGGTGCAGCTTTCCTTCCATCTGTATGGCTGAGTCTACCAGGGCTTCTAAGTCAGCGAACGGAATGTTCACTAACACAGTCTGCATTTCGTCGTGTAGTCCGTTCAGAAATCTTTCCTTTCTCTTCTCATTGGTGTCGGTCTCATCCGGGGCGTACCTTGACAGAGTGAGAAACCTGTCGCGGTATTCCACCACGGACATCCTTCCTTGCTTGAGTTCACGGAACTCGTCTCTCATCTTCTTGATCAGTCCTTGGGGCACATGGTATTTGCTGAACTTCAGCTTGAAGTCTTCCCATGTCATCATCTGTCCCGCATTCATTGCACGGGCACTTGTCCACCAGGCTCTGGCAGGTCCTGACAGGTAGTGGGTGGCAAACAGTACTTTTTCTGCGGCTTCAACTCCCGCAACTTCGAGGTTGTTTTCCATGGTCTGGAGCCAGTCATCAGCATCGAGGGGCTCTTCAGTCTTGTTGAATACCGGAGGGTTGGTGTGCTGAAAGTTCTTCAGCTTCGATCCAGGGTGATCGTGGTTTCCGTGGCCTTGATTGTTCTGAGCTATCTGTTGCAGTGTGGTAATGTTGGCTTGGCGTTCAGCTCTCTCGACTTCTCGGTCTGCCATCATCGTCTGCAGCAGTTGCATCATGGCATCCTGGGTGGCGTTGCGGGTTGGTGGGGCCATCTAAACATTGATGTAGATGATAAGATAAGAGGGAAATTTCTACGGTTTGTTTGAATTAAAGTTCACAAGTTCAAAACTTGAAAATTGAGTAGTGTTGAGGGGGTAAAAACCAACAACACTTTTTCATTCATACCAAACATCACACATTACAAATCTAACACACCGTTGGTTTGAAGAACCATTCATTCGCTCTACGATACAAGGGGATCCTGATACAACTCACACCTACTTAAGTGCTGGGGTGATACTACTCTTTCGGGTGGATGCTTCGTCTTCACGGGTGATGTGCTTGGTGAGAGGCGAGGGCGTTGTCCAAATCCCTGCGGGTTTTGTACAGCCTGAAGTCCTGGTGTCCTACATAGGGGTTCATCTCCGTGTGTGGGGGCATGGTCATCGATCGTCCCATGGAGTCATGTCTTGGGTAGTAGATGAAGCGAGTGTTCTTGATCTTGTTCTCATTTTGTCCACACAGACGGGAAATTGCTTCTTGCATAGCTCTGACTAGTCCTTCCTTCCAAGTGTTTCCCGTTACAGAAATCCAGATGGTTTCCCATACCGGGGCTCCAAGCTTTCTTCGTAGATCAGTAGAAACTTCCCACCGAGGTGTTTCTCCAGAGTGGTTGTTGAGGGGTATTCCGAAGAACTCGGGATACGGGTGTCCTAGATATTCCACTAGTTGCTTCAAGTCTTTCTCGAACATCAGGTTGCCTCCGTGACCAAGCTGATAAAACTCCCATTTGTACTCCATCTGTGAAGAATTATGATGAGTAAGTTAGAGAAGTGTGTCCAATTTTTAGGTAATGGTATAGGAAGAATAGAGCATAACTTTCTTATTTTGAAAAAGATCTCAATGATAAGAGGGAGAATAAGTTTTCTTAAATAGTCACTTCATTTGTTTTGAAACTAAAATTTTCAGACGTCCATTCTAACTAGGGTCTCCTAAGGTCAACAATGGCTCTGATACCAACTTGTCAACACCCGGATTTTTAAGTCCAGATGCCTATTATGCCATTCATCGCAATCCCAGGAATATTGTTTTTGCGAGACATAATAGATTGATATCACAACACATCATTCATTACATACCATAATCGTCTTACAAATAAAGGATCACATGATCCAGTCTCATTACAATAATAAAAGTTCTATTTATTCATTACATAACACATAGCGGAAGCGAAAGTAGCGTAGTAGTAGTCCATCTATTCCACAGGCAACCGTTGGACGTCGAGTGATCCTAGTTGTCGTAGACGTCCCGCTGTCCTTCTTCCGGTTCTGGTACTCGTCTTCATAGTCTGGCCATTTGAATAGCCAGGGACACAGCCATGAGTACTTTAAAGTACTCGCAAACTAATTCTAAGGTAAATACTATCAACTACAGTAAGGGGGTTCTAAGCTCTAGTCTCATTTGCATAAAGCCAGTTTTATTTCATAAGCATTTTAGTAATCAAAAATCCTCATTTGCGTAACTAACTCAAGTGGGAACATTAGTGTCATTCCCACAACTCAGTTGTGATTCAAAGTCAAAGTCACCTTACAATTCAAGTCACAAGTCACCATTCATATTTTTAGAAAAATTCTGATGATGGAACAGTATGGCCTTTCCAACTGTCCATAACCGAGGACGCAGCTATTCGAATAGGTTTAACTCTGCAGAGGGTGTACACTTGTGCCACAACAATTGCAATAGTTCGTCAGGGGTAACTGGCCCTGATTTATCGTACGCAGTACGCGAACTACCAATCCTAACCTTTCATTTACATACTCTAGTATAGGCACCTCTCCCCATGAGCTTGACCTCCCAGTGAAGACACGCGGTCAGCCTGGGAACTGCACAGGGCTTGGGCCGGACATTCACCTCATTTCACGTCATTTCTCATCACTTCACCAGTACGGAGGAAGCCTCGGCATAACCCCTATGACGCTTGTTTAGAGGGAACCCATACTAAAATACATAAGTTTCCAGCTAAGCCTTACCCAGATTCAGGTATTGTGGGGGTACTTGTAAAATTGGAATGGTATCGCATCCGAACCCAACCATCAGTTTTTGTAAAATTCACCAAGTCATTCACCAGTCATATTCACCTTCAAAATCTCTCAATAGAATGACTCATCATTCCAAGGTTTTCAAATTCATTTCAATTCACAAGTTCCCAACTAGAGTAGTCACTTTTAATATTGAGCACTAGCCACTAGTTATGAGGGGTGCTAAGTATCTTGGAGCTTGCTAGGCTAAGTGTGATTCTCTTGTACTACTCTATAATTCAACCAAGTGAATCATAAATCAAAAAGTAACTTTGATAAATAAAATCAAGTAAAGCTTGTAAAGTACAAACTTGGGATAGGTTCATAAAGTAAAATGTAATGGTTCCTTGCTCTTGTAGAGCTTTGCACTTGGCAAGAATATAAACTTGCAACCAAAATAGTTTGCATTAGTCTAGCTTGCATTGGTAATAGCTTGCCTTGGTTGGTGATGGGATCAAAGTTCTCTTGCTCTTCCTCTTGGTAGAAGACCTCTTCCTCTTGATAGTCCCCGGTACTAGCGTCTATAAACGAATACGAGGATACAATCACCAAACAACACTTAAGTAGTCTTAATTAGCCTTATTGGCTCACACAAAGGATCTAGCATCACTACTTAACATTTATTCTCAAATTTTGCTAGGGTTTCTTTATTTAACATTAGGAAAATAATTTCCTCTTATTGAACATTGAAGTTAGGGTTTCTCTTTGGTTTGGAGGAATAATTTCCTCTCATTGAATTCTTCTTAAGATTTAATCTTTTCAAATAACCAGGGGTGATCACATGTTGACCAAGGTCAACACTTCACACTTATCATTTGAGAAAAATGATTTAAATGAGATTCATCATCTCATGTGATTTAAATAACTATTGCAAATGAAATACTATTATGATTTAATTTCTACAAGTGAGCAAGTATGAGCCTAAGTAAATAAAGGTCAACACATTACTTCATATCACTTGAGAAAGGATTTAAATGAGGTGCTACACCTCATAGATTTAAATTCTAAAATTTGGATATAGTTTAAATGGACTAGTATTGACTACATAGCCAATATTTTGCTTCTAGCCCATGATCATGTACAGAACCCATATCATATTTTTACATAAACAATTATAGTTTGTGAAATGTGAATTATGGGAGGTGGAATCACCTCAAAATCTTTTATGGTTGATTTTTAACAAATGTTTGAAATCTGAAAAGTCCCTGCCTTGTTATTTTTGCTACTTTAATTCTACACAAGATCTAGGGTTGAAATCAGTGTGGTTGGATAGAGATTTTCATAAGCTTTCCAAATATATAAATTTTATCAAATTTGGCCAAGTAGATTTGTAGTTATTAAAGATTTAGCAAAGCATAAGAGAGCAATTCACAAAAAATAAATAAAACGAAATTTGAATTCAAACGGTGGGCGGGAACGGAGTTGGGCCGGCCCAGCTGCTGCCCGGGCCTAGCGTGCATGCCGCATGCACGTCGGGCACGCGCGGGACGCACAGATCGTCGGATGACGATCCGACGGCGCTGGGCCGTCGTCTTCCTCCCGATGCTGCAAGCATGCGGGGGCCATATCTCTCACCTCGGAGCTCGGATTGAGGCGTGGTTAGGTGCGTTGGAAAGGTATTTTCAAGGGCTACAACTTTGGTGTAGGGCTCGATGGCTATGGTGATGAAAATCTGGGCGGTTTTTGTGGGATGCCGCCGGTGGCCGTGGCGAGCTCTTGGCTCCGGTGTGAGGCAAGGAGGGAGAGAGGGAGGCTCTAGGAGGGAGAGAGGGAGGCTGTGAGGTGGTGTGGTGCTGTCCCAAGTGAGGAGGGGGGTTTATATAGGCTTGAGAGAAGGAGGAGGACAAGTGGTGGCATGGTGAGGTCTACATCAATGGCATGGGCTTGGCATGGTCCTCTTTGCATCATTTTCTTGGTCTATGAGTGCTGCATGCTTGGTTGAGGTGTGATGATGGTATTTGACATAGGGTGCAAGGTGTGAGAGGGCTAGAGGTGTGCACCATTGATTAAAGTGAAAAGCATATGTGGTACATGCAAATGAGTGGCATGCTTGAGCATGGTGAATCATGGCCAAGGTGGTGTCACTTCATGATGTGATTTTCAGAGTACCATGGTGTACTAACAAGGAGGACAAGGGAGAGAGAGAGAAAAAGTGAGAAAGTGATGATTAAAGTGAATTGTACCCCTTTTTCACTTTATGTGTACTTCTCATCTCCAAAGCAATGACCTCCCTTGTGTGTAATTTTGGACAAATGGCTGCATGGTTGTGTTCTAAATGAGGTTGGGCAACAATGTGTGGCATTGGTTTGAAATTTGGAGAGGTTTTGTGAAAATTCAAATAGTGGAGGGAATCTAGAATTTGTTTCAAGGTGGCATCTTGGCTTGAATAATTAGAGCAATGGTCAAAGCTTTGGTCAAAGTGGTCAACACAAAAAATGTTCATCTTGATGAGGTCTTGGATGAGGTGCAAAGAGTTGTTAGGGTTTGGTTTGAAAATTTCTTAATAGAAGAGCTCAAAGTGGGTAAGATAATATAAAATGGTCACATGACCATTATCATATATAAGTTGCATTTGAATTCTTCTTTGCTTTGATTTGGGTTTCTTTGATGCAATTGTGTTTGTTTATCATATATAAGAGTTTTACAAACAATAGATCAAGCAATGGTGGCCTTTGGTGAAGATTTGCAAAAATGGCCTTATGTGTATGTGAGTGAAATTGGGAATTCCTCACCATTTGATTTCTCTCCAATTTATTTGATATTTCTTGACTCTAATGTGATTCTTATTAGTTTATAAACATTTCCCAACCATTGAAACCAATTCAAATGGTCTTGTTCAAAGATTTGCAAAAATGGCCATAACCCATGAGAGGTGATATGTCAAATTTCATTAAACTTGTAAATTGTTCTCCTTGCTTTACTTAGGCATGGGTTAGGGTCAATTTAGTGTTATATTAGGTTTAGATATGGTTTCACATCATTTGGTCAAGGTTTAAAGTCATAGGGCAAGAATTGGGTTTTATGGCTATGTGTCACATATGCCTCTATGCATATGTTGCATTTGTGTTTTACTTTGACTTGGCTTGACTCAATTGGTGTTGTTGAGTGTTGAAATGGTATATAGGAGTGATCCCACCATTCACAATATGTATTAGGGTCAAGATTCTTAAATTCACATATTTGCTATTTTACTCTCATATGCCTCTATGGCATTTTTAGTTTCTTTTTAATTTCTTTTGTTTCACTTTGGATTTGGTTTGATAAGTGCTAGATAGGGTGTATGAAGGTTTTCCAAACCTCTAAACAAAGCAGAAAGGTCTAGGGTAAAGATTTTTAAAAATAGCCATAGGCACATTTACCTTTTTCTTATTTAATTTCCTTTTATTTTATTTTAGCTAGGATGGTGAAAAGAGGGGTAAGGTTTAGGGTTTAAGATCATTTCAAAACTACTATTACAAGCAAACATGGCAATAGCACAAGAATTAAGCAAGATCACTATGTATCATACTTAATTTAATAAAAGTTTTTGTTGGTTCCAAAATTTGGAACTAGGGAAATTCATTTGTTTTGTTTTGAACTTTTGGGATGTTACACCTCCCTATGATTTCATGTGGTGAAGGATATCTACTTATCCTATTAGGATTCAACTTATTCTCACATACCTCAAGTGTATGATCATGGATTAGACATGATCAACTTGCTCTTAATACCTTACCTCAAGTTCTTAGGGTTTATGATCATCACTCAATTTATAATGATCAAGGTTTGGCTTCCTAAGGATCTCTCATTAAATGGGGTTCTCACTTCCATGATCAAGTATTGTCTTGATCAGCTAAGGTATAGTACTTATACTTTACTTTCTTGGATGGGACTACTATGGTTGCCTCTAAAGTTTATATCCCAGGAGAATGCCTGAGATATTATGTTGGGGTTCTACTCAACAATGATGGTATGATCATCTGGTCATAAGAATAGTTCTCTCTCTCAAATCCAGGTGTTGCCTCATCTATTTTTAGTGTAACTCCATTGCTTGAGTTCTCTCATATAGGAATGGTTTATTCTAGGGTTTATGGTGTACTCCTAATATTTATTTAGGTTGCTGAGCTAAAGATTCAATTGTCTGACTTAGTTGGATTAGTCCAACCCTTATTTCACTAATTCATGGATATAGTCTTATTCCACTTGGTATTTGGTTATCTCACCACTCCAAGATGAAATGGTTTACAACCCAATACTTTAGTTCAAAGATTGTCCTCTATTCATTAATAGGTAAAGCTAGAATTGATATGAATGGGCTCTCTTACTTGGGAAGGACTTGAATAATATCCTAGGGTTTCTCTTTAAGATGATGATGTGAATACTTGGATGCATATCCAAGGTTTAGCTCAAGGTTTGTTGCTTCTCTAATAATTATTGTAGAACTCTCATCTCTCTTGGTTTGATGTATACTAATATGGAATAGAAAAGGATATATATATTTCTAGAGTTGATCTCCTTGTCTTGTTTCCAAGATTGAAATATAATGAATACCATGAGGTTCGTGGTAGGTTCAAGGATTAGCTTAAGACATGGAAAAGATAAGTCAGAAATGGTTTCTCCATTTTATTGTTACTTGGTTTGTAATTGAATAGATGTTCTTATGTTGTGGCAATGATTACCATATTATGATCTATTATAGGATCAAGTAGTTGATCATTGATTAAAGTGTTGTTGTGTTGATTATTAGTTCCATTTGATCTAACCCCTTAGATCAAATCATCTCTTCCCAAGACAAGGTTCTAGCAAAGTCACATTGAGGTTTGTAACGCTTGACTTGATGAGCTACTTCAATTCCACCAAGGTCAAGTGAAACTTCAGTTACTGTGACTGTTTTTCTTTAAAGCGCAAAAATTCCCCAGATTTTCTATGCATGAATGCAATGCACACATCTGTTTCCTCTATTTTTGTAACCCCATTACCTGGGATATTACAGTGATCTTATGCTACGCTTAATTGGGTGTGTCCATTACATCATTCATACAATGATATAACCTTGTTATTAATAACATCCAATGTTCATGATTTATGAAACTAATCATCCATTAATCAACAAGCTAGTTAAGAGGCATACTATGGACTCTTTGTTGTTTACATATCACACATGTATCAATGTTTCGGTTAATACAATTATAGCATGGTATATAAACATTTATCATAAATATAAAGATATATAATAACCACTTTTATTATTGCCTCTTGGGCATATCTCCTTCACTACGAGTGAGAGTCTTAATGATCTTTTATGCACATTCAATTTTTCTTACTCGATGTTAAGTGCAATTCCTGACGTATATACATAACATGTGCAGCTTCCACTGGATTCTACTAGACATTCAACCTGATAAGGGAATAGTTGAAGTAAGAGACCCACTGAGTAGAGGCGTGGACGGGTTCCACGGCTTGCATAAGTTGCTCCAAGTGTAATTTCCTTCATCGCCGCGCTTTATCTTTCGTGATATATCAATTAATTATCCACTCATTCAATCATTCTTTTGCCTGGCAGGGCTTGGAGAGCTTTGAAGACTCATCATAAGGAGATTACCTGGGCAGAGAAGCTAACATTTACTCCTGTACCATGCCCCCAGCAGCCACAAGGGATGAATCTATGTGGATACTACGTTTGCGAGTCCATTCGCATGTTAACCACTGAGAAGCAGAACAAAAATAAATTTGACGTAAGCAATAACATTCACAACTTCATTTATTATCATCAATATTTCGTTATCAAGATTGATATAGTCATACTCATCTCATTTTCGTATATAGGTCGACTACATGCGGGACATACTCCAACCAAAGGAACACCTACTAGGAATCGCCGAGGAACTGGCGGGACTTTTGGTTAGAGAAGTATTAAACAACAAAGGCTTGTTTAGTCCAAGTAGATGCTCTACCTCCAAATAGACGGTCGTTAGTACCGCTTGTCTGTCGATCGTGAGCTCCATGTATATATATGTAAGGGGAATCGACTTTTGCTTCCAATATTTGTTTGATCGATCTATATATATATATAATGAATGAACGTGTACAATTTCTAGTAGCGTACAAATGTATGCAACTTTTATTTTCGAATGAAAAAATGAAATAAAAGGGGGTCGGTGGCGGGGGGGGGGGGGTGCTGCACCCCTCAAACCCTAAAGCAGCAGGGTTGTGCGCGCGCCACGTAGAGGGCCTTTTGTCGCGGGTGGTAATACCGCCCGCGACAAAAGGGCCTGTCCCCTGCGCGCCCCGCGCCTGCCACGTGGTGGACTGTATGTCGCGGGTGGTAAGCGACCCGCGACAAAAGGTCGACCTTTTATCGCGCCCCTTTTGTCGCGGATGGCCACCCGCGACAAAAGACTCTTACAACCCGGAACAAAAGCCCTGTTTTCCACTAGTGAGAGAGAATTTGGCATGCTCCAGCAGCATTTTGACATTGTTTGGTACCCAGCTCTCACCTGGTCGAAGTCTCAGATGTGGGAGGTGATGAACGCTTGTGTGATCATGCACAATATGATCATTCAGAGTGAGCGCGACGCACCTGCAAATGATGATCATCCATTTGATTTTTATGGACCTCTTGTTCAGGGTTGAGCACGTACCGGCCCAGCTTGCCACTTTCCTCTAGATGCATGAAGAAATTTAAGATGCGGATGTTTATTCTCAACTGCAGAATGATCTAGTTGAGCATTTGTGGGTGCGGAGAGGAAATGCTCCATAATTCATGAACTTGTTGGATTGCAATTTATTTGATGCTTGTATGAATAATTTAATTTATATTAAATTATATGCACGTACCGACGTATGGACCCACACCATGGATCAGGGCAATTTTCATGAGCTCCTTGTTGGGCCAAAGGAGGTAGATTAATGTCGGGTACTCGAAGGGTAATGTCCACATCACTATATATGTGAAATAATTTGTATGTTTAAACATTGTAAATTATTGTTTTAAGTGGTTGCAAAATGTTAAAATTTGGTGAAAATAGTAAATAAAATTTGGGGATCGGCAGTATAGGGCACGCTGGTGTGGAACATCCCTAAACTAAGAAGCTCATGTCGGTACATCCTATAGCGCACTGCGGGCGTCTATTTGGAGCACATCGGTGGAGGTGCTCTTAGGATAGCTGGGTTTTTTGTGATTTATCTTTCAGTTATCACGTTTGTTTGTTCATGCTTGATATTCTATTACTGAAATACTGGTTGTTCTAAAGAAGAAAAGAGGTCGAAAGGTTTCCGCTTTACTTTTGGAATAATAAATGCTGGATATGATGATTGCATCGTGTTGATTCCGAGACTAGTATCCGTGTAACGTAATCGAAGAAGCGGGCGATGATGCGCTCCTGTGGTTTCCCACCGCATGTGCCCGGATCAACAACCGGTGTCTGGCTAACTAATCCACATCGAGTTGCCCATCTCAATCGAAATCAAGAAGATTATTTTGGGAGAAATCATTTGGCCGGTACGCATCCGTCCATACCAAGGTAACATGGCATAGCGGCCGAGACGTGATTTTATAATGGCGAAGCTCGTGAACCGAAGCCTCCAATCCTCCATGATTTGCTCCCAACCCCATGTGAGCGTACATGACTAATGAGGCACACACCTAGCCATGCATAGCTCTAACACGGCAGGTTCGGTACGGTGCATCGCAATGCAATGCAGTGCAATGCAACGGCCGTTGACGATGACGCCGGTCGAATCCTGCCTATAAGTAGCCCGGCAATGGTCCTCCCCTTGGACCATCAAGTCACAGACCAGAGTCCAAAGCAGAGCACTACCAGCAGAGTAGTGGCAATAAGCCTGCAACTCCGACAAGGTTCTAGCTAAGATGGCCGGGGTACTCTCCGTCAAGGTCGCCGCCCTCGCCGGGCTGATCTTCTCCGTGCTTGCTGCTTCCGCCGCCGCGAAGAAGCCGGTGGAGAACTACAACGCCTCCGCCGTGTCTTACAGCTCTAGCTGGCTCCCTGCTAGGGCCACCTGGTACGGCGCGCCCACCGGCGCCGGGCCCGACGACAATGGTACGTTTCGTGTTCATGGAGGCATGATGCAGCAATTGCTCCGTGTTCCTTTGTCGATCATCGCTTACTTATGATTTGGTTGATGTATCTGCAGGCGGCGCTTGCGGGTTCAAGCACGTGAACCAGTACCCCTTCTCCTCCATGACGTCCTGCGGCAACCAGCCCCTGTTCAAGGACGGCAAGGGCTGCGGCTCATGCTACCAGGTAGGTTTGCGTTCTTCGTGGAGCTGTTTGCCTGGAGGAAATGGAATCGGACACACACACACACACTCACACTCACTGAGACAGTGCTGACTTGGTTGACCCTTGTTGCTTCGTCTTTCAGATACGATGCAGCGGCGACCGTTCCTGCTCCGGCAACATCGAGACGGTGATGATCACCGACATGAACTACTACCCGGTCGCCCAGTACCACTTCGACCTCAGCGGCACGGCCTTCGGCGCCCTGGCCAAGCCCGGCCTCAACGAGAAGCTCCGCCACTCGGGCATCATCGACATCCAGTTCCGGCGGGTGCCCTGCAACTTCCCCGGCCTGAAGATCAACTTCCACGTCGTGGACGGCTCCAACGCGGTGTACCTGGCGGTGCTGATCGAGTACGAGGACATGGACGGCGACCTCACGCAGGTGGACATGAAGGAAGCCAACTCCCGGTCGTGGGCGCCGATGCACGAGTCGTGGGGATCCATCTGGAGGATGGACTCCAACCACCGGCTCCAGGCGCCATTCTCCATGCGCATCACCAGCGACTCCGGCAAGCAGCTCGTCGCCAACAACATCATCCCGGCCAACTGGAGGCCCAACACCGACTACCGCTCCTTCGTCCAGTTCAGTTGATTCATTCCGACCGATCCATCGGCCAGCCACGTGCTAGCTGCCTTCAATCGATCCATCCAACAAATCGTTGCCTTATTTTTATTTGGTATTTCCGAGCGATCAAAAGGAGTCTGAGATGCCGTCTGTCTGGTGTCATATGCGTGTGTGCCCGTCGTTTAGCGTCTTGTTGAGCATGCGCGGGAAGGCAAAGTTTGCACATGCTCTCCCGCCCACTGACACCATACAGTGTGTAACCAAATTCAAGTTATTATAAATTATATACGTACAGTTTGTGCTACTACTTATATATTTCTCTGAGTCGATCTCCTCTTATTTTTGTGATTTCTAAGAGGAAGAAATAGAGTGTGAAGCGAGCTCTCAAAGACGAGGCATGGATTGACACGATAAATATGCCCACACAATCCTTTCAACGTATCTTCGTCAATTGTGGCCTTATGCTTATGGAATCAAATTGTTTGGAGCGTAACCCCAAGTGAACAATACTAAATCCTTAAGTTCTTTGCTTCACTCTCGGTTTAAAATAGGCTTTGGATGACCGATAGGCTCGAGAAGCGGGGTTACCCCAATAATTGTGGGGTTTTGTCCATTTTGCAAGAGAGCCGGAACGTGCACCTCCTAGTTCATTCTAGATTCACCTCGCAGCTTTGAGGTCTAGCTAAGGACTGTCTCAGGCTTCACTTCATCGACCTCAACAATTAGGCAGTGCAATCCATCTCTTCGCGGTGGTCCATCGGATTGGCATCTCTCAATCTTCTAGCCTTGTGGGAAGTTTGGAACGAATGAAACGATCGTCTTCAACAACAAGAGATGCCCCACCTTCGGTTTTTCTAGCAAAGATCAGCATGAGGCAAAATTATGTGTTCTCGAAATGTACGAGTGAAGTTATTCCGGGAGATCGGGGATTCTCTTGTAATATTTGCACCTTTACTTTCTTGAAGAGCTCTATTTAATTAATATAATAGAGTAAAGCTTTTGCCCCCATTTAATTTAAAAAAAATGAATATGACAACATCCGAGTTATACTATGTTCTGTCACATCTGCAAATAGTACATACAAGCATATCACATGGACGTGCAGCTCCAAATTCAGGCTTTGCCATCAAATCAATGGCTTCCAGCTGCAAAGGACCCATTTAGAGGTCAGGCGCGAGCGACTGATAAGATTAGATTAGAAGTATGGCCGGAAAGGCTCTTGCTACTATTTTAGTGCAGTGTAACTGTGTGAGCGTATCGGCCGTTGATATGGGACCGCTTTCCCGAGCAGTGCCAGGCAGCATTCGGAGAAAAGGAGTGCACAGAAAGCTCAAGTACTTCGCTTTCTCTGCTTTGCCAATCCAGAAAGGGTATCAACATAATCATCAGGGCCACACTTAACTTTATTTGATTATAAGCTTATTTAACCGTCAGGCTTAGCTGTGTAGGATAGCTCTTTCTGCGACAAGGAGTTCAGTAGAGTATTGTGCTGCTGTTCATGTGTGATTTCTCCCTTTTAATTATGTGAAAGCTTATGTAGAAATGACAAAGTTTTTAATGATAAAAATTATTCTCTCTTGTAGGTTATGTACAGATGTACCACTACTCTCCGTTCGTGATCTACGCTACAAAAGATGGAGAATCGCGACCTCTTTACGAAGGTCTGTACACGGTTGGAGGACACTACGATAGGTACTTTTTCTCCACATGGGTGGCAGCATAATCTACAGATTGGACCCCTGTCTTCACCTTAGGCGTCTTAGAGTTGCTCATGTTTGATAGGTAATTCATCTTTTTTAATCACTACAGACTTTTGAGACTTTTGGAACCGCTATGTGCATCTTACCTTTGTAGAGATCGGATGCGATTGCTTCCTTAAGTAATAAAGTGTTCATTATCTATAAAAAAAAAAAGTATGCGAAAGCTTAATATATTCACTCCAACAGAACACTACCTTCAGACGAATCAGACGTACTAGTGCCGGCGACAGTATTTTTCTCTGACAAGAAAGACCTGCTAGATTCTGGCCGTGATTACCGGCGTTAATTAAACCCTCACTGAGCAGGGCTGCAGACTGCAGTTAAGGTTACGTACAATTTCTGGCTCGAAAAGAGTCAAGAGACGACTGCAGTGAGTGTTAATGAATGCTTGCCGTGATCTATGGTGAAGAACTTGTCTTCTTTAGCTACGACGATCCAAACTTGTCTTCTTTAGAGCATCCCAGCCGTTGGAGGCCCTCGGGGCGAATTTCGGATGAAAATAGCTCCGGATTGGATCGATTTTTGGTATGGGGGCAGTATATTTCCAGTCGTGTGCTCCCCAAGCGGTGTTTCTCGGGGAAAAAAGAGGATGGCCCGGAAAGTCCGGACGAAAGAGGAGACACGTGGGCGTGGGCGGTTGGTTTTGCTCCATCCGGAATCCCCTAGAGATCCCCGGGAAACCGAGGATGGCCCGGGGAGTCCGGACAAAATTAGGCCGTTTTCGTCCCGAGGGCGCGACTAGACCGTTTTTCGCCGTCCAGATGTAAAAAACAGCTCGTGGGGGCTTCTCGGGGAGAGACAAGTGGAGATGCTCTTAGCTACGACGATCGAGAATGGATCTTTGGTTCTGCGCTGAAAAATGGAGAAGTTGCCGTTCGCTCCGCAATTCCATGGACCGTGATTCTCGCATGTTCACATGGTCATAGACTCCATGCACACAGCACACTTAACTAGTCAGTTAGTCGCACAAGTCAAATACTACCCTCTTTCAATCAATAACGCTCATATTGTTTTATGAGACATCTAAAAACTTGTCATGGACGTGCAAATACCCCATAAACTTGTAAAATCGGGTTTAGTAACCTAAAAACTTGTCCTTGATATAAAATAGGATGCAGACGCACTTAAACTTGCTAAAAACATTAAGTAGTCTCAATTAGATAATTTGCTGCCACGTTGGACGGCCAGACCGGAAATTTCGGAAAAAAAAAGGCTTGATGAAAGCAAATCTTTTGGCCCTCTGTTTATTTAGTCAGTAGACATAGTCATAATGGTTTTTTTCACCTTCTAGTCTCCTAGAAACATGACATACATCGATCAACACTGTAGAACGATAGAGAGGGGTTTGGCGTAATGTGTTGGATGTTGTATTGAGCCTCTCGGGCGAGTATACATAGGGGTACAAGTCTTTGGAGCCAAGAAGGCTATCCTAGAGATAAGGTAGGAGATAATTACAAATCATATACTACCAAATACACATATACCAAATATATCTCTAACACTCCACCGCAGTCGTAGCGGTAGTGATGTGAACAATGGAAGCGTCGCGGACGGTCAGACAGAAGAGAAACCGAAGGTATGAACCAACGGGATGACACTCCCCTGCAGTCGTAGCGGGAGCGTCGTGGACGGTGTCGCGTCGCGGATGCTTGGACTGTAGAGGAACACGAGGTGCTCGTGCGAGGTGGTAGTCCTTTGTGCCGATGTCGAGGTAGCCGAGACTGTGCGTGTTGCAACCTTGGTTGGGGTAGCCGCGCGAGGGGATGTCATGGTCGATGTCGTGGTCGGGTGCCGGTGTCGATATAGCCGCATGCGAGGTGGTGTGCGAGGAGAGTGACGGAGACACGCCGAGGCAGTCGTGGAGATGGTCGATGCCGAAGTCGATGCAGTCTGAGCCGTCGAGGACGAAGTGGAACCATAGTTTTTCCAAAAACGAGTACGCATAGAAGAACTCGTCAGTGACGCGGTCGAGGCAGTCGTAGAGGCAATGCCGATGAAGACGTCGTCGAAGCCGACGAAGACGAGGCGCCGATCCGAGCTTGCCAGGCCCGGGAACGCGTCGGGGACGAAGGCACGGGCCGGTGTTGTCAGTACCAGGCGTGCGAGGGCAGGGTCCATCAAAGACCATGCGCCATTGTCAGGGGGACCAACAGAGGAGGCCTCTAGAGCGGTGGCGAGATGCAGAGCGGCGAAGAGGCAGAGGTGCCGATGCAGTCCGCGGTTGTCGGAGTAGACGAAGTAGTAGGGGACGAGACGATGATGTTGGCGAAAAGGTCGTGGTGGACGGAGACGTAGAAGGCGGCAAAACCAGCACGACCAGGAGTGGCCATGCTGGATGCCTAGACTGTAAAGGTTGCGGTGGTCGGCGAGCCCAGCGCGACCTGGACTGGTTGCTGAGCCCAGCGGCGACCTGGGGTGGAGGCGTGGCGGCGGTACACGAAGTAGGTGAGGAAGAACCCGGCGGCGTGACGAAGACCATGCGTGGATGGAGGCGACATGCGCCGGTGCGCGGGGGACAACGAAGGTGACCACGTGCAGCGACACTGCGGCTCGAGGGGGTGGCATAGTTGTAGGGCGCGAGTCGGTGCAGCGGCGGGACACCACCAGCGACGTACACGCCTCGGAAGGCACGTCGTTGGCTGGCAGCGTGGACTAAAGGTGGTGGCGCTGCGGCCCGAAGGGGCGACGCAACAACGACCCGATGCTCAATCAGTGGTAGGCGCGTGCTCGGGGACGTGCTTGGCGAAGACGTGCGTGGGGTCGGTTGATCAGACCGACGACAGCGCTACACGCGCCATGGCGTGGATGACGTGTCGCAGATCGAACTCGTTGGCGATGTTGTCGGTGATGTCCCGGGCGATAACGGACTAGCGATGACGACCACGCGGGCGAGACATCCTGCTGCATCACACCTAGGAGTCCCGTGTGTGACACGTGCGGCCGCGCCGCGCGGTTGATGAAGATGGTCGATGCGGTCGATGCCGAGGTTGGAGTAGAGGCGCGTGATAACGGCGGCGGTGGGCGACTCAATCCGATCTATGATCGGTAAAACCAAAAAAGAAAACGCCGGTCGAGCGACCAACGGACAAAAAGAAAACCGATCTAAAGATCTAAAAAAGTACTCGAGGGCAGCGGATCAACGGATCGGCGGACGAACCCTCATACAGGTTGCGCGGCCCCCGGAGTAGATCATAAAGATCGACCTCCCTGGGGCGGCGCGGCGCGGAAGCTTGGGCGGCGACTAGGTTAGGATCGGCACCGCTCTGATACCATGTAGAACGATAGAGAGGGGTTTGGCGTAATGTGTTGGATGTTGTATTGAGCCTCTCGAGCGAGTATATATAGGGATATAAGTCTTGGAAACCAAGAAAGCTATTTTACAGATAAGGTAGGAGATGATTACAAATTATATACTACCAAATATATATCTAACAAGCACAAATGAATCTTTTTTTCATCATGTTCTTGACTAAGAGGAAGGTGTCTGCCACGGCCGATCAAGAATTGCTTGTAGGTCCTTCTAGGAGGATGAGTCTCCTCCACCGCTCTCTCTACCCGCTTCGGAGTAAGCAAGTCCCCGAGATTGGCAACGCAGTTTTTCTCCATATATGTGGGTGTCACTGGCTTATCCAAAGGTTGAACGAGCTTTAAGATTCGTGTATGGTTGTTTTACATCCACGTCCTGTACACAGTCCATCTTCCCACTCCTATAGCAACTAACATGTACATGTACACTTTGAGCATGGCCAGATCAGGGGTCTCAGTCCCCGACGAATCTGTGGAGTCTCGGCAGGTGCTCCCTGCAGCTCGAGCTCCAGCCCCTTCGCGGAAGCCTCGGGTGGAGCAGCCGCCCGCCTCAACCAGGGCGACGACCTACCGCCGCCTGACACCGACGACCTGCGCAACGGCGCCGTCGTCGCCATGTCTGCGAGCGCGAGGGCTTGCAGAGAGCTTTGCCTGGTCCTCTAGTTCTGTTCACGTTCCAGATTTTTCTGTGTGATTTGGTTTCTTATTTAGATTTCCAAAATTGTGGGATTTGCTTGGATTCCAGATTGGCTCCTGTGAAACTTCCAGATTTGCTTGGATACATAAATTGATTTTTTTCTCTAGTTTTCCAAAATTGTATGAATCCACGAATCTTCCTGTGTGATTTGATTCCAGATTTGCTTCTGTGAATCTTTCAGATTTGCTTACATACCTTCAGAAATCTTACTTGAATCATGTACGAATTGTGAAAATGAATCACGAACACAATATTTTTGGTAAGATTTGCTCCGGATTTTTAATGTTTGCGCTCGCTTTCCTTGATGGGATATGTCGATCTTGGAAACTGCCATGGCCAACTTCCTTGAATAAGCTTAACATAAAGAAGGGTTCCTTTGGAAATAGGGAGGGGCCTGCAAATGATACATAAATGTAATGCCAGGTTGTTATGTGTAAAATGTGTGCGAATCTCAAAGCACGTGGTGCGGCCAGGATAAGCCTGGAACGCCCACGTATATGTAGACTATGATATTTGCCGAGATTTGCCGCATATGACGGTGAACAACTTGAGCTCGTCTTACTAGCCCGATGGCATGGCTGTCTGGTCATGTCGGAACTAAATGAGTGAGCCAAAGGAGAATTGCTACAGGGCAATGGGGATTTGATTTTGGATTTTGACATCTTTGTTTTAACCAAATCAATGACCGTCGGGCGAATTCTATGGAAGTGTTTATACAAAATAGCCATACATGCTTCTTGTGTCACTTGATAGTGTGATGTGCTAGGTGGTTAACCATTAGTGATTCCTGCTACAAAAGGAATCTGAAATATACGTTAGGCACTACACCCTATGTGTGTGTGTTGGTGTGTGTGTGTGGGGGGGGGGGGGGGGGGGGGGTTGGGGCACATCTGGACATGGGCAGCCCGGCCCGACCCGGCCCGAAAATCCCGGGCGGGGCTGGGTCGGGCTTGCATGTCGGGCCAGGTTCGGGCCTGATTTTGGAGCACGAACGTCGGGCCGGGTTGGGCTCGGGCTTACAGAAAACGTGATTTAAGCCCAGTTCGGGCCGGGCTTGTTGGTCCGGACCGGGATTTTCTCTGTTCGGGCTGGGTTCAGGCCTGATTTATGAGCCCGAAGGTCGGGCCGGGCCGGGCTCGGGCCTACACCCTTTAGTTCAAGTTTGTGTGGTTATTTGCACATCACGGGCAATTTCTTGGGTGCCAGGCATACTTAACTATTTTTAAGAGTCAAACCATACAAAGTTTGACCAAGTTTTTACAAGAAAATGTTAACACGCAAAATACATAATTAATACTATTAGACACATCATGAAACATATTTCCATATGGTATCTGTAGAATAATATATTTTTGATAGATTTACCTTTGGTCAAGCCTTACTTAGCTTAATTTAAAAAAAATGATATATCTTATTCATTGCAATGGAGGGAGTAAAAAATAGTCAGTTAATGCGAAAGGTCTTCACTTAGAATGGCAAATTTATCAGTATGGTCGGGCGCATAGAATTGGTTAAATCAGCCATTGATTATCAAGCCATCTCTTACTTGACACCCCTTGTTGTTCCGACGGACACGTTAAATTTTATCAACAAGATCAAGCGAGTGTTTCTCTGGTCCGCCAAGGACACCATGGTCGGTGTCAAATGCAAAGTAAACGACGCGTCAACCAAAATAAAAATAAGATTTAAATGATGGACCGTTTGAAAAAAGTGTATGCCCCTATTGCAAGGAGACCCTAGAGTTGGTATGTCATTTGTTCGTCCATCACCTCTATACCATCCACATATGGGGATTCATCAAGGACGGGGCTGATGATCCCGAGTGACAAACTTGTCAATGCCTACGGATTGTAGACTAGGGTTTTAGTTAGAAGTAGAGGGCAAGTAGATCTCGAAGGTTTCAGCCGAAAAGTACTCGACGATATGAAAACTAGGGTTTGTGAGACAATGAATCGATGCTTTCTTTGTCCCTCGACTCCCCCTTATATAAGAGGTGGGGCCGAGGGATTCGTGATGTACAAAAAGTTACAGAGTCCGGGAAGGTTTCCAACTCCTCTCGTAATATTACAAGTGTTCTCTCCTAATACAACTCTAGCTTTCCTTAACTAGCAAATTGGGCTTCCGAATTCTCCTTATCCTTCGGGTCGTGGGCCTTCAGTAAACCCCGGGTACCATCTTCGGCAGGCCTATTGGGGATGCCTATGTCAGTAGCCCCCGAGATTTTGCTTGAATCGTAGAGTCAGGGAAAATCTCCACCTTTATATTTATTCGATAACTCTGAACTTTACCACATATCTTTGCATGCAAATTTCTATATTGTACAGGGATAATGGTAGTTGGGGCTAGTTCATCTGACGGATAAGGTACTAGTTAACTGCTCTAGTGGCAATCCGCAAAAACCTACTTCAAGATCACGTCCCTGGACATGATCTCGGGATACTGGTGTAAACTTCGACAGGTGCCGCTTAAGGTCTTACCATTCTGTCGAGTCCCAGTCATATTTATCGGGTACCTAACGCGTCCGTTAGGATTTTTCTTCGTATCTGTTGATACGGAAAAAAGTAGCAAACCGACGTCAGAGACGGCACCACGTCACACAGAACGGATCCGGGGTCTTACCTTCGCAAAGTTTTGCGGCATTCAGAAATTGTTCGCAACTTTGGCGTTCTGAGAATATATTGTCGAGTGCTTTTTCGGCTGTTGGAATAGCACATTTTATTGAGTCAATGGATGACTTATATTGCTCTCCCGATGGGAGTATATGTAGAGTTATTTATATAACTCGAAATATGCTCACTTTTCTTCTTATTTTTCTCTCTTTTTTTTATAATTTCATCGGGCACGCGAACAGCGTTCCCGATGGGAGTAGCCCCCGAGGCTACAGCCAAGGACTTGTGCTTGGGTGTAGGCTCCATGCCTTATGTCGTTATATTTTTCACCTGTCGCATAGTTTTTCAAATCTCTCGGGTGCGCGAACAGCGCTCCCGATGGGAGTAACCCCCGAGGCTATGAACAAATACTTGTATTTGATCATAGATTCTCGCCATTTCTATTTTGTCTTTCTCGAATTTTTCATTTTTCCAAAGTAGCCCCCGAGCATTTGGTCAAAAACTTGTATTTGATCAAAGGCTCTCAAAATAATCCATAATCTTCTGCTGTCGCCTTTTTTATGAAGCTGTTGAGTCGAAATTTTCTCTTGCTAAGGTGACATCACTGCTGACGATAGCCACGACCGCTGTTCCTGGAAAACGTGAGAAGTTCTCTCCCGCTGCCCTGCGGGCCCAAATTACGCACCGTATTGACACGTCGTGCAAGTGGGGGACACACGTTCTCCGCTTTTTCTGGCACACGTACTGCAGCTCCTGTGCTTTCTCGTCTGTATGAAATTACTTTTTACCCCTTGTCCACGTGTACACCATCTGTCCCGCAATCTCTCAATCCAACGGCGCGTCGATTCACCGCACCTCTATATAAAGGTATCGTCTTCCTCCTCTAGTCCTTTCGCTCGCGCCGCACCTCTGCTTCTCCTCTGCCAAATCCTCCATTGCTCCCATTGCTCCAAGCGCTCAACCACACTCACACCCTTCGCCGCCAAGCTCATTGATGCCGCCTCGCATCCGTTTGACTAGGCACAGCACTCCGGAGTCAAAGATGGCGACGGTGGATCTGGGAAGCGCCGAGTGGGAAAGATCCAAGATCTCTACCCAAGACATCAACCTGCTGAAGAAGATGGGGTTCAGCAAGAAAGAGAACTCGCTCCGCTTCCCCAAGGAGGAGAGCTATCTAAGGCCTCCAATCGAGTATCGGGTCAGTTTCGTTGACCACCTCATCCGATGTCTTTCTCCCCCAATCCACGAGTTTCTTCGGGGTCTTTTGTTTGTCTATGGGCTTCAGCTGCATCAGTTGACGCCCAATTCCATCCTCCACGTGTCGATTTTTATCATATTGTGTGAGTGCTTCCTCGGGGTCCAACCTAATTGGGCTCTGTGGAAGCGTATCTTCTGCCTCGGCCGTAATGGCTCCCACAAGGTCTCCTACAATATTGGCGGCGTTGTTATCTGTGTTCGCTCTGACATCGAATATTTTGACGTCAAATTCCCCGACTCTGTCCAAGGTTGGCGGAAGAAATGGCTGTATATCCACGAAGAAATCTCCAATCCAGTGGACGACAACATCGCCCCTTTCGACGGAGAAGCCAAAATCCTTCGCCGCCGTTCCTGGGATGCTAAAGCTACCGAAGCTGAGAAGTTGGCGACAGAAGCGCTGATGACTCGCATCCACGAGCTACAGAACACCCGCGGCAAGGAACTTTCGGGTATTGAGATTACTACCTATTTCCTTAGGATTAGAGTGCAGCCTCTCCAGGCTCGCAAAAATCCCCTCTGGAAGTATGCTGGTGAAGAAGATGTCGACAGGCTCTCAAAAGACCTTCCTTTGAAGGATTTTGAAAAGCTTATCCGCAAAATCTCATCGCTCAACAAGAAGGATCCAATTACATCCTCTTGCCGCATTACGCCATATAGTGGCGCCAATCCCCTCCCCGAGGTAATTTTTCCTCTTAATTGCCATATTGTCTCCTCGTGTTTTACTATTTTATCGACTACTGTCTTGCTAGCTTTTTTTTGCATAACTTCTTTTTTATCGACACTCTTTCTTTTTCTCAGAATCACCCCGTTCTCACTTCTCTTCCTCCTCTTCCTGAGGGTGGATAAGTTGAAGACCGTACCGTTGTCGATGATGACAACCAAGGTACCTCGCGCCCTGAAAGTGAAGTCGCGGATTCTCACAAATCCGCGGCTTCTTCTGAAAAAGACGCTGAGTCTGAGGCCACTGCCTCGACACACTCCCTTCCTCCTGCTGTTTCTCCAAGGAACAAGAGGAAGAGGGATGAAGTCGAAGATTCCGGCACCTCCAAAGCCGAAGAAGCTGGTCCTTCAGATAGGAAGGCAGCTTTCAATCCATACGATGATACCCTCGTCAGCTCGTAAGTTACCCCTTGCTTCTTACTGTTTTGCTCTTGACGTTTTTTGTCTATCTTGCTTCTTATACTGTCGCCATTTTACTGTAGTGGTGACGAGGAAGAAGCGCAAGCTATTGACGCGACTGCTCGAACGAGTACATCGCGTACTTTAGTTGTTTCTGAAGTGCAAGTTGAAGGAGAAGAATCTTCGCCTCCTCAACAAAACACCGAACAGCCTACTCCTCCTGCAAGCCCCCGTGTCCCTTCGCCAAAAAGGGCAAGGGTTGAATCAATCACGGAGCCCGCCTTACAATTGGGTGGCTCCACCACTCCTCTTTTGGATGATGTAAGTCCCTTCTCTTTTTTTTGTGCTAAGTATTTTCCAATGCTATCGACTTTTTTCGTTGTTTGCCTCGTTCATGCTTTGTGTTGTCGAGCTTTTTACTATATTGACGCTTTCTTTCTCTATCTTTCTTTATCAGCCTTTGATTAAGGAATTCATCCGCTTCGGTGCCCAATTCGTTGGGTACCGTGAATATGCTAGCAAAGCTAAAGGTAATATTTTGCTGCTTCTCCTGGCCCATGACTTCTCACTCATTTCTTGTCGTGGTTTTGACTGGTTTTGACTATTTTGGCAGAAAATCTTGCGGAAGCCAACAAGCGTGCTGATGCACTTGCTCAAAAATTGGAGCAAAGTGAAAAGGCTCATAAAAAGGCTGTAGCGGATGCCAAGAAGGCCAAAGAGGATGTTGCTGCTGTCGAAGATCTTTGGAAGAGACTTCATGAGGCAGAAACTGCTTTGAGCGACAAAGTGTCTGAGCAAGCTGCTCGAGAAGGAAAGATCCTCAGTCGCTTGGAGGCACAGAGTCGACGATTTGTTAGTAAGTGCTCGAATCCTTGTGCATTTCCTCGGGTTAATTCACATCTTCCGAGCATTCTTATTTACGAGCTACCCTTTGCTTGTTTTCAGGGAGAACTCATCAAGAATACGAAGTGGATGGTCCTAAAGGCGACGAGCTTCTCGACGCGCTGACCCTTCTTGAAATCCATGGGGATGAAGCACGCGAAGGCCTTGCTGACCCTGAGGCAGGTCTGTCGAAGCTTTTCCCCTACTTCTTCCCGAAGAAAGAGGAGCCCAACACTTTTGTTGCTCTTGCCAAAAGCTTCAACGTGCCGGAAGATCTTGGGCTCAAACTTCGCCAAGAGGGCCTGAAGATTGGCGTTGAGGGCACCATCGCGCTGATTGCTGATAGCCAGCAAAACGTCGACTGGACCAAGGTTGGCGACATAGGGGAGATGGAAACGAAGAAGTGGCAATCTCTAATTAGAGCTGCCAAGCCTCCCTCAAAGCCAATCCTTGCCTTCCTTGGTGTTAAACCAACTCCTGCTCCAAGCGCATCCAAGCCGGAGGTCAAGTAGACCACCCTTTCTTTCTTTTTTTCTTTTTTTTTCTTTTGATGATGTCGCCAAAGTAGCTTTGGTGACGCCAACCCACTAGTTTGTTAGGGCTTTCTCCATTGTAATGTCTTGTAAATATTCTGAAAATCAATGGAATTCTATCTTGCTTGATGATTGATGTCGAGCCTTTTCTTTCAGTTGACGTTCGATAACTATACTCCAACTCCTGCTCCTTCCGATGTTTTGCCTACTTCTTCTCGCTCGAAGAAAGCGCTTGTTAATAGTGAACTTGGTGAAGATTCCTCGAGTAAGAGTTTATCGCAAGACTTGGAAGAACTTCGTCAGCAACTTCAGTATGCGACGAAGCAAACACTTGTGATGATGGAGCAATCTCGCAAGGCATCCGAAAAAGAGAAAGTTGCACTTCAGCAAGCTCAAGAAGCCATAGCTACCAAGGAAGCCGCCGTTTCTGAAGCTGAAAAGGCAACCACTCGAGAGAATTTTATGCTCGAACTGATGAATGAAGCCAGTGTGGATATGTCAGGTATGCTTTTTCAAACCAGAACTTCTTCTATCTTCCTGCTGTATCCTTTTTTGAAATTCTTGTGCCGTCGCCAAATAGGTTCCTTTCTCGACGCTGCTGCTGAAGATGAAAGGGTAAACGCAAGGACAAATCTTCTCGTTAACCTTTCTCTTGACCATGGTTCTCTGTTCTGGGCCACTCCAGAGCGGACCCGACAGATTGTCAGGTTTCAAGACCGCGTCTGTCAGGTTCGCGAGTTCCTTGATTTCTGCACTAGAACATTGTCCCTGGTTTACAAGACGATGTTTCCTCGGAACGAGGCGCCCGACACTCTTCTTAGTTTGATGGAAAAATTTCGGGATGCTCCTCGTATCCATAACTTTGTGCGAGCTCAATTATCTGCTGGAGCAAGATTCGCCATGATCATGATACAGATCTGCTATCGAAAATTAGACCTGACGACGATTGTCTCCAAATGCCTGGCCAAGCAATCGAAGCGAAAAAGGAACGTCGACAAAATCAATGACATTGTAACTCCTGTAGCCGAAGAAATGATGGACGAACTTCTTCGGATGGACTCTGAATTCTTTGTCAAAGGGAGCTATGCTGAACATACGACAACCGCTGCAAATAACAAAGGTCTATCCATAGATAGTATATTAGGCATTAACTGAATTGTACTATATGGTGAGAAATCATGTCTGTATTCTTTGTCGAATTCTTTGTGATAATGAAGTTGTCTATATTGTGAAGTGTAATCTATATTGCGAAGCCCCCGAGCCTTTGGCCGAAGCTTATACTATTTTTGCGTCTTGATGAATTTACTATTTTGCGAGAGTATAGATATTTTGCTGTCGTGGGTTATGAGCCCCCGAGCCTGTCGACGAAAAAGATGTATATCACCAATATCTTTTACTATATTGCAGCACCGCGAGCCCGCCTCATTAAAAACCTTTCCAGCCCCACTCGGTGCCCTGAAAAGGAAAAGAGTGCGTCTGAAAACTCGCGGGCGTTTCAGTACATTGTATTTTTACAAAGGAGGACTATATTTCGACACTAAGCGTAGAACCGCCTGAGTTGCGCCACGTTCCAAGGGTTTTTCTCGGGAACCCCTGTCTTCTTTTCCTTGATCATGTATGCTCCTCCTTCGATTACTTCTGTGACGATGTAAGGGCCAAGCCCGAGTTTTTCAGTACTCTGTTGATTGAGCCGTAGGACTAAATCTCCGACCTGAAAAGACCTTGGCCGCAGTCGTCGACTGTGGTAGTTTTTCAAGTCTTGCTGGTACTTGGTGACCCGTGACAGTACTTCGTCTCGAGCTTCATCGAGTGCACCTACATCGTCCTCTAATGCTCTTCTAGAAGTTTCTTCATCATATTCTGTGACTCTTGGGGAATCATGCTCTATTTCGATCAGTAGTACTGCCTCAGCTTCATGGACCAGAAAGAACGGAGTTTCCTGTGTCGCTGTATTTGGCGTTGTTCGAATACTCCATAAAACACTTGGCAACTCTTCTGGCCAAGTATGTCGAGCCTTTTCTAGCGGTCCAAGTAGGCGCTTCTTGATACCGTTGCAGATGATACCATTGGCTTTCTCGACTTGACCATTGGTTTGCGGATGCCCAACTGACGCGAAGTGCAATTTGATGCCTACTTCTGCGCAGTATGCCTTGAATTCCTTGGATGTGAAGTTACTGCCATTGTCCGTGACGATGCTATGAGGTACTCCAAACCGAAAAACAATGCTCTTCACGAATTTTATTGCTGACGCTGCATCTGGTGAATTTATCGGCTTCGCTTCTATCCACTTGGTGAATTTGTCGACAGCGACCAGCATATACTCGTATCCTCCTGGCGAGGCCTTGTGTAATTTTCCCACCATGTCGAGACCCCATTGGGCAAAGGGCCAAGACAATGGTATTGGCATTAGTTCTGCCGTCGGAGAGTGAGGTTTTGCGACAAATCTCTGGCACGCGTCACAAGTTCGTACTATCTCCTTTGCGTCTTCGATTGCTGTCAACCAGTAAAATCAGGCTCGAAAAACCTTTGTCGCGATAGCTCGACTGCTCGCGTGATGACTACATATTCCCTCGTGTACATCTTTCAAGATTATCCTTCCTTCTTCGGGTGTGACGCACCTTTGTAACACGCCCGAAATACTGCGTTTGTACAACTCCCCTTTGACCACTGTAAAGGCTTTGGATCATCGAATAACTCGCCTTGCTTCAACTGGGTCTTCGGGTATTTCTTTCCTTAAGATATACGATATGTACGCTTGCATCCATGGGACCTGCACCATCATTACCAGCTCCTGGTCCTCTTCTTCTTCTAGTGCTTCTTTGGGAGGCGTTGAAGTTTTCTCCTCCTTCTCCTTCTTCTGTGCCTTCTTTGGCTTTGTGGATCTCTCGGCTATCTCTTCCCAAAACACACCTTGCGGAATTGCGAGGCACTGCGACCCGATGTTTGCGAGAATATCGGCTTCATCATTGCTCAGCCTGCTGATGTGATTTACTTCGCATCCATCAAATAACTTCTCGAGCTCGTTGTACACTTCCTTGTATGCCACCATGCTGTCATTGACTGCATCACATTGGTTCATGACTTGCTGAGCCACCAATTGTGAGTCGCCAAAGATTTTTAATCGGGTTGCACCATAAGCTTTCGCCATCTTCATCCCGTGTATGAGAGCTTCATATTCTGCTTCATAGTTAGATGCGTTTGGGAACGTCATCCGTCGGACATACTTCAGTTTGCCGCCTTCAGGTGATATAAGTATCACGCCTGCACCGGCTCCTTCTACCCTCTTAGACACGTCAAAGTTCATAGTCCAAGTTCTCGATAAATCTGGGGGTCCTGTATTTTGCAACTCCATCCACTCTGCGATGAAATCTGGCAGAATTTGCGACTTTATTGCTTTTCTTTTTTCGTATGTGATGTCCCGAGGAGAAAGTTCTATTCCCCAAAGGGAGACACGACCTGTAGCTTCTGGATTGTTCAGTATATTTGATAGAGGTGCTTCATTGACCACTATTATCGGGTGTGCCGAAAAATAGTGGCGCAATTTCCTTGCGGTTGTGAACACTCCATATGCTAGCTTCTGGTACTGTGGGTACCGCTGTTTTGAAGGCGATAAAACTTAACTAATGAAATATACCGGCCTTTGCACTCCATGGAGTTTTCCTTCTTCTTCTCTTTCGACAACTAGCACCGTGCTGACCACCTGAGGTGTGGCTGCAATATATAACAAGAGGGGTTCCTTCTCTTTCGGCGCCACCAAGATTGGTGGTGTCGAGATTGTGCGTTTAAGATCCTCGAAGGCTCTATCTGCCTCTTCGTTCCACTGGAATTTCTCTCCTTGCTTGATTAGAGCGTAGAACGGTAACGCCTTTTCTCCTAACCTGGCGACGAATCTGCTTAAAGCTACGACTCGCCCAGTTAACTGCTGTATTTCTTTTAACTTTGTTGGCTTCCTCATTGTAACGATAGCTTGGATTTTTTCGGGATTAGCTTCAATCCCTCTTGCTGAGACTAGGAACCCGAGAAGTTCCCCTGCAGGGACGCCGAAAGAACACTTCGTTGGGTTCAGCTTTAGGAAAAACTTGTCGAGGTTGTCGAAAGTTTCCTTCAGGTCCTCGATTAGCGTTGCCCCCTTTTCGATGTTATGACGACATCATCAATGTACACTTGTACGTTTTTCCCAATCTGTGTTGCTAGGCACTTCTGCATCATCCTTTGGTACGTTGCTCCCGCGTTTTTCAGACCAAAGGGCATTGTTCGATAGCAAAACACGCCATAAGGTGTGATGAACGCTGTTTTGACCTTGTCCTCTTCTTTCAATCTGATCTGGTTATAACCAGAGTAAGCATCCAGGAAGGAAAGACGTTCACATCTTGCCGTGGAGTCGATAATTTGATCGATCCTTGGGAGGGGAAAGTGATCCTTTGGACAATGTTTGTTGAGACACGTAAAGTCGACACACATGCGAAGGACTTTAGTGTTTTTCTTCAGGACCAATACTGGGTTTGCAACCCACGTGGCCTCTGTATGCAGCTCCTTGATGAAACCAGCTTCTCTCAGTCGATCAATCTCTGACAGCATAGCTTTGCGGTTTGGCTCCGAAAAACGCCGCAAAGGTTGTTTTATTGGTCTCGCTAGTGGATCCAAGTTTAGGTGGTGCTCGGCAAGTTCCCTGGGTACTCCTGGCATGTCAGCTGGACACCATGCGAAGATTTTCCAGTGCTCACGGAGGAACTCGACGAGCGCGCTTTCCTATGTGAGGTCCATGTTTGTCGCAATGGACGTCGTCTTCTTTGGATCTGTCGGGTGAATCTGCACCTCCTTAGAATTTTTCGCGGTATTGAAAGTTGATTCCTTGTTAGGCCTTCCTACATCTGGCAACACAGCGTAATCAGTCATGAGCCTTGACGCCATATACTCTGCTTACATCCCGAAGATTTCTGACAGTTGATGAAAATCCTTGTCACATTTATCGGCTAACGCGAAGCTTCCTTTAACTGTGATTGGTCCTTTAGGTCCAGGCATCCTCCATAACAAGTATGTGTAATGTGGTACTGCCATAAACCTGGCATATGCTGGGCGCCCCAACAAAGCGTGGTACTGTGATGGGAAATCCACGACTTCAAACTCCAGCCTCTCTATCCTGTAGTTTTCTCGGGTCCCAAACTGAACGTCGAGATTGATCTTCCCCAACGGATAACTTGGCTTCTACGGCGTAATTCCATGGAAACGCGTATCGGTTGGCTTCAGATTTGCTAGAGATATGTTCATTTTCCTTAGTGTATCTGCATACATAAGGTTTAGGCTGCTGCCTCCATCTATGAATACTCGCGATACGTCGAATCCCGCGATTACTGCTGGTAAGATAAGTGCTGACTGCCCTGGTCGAGGAACTTGCTGCGGATGGTCTGCTATTGTAAAGCCAATGTCTTGCCCTGACCAATTGAGGTACTCAATCGTTGGTGGAGGCATCTTCTCTGCCATGAACACCTGTCGCGAGATTACTTTCTGAGCTCTATTGGATGGCCTGCCTTTCTGAATCATCGAGACCGCTCCATTGGAGTTGGGATCAACATAAGGTGGTGGTGCTGGTGCTGCCGCTATTCTGAGCTGATGTCGATTTACGTCCGTAATTGCGGGAGGAGGTGGCAAGTGAATCTCACTCCTGGGCCCTTGCGGGTTTCTATTTGTCGCCTGGGCGTTGGCGTGCCCTGCCCACCTTAGCATTGCCTGAAAATTTCGGCAATCCTTTTGCAGGTGTCCTGATTGTCTTTTTCCATTGTTGTCGAGATAAAAGTGCATCTGGCATGGCCCGTTCATCATCTCCTCAGGGGACACGAAAGGTCTCTAGAACCTAGGCCCATTATTTGGCCTGTTATTTCGGGAGTCATCTCTATTGTCGCCTCGCTGCTCGTTGCTCCTTTGATAATCATCTCTATTGTTTCCTCCAGCGCTTGCTCGAAATCCGGCAGAGATTTGGCCAGGTGCATCGTAGTTTGAGTATTTCCGAGAAAACCGGCGTCTATTTTGATAATTTCGACCACGGTCCTCCTCTGGTGACCTATGCCGTTTGTTGTGAACAGCATCCTCTCCATCTGCCCATCTGTTTTGCTATCTCCATCAATGCAGATACTGTCTTTGGGTTGGTTCTCCCCAAGTCCTCGACAAAATCTCCTCGTCGGATTCCTACGACAAACACATCTATCGCTCTCTCGTCAGATATATTCTTTGCCGAGTTTTTGATGATATTCCACCTTTGGATGTACTTTCTCATTGATTCATCCGGCTTTTGTCGACACGCTCTCAACTCCTCTAGTGATGCGGGTTTTTTGCAAGTAGACCGGAAATTCTTGACGAACACATCCTCGAAGCTATCCCAGCTGTCGATAGAACCTGGAGGAAGCTTCTTTATCCAAGATCGCGCAGATCCACTCAGATGTACTAGGATGCTCTGCATGGCTGTTGCTCTGGTTCCTCCTGTCAATTTTACCGTCTCGAGATAATCGACTAGTGACTGCCTACAACTGGCGCGTGGTTGACGAGGGAGGAAATCCCTGTATTGTAGCTTTTTGTTCCCCGGCAACGGCGCCAGAAAATAGCTTGATGTCTACGCCCCCTCCTTTTCCTGTAGACAGTGTTGGGCCTCCAAGAGCAGAGGTTTGTAGAACAGCAGCAAGTTTCCCTTAAGTGGATCACCCAAGGTTTATCGAACTCAGGGAGGAAGAGGTCAAAGATATCCCTCTCAAGCAACCCTGCAACCACAAAGCAAGAAGTCTCTTGTGTCCCCAACACACCTAATAGGTGCACTAGTTCGGCGAAGAGATAGTGAAATACAGGTGGTATGAATAAGTATGAGCAGTAGTAATGCAGCAGTAGTAACGCAGTAAAACAGTAAACAAGCAGCGATAGCAGTATTTAGGAACAAGGCCTAGGGATTAGACTTTCACTAGTGGACACTCTCTACATTGATCACATAACAGAATAGATAAATGCATACTCTACACTCTTTTGTTGGATGATGAACACCATTGCGTAGGATTACACGAACCCTCAATGCCGGAGTTAACAAGCTCCACAATTCAATGTTCATATTTAAATAACCTTAGAGTGCATGAAAGATCAACACGACTAAACCAAGTACTAATATAGCATGCACACTGTCACCTTCACACTATGTAGGAGGAATAGATCACATCAATACCATCATAGCAATAGTTAACTTCATAATCTACAAGAGATCATAATCATAGCCTACGCCAAGTACTAACACAGATGCACACACTGTCACCATTACACCGTGCAGGAGGAATAAAACTACTTTAGTAACATCACTAGAGTAGCACATAGATAAATTGTGATACAAAACACATTGCAATCATAAAGAGATATAAATAAGCACTTCACTATGCCATTCATAACAGTGAATAAGTATTCTGTGAAATATAGCCTAAGAGACCCAGACGGTGCACACACTGTCACCTTTACACACGTGGGACAAGGAGTCTCCGGAGATCACATAAGTAAAATTCACTTGACTAGCATAACGACATCTAGATTACAAGCATCATCATATGAATCTCAATCATGTAAGGCAGCTCATGAGATTATTGTATTGAAGTACATAGGAGAGAGATGAACCACATAGCTACCGGTACAGCCCCGAGCCTCGATGGAGAACTACTCCCTCCTCATGGGAGACAGCAGCGTTGATGGAGATGGCGGTGGTGTCGATGGAGGAGCCTTCCGGGGGCACTTCCCCGTCCCGGCGGCGTGCCGGAACAGAGAGTCCTGTCCCCCAGATCTTGGCTTCGCGATGGCGGCGGCTCTGGAAGGTTTCTCGTACCGTGGCTTTTTCGTATCGAGGTTTTAGGTCGAGGGGCTTCTTATAGGCGAAGAGGCGGCGTCAGAAGGTCAACGAGGCGACGACACCATAGGGCGGCGCGGCCAGGGCCTGGGCCGCGCCGGCCTATCATCTGGGGCCCCTGTGGCCCCCCTCTGGCGACTCTCGGGTGTTCTGGATGCTTCCGGGGATTCTAAGATGTTGGGCGTTGATTTCGTCCGATTCCGAGAATATTTCCTTACTAGGATTTCCGAAACCAAAAACAGCAGAAAACAGGAACTGGCCCTTCGGCATCTCGTCAATAGGTTAGTTCCAAAAAACGCATAATAATGACATAAAGTATGCATAAAACATGTAGATATCATCAATAATGTGGCATAGAACATAAGAAATTATCGATACGTCGGAGACGTATCAGCATCCCCAAGCTTAGTTTCTGCTCGTCCCGAGCAGGTAAACGATAACAAAGATAATTTCTGGAGTGACATGCCATCATAACCTTGATCATACTATTGTAAGCATATGTAATGAATGCAGCGATCAAAACAATGTAAATGACATGAGTAAACAAGTGAATCATATAACAAAGACTTTTCATGAATAGTACTTCAAGACAAGCATCAATAAGTCTTGCATAAGAGTTAACTCATAAAGCAATAATTCATAGCAAAAACATTGAAGCAACACAAAGGAAGATTAAATTTCAGCGGTTGCTTTCAACTTGTAACATGTATATCTCATGGATAGTTGTCAATGTAAAGTAATATAACAAGTGCAATATGCAAGTATGTAGGAATCAATGCACAGTTCACACAAGTGTTTGCTTCTTAAGGTGGAGAGAAATAGGTGAACTGACTCAACAATAAAAGTAAAAGAATGGTCCTTCAAAGAGGAAAGCAACGATTGCTATATTTGTGCTAGAGCTTTGATTTTGAAAACAAGAAACAATTTTGTCAACGGTAGTAATAAAGCATATGTATCATGTAAATTATATCTTACAAGTTGCAAGCCTCATGCATAGTATACTAATAGTGCCCGCACCTTGTCCTAATTAGCTTGGACTACCGGGATCATCGCAATGCACATGTTTTAACCAAGTGTCACAAAGGGGTACCTCTATGCCGCCTGTACAAAGGTCTAAGGAGAAAGCTCGCATCGGATTTCCCGCTATTGATTATTCTCAACTTAGACATCCATACCGGGACAACATAGACAACAGATAATGGACTCCTCTTTTATGCATAAGCATGTAAAAACAATTAATTTTCTCATATGAGATTGAGGATATTGTCCAAAACTGAAACTTCCACCATGGATCATGGCTTTAGTTAGCGGCCCAATGTTCTTCTCTAACAATATGCATGCTCTAACCATAAGGTGGTAGATCGCTCTTACTTCAGACAAGACGAACATGCATAGCAACTCACATGAAATTCAACAAAGAGTAGTTGATGGCGTCCCCAGTGAACATGGTTATCGCACAACGAGCAACTTAATAAGAGATAAAGTGCATAAGTACATATTCAATACCACAATAGTTTTTAAGCTATTTGTCCCATGAGCTATATATTGTAAAGGTGGAGAATGGAAATTTAAAGGTAGCACTCAAGCAATTTACTTTAGAATGGCGGAGAAATACCATGTAGTAGGTAGATATGGTGGACACAAATGGCATAGTGGTTGGCTCAAGTATTTTGGATGCATGAGAGGCATTCCCTCTCGATACAAGGTTTAGGCTAGCAAGGCTTATTTGAAACAAACACAAGGATGAACCGGTGCAGCAAAACTCACATAAAAGACATATTGAAAACATTATAAGACTCTACACCGTCTTCCTTGTTGTTCAAACTCAATACTAGAAATTATCTAGACTTTAGAGAGACCAAATATGAAAACCAAATTTTAGCATGATCTATGTATTTCTTCATTAATAGGTGCAACGTATATGATGCAAGAGCTTAAACATGAGCACAACAATTGCCAAGTATCACATTATCCAAGACATTTTAGCAATTACTACATGTATCATTTTCCAATTCCAACCATATAACAATTAACGAAGCAGGTTCAACCTTCGCCATGAACATTAAAAGCTAAGAACACATGTGTTCATACGAACCAGCGGAGCGTGTCTCTCTTCCACACAAGTATTTATTCAAACAAAAACAAAAACAAAAACATACAGACGCTCCAAGTAAAGTACATAAGATGTGACCGAATAAAAATATAGTTTCAAGAGAAGGAACCTGATAATTTTGTCGATGAAGAAGGGGATGCCTTGGGCATCCCCAAGCTTAGATGCTTGAGTTTTCTTGAAATATGCAGGGATGAACCACCGGGGCATCCCCAAGCTTAGAGCTTTCACTCTTCTTGATCATAGTATATCATCCTCCTCTCTTGACCCTTGAAAACTTCCTCCACACCAAACTCGAAACAAACTCATTAGAGGGTTAGTGCATAATCAAAAACTCACATGTTCAGAGGTGACACAATCATTCTTAACACTTCTGGACATTGCTCAAAGCTACTGGAAGTTAATAGAACAAAGAAATCCATCCCACATAGCAAAAGAAGCAATGTGAAATAAAAGGCAGAATCTGTCAAAACAGAACAGTCCGTAAAGACGAATTTTATTGAGGCACCAGACTTGCTCAAATGAAAATGCTCAAATTTAATGAAAGTTGCGTACATATCTGAGGATCACTCACGTAAATTGGCATAATTTTCTGAGTTACCTACAGAGAATTTTGCCCAGATTCGTGACAGCAAAGAAATCTGTTTCTGCGCAGTAATCCAAATCTAGTATGAACCTTACTATCAACGACTTTACTTGGCACAACAAAACACAAAACTAAGATAAGGAGAGGTTGCTACAGTAGTAAAGAACTTCCAAGACACAAATATAAAAGAAAGTACTGTAGCAAAATAACACATGGGTTATCTCCCAAGAAGTTCTTTCTTTATAGCCATTAAGATGGGCTCAGCAGTTTTAATGTTGCACTCGCAGGAAATAGTATTTGGAGCAAAAAGAGAGCATCAAGAAGCAAATCCAAAACACATTTAAGTCTAACATGCTTCCTATGAAAAGGAATCTTGTAAATAAACAAGTTCATGAAGAGCAAAGTAACAAACATAGGAAGATAGAACAAGTGTAGCTTCAAAAATTTCGGCACATAGAGAGGTGTTTTAGTAACATGAAAATTTTTACAACCATATTTTCCTCTCTCATAATAACTTTCAGTAACATCATGAGAAAACTCAACAATATAACTATCACATAAAGCATTCTTATCATGAGTCTCATGCATAAAATTATTACTCTCCACATAAGCATAATCAATTTTATTAGTTGTAGTGGGAGCAAATTCAACAAAGTAGCTATCATTATTATTCTCATCATCAAATATAGGAGACATATTGTAATCATAATCAAATTTATCCTCCATAACAGGCGGCACCAAAAGGCTACTATCATTATAATCATCATAAATAGGAGGCAAAGTATCATCAAAGTAAATTTTCTCCTCCATGCTTGCGGGACTAAAAAGATCATGCTCATCAAAACCAGCTTCCCCAAGCTTAGAATTTTCCATAGCATTAGCAACAATAGTGTTCAAAGCATTCATATTAATAACATTCCCATTAGCATGCATATAAAGTTCCATGGGTTTTTTAATTCTCTCTTCAAACACATCATGTCCTAATTCAAGATAAAGTTCATAAAGATCTCTCATATTTTTGTTGTTTTCCATTATGCCTTACTAGTGTAAAAAAGAAACAAAAAGATACAATTGCAGGATCTAAAGGAAATAGCTTCGAGCACAAATACAATGGCGCCAGAAGAGTATTGTTACCTGGAACCGGAGTATGAGTGCCTTTTACCTTTCCTCCCCGGCAACGGCGCCAGAAAATAGCTTGACTGCCTACAACTGGCGCGTGGTTGACGAGGGAGGAAATCCCTGTATTGTAGCTTTTTGTTCCCCGGCAACGGCGCCAGAAAATAGCTTGATGTCTACGCCCCCTCCTTTTCCTGTAGACAGTGTTGGGCCTCCAAGAGCAGAGGTTTGTAGAACAGCAGCAAGTTTCCCTTAAGTGGATCACCCAAGGTTTATCGAACTCAGGGAGGAAGAGGTCAAAGATATCCCTCTCAAGCAACCCTGCAACCACAAAGCAAGAAGTCTCTTGTGTCCCCAACACACCTAATAGGTGCACTAGTTCGGCGAAGAGATAGTGAAATACAGGTGGTATGAATAAGTATGAGCAGTAGTAACGCAGCAGTAACGCAGAAAACAAGAAACAAGCAAATGATAGCAGTATTTAGGAACAAGGCCTAGGGATTAGACTTTCACTAGTGGACACTCTCAACATTGATCACATAACAGAATAGATAAATGCATACTCTACACTCTTTTGTTGGATGATGAACACCATTGCGTAGGATTACACGAACCCTCAATGCCGGAGTTAACAAGCTCCACAATTCAATGTTCATATTTAAATAACCTTAGAGTCCATGAAAGATCAACACGACTAAACCAAGTACTAACATAGCATGCACACTGTCACCTTCACACTATGTAGGAGGAATAGATCACATCAATACCATCATAGCAATAGTTAACTTCATAATCTACAAGAGATCATAATCATAGCCTACGCCAAGTACTAACACGGATGCACACACTGTCACCATTACACCGTGCAGGAGGAATAAAACTACTTTAATAACATCACTAGAGTAGCACATAGATAAATTGTGATACAAAACACATTGCAATCATAAAGAGATATAAATAAGCACTTCACTATGCCATTCATAACAGTGGATAAGTATTCTGTGAAATATAGCCTAAGAGACCCACACGGTGCACACACTGTCACCTTTACACACGTGGGACAAGGAGTCTCCAGAGATCACATAAGTAAAATTCACTTGACTAGCATAACGACATCTAGATTACAAGCATCATCATATGAATCTCAATCATGTAAGGCAGCTCATGAGATTATTGTATTGAAGTACATAGGAGAGAGATGAACCACATAGCTACCGGTACAGCCCCGAGCCTCGATGGAGAACTACTCCCTCCTCATGGGAGACAGCAGCGTTGATGGAGATGGCGGTGGTGTCGATGGAGGAGCCTTCCGGGGGCACTTCCCCGTCCCGGCGGCGTGCCGGAACAGAGAGTCCTGTCCCCCAGATCTTGGCTTCGCGATGGCGGCGGCTCTGGAAGGTTTCTCGTACCGTGGCTTTTTCGTATCGAGGTTTTAGGTCGAGGGGCTTCTTATAGGCGAAGAGGCAGCGTCAGAAGGTCAACGAGGCGACGACACCATAGGGCGGCGCGGCCAGGGCCTGGGCTGCGCCGGCCTATCATCTGGGGCCCCTGTGGCCCCCCTCTGGCGACTCTCGGGTGTTCTGGATGCTTCCGGGGATTCTAAGATGCTGGGCGTTGATTTCGTCCGATTCCGAGAATATTTCCTTACTAGGATTTCTGAAACCAAAAACAGCAGAAAACAGGACCTGGCCCTTCGGCATCTCGTCAATAGGTTAGTTCCGGAAAACGCATAATAATGACATAAAGTATGCATAAAACATGTAGATATCATCAATAATGTGGCATGGAACATAAGAAATTATCGATACGTCGGAGACGTATCAACTAGCCAATCCTCTGGATCTTGCAAGCCGTCGAATTTTTTGAAGTTATCGGGCAATTTGAACCCCGCAGGAACTCGAGTTTTTCGGACCCTCCCTGTAAAGCACGGCAACCCACACATATCCTCCTCTTCTATCTCTGGGGAGTGTCGATGTTCCCTTCTACTTTGTCGTGCTCTGTCCACCCTTGCCTGCGCTGCTGTGTCTCTTGCTCCACTTGTTCTTTCGGGAACTGGTGCTGCTACCGCAGGTCGTGGACTATTTTGTCTTGCTGTTCCTTCGGGAGGCGTTGATGCAAACGCCGTTCCCATGGCCCCAACACCTGCCATGGCCATGTTGTATAATGCCTCCCTTGGATCTCCAGGAGGTGGCCTGGACGCGAGGATAAAGGCTTGTGTCGCCATATACCCAGCTTCCGGTGTTTTAGGGATAATGTTCCCTCTTGTGTCTATCGACATAAAGGACATGTCGAGGTTTTGCACCAAGTGCTCTCTATCAGCTTCAGGTATGTTTTGCAGCCTAGATCTTGCCCTGTTCTGAGCTTCTCTATGGCTATCTCCCGAAGTTCCTGAATGTCGACTTAACTCTGCCCTTCGCCTGCTGGATGCAGAGGCTTCTTCCTGCCTTCTATCCAACTCGATTTTCTGCTTCTCGAGCTCCCGCCTGGTACGTGCAAGCCTATACTGATATGCTTGTAACTCCTCAGGTGTCGCCGTTACAGTCATTGGCTCCGTACCATTAATAGCTCTCGCGACTCGATCCCATACTTCCTGCGGAAATCGCACCATCTCTCGTGTCCCTGGTCCGATATATTTTGTTCCTAGACCTCTCGTGAGATCTGCAGGATCGACATATGGATTCCCTGCCTCGTCGAAGTTCTCAGATGTCTCCTCTTGTGGGCGACTCGGATCTCCGATTGCATAGATCTGATGATATTTTGGATACTGAACCATGTTGGGTTTGGTGACACCATCATAGAGATCGGTGAAGACCTTGCCAACGGTAGTGGATCGGTCGATGAAGTTGAAGCTGTCGAAGCTATTCGAGTCATCGCTTATATCTGAGTCCGCAGACGACTCGAAGGACATGTCGCTGAAGATCTTGGCGAGCTTTTCGCTTGCCCTGGTGCTGATGAAGCGTGGTGATGAAGTCTCCTCTTCGCCTGACTCGATTGACGATGTTGAGTTCGAAAAATCGGAATCGGCCGCTGATAATCCCGACGAGATCGGAATTTCAAGACGATACGCTCCCTCCTTCTCGACGCGGAAGTGGAACCTTCCGAACGTCATCTCCATAGGCTCCTCCAGATACGCATATGCATCCAAACGGGAGGGCGGGTGAGGAACAAAATCGACAGGACCAGTTGCGATCTGTTTACCTCGATCCATCGCGTTGCTTGCTGTTGATGAAGTCGACGATCTTGAACGTGCCATCGAGTTCAGATCCTTGACGCCTCTAATTCCCACAGACGGCGCCAATTGACAAGAGATTAACTTGTCAATGCCTACGGGTTGTAGACTAGGGTTTTAGTTAGAAGTAGAGGGCAAGTAGATCTCGAAGGTTTCAGCCGAAAAGTACTCGACGATATGAAAACTAGGGTTTGTGAGACAATGAATCGATGCTTTCTTTGTCCCTCGACTCCCCCTTATATAAGAGGTGGAGCCGAGGGATTCGTGATGTACAAGTTACAGAGTCCGGGAAGGTTTCCAACTCCTCTCGTAATATTACAAGTGTTCTCTCCTAATACAACTCTAGCTTTCCTTAACTAGCAAATTGGGCTTCCGAATTCTCCTTATCCTTCGGGTCGTGGGCCTTCAGTAAATCTCGGGTACCATCTTCGGCAGGCCCATTGGGGATGCCTATGTCACCGAGTTTGTGCAGTATGATGTCGGGGCGGATCTACCCCATGGGAGATTTGGAATTAGCACAACGTTAGTGTCTCCCATAACAAACTTGTGCCAAGCCAAGTGATTTTTGATTAAAAAAAGAAGAAGAGGAAAACCTGCTTGTGGGTTTCAGCGGGTGCCAATCATTTTTGTGAAATAATGAGAGTAGTCCCTTATAGTAAAGTTTTATTTTGTTGTTAAACTTCAACAGATTGGGCAAAGTTTTTTGCCATTGTATTAAAATAATAATAAAAAGTTTTGTCGAACAACTCTGTTTTTTTACAGGGAGAGAAACATGGTCATGTACCATAGTGATCCTCCATGGCTACCGACGAAGAGCCTCAGGCCCCGGCCAAGTAGCCGTGCCGTCCGGCTTCCTCCAGCAGCGCTACATCACTTCCCATAGAACGTCGCCGCGGAAACCCTCTTCTCCCCCTCGTCGATTTGACGGAGGGGGTGCCGCGACCACCGCCATAGCTAGGCCGGGACCGGGGCCATGGCCGGGGCCGAGGCACGGGGGCCAGGGCCAAGGCTAGCGCCGGGGTCGGGGCCGCGGCCGGCAGCGGCTGAGGGCGACGGGCGGTGGGTGGCTGTGGGGCGCGGGGGGGGGGGGGGAGGAGGAGCCCCCGCCTCCGCCCAGGAGGGGGCGGGAGAGGGAGGCGGCGGGGTAGGGTTAGGGGAGAGGAGATCGTTGTTCTCCTTCAAAAGAGGAAAACCTGCTTGTGGGTTTCAGCGGGTGCCAATCATTTTTGTGAAATAATATCAGGAGAGTAATCCCTTATAGTAAAGTTATTTTGTTGTCAAACTTCAACAGATTAGGCAAAAAAAATTGCCATTGTATTAAAATAATAATAAAAAGTTTTGTCAAACAACTCTGTTTTTTTACAGGGAGAGAAACATGGTCATGTACCATAGTGATCCGCCATGTATGTCAAGGTTTATACGTTCGTAGCTTGTTCTTTTTTCCTATCGGCGACATTTTCACTTAAATTTCCCTAAGGATACAAGATACCGATGAAATAAAGAGCACATGCAGTGGCGTATGAGTACGTACGTGGCGTCTCCCCGGCCGGCTGTCCTTAAATTTGCCCGAAGAGGTCACCGGTGAAAGCTAGCGACAAAAGTTAACTGAGTCCGACTCATGATTGGTTCAGGTGCATGTGCGGGCCGAGAAGTTGGACGCCGACGGCTGCACCTAGCGCATGTGAGGCGCGGCCAACTTGTGCGGATTCTCCTCCTACCGCTACGACTATTTTTGATACGGGCATTTCTGGGTACGCGAAGTCGCACTGCTGTTGCTGCACAAGTAGACATGTTCAGGTTCAGGAGCCAGTGGCGGTGATCGTGATGCCCGTATCATACTGAGCTCTCGCTGATAACTTGTGATAGCTCCTCGTGCAGCCCCTGCTCGCCGTGGCCGCAGATGAGTACGAGTACGCGCGTGTCTTGTTACTTGCTTGAGAGATGTGTCTGTCCCCGTGGTGCCACACTGCATGTGAGGCCAACGCGCGCCGTGCGCGCGATCGGCAACAGTTGCGCATCAGCCGTGGGGAAGAAGATAAGAGATGAGGAGGCATGGACGTGCACGTTCGATCGTTGATTGAACCAGGATTGGGAGAGCTCTCTCCTTTCCTCTCATCCTCTGCCACCGTTGAGAGTCGTCTCCTTTTTTCTCTCGCCGCCCCTTCCCTTCCTTCTCTCCGGCAGCGCTGCTGGCCGGCGGGAGGATGGTGTAGGTGGTCGTGCTCCTCTTGTACATAGTACTAGTAGGTTTAGTCTTCAGTTTGGTCTTGCCCTAGTGGCTCTTGGCGTTATGCCGTGCTTGAGCCTCCCTTTGGTGTCGGTGAGCATCACCAGAGGGCTGCTGGAGTTGCTCCAGCCTAGTTGTCCATGGAGGACGGGTGGGATCTGGGCGGATCTGCTGATGGCTCTTTCAATAAGCTCAAGTGGTGGCTGTATCTAGAGCTTCCGGCGCTGAGCTATCTCTACCCTCTTTGCTGCCGTGGTGGAAGTGGAGAAGGTGATGTGGTGTTGGGCGCAGGATTCGTTGGTGTGGCCGTCGCGTCGGAGATGGGTCTTCGGCGTTGGACCAGGAGCAGGCTCTGCTGCTCTGATTCGAGCTCATCCTCGGCGACAAGCGTCGTCGTCGACTTTTCTGGCCGAAGGGCGGCCATATGGAGTGCTGGCATCATGCGCAGCCTCCTCTTCTTCCTCCTGGCCTTTGAGCCTTATGGGAGGCAGTTCTGCTGCAAGTCGACGTTTGTGGCTTCCCTAACCGGCAGCTGCTGCTGGTGGCGAGGCGACGGCGAGGCCTTCATCCCAAGTGGTTTGTCCCCGGCGGTGAAGATCTTGGTCCGGTGTTGCAGCAGTATGGAAGATGGACCTGATTGCTTTCTTCACCCTCTGTCCAGGGTCTTTCTTGTAAAGTTTCGGGGCTTGGGTGTAATTTTCTGGGTCACGTGTACTGAAATGCTAAATGAAAGAACTCTTCTGGGTCCTTCGGGACCCATCTCCAAAAAAAAAAAAAAAAAAAAAAAAACCAGGATTGGGGCCTTGTTTCCTGTTTTAGCTTGCTGATCCAAGGGTTCATCATTTTCAAGTCTATCGGCAGACGGAATGTTTGAAGGGCTGTGCACAAAACTACGCTACAATCCAGGGCGCGCTGGATCAGTCCTCCCAGGGTCACACACGTATTTGCACCGGTTGCGTGCAGCGCGATCGACCGGCCTGAAGGATCTTCTCTCCTCGCAGTCGGACAACAGTTCACCCGAAGTCGACGGTTGACGTGGCACGTACGTGTACGCTCGTATCGCTTTACAAGCTTCCGCCAGCGAACATGCATATGCAGGATTTCCGTCTGCAGTCTGGAACAGATCGAGGTTCACGTGGCAGATCGGCGCGCGCGGTCAGCCACAAGGATCGTGGTTCGTGGATCACCTGGACGTACCGGAGGACTCGCTGTCACCGTCTTACATTATTTCTCCACTTCGATTTTTTTTTCAAGCCGGGTCACATGAATCCGCTGTTGGGTAATGCCGACTGCCGCTTTGACCTGGAGATGGAGTTAGCAAAGAGCATCTCCACTCGTTTGGCCTGCCCACGACGAAATCCGGACGAAACAACTGCCGGATTAGATGAAATAAAGTCGTGGGGAGTACCGTATTTCCAGTCGTCCACTCGAAGTTCGGCGGACATAGTTTAAATTCAAAAAACCGTCGTCCCGCGCTACAAATACGGCCAGTTGATCGGTAAAAGGACCAGCAAAAGGATCAGCCACAGATCAGCGATAGGAGGGAAATTACACGGAAACATGCTCATCGGCAGTCCCGGCTGGCACGGCGGTGTCCGACGGACCAGTTTCCTCACACGCCGTGGTCGAAGCGGTGGCAGTCGACGACGAAGCATCTCCACTCTTGGCGGCGGCTTTTTTCACCCTCTCCGCCCTGCCGCTTGTTTCGACCTCGCGCCGGATCTCGTCCGCCGCCCACTCTGCGTTCGACATGCCCGGCGGCCGCTCCTTCTTCGCCCGCGGCTTCCTCGCTGACGCCTTCAGCGGCATGGTGGTGGATGAGAAGACGAGGAGGAGAACGGTGGTGGACGGAAGACGAGGACGGGAACTGGAACTGGAACTGGAAGACGAGGAGGAGAATGGACAAATTCGGCGGGAGAGTTTGGGGATATGCAAGCAAATTGGAGGGAAATCGACAGGATTTGACTTTCCTGTCGCCGACTACGAGGGTCCACACGACGTTTCGCGCCAAATGCTTTCGTCCGGAGTCCCCGAGCGCGCCCCGGGGGACCGGGGATGGCGTGGGCTCGCCGGATGGATGAAGGGCGAAATCCGAACGAAAACGAAGAACTGGGGGCGCGACTGGCGTGAATTTCGCCGTCCGGATAAAAAAAACGTCGCTCGGGGACCTCATCGAGGAGACGAGTGGAGATCGCTAGCATAGGAAAGCAGCCCGCACGAACATGTGCCCGATTCGCGCTTTACAAGACACATCTTCCAGCAGGACTCCACTGGTCACTGGATCGAGAGAAGAGATACGAAAGCGGGGACGCAACCAGATGATCGATCAAGCCCTACTTGCGTGCATAATCCGTTCATTGATGCTGCTTAGGATAGCACACGTCATTCCATGAGTTGCTCAATAATGTGAGGCCCAACTCGGGATTACCATCCGTGAACTCCCAGTCCAGACATATGGGGCCGATCGGGCGCCGATGTGTGTGTATGTGTGTGTGGATCATGGACGTCACTCGTCAGCATGCACGGGCTCGACGTGTGGGTTAGGGTCGGGTCCAGCCATGGCGGGGCTAGCGTGGGGATGTTTTGGTATATTCTACGACGAGATAAAAGAGACGGAGGACCAGACGGGTAGGCCAACAGCGACTGGCTAACGATCCGTCAGACCTTTAGAGCATCTCTACCTGCGCCCCCGAAAGCAGCTCCTAAACGATGTTGGATTTATCGTGCGCTTGGGATGTCGCTACCCAGTCGCGTTCCCTAAACGCGTCCCCAAAATTTTAAAATACTGTATTTCTATTTAATAGATAGAAGAAATGGGTAGGTAACTCTAGACTAATATTCAAAGCGGTGTAACATAAACAAATTCATATAAAAACTTCGAAAAAACATAAATAAATTACATATAAAAATTTAAACTACTTCTTCTTTGATGGCCCCGCTTCGTCGTCCTCACGTTGGCGCTTCCTGCTCATCACCTCTTCCGAAGAGGCGGTGTCGTTCGACGCGTCGGAGGAACTTGTGTCCTCCTCGTCCTCGACGGTGCTTGCTGGCGCGTGGCAAGGCTTGCAACGGTGCCAGAAAGTAGCTTCTTGTGACGGTAAAGCACACGTCCGTTGGGAACCCCAAGAGGAAGGTGTGATGCATACAGCAGCAAGTTTTCCCCCAGTAAGAAACCAAGGTTTATCGAACTAGTAGGAGATGAAGGCCACGTGAAGGTTGTTGGTGAAGGAGTGTAGTGCGGCGCAACACCAGTGATTCCGGCGCCAACGTGGAACCTGCACAACGCAATCAAGATACTTTGCCCCAACTTAACAGTGAGGTTGTCAATCTCACCGACTTGCTGTAAACAAAGGATTAAACGTATGGTGTGGAGAATGATGTTTGCTTGCAAAGAACAACAGAGAATAATGATTGCAGTAGGTTGTATTTCAGATGTAAAAGAATGGACCGGGGTCCATAGTTCACTAGTGGTGTCTCTCCAATAAGATAAATAACATGTTGGGTGAACAAATTACAGTTGGGCAATTGACAAATCGAGAGGGCATAACAATGCACATACATATCATGATGACTACTATGAGATTTACTTAGGGCATTACGACAAAGAACATAGATCGCTATCCAGCATGCATCTATGCCTAAAAAGTCCACCTTCGGGTTAGCATCCGCACCCTTCCAAAGATTAAGTTGCAAACAACGAGACAATTGCATTAAGTAATCGCATTTAATGTAAACAATACAAATATCCTTAGACAAAGCATTGATGTTTTATCCTTAGTGGCAACAAGACATCCACAACCTTAGAACTTTACATCACGTCCTGCATTCAATGGAGGCATGAACCCACTATCTAGCATAAATACTCCCTCTTGGAGTTACAAGTATCAACTTGGCCAGAGCCTCTACTAGCAACGGAGAGCATGCAAGATCATAAACAACACATATATGATAGATCGATAATCAACTTGACATAGTATTCCATATTCATCGGATCCCAACAAACACAACATGTAGCATTACAAATAGATGATCTTGATCATGATAGGCAGCTCACAAGATCTAAACATGATGGCATAATAGGAGAAGACAACCATCTAGCTACTGCTATGGACCCATAGTCCAAGGATGAACTACTCACGCATCAGTCCGGAGGCGGACATGGTGATGTAGAGCCCTCCGGTGATGATTCCCCTCTCCGGCAGGGTGCCGGAGGAGATCTTCAGAATCCCCCGAGATGGGATTGACGGCGGCGGCGTCTCAGTAACTTTTCTCGTATTTTGGCTCTCGGTACTAGGGTTTTCCGATACGAAGGAATATATAGGCGAAGAGGCAGCGTCGGGGGAACCAGGGGGTGGGCTCCCCATACCCTGGCGCGGAAGGGGGCCAGGCCGCGCCGCCCTATGGAGTGGCCCCCCTGCTGGCCCTCTCCGACTCTTCTTCGATGTTCTGGAATCCTCCGTGGAAAATAGGGCCGTGGACTTTTGTTTCGTCTAATTCCGAGAATATTTCCTGTGTAAGATTTCTGAAACCAAAAATAGCAGAAAACAGGAACTGGCGCTTCGGCATCTTGTTAATAGGTTAGTACCGGAAAATGCATAAAAATGATATAAAGTATGAATGAAACATGTAGGTATTGTCATAAAACTAGCATGGAACATAAGAAATTATAGATACGTTTGAGACGTGTCAAGCATCCCCAAGCTTAGTTCCTACTCGCCCTCGAGTAGGTAAACGATAAAAAAAATAATTTCTGAAGTGACATGCTACCAACATGATCTTGATCAATACTATTGTAAAGCATATGAGATGAATGAAGTGACTCAAAGCAATGGTCTATAGTTTGTTAACAAATAGATAATGACTAAACAACTGAATCATATAGCAAAGACTTTTCATGAATAGTACTTTCAAATCAAGCATCAAAAAGTCTTGCATAAGATTTAACTCATAAAGCAATAGATTCTTAATAGAAGGTTTTGAAGCAACACAAAGGAAGATTTAAGTTTCAGCAGTTGCTTTCAACTTTCAACATGTATATCTCATGGATAATTGTCAACACAAAGTAATATGATGAGTGCAAATAAGCAAGTATGTAAGAATCAATGCACACAGTTAACACAAGTGTTTGCTTCTAAGATAAAAGGAAGTAGGTAAACTGACTCAACATAAAGTAAAAGAAAGACCCTTCGCAGAGGGAAGCAGGGATTACTCATGTGCTAGAGCTTTTTATTTTGAAAGCATGGAAACAATTGTGTCAACGGTAGTAATAATTCATATGGGTTATGTATAAAACATCCTATAAGTTGCAAGCCTCATGCATCGAATACTGATAGTGCCCACACCTTGTCCTAATTAGCTCAGATTTCCATGGATTATCATCGCATTACATATGTTTCAACCAAGTGTCACAAAGGGGTACCTCTATGCCACCTGTACAAAGGTCCAAGGAGATAAATCGCATTTGATTTCTCGATTTTGATAGATCTCAACTTGAGGACATCCATACCGGGACAACATAGAAAACAGATAGTGCACTCCTCTTTTATGCTTTAAGCATTCAACAACAGATAATATTCTCATAAGAGATTTGAGGATTAATGTCCAAGCTGAAACTTCCACCATGATACATGGCTTTGGTTGGCGGCCCAATGTTCTTCTCTAACAATATGCATACTCAAACCATTTCAACTCATGGAAAATCTCCCTTACTTCAGACAAGACGAACATGCATAGCAACTCACATGATATTCAACAATGGTGTGACAGGTTGATGGCGTCCCCAGATAACATGGTTACCGCTCAACAAGCAACTTATAAGAACTAAGATACACAAGCGACATATTCCTTACCACAATAGTTTTTTAGGCTACTTTCCCATGATTTTTTTTGAAAGGTTTTAAAGGTAGCACGCAAGCAATTTACTTGGAATGGCAGAAAAATACCACATAGTAGGTAGTTATGCTGGACACACATGGCATAGTTTTTGGCTCAAGGTTTTGGATGCACGAGAAGCATTCCCTCTCAGTACAAGGTTTTGGCTAGCAAGGTTGTTTGAAGCAAACACAAGTATGAACTGGTACATCAAAACTTACATAAGAACATATTGCAAGCATTATAAGACTCTACACTGTCTTCCTTGTTGCTCAAACACTTTTACCAGAAAATATCTAGACCTTAGAGAGACCAATCATGCAAACCAAATTTCAACAAACTCTACGGTAGTTCTCCACTAATAGGTTTAAACTACATGATGCAAAAGCTTAAACATGATCTACTTGAGAGCTCAAAACAATTGCCAAGTATCAAATTATTCAAGACAATATACCAATTACCACATGAAGCATTTTCTGTTTCCAACCAAATAGCAATAAATGCAGTAGCTTCCAACTTTCGCCATGAACATTAAAAGTAAAACGAAGAACACCAGTGCTCATATGAAAAAGCGGAGCGTGTCTCTCTCCCACACAAGGATTGCTAGGATCCGATTTTATTCAAACACAAACAAAAATAAAAGCACATAGACGCTCCAAGTAAAGCACATAAGATGTGACCGAATAAAAATATAGTTTCACTAGAGGTGACCTGATAAGTTATTGATGAAGAAGGGGATGTCTTGGGCATCCCCAAGCTTAGATGCTTGAGTCTTCTTGAAATATGCAGGGATGAACCACGGGGGCATCCCCAAGTTTAGACTTTTCACTCTTCTTGATCATATTATATCCTCCTCCTCTCTTGATCCTTGAAAACTTCCTTCACACCAGACTCAAAACAATCTCATTAGAGCAAGTACAATAAGGTACAGTCAGCTGGCTATAAGAGATAAAATATTATAAGTTTGCTTAGTTGGAGGAGAGAGATTAGGAGAGAGAAGAGAAGTGGGCTACTATCTAATAGCCAGCTCTAGCACGTGCTCCTAGGCACTATGTGAGACTAAAAGGTGGGCCATGTATTATAAAAGTACTACACTTTTATAGCTTACTATTGTACATGCTAGCTATAAGTTGACTATAGATGATATGGCAAATTGTTATAGCCGATTGCCGGCTACACTATTGTTCTTGCTCTTAGAGGGTTAGTGCATAATCAAAAATTTACATGTTCAGCAAGGACACAATCATTCCCAACACTTCTGAACATTACCCAAGGCTACTGAAATTTAATGGAGCAAAGAAATCCACTCAAACACAGTAAAAGAGGCAATGCGAAATAAAAGGCAGAATCTGTCAAAACAGAACAGTCCGTAAAGACGAATTTTTTCGAGGCACTTAACATGCTCAGATAAAAAAACTCAAATTGAATGAAAGTTGCGTACATATCTGAGGATTACTCATGAATGTTTTCAAGATTTTACGAATTTTCTACAGAGAGAAAAACGCGAAACCGTGACAGATAGAAATTTGTTTCTGCGCAGAAATCCAAATCAAGTATCAACTTTCTATCAAAGACTTTACTTGGCACAACAATGCAATAAAGTAAAGATACAAAGGTATTGCTACAGTAGTAACAATTACCTTGACTCAAATATAAAACAAAAATTGCTGTAGTAAAATAATGGGTTATCTCCCAGAAGCGCTTTTCTTTAACGCCTTTCAGCTAGGCGCAGAAAGTGAAAATCAATTACCATCAAGAGAAGAAACATCAACATCAGAGTTGGGAGTTTTCTCAACGATGCATTGTATCTTATCTATGTAAGTTTCAGAGGCTCCTCTTTCATTGCTTTTGGGCTTACTATACTCCTCAAATAAATTTTCAGGAACAATCCAATCAAAAAAAATTTCTAGTGCCTCAAGCATTCCTATAAGCTTATAAGGTATTGGTACTTTAGTCTCCCCCTCACAATTGCCTTCATTAGTGTACTTTAGCTTATATTTTCCATCCTTTCAAGGGTGTTTGCAACATTGATATAAAAGCCAAGCATCTTATGTTGAATAAAGACTTTTCTAGCTTCTCTAGCTACATCACCAAATTCTTTAACAAGGGTTTCTAAAACAAAATCTTTCTTCTCTCCTTCTTCCCTATCACGGAGTGTAAGGAACATATGTTGCATTATAGGATTAAGATTGACAAATCTAGCTTCCAACATGTGCACTAAAGAGGTAGTAGAAATTTAATAATTAGGAGCAAGTTCTACCAAGGATCTATCTTCAAAATCTTCAACCTTACTAACATGATTGAAAAATTCTTCTATATTATCTCTTCCAATGATAGACCCACTCCCTACCGATATATCTTTCAAAGTGAACTTAGAGAGAAGCATAATGAAATAAACAAGGGTAAACCGATAAAGTAAATGCGAGTAACTATTTTTTTGTGTTTTTGATATAGGAAAGCAAACAAGACAGAAAATAAAATAAGCAAGACAATAAACAAAGTAAAGAGATTGGGTGTGAGAGACTCCCCTTGCAGCGTGTCTTGATCTCCCCGGAAACGGCGCTAGAAAAGTAGCTGCTGACGCGTGACAAGGCTTGCAACGGTGCCAGAAAGTAGCTTCTTGTGACGGTAAAGCACACGTCCGTTGGAAACCCCAAGAGGAAGGTGTGATGCGTACAGCAGCAAGTTTTCCCTCAGTAAGAAACCAAGGTTTATCGAACCAGTAGAAGATGAAGGCCACGTGAAGGTTGTTGGTGAAGGAGTGTAGTGCGGCGCAACACTGATGACCCACAAGTATAGGGGGTGTATCGTAGTACTTTCGATAAATAAGAGTGTCGAACCCAACGAGGAGCAGAAGGTGTTGACAAGCAGTTTTGATGAAGGATTCACTGTAAATGCTCACAGACAAGTATTCAGGGGGTTTTGATATAGCAGATAAATAAAGTACAAGTAAGTAAAATGCGAGAGTAATAATTGCAGCGAGTGGCCCAATCCTTTTTAGCACAAAGGACAAGCCGGTTTGTTTACTTATGATGACCAAACGTTCTTGAGGACACACGGGAATTTAGTCTAGTGCTTTCGCTTCGTATAGTTGATTAATCTTCATTGTTTTGACAAGTGTTGTGTGGGTGAACCTATGCTAATGCACCGCCCTTCCTAGGACTAATACATACTTGTGATTATACCCCTTGCAAGCATCCGCAAATACAAGAAAATAATTAAGATAAATCTAACCACAGCCTTAAACTCCGAGATCCTGCTATCCCTCCTGCATCGATATACCAACGGGGGTTGATGTCTACGCACACTCCTTTTCCTGTAGACAGTGTTGGGCCTCCAAGACCAGAGGTTTGTAGAACAGCAGCAAGTTTTCCCTTAAGTGGATCACCCAAGGTTTATCGAACTCAGGGAGGAAGAGGTCAAAGTTATCCCTCTCAGGCAACCCTGCAACCACAAAGCAAGAAGTCACTTGTGTCCCCAACACACCTAATACACTTGTCAGATGTATAGGTGCACTAGTTCAGCGAAGAGATAGTGAAATACAGGTGGTATGAATGTATATGAGCAGTAGTAACGGCGCCAGAAAATACTTGATGCTACAACTGGCGTGTGGTTGATGGTGGGAATATTGCAGGCAGTAAAGATGCAGTAGAACAGTAAACAAGCAGTGATTGCAGTATTTGGAAACAAGGCCTAGGGATCATACTTTCACTAGTGGACACTCTCAACATTGATTACATAACTGAATAGATAAATGCTATACTCTACACTCTCTTGTTGGATGATGAACACCACTAATTGTGTAGGGCTACAAGAGCACCTCAATGCCGGAGTTAACAAGCTCCACAATATTCGATATTCATATTTAAATAACCTTAGAGTGCATGATAGATCATTGCAATTATACCAAGTACTAACATAGCATGCACACTGTCACCTTCATACCATGAAAGGAGGAATAGATCACATCAATACCATCATAGTAATAGTTAACTTCATAATCTACAAGAGATCACAATCATAAACTACGCCAAGTACTACATGATGCACACACTGTCACCATTACATCATGAAGGAGGAATAGAGTACTTTAATAACATCACTAGAGTAGAACATAGAGTAATAGTGATACAAAACTCATATGAATCTCAATCATGTAAGGCAGCTCATGAGATCATTGTATTGAAGTACATAGGAGAGAGATTAACCACATAGCTACCGATACAGCCCTTAGCCTCGAGGAAGAACTACTCCCTCCTCATGGGAGACAGCAGCGGTGATGAAGATGGTGGTGGTGTCGATGGAGATGCCTTCCGGGGGCACTTCCCCGTCACGGTGGCGTGCCGGAACAGAGACTCCTGTCCCCCAGATCTTGGCTTCGCGATGGCGGCGGCTCTAGAAGGTTTCTCGTACCGTGGCTTAATCGTATCGAAGATTTAGGTCAGGGACCTTTAAATAGGAGAAGAGGCGGAGTCGGAGGGCTGACGAGGCGGTGACACACTAGGGGGCACGGCCTCCCCTCTGGCCGCGCCAGGCTGGCGTGTGGGGCCCCCAGGGCTCCCCTCTGGTGGCTCTCGGGTGTTCTGGAAGCTTCGTGGGATTTTAAGATTCTGGGCGTTGATTTCGTCCAATTCCAAGAATATTTCCTTACTAGGATTTCTGAAACCAAAAACAGCAGAAAACAGGAACTGGCACTTTGGCATCTCGTCAATAGGTTAGTTCCGGAAAACGCATAAAATCATCATAAAGTGTGAACAAAACATGTAGGTATTGTCATAAAACAAGCATGGAACATCAGAAATTATAGATACGTTGGAGACGTATCAGCATCCCCAAGCTTAGTTCCTACTCGTCCTCGAGTAGGTAAACGATAAAAGATAATTTCTGAAGTGACATGCTACCAACATAATCTTAATCATACTATTGTAAAGCACATGAGATGAATGAAGTGCTTCAAAGCAATGGTAAAGACAATGATTAAACAACTGAATCATATAGCAAAGACTTTTCATGAATGTACTTTCAAGACAAGCATCAATAAGTCTTGCATAAGAGTTAACTCATAAAGCAATAGATTCTAAATAAAGGCATTTGAAGCAACACAAAGGAAGATTAAGTTTCAGCGGTTGCTTTCAACTTGTAACATGTATATCTCATGGATAGTTGTCAATGCAAAGTAATATGATGAATGCAAATAAGCAAGTATGTAGGAATCAATGCACAGTTAACACAAGTGTTTGCTTCTAAGATAGAAACAAGTGGGTAAACTGACTCAACATAAAAGTAGAAGAAAGGCCCTTCGGAGAGGGAAGCATCGATTGCTATGTTTGTGCTAGAGCTTTTATTTTGAAAACATAAAGAGAGCATAAAAGTAAAGTTTTGAGAGGTGTTTGTTGTTGTCAACGAATGGTAGTGGGCACTCTAACCCCCTTGCCAGACAGACCTTCAAAGAGCGGCTCCCATGAAACATTTTTTTATTTTTGGGTGGCACTCCTTCCAACCTTTACTTTCACAAACCATGGCTAACCGAATCCTCGGGTGCCTGCCAACAATCTCATACCATGAAGGAGTGCCTTTTTATTTTAGTTTTATTTAGATGACACTCCTCCCCACCTTTGCTTTCTCAAGCCATGGATAACCGAATCCTCGGGTGTCGTCCAACAATCACATACCATGGAGGAGTGTCTATTTTTTGTAAAATCATGAAAGTTAATTAATTGGGACTGGGAATCCCATTGCCAGCTCTTTTTGCAAAATTATTGGATAAGCGGATGAAGCCACTAGTCCATTGGTGAAAGTTGCCCAACAAGATTGAAAGATAAACACCACATACTTCCTCATGAGCTATAAAAAATTGACACAAATAAGAGGTAATAACTTTTGAAGTGTTTAAAGATAGCACTCAAGCAATTTACTTTGGAATGCGGAGAAATACCGTGTAGTAGGTAGGTATGGTGGACACAAGTGGCATAGTTTTTGGCTCAAGGATTTTGGATGCATGAGAAGTAATCCCTCTCAATACAAGGCTTAGGCTAGCAAGGTTATTTGAAACAAACACAAGTATGAACCGGTACAGCAAAACTTACATAAGAACATATTGCAAGCATTATAAGACTCTACATTGTCTTCCTTGTTGTTCAAATCCTTACTAGAAAATATCTAGACCTTAGAGAGACCAATCATGCAAACCAAATTTTAGCAAGCTTTATGCATTTCTTCACTAATAGGTGCAAAGCATATGATGCAAGAGCTTAAACATGATCTATATGAGCACAACAATTGCCAAGTATCAAGTTATTCAAGACATCATACCAATTACCACATGTAGCATTTTCTGTTTCCAACCATATAACAATTAACGAAGCAGTTTCAACCTTCGCCATGAACATTAAAAGTAAAGCTAAGAACACATGTGTTCATATGAACCAGCGAAGCATGTCTCTCTCCCACACAAGGATTTATTCAGAGAATGAAAATAACAAAACTAAACTAAAAGCACACAGACGCTCCAAGTAAAGTACATAAGATGTGACCGAATAAAATATAGTTTCAAGAGAAGAAACCTGATAAGTTGTTGATGAAGAAGGGGATGCCTTGGGCATCCCCAAGCTTAGATGCTTGAGTCTTCTTGAAATAAGCAGGGATGAACCACCGGGGCATCCCCAAGCTTAGAGTTTTCACTCTTCTTGATCATATATCATCCTCCTCTCTTGACCCTTGAAAACTTCCTCCACACCAAACTCAAAACAAACTCATTAGAGGGTTAGTGCATAATAAAAATTCACATGTTCAGAGGTGACACAATCATTCTTAACACTTCTGGACATTGCCCAAAGCTACTGGAAGTCAATGGAACAAAGAAATCCATCCAACATAGCAAAAAAAGCAACGCGAAATAAAAGGCAGAATCTGTCAAAACAGAACAGTTCGTAAAGACGAATTTCTAAGAGGCACGAGACTTGCTCAAATGAAAATGCTCAAATTGAATGAAAGTTGCGTACCTATCTGGGGATCACTCACGTAAATTGGCAGATTTTTCTGAGTTACCTACAGAGAATTCAACCCAAATTCGTGACAGCAATAAATCTGTTTCTGCGCAGTAATCCAAATCTAGTATCAACCTTACTATCAAAGACTTTACTTGGCACAACAATGCAACAAAACTAAGATAAGGAGAGGTTGCTACAGTAGTAACAACTTCCAAGACACAAATATAAAACAAAATTGCTGTAGCAAAATAAACACATGGGTTATCTCCCAAGAAGTTCTTTCTTTATAGCCATTAAGATGGGCTCAGCAATTTTAATGATGCACTCGCAAGAAATAGTATTTGAAGCAAAAGAGAGCATCAAGAGGCAAATTCAAAACAAATTTAAGCCTAACATGCTTCCTATGAAAAGGAATCTTGTAAATAAACAAGTTCATGAAGCATAATGCAACAAGCATAGAAAGATAAAACAAGTGCAGCTTCAATATTTTCAGCAAAAAGAGGGGAAAATTAATATTATAAAGATGCATATAACCATGTTTCCCTCTCTCATAATAACTTTCAGTAGTATCATGAGCAAACTCAACAACATAACTATCACATACAACATTTGACGTGGGCATTACCCTTCGGGTAACCAGTATTGCCCTATTCGATATTGACAAACTGGAGACCCATGACGACACCCGAAGGCTAGATGGGCCACTAGGTCGGTGCACCAGAAGATTCCTTGACGGACAAGACAAGGAAGTGAACAAATAAGGAAAGATTGGATCTAAACTATTGTAAATCTAGTCGTATTCGGTTAGACCTCTTGAGACCTGGCCTCCTATATAAAGGCCAGGAGAGGGGCTGCCGAGGGACACGAACAATCTTAGCAATCTTAGCCAGGAAAAGCTTAGAGCTAGGTAACCCTAGCAACAGCAATCTCGCCTAGATCTCAGCCGAACTATTCGGCACCCCATTGTAACCCATTATTCTCATAATCAAAGAACAGACAGGTAGGACGTAAGGGTTTTACCTCATCGAGGGCCCCGAACCTGGGTAAATTGCTCTCCCCGCTTGTCTGTGAACCGATGTCTCGTGTCAGCCTACAGGATTCCGTCAACCCTAAGCCCCTATCGGAGGGCATTGACGAGGAGTACCCTCGACAATTGGCGCCGTCTGTGGGAACCCTGTCGGCACAAGATCGGACATCGGCTGAACCCGTCATGTCATCAGCAGCTTCATCAACACCATCATCATCTCATCTGGGAAGCCCGATCCGTTTCGGCTCCTACAAATTCACCCCGCACAGCGAATCGTCTCGCTCCACCTTCTCTGGTCTGCAAGGCAACATGGACATGGCGTTCGGGAGCGGCCACTACAACGTCAACTCAGAGGGAATCCTCCGGCTACTGGAATCTCCTATCTCCAGATCGACAAGCCCAAGTGCGTCATCGACACCCGACCTTTCGACTGGCCAGGAAAACCCGTCGAGTTCGTCCGTGCTATCGACTCCTCGCTCGGCATCCTCCATGTCGGTTGGATCTAATGACCCCGTGCCCTCGGAGATGACCTCGTACTACTGCGTAAACTGCGACACCAGGCATGGACTAGGGTCAAGCGACACGCCATTCATCTGCAACGCCTACTATTCATCGGGAGAGGACAACATCGGTAGCATCGTCCGAGGAGACACCCGAAGAGTGGCGCCCCTCCAAGTCTACGTCGCTAATAGGGGAGATGGAGAACGCACCCCCCGTTCCAGCAGGCGGGCTAGTTTCGGAGATAGCGCCAGCAATGACAATAGCGACCACACCATTACAGAAGAAGAGTGGGCAGCAGCCAAGGTAGCCGTGCTCAACAACACACCTCTTTCGGCAGGAACCACGGTTGGTACGCTCAACGCTTACCGCTCCATATTGGAGAAAAATCGGGAGCGCCTGTCTAAAGAGCAAGCCACCCTTGAGAAACGACTATCTGCGGCAGACCGGTCCAGCGAGCGACGAAGGGCCTCGCAGGGGAGTGCCTCCCGAAGTACCCACGGTGGGGGCAAACATCGATCGAGGATGTCTAGGCTTTCAGAAGACGATGCAAGGGAGATACCATCAAACTTGACCAAGTCCTTTATGACCACGGACACCGCAGGCATGCCACGGCCAAAAACTGTCGCAGGAGCAACAGCCAATCTTGCAGCGTACCTCATTAATCAGCGTCCTGAAGGATCCATGGCTCAGGCCCACCGTGGTGCTTTGGAGAGTCTTGCGATACTAGGACATAATCTAGTTCCACCGAAAGAGAAGACCCTGCAGGCCAGCGGGTCAAAACATCGCGCAAAAGACGCTCGGGACGAAATCACGCAGAGCAGGATCGACAAAGCAAGGCGACGACGCGCCATGAGAGAAGAACTTGATAGTGATTCTTCGGACGAGACCCAGGAGAACGACGGCGAGCTTAGAGGAGCCGATTGTCTGAGCTACAAAATTCGGGAGGCAATGCCACCCAAGAAGTTCAAACCTACACCCACCGACGCTGCCAAATACGATGGGCAGCAGGAGCCAAGATCCTGGATAGAGGACTATCTGCAGACAGTAATTCTGCAAAAAGGGAATCAGATAGCAGCAATGCAATATCTACAGCTTTACCTAAAGGACTCAGCACGAGCCTGGCTCAGAGGGCTGCCGAAGGGTTCCATCAAGTCATGGGATGACTTAGTAGAAGCTTTTGTCGCTAACTTTCAAGCAACCTACAAAAGGCCCGTCGGGATCGAGGAGTTACGGCACTGCCAACAGAAGCAGAAGGAGTCGATGCGCGCGTACATCGGGAGGTTCACCAAACTCCTAAATGCTGCGGAAGATGTATCTGTCGACAGGGCAATTGACGCTTTCAGCGATGGCATCCGACGTGAAAGCTATATAGAAGAGCTTGGGCGCAAGAAGCCGAAGACCATAACCAAGCTAATGGAAATCGCCAACAGCTGGGCCGATGGTGAAGACAATGTCCGAAAACCACGGCAGCAAATGACGATTTAAGAGGATGACCAGCCGAAGAATGATTCGGGTGGTCGAAGGGATCGGAATAAGAGAAGAAAGAACCGCAGCTTACGATGACAACAACTTGGTGGCCGCAGCTACTCGATCGACAGATGATCGGTGCACGACAACAAAGTAGACGATCGGCAGGACGGTAATCGGAACAACTCTGGGAACCGTGGCAACTATAAACCACGACCTCAGAGAACTCCCAAATTGCCTTACGCTGAACAGATCAACGCCCCTTGCTACCTGCATTCTTATACTGATTCCAAGGACGGAAAAGTAAAGTCTAGCCACCTGCTTAGGGATTGTCGGCAGTTCCTCGATATGCATGAACTCATCCAGCAGGCAGGCCAGAAGCAGCTACCGCCGCCACCACCGCCACCCCCGTCACAGCATCAAGTACAGCAGGCCCAACCTCATCAACCCAATGAGGCGTTTCCACCGCCACGTGGGCAAATGAATATGATCCACAGGACAGGTGTTTCAAGGAGAGAAATGAAGAAGCTCACCCGAGAAATCAACCTGGCAGAAAGCGTCATGGCGAATATTCCTGAATATGTCGAATGGTCGTCTCAGGAAATCACGTTCAGTCGAATGGACCACCCGATGACTATACCAAAGCCAGGGCACGCCGCCCTAGTGGTCGAAGCACAGATAGGAGGGTTGATACGTCTCCGACGTATCGATAATTTCTTATGTTCCATGCCACATTATTGATGTTATCTACATGTTTTATGCACACTTTATGTCATATTTGTGCATTTTCTGGAACTAACCTATTAACAAGATGCCGAAGTGCCAGTTGCTGTTTTCTACAGTTTTTGGTTTCAGAAATCCTCGTAATGAAATATTCTCGGAATTGGATGAAATCAACGCCCAGGGTCCTATTTTGCCACGAAGCTTCCAGAAGTCCGAAGAGGAGGCGAAGTGGGGCCACGAGGTGGCCACACCCTAGGGCGGCGCGGCCCCCCCCTTGGCCGCGCGGTCCTGTGGTGTGGGGCCCTCGTGCCGCCTCCTGACCTGCCCTTCCGCCTACTTAAAGCCTCCGTTGCGAAACCCCCAGTACCGAGAGCCACGATACGGAAAACCTTCCAGAGACGCCGCCGCCGATCCCATCTCGGGGGATCTAGGAGATCGCCTCCGGCACCCTGCCGGAGAGGGGAATCATCTCCCGGAGGACTCTACGCCGCCATGGTCGCCTCCGGAGTGATGTGTGAGTAGTCTACCCCTGGACTATGGGTCCATAGCAGTAGCTAGATGGTTGTCTTCTCCCCATTGTGCTTCATTGTCGGATCTTGTGAGCTGCCTAACATGATCAAGATCATCTATCTGTAATTCTATATGTTGCGTTTGTTGGGATCCGATGAATAGAGAATACTTGTTATGTTGATTATCAATTCATGTCTATGTGTTGTTTATGATCTTGCATGCTCTCCGTTATTAGTAGATGCTCTGGCCAAGTTGATGCTAGTAACTCCAAGAGGGAGTATTTATGCTCGATAGTGGGTTCATGTCTCCGTGAATCTGGAGGGGTGACAAGAACCTCTAAGGTTATGGATGTGCTGTTGCCACTAGGGATAAAACATTGGTGCTATGTTCAAGGATGTAGTCACTGATTACATTACGCGCAATACTTAATGCAATTGTCTGTTGTTAGCAACTTAATACTGGAGGGGGTTCGGATGATAACCTGAAGGTGGAATTTTTAGGCATAGATGCATGCTGGATGGCGGTCTATGTACTTTGTCGTAATGCCCAATTAAATCTCACTATACTCATCATAATATGTATGTGCATGGTCATGCCCTCTTTATTTGTCAATTGCCCAACTGTAATTTGTTCACCCAACATGCTGTTTATCTTATGGGAGAGACACCTCTAGTGAACTGTGGACCCCGGTCCAATTCTCTATACTGAAATACAATCTACTGCAATACTGTTCTACTGTTTTCTGCAAACAATCATCTTCCACACAATACGGTTAATCCTTTGTTACAGCAAGCCGGTGAGATTGACAACCTCACTGTTTCGTTGGGGCAAAGTACTTTGGTTGTGTTGTGCAGGTTCCACGTTGGTGCCGGAATCTCTGGTGTTGCGCCGCACTACATCCCGCCGCCATCAACCTTCAACGTGCTTCTTGACTCCTACTGGTTCGATTAAACCTTGGTTTCTTACTGAGGGAAACTTGCCGCTGTGCGCATCACACCTTCCGCTTGGGGTTCCCAACGGACGTGTCAACCACATGCATCAAGCAAATTTCTGGCGCCGTTGCCGGGGACGAATCAAGACACTCCACCAAGCCCGTCAACCGCCATTAAACCTCCCACGTCAACTACGCGCCAGTTGTGGACAGCAAGGGTTTAAGATGAGCAAAGTCTTCATGGATGGAGGAAGTGGACTCAATCTGATATTCCTTGACACAATTCAAAGTATGGGGATCACCATGAGAATGCTGGAAGACTCAGATACTCGCTTCCATGGGATACTCCCTACTTCGCCAGCGCATTCTCTTGGCAAAGCTTACTTGAACGTCGTTTTCGGTAAACCCGACAACTTCAGGAAAGAGAAGATCGAGTTCGAAGTCGTGAACTGGGAATCACAGTACCACGCCATACTCGGGAGACCAGCTTACGCCAAGTTCATGGCCGTGCCGCACTATGCATACCTCAAGCTGAAGATGCCAGGGAACAATGGAACAAACATCACAGTCTATGGAAGCTTTTCACGCTCGGACAATTGTGATCGTGACTTTCAAAGGATTGCTGCCAAATTTGGGCCACGGCGAGATACTGTCGACCCCCCACCCAAGTTGACGATACAAGAAATTAAGGAGGAAAAACTCGATAGGGAAACCAAGAAGAAGCCAGCTCCCGAAGGCCCAGCAACAATAGCATCGGCAGAAAAAGTTTCGGCAGAAGACGCAGGAGGCGGCAAGATGCTAACAATCGCTGCTCAAGCATCTGGCGAAATCAACAGCACTGTCGCGACCACCTGCATGACGAAGAAATCGGAAGATCCTTCTGAAGAAGAGAAGAACCCCTTTCTTGATAAAACACTCCCCTAGTTTTTAAATCTTTTCCCTTTTACTTTACACAGGGCCTCTTGTTTTCGCCCTTCAGTTTCATATTTACCCTATCAATAAGTACTTAAGTTCCGATTCTTGTTAAAATATTGCAGTAATCTAAAGCATCTATGACCGTGCTGCCGCCAAGTAGCGGCATAACTTAACGCGCGGCAGAAGATAGCATTCAGGGCAAAAACCTTTACGAGCACTGCAAAGAAGAATAAGGACGTTAATCCTCCACTCTGCTTCAGATGCCTCTACGAGTGCCGTACAAAGCAAGAGTTTGGAAAACTTACCCACAACCCACGCTCGATATTTCACTTATGGAAATATCAGAGAGCAACGGGCTCATCGGCAGAATCATTACACCCGAAGAATTCGGGAATGACTGTCGAAATTTACAAACAGTTGAAAGCAAAGTTGCGCATACAACAGGTTTAGCAAAACCTGCAACACGAGCTGATCACTCATAATGATTTGCTAACCAACTAGTATACATACATCCAACGGGCAATTAAGCTTCGCCCCTTTGAGTATTTGCCAACGGCATGGTAAAAATACATATTCATGTATCAACCAGACAAAAAGTTGCGGCTCAAAAATCCGAACACTCGGATGGACTAGCCAAAACAATTTACAGAAGTAATTTTACACCTTTACATCACCCTTGCGGAGTTTCTTTTTCCTCAGGTACCTTTGACATCTCCTCCAGCCTGTCGACAATTATATGGGCAGGTGCTAAAACCTTCGGGTACAGTTCTTCGAGATCACCAGTTGCATTGGCGATAGACAACAAGCAAGCCGAAGGATAGCAAGCAAGCACAAGGGCAAGCGTGCACTTAGCCCCTGCAAAGACTTGAGATCTTACCAGTTCCCGAACCTTCTTGGCGCTACCAAATTCAGACATCAAAGTCAAAAGGGTAGGAGGAACTGCATTCAGAGGAAACATTGTTTTCCAAACTACCCTCATAGCCCTGTAGCACTTGTCGAAGAACTGGTGGACCTGTTGCACTCGATCTTGAAATTTGACGACAGCCGAGGCCTTCGAGTGTTCCCGCCAGAAGATCTCTTCGGATGAGGAAAGCTGAGTCAAAGCATGCACTCGTTTGTGTATCCGCTTGTTCTCCTCTGCATGGTTCAACGCTATGACTGCCAAAAGAATTAGTAAAGACTCAGGCAAGAAGTTGCTAGCAAACAAGCCAGGGGATCAGGGAACTTACAGTTTAAACTCTCGGTAGCCTTATACAGTTCGCCAAGAATGTACCGCTCCACGTCGGCTGCAATCTCACTCTTCTTATTGATGATGGCAGCTAAGGCATAAGTGCTGCGTAAGTCCTTTTCCATCTGCGTGATCCGATCTTTCATGCGCTGGATCCGATCGCTTTCAGGAAGAGCACCCGACGAGTCGTCTGCGAACGAGGGTACTGGGAAGACCTGCAGAAAATACTGATTATAAAAAGGTAATGGATATGGTACAGCCGAACATCCAAAATAACTCCCATCGGGAGGAGTGCAAGATGGTGATATCATAACAAAAGTGTGCTAATAACAATGCTAGCACGGAGTTTATTACAAAGCATGAGTTTTGCGGACAGAGCAATGTTTCGCATCAGCTCAAGGCACAAGTTTGTTACAAGAATCAAGGGAGCTGAGTTTGAGTCGATGAACTAGGGCCAGTCGATGATTTCCTTGATGAAACTAGTTCAAGGAGCTGACGGGCACAAGTAAGAGCAGACGCCTTAAAAGTGCTCAAATCAACAGGCTGCCCGTCTTGCTCTTTTGGAAGCCCCTTAGTCATTTCCTCGATGTCACCCTTAAAGCCGTAACCCATCATAAGCTGGAAGGCAAGGACAGCGCCAAAAGTGCGCGAGGTACGCTTGAATACCTTGATGACCTCCTTGGTGTCAACCGCGAAGGTATCGATCAGCTGTCCCAAGGTCTTCTCTTGCTTGATCTTGGGGAAGATCATCGAGTGCATCCGCGCCAGAGCATCCTTCCCCTTCACAAGAAGTTTTTGTGTAAGCTGGTGAGAGGCGAGAATCGTTGACACAGTGTTCGCTGGAGAGTTATTTGGAACTCTTTCCAAGGCATCGACAGGGATGTTTGCTGCCTCTGCAGTAGAAAGGAAGAAAAAAAAATTCAGTCGTTGACAAGAGTTTAAATCCAAAAGAACATCATTCGACAGAAGTATGTTAGAGATTACCAAGCAAGGCCAAAGAAGATTGATGAAGGACTTCATCCTTTTCGGCTGCTCGAGCCTCAACCACCAGCCTGGATGCTTCCTCCTCCTTCAGCTTCTCTTTCAGCTTGGTGATACGTCTCCAACGTATCGATAATTTCTTATGTTCCATGCCACATTATTGATGTTATCTACATGTTTTATGCACACTTTATGTCATATTCGTGCATTTTCTGGAACTAACCTATTAACAAGATGCCGAAGTGCCAGTTGCTGTTTTCTGCTATTTTTGGTTTCAGAAATCCTAGTAAAGAAATATTCTCGGAATTGGACGAAATCAACGCCCAGGGTCCTATTTTGCCACGAAGCTTCCAGAAGTCCGAAGACGAGACGAAGAGGGGCCACGAGGCAGCCAGAGCATAGGGCGGCGCGGCCCCTGCCCTGGTCGCGCGGCCCTATGGTCTGGGCCCCTCGTGCCGCCTCTTGACCTACCCTTCCGCCTACTTAAAGCCTCCGTGACGAAAACCCCAGTACCGAGAGCCACGATACGGAAAACCTTCCGGAGACGCCGCCAACGCCGATCCCATCTCGGGGGATCCAGGAGATCGCCTCCGGCACCCTGCCGGAGAGGGGAATCATCTCCCGGAGGACTCTACACCGCCATGGTCGCCTCCGGAGTGATGAGTGAGTAGTCTACCCCTGGACTATGGGTCCATAGCAGTAGCTAGATGGTTGTCTTCTCCCCATTGTGCTATCATTGTCGGATCTTGTGAGCTGCCTAACATGATCAAGATCATCTATCTGTAATTCTATATGTTGCGTTTGTTGGGATCCGATGAATAGAGAATACTTGTTATGTTGATTATCAAAGCTATGTCTATGTGTTGTTTATGATCTTGCATGCTCTCCGTTATTAGTAGATGCTCTGGCCAAGTTGATGCTAGTAACTCCAAGAGGGAGTATTTATGCTCGATAGTGGGTTCATGTCTCCGTGAATCTGGAGGGGTGACAAGAACCTCTAAGGTTATGGATGTGCTGTTGCCACTAGGGATAAAACATTGGTGCTATGTTCAAGGATGTAGTCACTAGTTACATTACACGCAATACTTAATGCAATTGTCTGTTGTTAGCAACTTAATACTGGAGGGGGTTCGGATGATAACCTGAAGGTGGACTTTTTAGGCATAGATGCAGTTGGATGGCGGTCTATGTACTTTGTCGTAATACCCAATTAAATCTCACTATACTCATCATAATATGTATGTGCATGGTCATGCCCTCTTTATTTGTCAATTTCCCAACTGTAATTTGTTCACCCAACATGTTGTTTGTCTTATGGGAGAGACACCTCTAGTGAACTGTGGACCCCGGTCCAATTCTCTTTACTGAAATACAATCTACTGCAATACTGTTCTACTGTTTTCTGCAAACAATCATCTTCCACACAATACGGTTAATCCTTTGTTACAGCAAGCCGGTGAGATTGACAACCTCACTGTTTCGTTGGGGCAAAGTACTTTGGTTGTGTTGTGCAGGTTCCACGTTGGCGCCGGAATCCCTGGTGTTGCGCCACACTACATCCCGCCGCCATCAACCTTCAACGTGCTTCTTGGCTCCTCCTGGTTCGATAAACCTTGGTTTCTTTCTGAGGGAAAACTTGCTGCTGTGCGCATCATACCTTCCTCTTGGGGTTCCCAACGAACGTGTGAGTTACACGCCATCAAGCTAAATTTCTGGTGCCGTTGCCGGGGAGATCAAGACACGCTGCAAGGGGAGTCTCCACTTCTCAATCTCTTTACTTTGTTTTTGTCTTGCTTAGTTTTATTTACTACTTTGTTTGCTGCACTAAATCAAAATACAAAAAAAATTAGTTGCTAGTTTTACTTTACTTGCTTGCTATATCAAAAACACAAAAAAATTAGTTTACTTGCATTTACTTTATCTAGTTTGCTTTATTTACTGTTGCTAAAATGGCCAACTCTGAAAATACTAAGTTCTGTGACTTCACAACCACAAATAATAATGATTTCTTATACACACCTATTGCTCCACCTGCTACTACAGCAGAATTCTTTGAAATTAAACCTGCTTTACTGAATCTTGTTATGCGAGAGCAATTTTCTGGTGTTAGTTCTGATGATGCTGCTGCCCATCTTAATAATTTTGTTGAATTATGTGAAATGCAAAAATATAAAGATGTAGATGGTGACATTATAAAACTAAAATTGTTCCCTTTCTCGTTAAGAGGAAGAGCTAAAGATTGGTTGCTATCTCTGCCTAAGAATAGTATTGATTCATGGACTAAATGCAAGGATGCTTTTATTGGTAGATATTATCCCCCTGCTAAAATTATATCTTTGAGGAGTAGCATAATGAATTTTAAGCAATTAGATACTGAACATGTTGCTCAAGCTTGGGAAAGAATGAAATCTCTGGTTAAAAATTGCCCAACCCATGGACTGACTACTTGGATGATCATCCAAACCTTCTATGCAGGACTAAATTTTTCTTCGCGGAATTTATTGGATTCAGCTGCTGGAGGTACCTTTATGTCCATCACTCTTGGTGAAGCAACAAAGCTTCTTGATAATATGATGATCAACTACTCTGAATGGCACACGGAAAGAGCTCCACAAGGTAAGAAGGTAAATTCTGTCGAAGAAACCTCTTCCTTGAGTGATAAGATTGATGCTATTATGTCTATGCTTGTGAATGATAGGACTAATATTGATCCTAATAATGTTCCATTAGCTTCATTGGTTGCACAAGAAGAACATGTTGATGTAAACTTCATTAAAAATAGTAATTTCAACAACAATGCTTACCGGAACAATTCCAGTAACAACTATAGGCCATATCCTTATAATAATGGCAACGGCTATGGTAATTCTTATGGTAATTCTTACAACAATAATAGGAATTCACCCCCTGGACTTGAAGCCATGCTTAAAGAATTTATTAGTACGCAAACTGTTTTTAACAAATCTGTTGAAGAAAAGCTTGGGAAAATTGATATACTTGCTTCTAAAGTCGATAGTCTTGCTGCTGATGTTGATCTTTTGAAATCAAAAGTTATGCCTAATGAAAATCATCATAATAAAATTGTTACTACAGCAAATGCCATCCAAGTTAGAATTAATGAGAATATAAGATTAATGGCTGAACTGCGTGCCAGGTGGGATAGAGAAGAAAATGAAAAACTAGCTAAAGAGAAGAATGTAGCTAAAGTTTGGACTATTACCACCACTTGTAATGCTAATGCTACACATGTTGCTGCACCTCCTACTAATAATAATAAAAGAATTGGTGTTAGCAATGTTTTCACTTCTAATGCAAAGCGCGAGAAACTGCCTGAAACTGCTAAAACTGTTAAACCGCCCTGTGATAAAGCTGCTGAAATTTTTTCCAACATTGGGGATGATGATCCCATTGCTTTAGATTATAATGGTTTGAATTTTGATGATTGCCACATCTCTGAAGTTATAAAGTTCTTGCAAAAACTTGCTAAAAGTCCTAATGCTAGTGCTATAAATTTGGCTTTTACACATCATATTACAAATGCTCTCATAAAAGCTAGAGAAGAGAAACTAGAGCGCGAAGCCTCTATTCCTAAAAAGCTAGAGGATGGTTGGGAGCCCATCATTAAGATGAAGGTTAAAGATTTTGATTGTAATGCTTTATGTGATCTTGGTGCAAGTATTTCTGTTATGCCTAAGAAAATTTATGATATGCTTGACTTGCCACCGTTGAAAAATTGTTATTTGGATGTTAATCTTGCTGATCATTCTACAAAGAAACCTTTGGGGAAAGTTGATAATGTTCGCATTACCGTTAACAATAACCTTGTCCCCGTTGATTTTGTTGTCTTGGATATTGAATGCAATGCATCTTGTCCCATTATATTGGGAAGACCTTTTCTTCGAACTGTTGGTGCTATCATTGATATGAAGGAAGGTAATATAAAATATCAATTTCCTCTCAAGAAAGGTATGGAACACTTCCCTAGAAAGAGAATGAAGTTACCTTTTGATTCTATTATGAGAACAAATTATGATGTTGACACTTCGTCTCTCGATAATACTTGATGCACACTTTCTGCGCCTAGCTGAAAGGCGTTAAAGAAAAGCGCTTATGGGAGACAACCCATATTTTTACCTACAGTACTTTGTTTTTATTTTGTGTCTTGGAAGTTGTTTACTACTGTATCAACCTCTCCTTATCTTAGTTTAGTGTTTTGTTGTGCCAAGTAAAGTCTTTGATAGTAAAGTAAGTACTAGATTTGGATTACTGCGCAGTTCCAGATTTCTTTGCTGTCACGAATCTGGGTCTACCTCCCTGTAGGTAGCTCAGAAAATTAATCCAATTTACGTGCATGATCCTCAGATATGTACGCAACTTTCATTCAATTTGAGCATTTTCATTTGAGCAAGTCTGGTACCATTTTAAAATTCGTCAATACGAACTGTTCTGTTTTGACAGATTCTGCCTTTTATTTCGCATTGCCTCTTTTGCTATGTTGGATGAATTTCTTTGATCCATTAATGTCCAGTAGCATTATGCAATGTCCAGAAGTGTTAAGAATGATTGTTTCACCCCTGAATATGTTAATTTTTATTGTGCACTAACCCTCTAATGAGTTGTTTCGAGTTTGGTGTGGAGGAAGTTTTCAAGGATCAAGAGAGGAGTATGATGCAACATGATCAAGGAGAGTGAAAGCTCTAAGCTTGGGGATGCCCCGGTGGTTCACCCCTGCATATATCAAGAAGACTCAAGCGTCTAAGCTTGGGGATGCCCAAGGCATCCCCTTCTTCGTCGACAACATTATCAGGTTCCTCCCCTGAAACTATATTTTTATTCCATCACATCTTATGTGCTTTGCTTGGAGCGTCGGTTTGTTTTTGTTTTTGTTTTGTTTGAATAAAATGGATCCTAGCATTCACTTTATGGGAGAGAGACACGCTCCGCTGTAGCATATGGACAAGTATGTCCTTGGTTTCTACTCAAAGTATTCATGGCGAAGTTTCTCCTTCGTTAAATTGTTATATGGTTGGAATTGAAAAATGATACATGTAGTAATTGCTATTAATGTCTTGGGTAATGTGATACTTGGCAATTGTTGTGCTCATGTTTAAGCTCTTGCATCATATGCTTTGCACCCATTAATGAAGAAATACATAGAGCATGCTAAAATTTGGTTTGCATATTTGGTTTTTCTAAGGTCTAGATAATTTCTAGTATTGAGTTTGAACAACAAGGAAGACGGTGTAGAGTCTTATAATGTTTTCAATATGTCTTTTATGTGAGTTTTGCTGCACCGGTTCATCCTTGTGTTTGTTTCAAATAAGCCTTGCTAGCCTAAACCTTGTATCGAGAGGGAATACTTCTCATGCATCCAAAATACTTGAGCCAACCACTATGCCATTTGTGTCCACCATACCTACCTACTACATGGTATTTTCCGCCATTCCAAAGTAAATTGCTTGAGTGCTACCTTTAAAATTCCATCATTCACCTTTGCAATATATAGCTCATGGGACAAATAGCTTAAAAACTATTGTGGTATTGAATATGTAATTATGCACTTTATCTCTTATTAAGTTGCTTGTTGTGCGATAACCATGTTTACTGGGGACGCCATCAACTATTCATTGTTGAATTTCATGTGAGTTGCTATGCATGTTCATCTTGTCTGAAGTAAGAGCGATCTACCACCCTATGGTTAAGCATGCATATTGTTAGAGAAGAACATTGGGCCGCTAACTAAAGCCATGATCCATGGTGGAAGTTTCAGTTTTGGACATATATCCTCAATCTCAAATGAGAAAATTATTAATTGTTGTTATATGCTTATGCATAAAAGAGGAGTCCATTATCTGTTGTCTATGTTGTCCCGGTATGGATGTCTAAGTTGAAGAATAATCAATAGCGAGAAATCCAATGCGAGCTTTCTCCTTAGACCTTTGTACAGGTGGCATAGAGGTACCCCTTTGTGACACTTGGTAAAAACATGTGCATTGTGATGATCCGGTAGTCCAAGCTAATTAGGACAAGGTGCGGGCACTATTAGTACACTATGCATGAGGCCTGCAACTTATAAGATATAATTTACATGATACATATGCTTTATTACTACCGTTGACAAAATTGTTTCATGTTTTCAAAATCAAAGCTCTAGCACAAATATAGCAATCGATGCTTTTCCTCTATGGAGGACAATTCTTTTACTTTCAATGTTGAGTCAGTTCACCTATTTCTCTCCACCTCAAGAAGCAAACACTTGTGTGAACTGTGCATTGATTCCTACATATTTGCTTATTGCACTTATTATATTACTCTATGTTGACAATATCCATGAGATATACATGTTACAAGTTGAAAGCAACCGCTGAAACTTAATCTTCTTTTGTGTTGCTTCAATGCCTTTACTTTGAATTATTGCTTTATGAGTTAACTCTTATGCAAGACTTATTGATGCTTGTCTTGAAGTGTTATTCATGAAAAGTCTTTGCTTTATGATTCACTTGTTTACTCATGTCATATACATTGTTTTGATCGCTGCATTCACTACATATGCTTTACAAATAGTATGATCAAGATTATGATGGCATGTCACTCCAGAAATTATCTTTGTTATCGTTTTACCTGCTCGGGACGAGCAGAACTAAGCTTGGGGATGCTGATACGTCTCCAACGTATCGATAATTTCTTATGTTCCATGCCACATTATTGATGTTATCTACATGTTTTATGCACACTTTATGTCATATTCATGGATTTTCTGGAACTAACCTATTAACAAGATGCCGAAGTGCCAGTTGCTGTTTTCTGCTATTTTTGGTTTCAGAAATCCTAGTAAGGAAATATTCTCAGAATTGGACGAAATCAACGCCCAGGGTCCTATTTTGCCACGAAGCTTCCAGAAGTCCGAAGACGAGACGAAGAGGGGCCACGAGGCAGCCAGAGCATAGGGCGGCGCGGCCCCTGCCCTGGCCGCGCGGCCCTATGGTCTGGGCCCCTCGTGCCGCCTCTTGACCTACCCTTCCACCTACTTAAAGCCTCAGTGACGAAAACCCCAGTACCGAGAGCCACGATACGGAAAACCTTCCAGAGACGCCGCCAACGCCGATCCCATCTCGGGGGATCCAGGAGATCGCCTCCGGCACCCTGCCGGAGAGGGGAATCATCTCCCGGAGGACTCTACACCGCCATGGTCGCCTCCGGAGTGATGAGTGAGTAGTCTACCCCTGGACTATGGGTCCATAGCAGTAGCTAGATGGTTGTCTTCTCCCCATTGTGCTATCATTGTCGGATCTTGTGAGCTGCCTAACATGATCAAGATCATCTATCTGTAATTCTATATGTTGCGTTTGTTGGGATCCGATGAATAGAGAATACTTGTTATGTTGATTATCAAAGCTATGTCTATGTGTTGTTTATGATCTTGCATGCTCTCCGTTATTAGTAGATGCTCTGGCCAAGTTGATGCTAGTAACTCCAAGAGGGAGTATTTATGCTCGATAGTGGGTTCATGTCTCCGTGAATCTGGAGGGGTGACAAGAACCTCTAAGGTTATGGATGTGCTGTTGCCACTAGGGATAAAACATTGGTGCTATGTTCAAGGATGTAGTCACTAGTTACATTACGCGCAATACTTAATGCAATTGTCTGTTGTTAGCAACTTAATACTGGAGGGGGTTCGGATGATAACCTGAAGGTGGACTTTTTAGGCATAGATGCAGTTGGATGGCGGTCTATGTACTTTGTCGTAATGCCCAATTAAATCTCACTATACTCATCATAATATGTATGTGCATGGTCATGCCCTCTTTATTTGTCAATTGCCCAACTGTAATTTGTTCACCCAACATGCTGTTTGTCTTATGGGAGAGACACCTCTAGTGAACTGTGGACCCCGGTCCAATTCTCTTTACTGAAATACAATCTACTGCAATACTGTTCTACTGTTTTCTGCAAACAATCATCTTCCACACAATACGGTTAATCCTTTGTTACAGCAAGGCGGTGAGATTGACAACCTCACTGTTTCGTTGGGGCAAAGTACTTTGGTTGTGTTGTGCAGGTTCCACGTTGGCGCCAGAATCCCTGGTGTTGCGCCGCACTACATCCCGCCGCCATAAACCTTCAACGTGCTTCTTGGCTCCTCCTGGTTCGATAAACCTTGGTTTCTTTCTGAGGGAAAACTTGCTGCTGTGCGCATCATACCTTCCTCTTGGGGTTCCCAATGAACGTGTGAGTTACACGCCATCACTTGGCCAGCTCCTCCTTTAGAGAATCAATCTCTTGGCGAGCCGCGGCAGCTATCTTGACTGCGCCATCCAGCTTCGAGGAAGAAGATTTGACTTCCTTCTCCAGCCGAACTTTGTCAGCCTCTAGGGAAGTGAATCGGGAAGCGAAAACCTCCAGAGAAGAGATAACGCCAGCAGGTCCTTAAAAGAAAAAGAAAAACAATTAAAAAAGGCACGCTTCAAGAAATCTGTATTGCGATCAAAAGAGGACTTACAGAAAAAGGAGCCGCAGTAGCAGCAGTTGGAGAAATATCTTTCCCTTTGGAAAGGGAAGACGCAGTCGATGCTTGAGCCGTAGGGGCAGCCTTAGGAGCCGAAGCTTCAGAAGCCACCACAACCGGCGAAACAGCATCAGATTTGGCCTTTTTAGGAGGAGGCTCGATAAAACCCTCATCGCTGCAGAAGTAAACAGTCGACTGCGATTATAACAGGGGTATGACAAGTCAAAAAGGCACGGTATAACTTTCAGAAAGGAACTACTTACATGTCGAAGAGATCATCTTCATCGGCGAAGCCGCCGGTTGATCTCTTCGCAGGAGAAGCTCTGGCCCCTTTCGCAGCTGCATCAACAAAAGTATCACGATCAGTGTCGATATTACGCACTGATCCATCTGCGATACAAGTGTTATCGGCTGAGGAGGGAAGATCAGCGTGGGCAACTTCAAGATTCGTCGGACCGTTATATTCATCCTTTAGACCTGTTTCATCGGTGGTGTGAAAATCTACGGGGATTGAGGAGCCTCTCCCCTCGGAAGTATCATCCGGAGAATCACGTGTATTTTCAGAAGCCATAGGGATCTGGCAAAGAAAAATGATGAAGTAAGAACAAAGGTAATCATGTCGGCTGAACAAGAAGTTATAGTAGAGATGTGAAGAATGGAAAATACCCCTGATGGTGGATGATCAACGTCAAGGGGAGCATAAGAAGCGATTAGCGGGATCGAATCTTCCTGGTTGAAGGAAGTAAGACGACGAACTTCATCAAGCAATTCTTTTTCTGATAGATCGGCAGCATTAATCCTGGTCTCATCCTTTGGACCTGAGTACAACCACATCGGGTGAACTCTGGCCATGACTGGCTGGATTCGGCGCTTCAGGAAAACTGCTGCCACCTCCGTACCAATCATAGTTTGGCCGTCAGCCTCTTTGATTCGAAGGAATTTGGCAAACAATTCTTCGGCTGAGGCCCTTTCGTCGGCTGAGAGGATGTTCTTCCACGAGTCCTTAGGCTTGGCTTCAGAAACGTCGACATAGCAGGGGAGTCGACACTCGGGTGACGCGGAATCTTTGACGTAAAACCATTTCAGCCTCCATCCTTGCACAGACTCTCTCATTGGGAAATTGAAGTAATTAACTTCTGAGCGAGCAACAAAACCTACCCCTCCGGTGACAAAGTACTCATTACTACTGCTGTATCTCTTCACATAGAAGATCTTCTTCCACAGCCCGAAATGAGGTTCAATACCCAAAAATGCCTCGCAAAGGGTGATGAACACAGCAACATGGAGGATTGAGTTGGGGGTAAGTTGCCATAGTTGGATCTCGTACGAGATGGAGGAGGAATCCATGAGAGGGGAGTGAAAAGCCTCGATGAAGAAAAGATAAGAATATCACAGAAAATCCCGCGGGAGGATCAGGCCGAGAAATCGCACCTGGAAGGATCACATCTCCCGTGTCGGAGGATATCAATCCTAAGCTTCGGGACCTCTTCTCGTCACGCTTGGTGACGGTTGAAGCTACCCAGTCCCCAGGTTTGACCATCGAGCCCGACGGCGCTGGCGGCGCCGGAGCTGAGAGAGGGGCACTCGGAGCGCTCCCCTTCGGAAGAGAAGAGGAGGACTTGGCAGCGGCACCTCCGCTGGTGGAACTAGCGGCGGCGGCGGTGTTCTTCTTCTTCACCATCGCGAGATCTGAGGAAGATTGAAACTGTGGCGGCGGCACGACAATGGTGAAAGAAGGGAGAAGAGGGAGAACGAGGAGATGCTGCGGGAACCGTGGAGAAGATTGAGAATCTTTTGCCTTTGGAAATTTTAAGGAGAAATTAAGAGATAAGTAAGCACGTGGCGCTTGAGGAAGGAAAGGAACTGACGGCCCACTACGCCCATGATAGCGCGAAAATCGAGGAGCCACCTCGGTCGTTACGCGTATAGTGGTCAAGCTCTAAAACACTGATTGAACAGGGCTAGGGCTAGCTCGTCATGATGGACCCGTCAAATCAGCCTGCAGCAATTACACGTCAGCAATGACGTCATAATTTGGAAGCATTCGAAGGAACATAAAAAGTCATCGGATGAAGGATTTGAGTCCACGCACGGATTGCAAGCATCCGAACCTGGACTCGGGGGCTACTCCCATCGGGAGCGCTGACGCGCACCCGATAAAAAGGAAGACTCGACAGAATAAGCAGGCGAAGGAAAAAGGACTGAGTCTGCTCTCGGTTGCAAGCGGTTACACCTAGACACTCCCATCGGGAGCGCATGATGTACATCCAATAAAAGTTTTTTACACTCCAGGATCATGCCCAGGGACTTGATTCTGTGTAGAGTAACGTTGTTTTGCCATCGGCAGTTAACCAACAAAAGTTGGGCACGTTGCTCATTATCCTTTGCGTAAAGAAAATATATCGGATGACCTATGAAGACTAGCGAAAAATTCGGCAGAAGAAAGTATTCGAGTAGTACAACTTGAGTCTACGCACGGATTGCATGCATCCGTACCTAGACTCGGGGGCTACTCCCATCGGGAGCGCTGACGCGCACCTGATAAAAAGAAGATGAAGCATAATCAAGATGAACAAGAACAATGAAGGAGAAGAATGTCAAGAGGAAACATGCACTAGTCTCTACCCGAATTATTTTCGGCTAGACACTCGGGGGCTACTGACGTGGGCATTACCCTTCGGGTAACCAGTATTGCCCTATTCGATATTGACAAACTGGAGGCCCATGAAGACACCCGAAGGCTAGATGGGCCACTAGGTCGGTGCACCAGAAGATTCCTTGACGGGCAAGACAAGGAAGCGAACAAATAAGGAAAGATTGGATCTAAACTATTGTAAATCTAGTCGTATTCGGTTAGACCTCTTGAGACCTGGCCTCCTATATAAAGGCCAGGAGAGGGGCTGCCGAGGGACACGAACAATCTTAGCAATCTTAGCCAGGAAAAGCTTAGAGCTAGGTAACCCTAGCAACAGCAATCTCGCCTAGATCTCAGCCGAACTATTCGGCACCCCATTGTAACCCATTATTCTCATAATCAAAGAAAAGACAGGCAGGACATAAGGGTTTTACCTCATCGAGGGCCCCGAACCTGGGTAAATTGCTCTCCCCGCTTGTCTGTGAACCGATGTCTCGTGTCAGCCTACAGGATTCCGTCAACCCTAAGCCCCTATCGGAGGGCATTGACGAGGAGTACCCTCGACAACATTCTTATCATGAGTCTCATGCATAAAATAATTACTCTCCACATAAGCATAATCAATTTTATTAGTAATAGTGGGAGCAAATTCAACAAAGTAGCTATCATCAAATATAGGAGGCATATTGTAATCATAATAAAATTTAGTCTCCATAGTAGGTGGCACCAAAAGACTACTATCATTATAATCATCATAAATAGGAGGCAAAGTATCATCAAAGTAAATTTTCTCCTCAATGCTTGGGGGACTAAAAATATCATGCTCATCAAAACCAGCTTCCCCAAGCTTAAAATTTTCCATATCATTAGCAACAATGGTGTTCAAAGTATTCTTACTAATATGTTCCATGGGTTTTTTAATTTTCGCATCAAACCATCCATGTCTTAACTCAGGAAATAATTTTAAAAGCTCACTGTTGCTTTCCATTATGCCAAACTAGTGTAAAACAAGAAACAAAAAGATGCAATTGCAGGATCTAAAGGAAATAGCTTTGAGCACTTACAACGGCGCCGGAAAATAGCTTAGTAGCCGAGATCCGGAGTGTGAGTACCTTTTACCTTTCCTCCCAAGAACGGCGCTTTAAAATAGCTTGATGTCTACGCACACTCCTTTTCCTGTAGACAGTGTTGGGCCTCCAAGAGCAGAGGTTTGTAGAACAGCAGCAAGTTTTCCCTTAAGTGGATCACCCAAGGTTTATCGAACTCAGGGAGGAAGAGGTCAAAGTTATCCCTCTCAGGCAACCCTACAACCACAAAGCATGAAGTCTCTTGTGTCCCCAACACACCTAATACACTTGTCAGATGTATAGGTGCACTAGTTCGGTGAAGAGATAGTGAAATACATGTGGTATGAATGTATATGAGCAGTAGTAACGGCGCCAGAAAATACTTGATGCTACAACTGGCGTGTGGTTGATGGTGGGAATATTGCAGGCAAGATGATGCGCAGAACAGTAAACAAGCAGTGATTGCAGTATTTGGAAACAAGGCCTAGGGATCATACTTTCACTAGTGGACACTCTCAACATTGATCACATAACTGAATAGATAAATGCTATACTCTACACTCTCTTGTTGGATGATGAACACCACTAATTGTGTAGGGCTACAAGAGCACCTCAATGCCGGAGTTAACAAGCTCCACAATATTCGATATTCATATTTAAATAACCTTAGAGTGCATGATAGATCATTGCAATTATACCAAGTACTAACATAGCATGCACACTGTCACCTTCATACCATGAAAGGAGGAATAGATCACATCAATACCATCATAGTAATAGTTAACTTCATAATCTACAAGAGATCACAATCATAAACTACGCCAAGTACTACATGATGCACACACTGCCACCATTACATCATGAAGGAGGAATAGAGTACTTTAATAACATCACTAGAGTAGCACATAGAGTAATAGTGATACAAAACTCATATGAATCTCAATCATGTAAGGCATCTCATGAGATCATTGTATTGAAGTACATAGGAGAGAGATTAACCACATAGCTACCGGTACAGCCCTTAGCCTCGAGGAAGAACTACTCCCTCCTGATGGGAGACAACAGCGGTGATGAAGATGGCGGTGGTGTCGATGGAGATGCCTTCCGGGGGCACTTCCCCGTCCCGGCGGCGTGCCAGAACAGAGACTCCTGTCCCCCAGATCTTGGCTTCGCGATGGCGGCGGCTCTGGAAGGTTTCTCGTACCGTGGCTTATTCGTATCGAAGATTTAGGTTAGGGACCTTTAAATAGGAGAAGAGGCGGAGTCGGAGGGCTGACTGTTGGGATACGTTGCATAGAAAACAAAAAATTTCCTACCGTGAGAACGCAATCCAAGCCAAGATGCAATCTAGAAGATGGGAGCAACGAGGGGATGAACGAGACTAACCTTGAAGATTTCCAAAGCCTATAAGAGTAGGCTCTTATTGCTGCGGTAGACGATCACTTGCCGCTTGCAAAAGCGCGTAGAAGATCTTGATCACGGTGCCACGATCGGGCAGCACCTCCGTACTCGGTCACACGTTCGGTGTTGATGACGACGTCCTTCTCCCCGTTCCAGCGTGCAGCAGAAGTAGTAGATCCTCCTCGGAATCCCGGAAGCACGACGGCGTGGTGGCGGTGGCGGTGTCGATGGAGATCTCCGGCGGAGCTTCGCTAAGCATATGCGGGAGAAGTAGTGGAGGAGGGGTGCTAGGGTTTGGGGAGAGGGTGTGCCATGGGCGCCGGCCTCAAGGGGGCAGGGGTGGTGCGGCCAAGCCATGGGCTGCCCCCTCCCTCTCCTCCTCATTATATAGGTGGAACCCCAAGGGTTTGCCCAAAGTCTTCGAATAAGACCCCAACAGAAAAACTGCCTTATGGACGAAACCTAGAGGGACAGGGACTCTCCCCTTCCCCCTTTTCTTGGCCGGCCAAGGAGGTGGAGTCCACCATGGACTCCACCCTCCCACTTGGTTGGCTGGTTAGGGTTTGTGGAGTCCCTCCGGGACTCCTCCTTCCATAGTAATTTATTTCCGGATAATTCTAGAAACCACCTTCCATAAATTCACCGGATCATTTCCAAACTTGGAAAGTGACTTCCTATATATGAATCTTATTCTCTGGACCATTCCGGAACTCCTCGTGATGTCCTGGATCCCATCCGAGACTTCGAACAAAACTTCGAACTCCATTCCATATTCCATATCTACTTAAACGACATCAAACCTTAAGTGTGTCACCCTACGGTTCGCGAACTATGTAGACATGGTTGAGACTTCTCTCCGACCAATAACCAATAGCGGGATCTGGAGATCCATAATGGCTCCCACATATTCAACGATGACTTTAGTGATCGAATGAACCATTCACATACGATACCAATTCCCTTTGTCACGCGATATTTTACTTGTCCGAGGTTTGATCATCGGTATCACTCTATACCTTGTTCAACCTCGTCTCCTGACAAGTACTCTTTACTCGTACCGTGGTATGTGGTCTCTTATGAACTTATTCATATGCTTGCAAGACATTAGACGACATTCCACCGAGAGGGCCCAGAGTATATCTATCCGTCATCGGGATGGACAAATCCCACTGTTGATCCATATGCCTCAACTCATACTTTCCGGATACTTAATCCCACCTTTATAACCACCCATTTACGCAGTGGCGTTTGATGTAATCAAAGTACCTTTCCGGTATAAGTGATTTACATGATCTCATGGTCATAAGGACTAGGTAACTATGTATCGAAAGCTTATAGCAAATAACTTAATGACGTGATCTTATCCTATGCTTAATTGGGTGTGTCCATTATATCATTCACATAATGACATAACCTTGTTATTAATAACATCCAATGTTCATGATCATGAAACGATGATCATCTATTAATCAACAAGCTAGTTATACAAGAGGCTTACTAGGGACTCCTTGTTGTTCAGATAACACACATGTATCAATGTTTCGGTTAATACAATTATAGCATGGTATGTAAACATTATCATAAACTCAAAGATATTATGATAACCATTTTATTATTGCCTCTTGGGCATATCTCCAACAGTCTCCCACTTGCACTAGAGTCAATAATCTAGTTTACATTTGTAAAGATATAACACCTTGGCCTTCCGGTGCTTTATCATGTTTTGCTCACGGGTGAGGTTTTAGTCAACGGATCTGACACGCTCAGAACCGTATGTATTTTGTAATTCATTTGCGTCTCAACGCATCACTCATTTCCAAATGAGTCGGCATTAAATATGTTTGGTCTTCTGGTGGAACCTTAATTCCGCGGTCTGAAATATGTCACTAATATTGTCACACACAATATAGCTTCAAAGTTCTGACTCTGTCGGAACTACACCAAGTTCTAAAAGAACTTCTTGACTTAACATCCTTTGTCATTGTCAAAACAATGACATACTCTGCCTTCTTTTGTAGAATCCGTCACAATATTTAGAACTCTTCTAAATCTAGCATAGACAACTTCTAGCTCATTGTGCTACCTTTTGAACAACACTTAGTCTAATTTGAAATTGAAATTTTATTTTCATATGTGACAAAACAAATATCGGTGCAACACTTTACAGCGATTTGTTTGTCATTTCTTCATACAAAAACTATATATATATATATTCTTGGTTCTTCTTAAGTACTCAAGAATATTCTTACTGTTTTTCAATGATCATCACATGAATCATTCTGGTATATGCTCCTAACTTTTTAGAGCACAAGATATCTGATTATGTACATATTATTCAAGATCTAAAATCACTCATGTGTTTTTACTCATCGAGTGTCAGATACACTCAAATCTTGTTAAACCTTCACATGACAAGAACATTTTCTTAATATTTTTATATTGAACTACTTCGATATCCATTCTATGTACTTTGACTTAAACTTATTATGTGTTTCAATCTATCTTCATAGATCTTGACACTAAATTTGTTTCAGTCCATATCCTTTCATTGAAGTTAATTTCTCAATGAAACCTTTTTAATCAAGTATATAATTACATCATTTATAACCAACTATATGTCATATACATAAAGTATTATAAATATGTCTTAGCGCTCCCACTTAATTTCTTGCAAATGCAAACCTCTTCATTGTTTCTGATGAAATCAAAAACTCTTTGACTATTTCATCTGGTGAAGATTCCAACTCCGTGATACTCACTTCATCCAATTGAAGTTTGTATACCTATCTAGTATTCCACGGACTAGCAAAACAATTGGTTGTATCTTGTATACACCTTTAATACACACGTCAGATAAGTAATGTATTTTGCCATCCTACTAGCATATCTCATAAAAGAAATATGTAGTGATTACTAGAATAATCCACATAGACTATAAGCATTGTTACGGAAGATCTAATCTTATCGTAGTCAACTCTTTGAACTTTGTTGTAAACAACTTTTCGACAAGTCGAGCTTCTTCAAGGATATTTCATCCAAGTCCATCAATTTTATAGATCTATTTACTTTCAAAAAGTATTTATCTATCTTGGATTTCATGGCGTATAGCCGTTTTAACGGAGTCAGGGCCCATCATAACTTCTTTGTTTGTAGTTGGTTTATCATTGTTCAAAATCAATCCTTTGTCCACAAATCATTTATTTGATCACAAAGTAAACCATACCTACAAGGTTCAATATGTACTTCGATCTCCATGGCTAAAACACTTTGTAGTCATGGGAGCCATGATCGTCGTGGCCGCTTCCGGAACCAATTCCGATGCTGCGCTACTCTGATCATTATGCTCAGGTTCATAAACTTTATCAAGTTCTATTGTCCTCCTACTCAAAAGTTTCGCTAGAAACAATTTCTTGGAAATAAGAAACATTGACAAACACTTTTGTCTTTGTCTCCATAGTGGGAAGAATTCCCAATCAATTCTCTGGGATAACCAACAAAGACATTCATACGATTTTGGTTGTAAACTTATTTACTTATGCTATGCATACCAAAATTTAAGAAAGGACTATTAGGGTTCATACCCATGCCATAACTCGTATGGTGTCATTTCTACGGATCATGATGATGCTCTATTCAGTGTAAAAGCGGTAGTCACTAAAGCATAATCCACAAAAATATAATGGCGTCATAATATTTTATCTCATCATTAATCCAACAAGGTTTGGATACATCTCTCGGATACTATATCATCATTATGATACTTCAAGAAATGTGAGTAGTAGAACAATTTCATGACTCTCTTAGATGTTTGCTAAAACTCGTAATTCAAATATTTTCACCATGATCCAATCATAGATATTTGACTTTTCTATTACGATGATTTCCACTTCATGCTGAAATTTATTTGAATCCATTCAAATGTTTCAAACTTCTTCCTTATTGAATATATCCACATATATACTCAATTCATTGTTGAAAGTTTTCATGAAGTAGAAGAATCTCCCGCACACAACTATGCCCAGTGAACCACATATATCATTATGTATGTTTTCACTAAGTTAGTTGCCCGTTCAACTCTTGGCCTATGAACGGTATTTCAGTCATTACTTTTTAGAAAAGATTTTGCAAGCGCCAAACGATTCAACAAATCAAATGACTCCAAAAATCCATTTGCATGGAGTTCTTTCATGCGTTCCTTTCTAATATGACCTAAATGGCGGTTCCACAAATAAGTGGAATTCAAATCATTTGCCTTATGGCATTTTAGCGTCAGTATTATGTGTGTGTGTTTCACCATTAAGATTTATAATAACTTATCCATCGTATATGGAGTAATGTCATAATTTGAACAACTCATTGTTTTCATTTGACCAGAGCAAAATAACAATTATTAAGTTCTTTATTATAAATTCTAAGGGCTAGATATAATGCCAACGACGAACATAATAACACTTTATTTTTGTTCCAGACGTGCATTCCTATCATATTCCTTGTCAGTCACTTAGGCCATTGTATTCTTGTATTGCGTTGTTTTGTATGACACTTCATACCAACCAATATGGTACAAATACCCAAGAATTTCATTGTGAGACCTAACTAGGAATACAACCATAACATGTATATCATTTATATACACCTGAGCTAGACATTCTAGTCTTTTCTTTCTTTCTGCCAATAATCTTTTGTAGTTTCTCTTTTAGCTTTCCTCATTATTCAGAAAAACACATCAACTTCAATAACTTCTTGGTTTGTTGGTCAAATACCAATAACCTTGAGGTTCTTACTTTGAAGTTGATCATCATATGTCAAGTGTTCCGGATTTCACTATTAGTAACCTTGTAATATGATGAACAATTTCACTCATAATTTTATCCATTGTATCATGATGACTTTCTGAGACCATGTCTGTACATGCTAGGCTCGTAAAGTTTTAACCTTAGTATTCGCATATGCAAATCTGGCTCGCACCCGTTGTATGCACACGTAGAATCTATAACACCCGATCATCACGTGATGCTTCGATACGACGAGTCTTAGTAACGGTGCATACTAAGGATAATAACTTCATGGATATGCAAATATTGTTAGTGCCCCAATAGTTGGAGGATTGTGACGCCTTGCGTCTTCAACCTTCGTACATTCCCATAAAACTTATGAGTTTATGTAGTCTCACCAAATTATATTCTATCATCTTGCAATAAGGTCTTAGACATCACATATATCTCATACCTTGATTATTTCTGAAAACTAAATTTTCAGTTCCTTACTTTTCAAACAGATTTGAACGGAGACAAGATAACTTTAGGTACTAATTGAAAACATAGCTCTTTGAATCAACAATGTGAGGTTTACTAAAAGTTTGCAATAGGACTTAATCAATTCTTGATTCTTAACAATACGGTACCAATCCGTAAAGTTTCTTGTCAGATTTTAACAGTATTTTTATCTCAATTACAAGACTAGCGCATAGTAGTAAACGGATGCCAATACTACAAAATTAATTCAAAATACTACTCAGACTAAGTTTATGATAATTAGTTCATGTTTTAATCTAATTACTAATGAACTCCCACTTAATACAACATCCCTCATAGTTGTTAAGTGGTACACGATCCAAATCCACTACACCAAAACCGATCATCACGTGAGATGATGTAGCTTCAATGGTGAACATCAACATGTTGATCATATCATCCATATGACTCGTGTTCAACCTTTCGGTTTCCGTTGTCCCGAGGCCATGTCTGTACATGCTAGGCTCGTCAAGCAAACCCAAGTATTCCGCGTGTGCAACATGGCTTACACCCGTTGTATATGAACGTTGAATCTATCACATCCGATCATCACGAGAGTCTTTGAAACGACGAACTTTGGCAATGGTGCATACGAGGGGAGAACACTTTATTATCTTGATATTAATGTGAGGGATCATCTTATAATGCCACCATCGCGTTCTAAGCAAAATAAGATGCATAAAGGATTAACATCACATGCAATTCATATGTGATATGATATAGCCCTTTTGTCTTTGCGCCTTTGATCTTCATCTCCAAAGCACGGACATGATCTCCATCATCAACGGGCATGATCTCCATCATCGTCGGTGTAGCATCAAGGTCCATGGCGCCGTCTTCATGGTTGTTCACCTCATGTAGCAACTATTACAACTACTTTGAAATACTACTCAACATGAAAATTAAAGACAACCATAAGGCTCCTGCCGGTTGCCACAATACAATAATGATCATCTCATACATATTCATCATCACATTATGGCCATATCACATCACCAAACCCTGCAAAAACAAGTTAGACGTCTCTAATTTGGTTTGCATATTTTACGTGGTTTAGGGTTTTCGAGAGAGATCTAATCTACCTACGAACATGAACCACAACGGTGATACTAGTGTTGTCAATAGAAGAGTAAATTGAATCTTCACTATAGTAGGAGAGACAGACACCCGCAAAGCCTCTTATGCAATACAAGTTGCATGTCGAACGAGGAACAAGTCTCATGAACGCGGTCATGTAAAGTTAGTCCGGGCCGCTTCATCCCACTATGCCACAAAGATGCAAAGTACTCAAACTAAAGACAACAAGAGCATCAACGCCCACAAAACCATTGTGTTCTACTCGTGCAACCATCTATGCATAGACACGGCTCTGATACCACTGTTGGGATACGTTGCATAGAAAACAAAAAAATTCCTACCGTGAGAACGCAATCCAAGCCAAGATGCAATCTAGAAGATGGGAGCAACGAGGGGATGAATGAGACTAACCTTGAAGATTTCCAAAGCCTATAAGCGTAGGCTCTTATTGCTGCGGTAGACGATCACTTGCCGCTTGCAAAAGCACGTAGAAGATCTTGATCACGGTGCCACGATCGGGCAGCACCTCCGTACTCGGTCACACGTTCGGTGTTGATGACGACGTCCTTCTCCCCGTTCCAGCGGGCAGCAGAAGTAGTAGATCCTCCCCGGAATCCCGGCAGCACGACGGCATGGTGGCGGTGGCGGTGTCGATGGAGATCTCCGGCGGAGCTTCGCTATGCATATGCGGGAGAAGTAGTGGAGGAGGGGTGCTAGGGTTTGGGGAGAGGGTGTGCCATGGGCGCCGGCCTCAAGGGGGCAGGGGTGGTGCGGCCAAGCCATGGGCTGCCCCCTCCCTCTCCTCCTCATTATATAGGTGGAACCCCAAGGGTTTGCCCAAAGTCTTCGAATAAGACCCCAACAGAAAAACTGCCTTATGGACGAAACCTAGAGGGACAGGGACTCTCCCCTTCCCCCTTTTCTTGGCCGGCCAAGGAGGTGGAGTCCACCATGGACTCCACCCTCCCACTTGGTTGGCTGGTTAGGGTTTGTGGAGTACCTCCGGGACTCCTCCTTCCATAGTAATTTATTTCCGGATAATTCTAGAAACCACCTTCCATAAATTCACCGGATCATTTCCAAACTTGGAAAGTGACTTCCTATATATGAATCTTATTCTCTGGACCATTCCGGAACTCCTCGTGATGTCCTGGATCCCATCCGAGACTCCGAACAAAACTTCGAACTCCATTCCATATTCCATATCTACTTAAACAACATCAAACCTTAAGTGTGTCACCCTACGGTTCGCGAACTATGTAGACATGGTTGAGACTTCTCTCTGACCAATAACCAATAGCGTGATCTGGAGATCCATAATGGCTCCCACATATTCAACGATGACTTTAGTGATCGAATGAACCATTCACATACGATACCAATTCCCTTTGTCATGCGATATTTTACTTGTCCGAGGTTTGATCATCGGTATCACTCTATACCTTGTTCAACCTCGTCTCCTGACAAGTAATCTTTACTCGTACCGTGGTATGTGGTCTCTTATGAACTTATTCATATGCTTGCAAGACATTAGACGACATTCCACCGAGAGGGCCCAGAGTATATCTATCCGTCATCGGGATGGACAAATCCCACTGTTGATCCATATGCCTCAACTTATACTTTCCGGATACTTAATCCCACCTTTATAACCACCCATTTACGCAGTGGCGTTTGATGTAATCAAAGTACCTTTCCGGTATAAGTGATTTACATGATCTCATGGTCATAAGGACTAGGTAACTATGTATCGAAAGCTTATAGCAAATAACTTAATGACGTGATCTTATCCTACGCTTAATTGGGTGTGTCCATTATATCATTCACATAATGACATAACCTTGTTATTAATAACATCCAATGTTCATGATCATGAAACGATGATCATCTATTAATCAACAAGCTAGTTATACAAGAGGCTTACTAGGGACTCCTTGTTGTTCACATAACACACATGTATCAATGTTTCGGTTAATACAATTATAGCATGGTATGTAAACATTATCATAAACTCAAAGATATTATAATAACCATTTTATTATTGCCTCTTGGGCATATCTCCAACACTGACGAGGTGGTGACACACTAGGGGGGCGCGGCCCCCCCTCTGGCCGCGCCAGGCTGGCATGTGGGCCCCCCAGGACTCCCCTCTGGTGGCTCTCGGGTGTTCTGGAAGCTTCGTTGGATTTTAAGATTCTGGGCGTTGATTTCGTCCAATTCCGAGAATATTTCCTTACTAGGATTTCTGAAACCAAAAACAGCAGAAAACAGGAACTGGCACTTCGGCATCTCGTCAATAGGTTAGTTCCGGAAAACGCATAAGTCATCATAAAGTGTGAACAAAACATGTAGGTATTGTCATAAAACAAGCATGGAACATCAGAAATTATAGATACGTTGGAGACGTATCAGGGGTTCAGGTTGCTGTCACTCCGGCAACCACACAATTATCAAACGAATACAAGATGTATTCCCCTAGGCCCATAAAGGTGAAGTATCATGTAGTCGACGTTCACATGACACCACTAGAAGAATAACACCACAACTTAAATATTAAACCATTGAATATTACTCAACATAGTTCACTACTAACATTTAGACTTCACCCATGTCCTCAAGAACTAAAAGAACTACTCACGAGTCATCATATGGAACATGATCAGAGGTGATATGATGATGAATAACAATCTGAACATAAACCTTGGTTCAATGGTTTCACTCAATAGCATCAATAACAATGAGTAATCAATACCGGGAGAGTTTCCCCTATGAAACAATCAAGATTCAACCCTAGATGTTACAGCGGTGACGAGGTGCAGCGGTGGAGATGACGGTGACGGTGGTGGAGATGATGGTGATGATGATCCCAATGAAGTCCAGCTCGATGACGGTGACGATGGCGTCGATTTCCCCCTCCGGGAGGGAATTTCCCCGGCGGATTTCAGCCTGCCGGAGAGCTCTTTTCTCTCTGGTGTTTTCCGCCCCGCAGAGGCGGCTGTGTCTCCTCCCGATTATTCCCCGCACCTTAGGTTTTCGGGTAGATGAAGTACGCGAAAGAGAGGAGGCCGAAGGGGGCTGTGGGCCCCCTCCCCACAAGGCGGCGCGGCCAGGGCAGGGCCCACGCCGGCCTATGGGGGGGCCCATGGTGGCCCTCCTCGGCTCCTCCTTTTGGCTGGCTCATTCTTCTGGAAAAATAAGATCTTCGGTGTAATTTCCGTCAATTGTTGATCTTCAGAAATATTGCATTCTGACGGTGCTTTTTCCAGCAGAATCCTGACTCCGGTGAGTGATTCTCCAATAATCATGAAACATGCAAAATAGGTGAAATAACATAAGTATCATCTCTAAATATGAAATATATCAATGAATAACAGTAAATTATGATATAGAATAGTGATGCAAAATGGACGTATCAACTCCCCCAAGCTTAGACTTCGCTTGTCCCCAAGCGAAACTGAACTCAGTAAACAAGACCACATGTTTATGGAGTGAAGAGTCGATAAATAAAATACGGACAAGAAGCATCATATTAATCCACACAAGACATTCTAGTGAACAACTTCCTCATATAATTCAACTTGAAACAAGTAGAAGGAAATCACAAATAAAGGTGCATAGGAAATCATAATTGGTGATGGCAAACTTCATTCTTGGTCAGAGAACAATTAACAGATTGTACTTATCTGTCGAGCAGCGCTCTTATATTAAGGCTTATACGGCAAAACTTGCTTACTCAATCATAATAATCTCCTCATAATCATTGATAACCTTCAAAGCTATATTCATTCGGATAAAACTTGTACTAAACAAGTAACAGTAAAAGGCATGATTAAGTGGATCACAATATAAATGGTTTGATCACAACAACTCAATTGCTTGCTTAAGATAGAGGGAAATAGGTTTACTGACTCAACATAAAGTAAAAGATAGGCCCTTCGCAGAGGGAAGCAGGGATTAAATCATGTGCTAGAGCTTTTTCAGTTTTGAAATCATATAAAGAGCATAAAAGTAAAGTTTGAGAGGTGTTTGTTGTTGTCAACGAATGGTAGTGGATACTCTAACCCCCTTGCCAAACAGACTTCCAAAGAGCGGCTCCCATGAAGGACGTTATCTCTACCAGCAAGGTAGATCATCCCTCTTCTCTTTTGTTTACACATGTACTTTAGTTTATTTAAGGATGACACTCCTCCCAAACTTTGCTTTCTCAAGCCATGGCTAACCGAATCCTCGGGTGCCTTCCAACATTTCACATACCATGGAGGAGTGTCTATTGCAAAATTAAGTTGCTTATTGATGAATCAGGGCAAAACATGTGAAGAGAATTATTAATGAAAGTTAATTAATTGGGGCTGGGAACCCCGTTGCCAGCTCTTTTTGCAAAATTATAGGATAAGCGGATGTGCCACTAGTCCATTGGTGAAAGTCTGCCTAACAAGATTGAAAGATAAAACACCACATACTTCCTCATGAGCTATAAAACATTAACACAAATAAGAGGTAATAACTTTTGAATTGTTTAAAGGTAGCACATGAAGTATTTACTCGGAATGGCAGGGAAATACCACATAGTAGGTAGTTATGGTGGACACTGATGGCATAGGTTTGGGTTAAGGTTCGGATGCACAAGAAGCATTCCCTCTCAGTACAGGTCTTTGGCTAGCAAGGTTGATTAGCAAGCATAAGAGTTGAGGGAAACAAACAAATATACATGTGATAGAAACAATCATGCATCTTCCTTGTAAGCACAAACAATTTTAACTTTAGAATACTAAGCTAAGAGCTAGCAAGAAAGAAAGATAAAGAAATAACATATCTACATGTATTTCCTCTTTTCTACTTAAACTCAAAGTGTTGTTGCTATTGACCAATGCTAAGTTTGCCAAAACCAAATAGATTTACTCAATGCTCCCAAAGTGATACCAATACTAACAACAAGATCAATCATATAATAGATATTGCAAACTAAAATAAGATGTGCAATATGTAAATGATAAAGCTTCTCATTAATATTCCATAATGATAACTCACACCAAGGGATACATAGATAACCAACTAAAGGAGAGATACTTCCACACTGCAACTCATCTTATATGATAACTTCCCTACTCATGATATGACACTACTTGATAGTAAAAAGGTAAAAGATAGTGATGATGTGATACCGCGGCACTCCCCCAAGCTTGGAACAAAACAAGGGGGTGCCAATACCAATGATGAATTACTCCTTCGGTGGTGGTGGTGATGATGGGACAACCCTGATGGGAGCGACGAACCGCTCTAGCATTCTGCGAAGTCGATTATCCTCCTCCTGAAGTATCTCCACTTCCCTTCTCAAAGCACAGTATTGATCACAAAATCACCGGTAACCCGTAAAGCTTCTTCCAAAACAGGGAAAGAGTTGAGGCTAGGAGCAGGTGGTAAGGGTCCCTGCAAGTTATGAGAAAAAGAACGTCGAGTGTTAACCGATCCCACCAAGATTTGCTTACTCCCAACGGCTTGTCGCTCTCTTTTTGATGACATCTTCTTCACTTCTTCTTCATCTTCGCTCTCGACTTCTTCATCCGTCTTCTTCCACTAGGGATCTTGAATATCTTCCTCCGAAAGCCCCTTCCCCTTGTTGTTGGAGACCATGGTGCTTCTAGATCAAAAACAGATCCTGGCAGAAAACAGCTCGAAACAAAACACGACGAGAAAACGATATACGGACCTCCAGGGGTCCGGGGGATTATATAGCAGAAATTTTCACGACGGAAGGAAAGTACCAGGTCGAACCAAAGTTGGAGAGGGACACCGAGGGGCCATCCTCATAGGGCGGCGTGGCCAGGGTAGGGCCCGCGCCGGCCTATGGGGGCACGCCCTCGTGCGTCTCCTCCACTCCGTTTCGATCTCGTAATTTTTCATATTTTCCGAAAATAGCAAAAACATTGTTCGGAAAGTTAAACGCGGACTTTTTATTACCAGAACTGTTACCTATTCAAAGTCGAACTCTGCAGAACTGTCAATTTGACCTTTGATGAAAGCTTCCGGAGTCACCACTCGAATAACATCAACATCTTCATTATAAGAATCTCCAGAAATATAATGCTTGAGTCTTTGTCCATTCACCACTTGTGTGGCATCACCTTTCAGAGAACTAATTTTGATTGCTCCTGAACGATACACCTCCACAATGACATATGGTCCTTCCCATTTTGAGAGTAATTTCCCTGCAAAAAATCTGAGACGAGACCAATACAATAGGACTTTATCTCCAACATTAAATTCTCTTTTGATAATTCTTCTATCATGCCATTTCTCAACTTTCTCTTTAAAGAGTTTAGCATTTTCATAAGCTTCACTTCTCCATTCATCTAGAGAACTCAATTGTAGTAATCTCTTCTTACCGGCAAGTTTAGGATTTTTGTTTAGTTCTCTCACAGCCCAATAAGCTTTGTGCTCTAGTTCTAAAGGTAAATGACAAGCTTTCCCATAAACCATTTTATAAGGAGACATACACATAGGATTTTTATAAGCAGTTCTATAAGCACATAGTGCTTCCTTCAACTTACTAGCCCAATTCTTCCTAGATTTATTAACAGTCTTTTGCAAGATAGATTTAATCTCTCTATTTGATAATTCTACTTTCCCACTAGTTTGAGGATGATAAGCGGAAGCAATCCTATGATTAATACCATATTTAGCAAGAGTTTTTCTAAACCACCATGAATAAAATGAGAACCTCCATCAGTCATGAGATATCTAGGAACTCCAAATCTAGGAAAAATAATATCTAAAAGCATTCTTAAAGAGGTCTCACCAGCAGCACTTTTTGTGGGTATGGCTTCCACCCATTTAGTAACGTAATCAACAGCGACAAGTATATGAGTGTTACCTTCTGAAGAAGGGAAAGGACCCATGAAGTCAAATCCCCAACAATTGAATGGTTCAATAACAAGAGTATAATTCATAGGCATTTCATTGCATCTGGAGATATTACCAACTCTTTGACATTCATCACAAGATAAAATAAACTTTCTTGCATCTTTAAAGAGAGTTGGCCAATAGAAACCTGATTGTAGAACCTTTTGCGCGGTTCTATCTCCGGCGTGATGTCCTCCATAAACACTACCATGACACTTACTCAATATCTCTTGTTGTTCATATTCGGGAACACATCTTCGCATAATACCATCCACTCCTTCTTTATATAAATGTGGGTCATCCCAAAAATAATGCCTCAAGTCATAAAAGAATTTCCTCCTTTGCTGGACTGAAAAGGTTGGAGGCAAGTACTTGGAAACAATAAAGTTAGCATAATCAGCGTACCAAGGACTATCTCGCGAACTCACCTTTATTACAGCCAATTGTTCATTTGGAAAACTATCATTAACAGGAACAGGATCATAAGCAATATTTTCCAATCTAGACAAATTATCAGCAATAGGATTATCAGCACCTTTCCTATCTATAATATGCAAATCAAATTCTTGCAAAAGAAGCACCCATCTAATAAGCCTTGGCTTAGCATCTTTCTTTTCCATAAGGTACCTAATTGCAGCATGATCAGTATGAATCGTAACTTTTGAATCAACAATATAAGATCTAAACTTGTCACAAACAAAAACTACAGCTAATAATTCTTTTTCAGTTGTAGCATAATTTCTTTGAGCAGCATCAAGAGTTTTGCTAGCATAATGAATAACATTCAATTTTTTATCTACTCGCTATCCAAGGACAACACCTACAGCAAAATCACTAGCATCACACATAATTTCAAAAGGTAAGTTCCAATCAGGAGGTTCAACTACAGGAGCAGTTGTTAAGGCTTTCTTTAGAGTTTCAAAAGCTTCCTTACAATCATCATCAAAGACAAAAGGTACATCTTTTTGAAGAAGATTAGTAAGAGGCTTTGAAATCTTGGATAAATCTTTAATAAATCTCCTATAAAACCCAGCATGACCAAGAACACTACGAATACCTTTAACATCCCTAGGATAGGGCATCTTCTCAATTGCTTCAACTTTAGCTCTATCAACTTCAATACCTCTCTCAGAAATTTTATGTCCCAATACAATTCCTTCGTTAACCATAAAGTGGCATTTCTCCCAATTAAGAACAAGGTTAGTTTCTTCACATCTCTGCAAAACTTTATCAAGGTTTCGCAATCAATTATCAAAAGAATTTCCATAGACAGAAAAATCATCCATGAATACCTCTACAATCTTTTCACAAAAGCCATGAAAAATAGCAGACATGCATCTTTGAAAAGTAGTAAGAGCATTACATAAACCAAAAGACATACGTCTATAAGCATAAGTTCCATAGGGACAAGTGAAAGTGGTTTTCTCTTGATCCTTAATTTTAACAGCAATTTGTGAAAATCCAGAATAACCATCAAGAAAGAAAAAATGAGTATTTTTAGATAACCTTTCTAACATTTGATCAATAAAAGGTAAAGGGTAATGATCTTTCTTAGTAACTTTATTAACTTTTCGATAATCAATGCACATTCTATACCCTACAACTACTCTTTGAGGGATGAGCTCATCATTATCATTAGGCACAACAGTTATTCCTCCTTTCTTAGGAACAAAATGCACAGGACTAACCCATCTACTATCAGCAATAGGATATATAATACCAGCTTCAAAAAGTTTTAATACCTCATTCCTTACCACATCCTTCATCTTAGGAATTAGACGACGCTGATGTTTAACAACAGGCTTTGCATCATCTTCCATATTGATCGCATGTTGGCAAATAGAGGGAGAAATCCCCTTTAAGTCATCAAGAGTGTAGCCAATAGCTCCTCGGTGTTTCTTCAATATTTCCAATAACCTTTCTTACTCAAACTCTGAAAGCTTAAAACTAATAATAACAGGATATATTTTCTTATCATCAATATGAGCATACTTAAGATTATCAGGCAATGGTTTTAATTCAAAAACAGGATCTTCCTTTGGTGGTGGTGTTGTACCTAGATCTTCAACCGGTAAGTCATGTTTAAGAATAGGTTGACGAAGGAAAATTTCATCGAGCTCATTCCTTTCTTCCCTAAAGACTTCACTCTCACTATCCTCCAAATGTTGCTGCAAAGGATTATTAGAAGAAAAAGCAATAGACGCACACTGTTCAACTCTAAAATCATTATTAGGCAAATCAGCTTTATAAGGAGTTTTGGCAAATTTAGAGAAATTAAACTCATAAGATTCACCAGCAAATTTAGTCACAATTTTCTCCTTCTTGCAATCTATAACAGCTCCACAAGTATTTAGAAAAGGTCTACCAAAATTAATAGGACAAGACTTACTAGCAGCAGAACCAAGTACCAAAAAGTCAGCAGGATATTTAATCTTACCACATAGAACTTCCCATCTCGAATAATACCAATAGGTGACATGGGCATACCCTTCGGGTACCCATTATTAGTATACCTGGCTCGGCCCAATATGGAGAAGACACAATATGGAGAAGGCCCAACAAGGCAACCCGAAGAAGTAGTCGACTAGGACTCTTGTAAAACCCTTGGCTGGTTGCATATATAAAGCTAGCCAGGGCACCCGAAATAGAGAGGACAAGATATAGATAATAGATAGACAACATAGCTCCGCCTATGGCGGCACCCTGTAAACACATCTATGATCATATACTGGATTGCTAGCAGCACGTAGGGATCCTCCACCGAGGGGACCCGAAGTTGGGTACGTCGTGTGCCTAATCTCGCTCCCGGAATCTCCATCGTCGCTCTCTCCCGAAACCCAAGTCTACAATACATAGGCATTGCCGAGGTGATCCCTCGTCAATTGGCGCCGTCCGTGGGGATTTGCGACGACTGGGTTTTGTCATCCGGGCGGGATCCAGAAAAATCGTCATCAACAAGATTAGAAGATCAGTAAGAGCCAAGATCCAATATTGCGAGTCGTGCAGCCGGGATCCAGAAAAATCGTCATCAACAAGATTAGAAGATCAGTAAAAGCCAAGATCCAATATTGCGAGTCGTGCAGCCGCTGCGATCGTTCGGAAAGAAGCGCAAATAAAGAGCTGGAGTTACCATCCAATCTGCCAGTTGGTCGCCTGCGCTACCGTGCCTCGTTGCAAGAACTAACCAAAGCAACGACCGGGGCTCTACATCATCCGTTTGCACGAGCGTGGAGAAGATCAAATTCAGATCACTTGCAAGCCAGCTTGTCTACTTTGACATGATCATCCTATGCTGTGGCGCGTGGCAACTCGCGGGCCAGCGGCAGTGCGATCAATCAATCGAGTGCTAGTACTTCACGTTAGGATAGAAAAAGAGATTAATCAAAAGGCTGTTTAAAGTGTGCTAGCTCCTGCATACTTACGTAGGGCGAACAGCACGGAACAACACTTCGACTTCGCCGTGGCCGTTAACAACTTCAACCGCGGGCAATTCCTTCGCCATCGACTCCCGAGAAACCTATATCGCCACCGGGTTCGAAGAAACAGACATCGCCATGAACTACGAACATCTCCATACCGACACCATCCGCATCGCTGCGGTATCGACTCTTCAGGTGCTATTTATCTGGTTATTTTTAAAGATATATTTTTTCTGTATTACGGACAAATATACGTGCACTTGTCTCGGGTTTTGTCTACCTTTCTATGCACAGAGTGATACACTTCATCATCACGGACTCCGCCACCATGGACCCGGCATGCGTGTATGAGCCACGCTTTGGGGCTCGTACGTCGCGAACTCGCCGATCTACTCCGCCGCATCGATTACATCAGCCGAGTAGTTGTTCGCCGAATGGAAGAGATATAAACTAGAAGGATGTCTGCTACTACTAAGTTAGCAATGAAAAGCAAAGCTAAGTACATAGTTATATTAATACCGTATGCGTGTATCATATGGTTTACTCTAGTCGATAACGATAGTTTTTTGAATTTGCTTGATTGATATTATTCATGAGGACCATGGTCAGACTAACATGCAGTATCTGCCAAGTCCTGCCTGGCGGGGGTAAATACCAGACTGATTTCACTAATCAAAATTTTACATCGCGTCAAAAACAAGCGACTGCTACACATCAAGATGAAGCAATTCTGGAAGGAAGGATCAAGTAAAAAAATTATCGAACAAACATTATCGAGTTCGTCATCGGTCACTTCGTCTCGCGAATTATCAGTTCATACCATCGGCGTACACTTGGCTATTATGGATCATCAGGCCGATTACATCGGCTAAATGCAACACGTCTCCACTTCATTGGCTGCGTCCGTTTCGTCGGCTCCATCGCACACGATAAAAAAAGATAAGTGTTCCTCTTCCGAGAGTCAATTATTATTTATTTTCGCCACACCCGAATACCCGGGGGCCTACACAATTGCATTATTACTGCAAACTCACCCAACGCTGGGGGTTGTGCCATTACTTCGTTATCACACATATACTCGGTTACTTGGTGAATTTCTTTTTTCAGCTCTGGATATATCTTCTCCGGCTAAGTGGAATTATTTTCTCCGGCTTCGTGAAATTATTCGGCTTAGTGAATTTCTTCGGCTCAGTGGATTTATTTTCTTCGGTTTACTGGATTTATTTTTTGGGTCAGTGAATTTATTCGGATTCATCTATATGGATATTACTGGTTTACTCTTATACAATATTACCCGATGTGTTTCCGGGTCAATGGATTCATCTTCTACGGTATTACTGGATTTATTTTCTTCGGATCAATGGATTCATCTTCTATGATATCAGCGGATTCATCTTCTATGATTATTACTGGATTCTTCGGGCCAAAGGATTCATCCTCTATGATATCGACGAATTTATATATACTCTATATTTAATGGCATAATCTTCAATATGGATTCATCTCAAATACTTCATCTGGATTTCATCTTCATATATTATTGTCTATGGCTTCATCTTAAATGGCGTTACCTTATGTGACGTCGCAACTCCATCAACTTATTTCGACGTCACGCCTAACGCTCGGGGGCTCGACAACGATTTCGCCTCGGGTCATGACTGCGATACAACAATCATGATATCACCTCAGCAACGCTCGGGGGCTCGGCTATTTCTTCATCAACAATTTCGCGGCATTCACTTTTGTTATTTGGTGGTTTCTACTTTGGCTAGATTTCTTATTTACACTCGAAGACTTCATCATGCATTCACTTCGTCGTGTCCAAAAAGAGAAACTAAAATTCAAAGTATATAAAAGAGCACCCGACGAAATCTTCTTCAAGGAGGAACCCGACGAAATCTTGAGAGAACCCGACGAAATTTTATTCAATGAGAACCCGAAGAATTGTCTTCAAGAAAGAACAGGACCCGAAGAATTGTCCTCAAGGAGGCCCCGAAGAAATTTTCCTAAGGGAGGAACTCGACGAAATTATCATCAAGGAGAAACCAAAAAAAAAGGAGGAGAAAAAAAAAGAGGATGGACAAATCTTCGGGTCCATTGACTCGTCATTTGTTCTGAGCAAGAGCATCGGCGATGTGCCTGACGACAATATAGAAGAACCCAATATATTCGGCTGCCTCATCACGCCCGAGAAAAATATAGAAGAACCCGCAAAACGGGTCATTGCATCAGCCGAACAAGGCACTCGACAATATATTCTCAGAACGCCAAAGTTGCGAACAATTTCTGAATGCCGCAAAACTTTGCGAAGGTAAGACCCCAGATCCGTTCTGTGTGGCGTGGCGCCGTCTCTGACGTCGGTTTGCTACTTTTATCCGTATCAACTGATACGAAGAAAAATCCTAACGGACGCGTTAGGTACCCGATAAAATATGACTGGGACTCGACAGAATGGTAAGACCTTAAGCGGCACCTGTCGAGTTAACACCAGTATCCCGAGATCATGTCCAAGGACGTGATCTTGAAGTAGGTTTTTGCAGATTGCCACTAGAGCAGTTAACTAGTACCTGATCCGTCAGATGAACTAGCCCCAATTACCATTATCCCTGTACAATATAGATATGGATGTCAAATAAAAATAGCAACGGTCTGGAGTCGATAAAAAGAGGGGCTGCGCCAAGTTGTTTATCGAGTAGTACAACTTGAGCCTATGCCTAGGTGCAAGCACCTGCTCATAGGCTCGGGGGCTACTCTTATCGAGAGTATTGTTCACCCTCCCGATAAGAAAGAGGAAAAATTATGGAGTCAATTACAAGCAAGTTGAGCCTACACCCAAGTGCAAACACTTGGCTGTAGCCTCGGGGGCTACTCCCATCGGGAGCGCTGGTCGCGCACCCGATAGAAAAATAACTTCGACAGCATCTATGAAAATCAAGGTTTGTAGACTCAACTCGATTCTACGACTCGAGTGGAGCCTACTCCCATCGGGAGCACATGGATTTCATCAAATCCTCCAGAAATATAGTTAAGTTCTTTATCGAGTAGTACAACTTGAGTCTATTCCCAAGTGCAAGCATTTGCCCATAGACTCGGGGGCTACTCCCATCGGGAGCACTGCCGCGCACCCGATAATTTCAAGAATCATCGACATCATCTACGCTACACATGATCTATGACATGGACCTCGCCTTGTATTTTCTTCGACTCCGGAGATGGTTATGCTTGGAGTTTCTACGCAAGTCTTCGACTTCCCTATAAACTCGGGGGCTACTGACATGGGCATACCCTTCGGGTACCCATTATTAGTATACCTGGCTCGGCCCAATATGGAGAAGACCCAATATGGAGAAGGCCCAACAAGGCAACTCGAAGAAGTAGTCGACTAGGACTCTTGTAAAACCCTAGGCTGGTTGCATATATAAAGCTAGCCAGGGCACCCGAAATAGAGAGGACAAGATATAGACAATAGATAGACAACATAGCTCCGCCTATGGCGGCACCCTGTAAACACATCTATGATCATATACTGGATTGCTAGCAGCACTTAGGGATCCTCCACCGAGGGGACCCGAAGCTGGGTACGTCGTGTGCCTAATCTCGCTCCCGGAATCTCCATCGTCGCTCTCTCCCGAAACCCAAGTCTACAATACGTAGGCATTGCCGAGGTGATCCCTCGTCAATAGGAGAGATAGTTTCTCTATTAGCTAGCCGAATAACCACATCAATATCCTCGAGTTCATAAGATCCAATTTCATGCATGATTTCCGTGTAAAGCTCATAAGGAATGGCACTAATACTTGCACCAATGTCGCATAAACCATAATAACAATGATCACCAATTCTAACAGAGAGCATAGGAACACTGGCTTTCCTAGACTTGTTAGGATGCGAAACAATATTAGAAGCATCTTCACAGAAAATAATATGACCATCTTCTACATTTTCAGTCACAAGATCTTTAACTATTGCAATAGCAGGTTCAACCTTTATTTGCTCTTCAGGTTCTATAGGTTTCTTTGCACTTTTATTAACCGCACTAGTTATAACAGAATACTCCTTCATTTTAGCAGGGAAAGGAGTTTTTTCAATATAAGCTTCAGGAACAATATCATCAACAGTTTCAATTACAACACATTTATTTATAGATGAATCAGTTTTATCTTTGTACGGTTCATGATACTTATCAAAATTCTTCCTAGGCAATTCAAAATGAGAGGCAAAAGCTTTATAAAAATTTGCAACAACTTGAGGGTCAAGACCATAAGTAGCACTCATATTACGAAATTTATCAGTATCCATAAAAATTTGAATGCATTTATAATCATAATTTATACCTGACTCTCCATCTTTGTCATTCTCCCATCCTTCAGTATTCTCCTGAATCCGATCAAGAAGGTCCCTTTTGAACTCTTTGTTGCATGTAAATGATCCAGAACAAGTAGTATCCAGCAAGGTTTTATCTTGAAAAGAAAGTCTTACATAGAAATTATCAATGATGATATTACCAGGAAGCTCATGAATGGGGCATTTGAGCATTAAAGACTTCAATCTCCCCCATGCTTGTGCAATACTCTCTCCATCATGAGGCCAGAAATTATATATGCGGTTTCGGTCTTTGTGAATTTCACTTGGAGGATAGAACTTAGAATAAAATAGAGGCACAATATCCTTCCAATCAAGAGAATCCCCATTCTTCAGCAATTTATACCAATGCGCTGCTTTACCGGACAGCGATATAGAGAATAGTTTCTTCCTAACTTCATCCACAGAAATACCGGCACATTTGAATAACCTGCATAATTCATGTAAAACAGTAAATGATCTCCAGGATGGACAGTTCCATCCCCTTCATAGCGGTTATCCACAACACGTTCAATAATTTTCATAGGTATTTTGTATGGAACCTCTTTCTCACCTGGCGCCTCATCCACTACCTTTGCAGTACTAGTAGATTTTCCAAATAGAAATTCAAGAGAAGATCTCTCCATAATGAATTATAGAAGCAGGCAGAAATAAAATCAGCACGTATAGTAAAGGTTTCCCTTACCAATTCGACTTACCAATAGCGCTTCACTTCCCAGCAACGGCGCCAGAAAATAGTCTTGATGACCCACAAGTATAGGGGGTGTATCGTAGTACTTTCGATAAATAAGAGTGTCGAACCCAACGAGGAGCAGAAGGTATTGACAAGCAGTTTCGATGAAGGATTCACTGTAAATGCTCACAGACAAGTATTCAGGGGGTTTTGATATAGCAGATAAATAAAATACAAGTAAGTAAAATGCGAGAGTAATAATTGCAGCGAGTGGCCCAATCCTTTTTAGCACAAAGTACAAGCCGGTTTGTTTACTTATGATGACCAAACGTTCTTGAGGACACACGGCAATTTAATCTAGTGCTTTCGCTTCGTATAGTTGATTAATCTTCATTGTTTTGATAAGTGTTGTGTGGGTGAACCTATGCTAATGCACCGCCCTTCCTAAGACTAATACATACTTGTGATTATACCCCTTGCAAGCATCCGCAAATACAAGAAAGTAATTAAGATAAATCTAACCACAGCCTTAAACTCTGAGATCCTGCTATCCCTCCTGCATCGATATACCAACGGGGGTTCAGGTTGCTGTCACTCCGGCAACCCCACAATTAGCAAACGAATACAAGATGTATTCCCCTAGGCCCATAAAGGTGAAGTATCATGTAGTCGACGTTCACATGACACCACTAGAAGAATAACACCACAACTTAAATATCAAACCATTGAATATTACTCAACATAGTTCACTACTAACATTTAGACTTCACCCATGTCCTCAAGAACTAAACGAACTACTCATGAGACATCATATGGAACATGATCAGAGGTGATATGATGATGAATAACAATCTGAACATAAACCTTGGTTCAATGGTTTCACTCAATAGCATCAATAACAATGAGTAATCAATACCGAGAGAGTTTACCCTATGAAACAATCAAGATTCAACCCTAGATGTTACAGCGGTGACGAGGTGCAGCGGTGGAGATGACGGTCACGGTGGTGGAGATGATGGTGATGATGATCCCAATGAAGTCCAGCTCGATGATGGTGACGATAGCGTCGATTTCCCCCTCCGGGAGGGAATTTCCCCGGCGGATTTCAGCCTGCCGGAGAGCTCTTTTCTCTCTGGTGTTTTCCGCCCCGCAGAGGCGGCTGTGTCTCCTCCCGATTATTCCCCGCACCTTAGGTTTTCGGGTAGATGAAGTACGCGAAAGAGAGGAGGCCGAAGTGGGTTGTGGGCCCCCTCCCCACAAGGCGGCGCGGCCAGGGCAGGGCCCGCGCCGGCCTATGGGGGGCCCATGGCGGCCCTCCTCGGCTCGTCCTTTTGGCTGGCTCATTCTTCTGGAAAAATAAGATCTTCGGTGTAATTTCCGTCAATTGTTGATCTTCAGAAATATTGCATTCCGACGGTGCTTTTTCCAGCAGAATCCAGACTCCGGTGAGTGATTCTCCAATAATCATGACACATGCAAAATAGGTGAAATAACATAAGTATCATCTCTAAATATGAAATATATCAATGAATAACAGTAAATTATGATATAGAATAGTGATGCAAAATGGACGTATCAAACACCAGTGATTTCGGCGCCAACGTGGAACCTGCACAACACAATCAAGAAACTTTGCCCCAACTTAACAGTGAGGTTGTCAATCTCACCGGCTTGCTGTAAACAAACGATTAAACGTATGGTGTGGAGAATGATGCTTGCTTGCAAAGAACAACAAAGAACAATGATTGCAGTAGGTTGTATTTCAGATGTAAAAGAATGGACCGGGGTCCACATTTCACTAGTGGTGTCTCTCCAATAAGATAAATAACATGTTGGGTGAACAAATTACAGTTGGGCAATTGACAAATAGAGAGGGCATAACAATGCACATACATATCATGATGACTACTATGCGATTTACTTAGGGCATTACGACAAAAAACATAGACCGCTATCCGCAATGTATCTATGCCTAAAAAGTCCACCTTCGAGTTAGCATCCGCACCCCTTCCAGTATTAAGTTGCAAACAACAGACAATTGCATTAAGTACTGTGTGTAATGTAAACAATACAAATATCCTTAGACAAAGCATTGATGTTTTATCCCTAGTGGCAACAGCACATCCACAACCTTAGAACTTTCTGTCACTATCCCAGATTCAATGGAGGCATGAACCTACTATCTAGCATAAATACTCCCTCTTGGAGTTACAAGTATCAACTTGGCCAGAGCCTCTACTAGCAACGGAGAGCATGCAAGATCATAAACAACACATATATGATAGATCGATAATCAACTTGACATAGTATTCCATATTCATCGGATCCCAACAAACACAACATGTAGCATTACAAATAGATGATCTTGATCATGATAGGCAGCTCACAAGATCTAAACATGATGGCATAATAGGAGAAGACAACCATCTAGCTACTGCTATGCACCCATAGTCCAAGGATGAACTACTCACGCATCAGTCTGGAGGCGGGCATGGTGATGTAGAGCCCTCCGGTGATGATTCCCCTCTCCGGTAGGGTGCCGGAGGAGATCTTCAGAATCCCCCAAGATGGGATTGATGGCGGCGGCGTCTCAGTAACTTTTCTCGTATTTTGGCTCTCGGTACTAGGGTTTTCCGATACGAAGGAATATATAGGCGAAGAGGTAGCGTCGGGGGAGCCAGGGGGTGGGCTCCCCATACCTGGCGCGGCAGGGGGCCAGGCCGCGCCGTCCTATGGGGTGGCCCCCCTGCTGGCCCTCTCCGACTCTTCTTCAATGTTCTGGAATCCTCCGTGGAAAATAGGGCCGTGGGCTTTTGTTTCGTCCAATTCCGAGAATATTTCCTATGTAAGATTTCTGAAACCAAAAACAGCAGAAAACAGGAACTGGCGCTTCGGCATCTTGTTAATAGGTTAGTACCGGAAAATGCATAAAAATGATATAAAGTATGAATAAAACATGTAGGTACTGTCATAAAACTATCATGGAACATAAGAAATTATAGATACGTTTGAGACGTATCAGTGCTCGCCGGCTGCGCCTTCACCTTCGCCTTCATTTTCGCCTCCGCCTTCGCCCGGGCCGCCGCCGCCTCAACCCCTTCCTCCTCCTCCTCCTCCTCCTCCTCGGCCTCCCATCCCTCGATGTTGTCCGGCGGCGGGGAATCATCGCTGCTAGGCGTCGCAGCTTTGTCCCACCAGTGGCCACATCCCGGCGGCTTACCCTCGTTGTCGGTGTATGATGGAAGCTGAGAGAGGCCTCTTGTTGTGAGAAAGGAGAGGTTTCGATGAATGGCGGCCGGTTGTAGATCGGAAAGCGCATACGTAGGGGTCTTATTGAGCGCAGATGAACGGCGGTGCAGATGTCGAAGAGAGCGGCGGTTGCTCTTCCACGGAGATCGCAATCCATTCCGGCAGTTTGCGCGTCGATCAACGTGGTTGCCAATGCGACGGTTCCCCTTCCCGGCAACTGCAACGTCGCTACGTAGGCGACGGTTGAGCGTCCGACCCGCTGACGCGTTGGGCCTGCGTCTTCTCGCCTCGCATTTCGTTGTGTCCGGCGTGCCTGGAGTGTCCCCTGTATAGCGGAGACGGGCTTGGGGCACCGAACACTGTATTGGGCCGCACCGAACAAAAAAGGTCATTGGGGCGCGCGGCTGGAAACGATTTTTTATCCGACGCTTTCCAAATCTCTTTAGGGGGTGCTTTGGGGATGCTGCTAGAGATGCTCTTAGGGTGCGTTTGGTAGCATGCATGGAAATCATGGCTCACTGCGCCAGCGAGATGGGACTCCGATATCGTTCCGGCCAAGCTCCGATTCACGAATGGCACATAGTTTGGTAGGATGTGTTGCACCGGGTAGCACTCAAGTGACACTTTGATTGGTTGGTCGCATGGTAAACTAACGAAAGTTAGCTAACATACTGGGGCATAAGCACAAAAATTTGCACCTCAAAATAACGTTCTGGCGATTTTTTAGAATTGTTTCGTGACCAGCACAGAATCTGTTTTAGAATTGCTAATACCCCAAACACTGCTTTCTTTCTGTCTCCCATAAGCGCTTTTCTTTCTCGCCTTTGAGCTAGGCCCAGAAAGGGTGCAAATCAAGTATTGTCAAGAGAGAAATCATTTAGATCGGGAATGAAAGTAGTTTCAACCAGAAATTTTATGCTATCTATAGTGGTTTTTGAAGTTCCTCTCTCGGCACTTTTAGGTTTACTTTCTTCATCAAATAAATTTTTAGGAACAATCCAATCAAAATTCCTAGCGTAAGCTTCATGCAATGCTGAAGTTTTAAGAGGTATTGGTATATTGATTCCTCCGGTTTAACTTTACTAATCTTATCAAATAATTTCAGAATATCTATGCTTGATTCTAGCATACTATAATGATCAAATATTTTCCTTGCTTCTATAGCTTCATACCTAAATTTTCTAAGCAAGGTTTCAAGAATAAATTATTTTTCTCACCATCCTCAATTTTATGCAGTTTAAGAAACATGTATTGCAAGGATGGGTGAAGGCTAATAAATTTACTCTCTAACATTTTAACTAGGCAGGCCATAGCGGTTTCATAATCGGGAGCAAGTTTAGCTAAAGATTTTTCTGAGATTTTCTCATACTTACTAATATGATTAAGGAACTCTCCAATATTATTTATCCCTACTATAGATCCATCACCTATAGATAGGTTCCTAAGCTCAAACTCGAAAATAATCATGGTAAACTAAATGCAATAAAAATAACAACTACACTAATTTTGTTGGATTTTTGATATAAAATGCAAACAAGATAAAAAATGCAAGCAAAACAATAAAAAATTAAAAGAGTTGAGAGTGAGAGATTCCCCTCGTAGAAGAGATGTTTTTCTCCCCGGCAACGGCGCCAGAAAAAGTCTTTGCTGAGCGCGGAGTTGATGAAGGAGAATTTATGCGCAACATTGAGTGGAACCCAAAGAGGAAGGTATGAAGTTTTCCCTCAGTAAGAAACCAAGGTTTATCGACCAGTAGGAGAAAAAACGTTCTCTCCCGAGGTGTTGCGAACCAACTCGTGGCAGGACGCACTGCCGGCGTCAGCAGCAACGTGGAGACCTGCACACAAACAACCAAGTACTTTGTCCCCAACTTTCAGCAAGGTTGTCAAACTCACTGGTTTTGCTGAAAATAAAGGATTAAACGAACCGTATGGAAGAAGAATTGTTTGCAGAGAACAGAACAGAAAATTGATGTAGAAGATTGCAATTAAAAGAAGAAGGACCGTGGTCCACAGTTCACTAGAGGCGCCTCTCCAATAAAATAAATATGTAGGGTACACAAATTACAGATGGGAAATTGACAAACATAGATTCTACGCTAATGGTTGGTGCAGAATACATGCTATGAAAGTATGCGGGCATTACAACAATATACATAGACCGTAATCCAACTGCATCTATGACTAATAATCCACCTTCAGGATTGCATCTGTGACACCCTCCAGTATTAAGTTGCAAGCAACGGACTATCGCTTTAAGCAATGTGTGTAAAGTAAACAATGAAACTACCCTTGAATAGAACACCGTTGTTTTCTCCCTAATAGTAACAACATATCTACAACCGTAGAGAATAAGGTCACTTTCCATGGTTAAATAGAAGCATGAACCCGCTATCGAGCATAAATACTCCCTCTTGGAGTCGCTAACATCTACTTGGTCAGAGCATCTACTAGAAACAGAGAGCATGCAAGATCATAATAACATAATACATAATCTCAACCAAAGCAATCTCTCTATAAATCGGATCCACATCAAACCAACATGTAGCAATTACAAATAGATGATCTTGATCATGTTAGGCAGCTCACAAGATCTATACATGAAGCACAACAAGGAGAGGACAGCCATCTAGCTACTTCTATGGACACATGGTCCCGTGGAGAACTACTCACGCATCACCTCGGATGAAGACATGGCGATGTAGAGGCCTCCGGCGGTGATTTCCCTCTCCGGCAGGGTGCCGGGATGGACTGCAGAACCCTTCCGAACTAGAGTTTCGGTTGACGGCGGCGTCGAAACTTTTCGTGGATGGAGGCTCGGGGTCCCTGAGATTTTCCCGATACGAGGAATAAATAGGCGGAAGGGCGGAGCAAACGAGGCGACGAGGCGCCAGTACATGGGCCAGGCGCGGCCAAGGGTGGGGCCATGCCTGCCCTATGTACTGCCATGTGGCAGTTCTCCTGCGCGTGTCCTTCTGGTTCCGTCTTCGTCCCTAAAAAATAAGACTCTGGGCTTTTGTTTCGTTCAATTCGGAGAAACTTTCATGTACAACTTTTCTGAAACACAAAAACAGCAGAAAACAGGAATTGACACTGCGGCACTGCGTTAATAGGTTAGTCCCAGAAAATGCTAAAAAGTGTGGAAAAATACACATAAAACATATAAGAATTGTAACAAAACAAGCATGGAGCATCAAAAATTATAGATACGTTTGGGACGTATCATGTATGTACAATGAAACAAAAATATGTCAACATGAAAGTCATGCGGAATGTTGAGATGAACCTACTCCTGAAAGGAAATCTCAAACGGTTGAGCGTATGCGATGAATTTGACAAAATTCACTTAAAACATCATACACGTAATTGACGATTTACGACCGACAAAACTTGAAACCGATTGTGGGAATTGTTTCGTATCGTTACGCATCTTTTTCGTGTACATCTTTTTTCAATTCGGACTATGTTTGTGTTGATTTGAGAGAGGTGTGTGGAGTAGTGTAAGAGAGAGTGAGCGTAAGCAACATCTCGTGCTGCCGTTGCATCGCTGGAGCCAAAGTGGCGCGAGAACGGGCCTGTCCCTGGAGAAACTACCGAACTGGGCGTTCCTCCAGGGCCTGGTCCGACGCTGCTTTGAGAACCGATTCCTGCAAGAACGCGGATTGGCCCAGGCAACCAATCAGACCGAAAATTGCTGGCTCGATGCGAGCCAAGGGGCATACAGCCTACCAAACGCGCCCTTAGTTCGTCCATGGTTAACCGTGGATGTGCATGTATGTCTCTGCTCTGCCATGTGTGTGTCCAACAGACTGTGTGGCGTGGTCTGGCCCGCGTGGGTGGGGGCCGGCCTGTATCGACGATGTGCAGTGCCATGTCGGCACACGATAAGAACTTGTCGACTGATCTGCACTGTGTCTACGAGCACATCAAGAATTTCTAAAACGGTGATCTATCACACTACCTATTTGATCATGCAAAAAAAAATTACATCATTCCCTACATTTTGCTTTTAACCGGTGCAAAATTTACACCATTTGCATTGCTCCTGTCTTGTTTAACTCTATTGTGGATGTATTTTCTAGGATGTTAGTTAAGACATAGAGTGACGCGGGGTTATTCACAGCACTGCCCACTGAAGATGGACTTGGGTTTATGAAAAGAAGCGTTGGTAGATTCATCGACTAACAAGGAAAGAAGAAGATGATGTTTACCCAGGTTCAGGTTCAGTTCCTGGAGGGTAATACCCTACTTTTTGTTTGTCTGATCTTAACTATTGATGGAGATTACAATATCGCCGTGATGGCTATATATGGTGGTGAAGATTGGATCATGCCCAGGGTAGATTATGTGTGAGTTCGGAGGTATGAGAGTCTATCCGTCCGATGGCCCCTCCTAGCCTTTATATTAGAGGACATGTCTCGGGTACCATGGCTAGGTCGATTACAAGTCAGAATAGAATCCTAGGGTTCCCTAATCTTGGGCTTGTCCTTGTTCCTCACATCAGGAACATGGGCTTCCAATGTCTCATGGTTGTCAGATTATCTTGGGCTTCGTGATCCTTAGCAGATCAGCAGGTGGGCTTCTAGTCGTGTTGCACCAGGTATGTTAACGGTGGGTACCCGATGGGCCATACTCATGTCATAGAGTGTGGCCTGATTTAGAGGGATGTTTTCTAATTTTCATCCTATGGGTGTCGTCGAGTAAGCTGGTGACATTTTATTGTTCTTGGAGAATGATCCCAGGGTTGCTTTAACTTTAAAATGACACTTGCGTGCTTGGAACAAATATATGGCATCAGGATTAATTTCCATAAGAGCAAAAAATTTCCAATCAACATGGAAATTGAAGAGGTTTAACCTTTTGTTGATATTTCGTAGTGTGTGGTTGGAAAATTTCCAGATATGTACCTGGGTGTTCCTTTGTGTTATGATAGACTTAACATAGAGGATCTGCAACCTCATAGAAAATATTTTTGGTAAGATTACAGGGTGGAGAGGAAAACTCATTTCCCCTGCTGCAAAGAGAATTTTTAATACATTTGACCAATTGGCCCTCTATTTGTATGAAGAAATAATTTGGTGGATTAGGTATTTCAAACTTGCAAGATTTTAATATATGTCTAATAGGTGCTTGGATTAAGACATATAATCAAAATGGGGGATCACACTAGAAAAGAGTGATTGACTCCAAGTATAATACTAGAAATCATAATATCATGTCTTGCCATGGTATGCAATCATCCACTTTTTGGATGTGTGATGTGGGCATCTAGGGCTGTAAAATAGGTTATGAGTGGGGAAGTAGGCAATGGTAGATCTACAAAATTTTGTGAGGATATATGGTTTCGAAACTCCCCTTGAGCTACTAGTTTTGGGAAATTTATTTTGTTTCTAATCAACAAACTCAAACCATTCCTGAAATGTGGGATAGGAATAAGATTAGAGGTAACTTGGGAGGATGTAGCCTAGGACGAAAATGACTCCACGAACCAAATAGATCGGAGTTTCGATCTAACTACTTGCTTTGGTAAAATAGCTAATAACTGAGAGATCATAGAGCATGAGTGGAATGAGAGAGGAGGAAGAGCAGGGTATCGGGCCGATTTAATCATGTCCAGAGACTAGTCGGGGCAGCCCAACCCAACATGAACCCTCAGGTTCCGCACCATGACCAGGTTGTCGCGTGGCATGCCGACCGGGAAAAGCAACATCTCTGTTTTCCCTACCTTGATAAGCAACATCTCGGGTAACCCACTCCGACAGCCCGTTGTCGGCTGTCTGTTTTCCGTGCACGCCATCGGCCAAGAAAAGCCGCATCTCGGGTTTATGTACTCCGACAAGCAGATTTTTTGGGTTCCTTTGCCCAAGGCCGCAATATATTCGCAAATCTTCAAACATGTGGAGTATTCGTAGATTTAAATAAAAAGATTAATATTTAAAAAGAAATGGCATTCTGTTCCCGGTTGGTAACATTGCAATTGTACTCACAGGCCCTTAAATTTGACCGAAGAGTCATCGGGAAAAGGAACAAAAGGTAACACAAACTGAGTCGGACCCATGATTGGATGAGGTGCATGTGCTGGGCGAGAAGTTGGACGCCGAGTCGGCTGCAGCTAGCGCATGTGATGCGCGGCCGCGCGGCCAACTTGTGCGGATTCTCCTCCTACCGTTACGACTATTTTTGCTACGGACATGACATTTCTGGGCTAGCTGCTCGGCACGCGAAGACGCATCCCTGTTGCTGCACAAGTAGGATCGAGTACTACACATGTTCATGTTCAGGACCCAATGGCCGTGATCGTGATGCCCGTATCAAACTGAGGTCTCGCTGGTAGCTTGCGATAGCCCGCCTCGCCGTGCCCGCAGTTTGTGGCGCTGCGATGACGAGTCCTCACGAGTGCCACCCGTGCCCGTGCGGATGTAGAAGGAGGCATGGACGTGCACGTTCATTAAGAGATGCAGGATTCAGGCAATCAGTCCTTCATTTCTGGTTTTGGTTCCTTGCTAGCTAGCTCTCGCTCAAGGGAGTAGTACGTAGTCGACAGACAGAATGTTTGAAGAGCTGCGTACGAAAATATGCAGCATGGGCTCCCGCTGGATGAGTCCTACGCATTTGCACCGGTTGCGTGCAGCGCGATCAGTTTCACCCCAAGTCGACGGCGGTCCAAGTGACGCTGCTCATGTCGCTAGCTAGCTTACAACGGGACGGGATCCTCTAGCAAAGTCAGGTAAGCTACAGGAACCTGACTTTTCTTCTTCCAAATTGTATGATTATAGATAAAATGATTTAAATTATTCTACATAATGCAAATTTATGTTGTGGATTTAGAGTAACTACATATGGACAAAATTATGATGTAATAAAATTTAGTCCAAAGTTTTTAAGTCTACAGTAATTATCTACAGTAATTAATTATAGCACATAATATAGTGATTAGGCTATAATACCCTGACTTTACAACGTTGTTTTCTCTGACTTTGCTCCCCAACGTTAGAGGAGCCGGTTCCGCTTACAACAGGCTTCCGCAAGATACATGATCTCCGTATGCAGTCTACAACTCTACACAATGGTTCACGTGGCAGATCGGCGCGGTCAGCCACAAGGAGCGGCCCCGGATCGTGGTTCACCTGGAGGACTCGCTGTCACGCTATATATTTCTCCACTTGGAATTTTTTTCAACGCGAGTCACATGAATCCGCTGTTGGGTAACATCGACTGCCGCTTAGACATGGAGACTTAGGTTAGGCCATCTCCAACAGTTACCCGCAAAACGGATCATATTTTGGTGCGTTTTTGTTCGGATGCGACTTCGCTCGCGGTCCCTTTACGGGTGGCAGCGGTCCTAGTAGCTAAAACCGCAACTTTTTTTGCCAAAATAAAAATAAAACATAGATGCATATATTAGAGGCCACAAAGGGTGCGTTTTACAATTAAAGAAAAAGAAAAAAAACATATGGATAATTCCGCCAAGAGCTTCTGGTCCTCCTTGCCGAAGTCGATGAAGACATGTAGAGGCGGCCACACATTGGTCGCCGGAGTAGAAGGTGACAGCATCTCAGCTGCTGGCGGTGGAGGTGGCGGCGCCGGTGCGGCCTCCTAAAGCAAGCGTTGGATGGTCTCCTTGAGGCCAATCCACATGGCACACCCTCCCCCAAAAAGGTAGCCATGGCGGGCCGATGGCCTCCTCCTCCGTGAGCTCGACCACCATCAACTCGTAGTCGAGGTTGTCCTCGTCCTCTGGTGGGTCTTCGATGGGCCCTCCCACATGCCAGGCCTGGTAGTAAGCCTCTGGCGCCAACGGCGGAACCCACGGGAGTGGCTTGATGTAGTTGGTCGCCGCCCCGAGAAACTGCGACCTGTCGGATGGCCCGGGCGCGGCGTGGGGAAGACGTAGTCGGGCCACTCCTTCGGCTGCGCCTCCTCCTCCTCCATGGCCACCTGCGGCGGTACCTGCGGCGTGAGTAGTGGCGTGTGTGCCTCCTGCACCTCGTAGTCTACGTCGTCATTGTCTAGAGCTTCGAGGTGTGCATCGATGACCACCTGCCGCTCCTCATGTTCAACCTTGAACCACCGATCCCACAACGGCCAGTCCACGGCGTATGCCAAGTCTCACCTCAGATTGGGTTGCAGGTACGCTTGCGGTCGCAGGATCTCCCGAAGGCGAGGAGGCCCGCGTGCGGGAATGGCGGGCACCGGCACCCACGCCTGATTTAGGTGCCACCCATCTGGCAGGTGAACATCAGCCAAGGGGGAGAGGCGTGCCCGCGAACTGGGGGCGGTCTCGACCTCCATGTACACGTGCCGTGACACGGGAGGCGGAAGAGGAGGCCTCACAGTGCGTGGAATAAGCGGTAGCCGCCATTGCCACCGCCAATGTCGGATAGTGGGGGGGGGGGCATGGGGACTGGGGAATAGGATCCCTGGACGACGACGGATCTTCATTTAAGAGGATCACGTGGATGCGGGTGGACCCAACACAATCTAGCGTGGACACCGCAAACCCAACCCAAATTTAAGCTAAAAATGCCGGCCAACCGAACAGAATCCAGGACGGTATCAGTTTGCGATAGTTCTTTTTTTTTAAGATAATAGGATGTAAAGTCCAACTTTAAATTAATAAAACTAGCACCGTCCAAATGATACAACGTGTTGAAGAGATCCTCTTACAAGGCAGATCAAAGGTCAAATTAAAACTAGAAAAAAGCAGAGCACAACTACAGTAGGTCAAGCACAAAGACTTGGCACAGAGAAGACGTCACAACAGTTGGAACAAACTTGATGTCAATCTCAAGAGAATAAATAATGAAGCCTCTCGTAGACATCAAGAATCGAAGAGAGGAAGCCCAACATCACAACGCCGTGAGAATGTCGCTAGCCATGGCCACGGCCCGACCCCAAGTCCGGAACCGGTGATGACGACGTCGTTAGACATGCCCGCGTGGGGACAAACTTTTGGCCTCCGTGAGCCGTGATAGATAAAATTCATATGCAGAGGAGCGGGGGGCTCTCATTTCTCCTCTTCCTTTCTCTCTCTCTTCGCTACAGTACCTTGAGAGTCTCCTCTCGCTCACGGGCGCTCCTCCAACTCAACTCCGGCGACGCCGCCGTCTGGAGGAGAGAAGGATGGGTTGCCTAGTTTAGGTTTTGTTCTTGTAGGTTGTATGGCTTTATGCCAGTCTGGCGTCATGCCGTGTGTCCAGAGGTTTGGGTGGCCAGAGTTCTCTGTGGTGCTCCGATGGTCGGAGACAAAAGCAGCTGGGGACCGCGCCTCCAATCAATAAGCTCGATAGAGCTCGGCTTCGAAACGATCTCGTTAGATCTAGCCGCGATGGTGGCAGGCAGAGAACGACAGCGGCAAGATTTGGAGCTCCTTGGGTCGTCCTTGAAGCTTCTCTTGGTGAAGATAATCTGCAGTGGCTTGGTGGCACCGTTGCTCTGGTTGGCCAAGGGGGCCACTTCGTCCCATGTAGCTTGTTGCTCTAGCGGTTCTTCTTCCTCCAGGATAGAGAGCCAGAGCGGAGGATCTTCTTCAACCTCAGCGCGGCGCTCATCGTTGATCCTTCCCCAAGTGGTCTCATCCCCAGTGGCAAGGTCGACGGCCGTAGCATCGAGATTCAGCAGCGTCGGTGGAGAATGACTCTGTCGCTTTTCAAGTTTCCTCTTAGGGTCCTTTTTAGAAAAGGGAGGACTTGGATGTAATTTAAGTTATTTCAGGTTTCTCTCTAACTTATACCCACCGACTGAAATAAAGCTTCTAGGTCCTTTCGGACCCAGCCCGTGTTAAAAAAAATACGCAGAGGAGCCGTTGGAGATGACGTTAGCTATTAGAGGAAAGCAGCCCGCACTTATTATTAGAACCTGTGCTCCTTCATTCGCGCTTTACAAGACACATCTTCCAGCAGGACTCCACTGGAGAGGTGACAAGGGAGACGCAACGAGATGTTCGTTCAAGCGGAGGGCTCCCCCCATGTGCGCGTGCTTCGTCCATAGACCATAATCCGTTGGTTGATGCTGCTTTAGGAATAAGGATAGGACCCATGGCTCCATGAGTTGCTCAATAATGTTGAGGAGGCCCAACTCAACTGGGGATTACGATCCGTTAACTCCCTGCTGAGACGACACATATGGGGCCGGCGCCGCGTACGTCAATGTGCGCGCGTGGAGCATGGGCGTCTGCATGAACGGGCGCGACGTGTGGATTTAGGGCCGGGTCCAGCCATGGCGGGGCTCGCGGCGGCCGCTGGATAGATAGATGCGCCCAGAGTAAAGAGACGGAGACCATCCTAGGCAGGGACCACGAACCGCCGGCAGGGCAGCGGCAGGTCAGGTGCGTTCTTGCGAGCTCGGCCAACAGCGACCGCCTAACCATCGGACAGACCTCCAGTTCGCACGTTCATGGCTAACTGTCGCTGTGCGTCTCCGGCCGCTCGTTGCCATGTACGTGAGGTCGTGAGCCCAGTGGACTGTGTGGTGTACTGGTGAGGCCTGGCCCGCGCGGGTGGCCGGGGCACCTGTGTCGACGATGTGCAGTGCCATCTTGTTGGCACTGGATAAGACCTTGTCCAGTGATTCGCACTATGCCTCAGAGCATCACAAATCTTCAGCCGCGCCAGCATCACGCTGCTTCCACCTGTTAGGGCATCTCCAACCGGCTGACCCAAACGGACGCGCTGGGCCGTCCGTTTTGGGCCGTTTGGATGGCCAAGCGGACACCCGGACAGCTGCCCGCGTCCGCGTGTCCGTTTGGGTCGCGCGCTGCGCCCACCGCGCGGACGCAGCGCATTTGTAATAAAATAAAACAAAAATGAAAATAAAAAAGGAAAAGAACAAAACATAAATTTAAACTAGTTGGTCATTAAACTTAGCCCTATTTTGGGCAAATTTTACACAAAAGAAAGCCATATATGGCTTTAAACTAAAAAAAAGCAAACCCTAGGCAGGGTTTGCGAGCACGCGGTGGCCGCCGGCAGTGGGGGTAGTACTCGTCGTCGTCGGCGTCGATGACGACGACGCCCCCCGGCGGCGACGCGCTGTTCCGGCTCGAAGCGCCGGAGGGCACCGGGGACTCCGGCCAGGGCGACCACTGCGCCCTTTCCCAGGCAGAGTCCGGGTTCGGCGGGCTCGCCGGCTGCGCGGCCGTGCCCTCCGCGCGGACTCACCGCGGAGCTGCTCTCCGCCGCGGCTGCGGCTACGCTGCGCCGGAGCGTGGCCGACGCTCCTCCTCCGGGCGCGCGGCCGCGCTCCTCCTCCTCCGGAGCGCCGCCGACGCGTCGCCTCCTCCCGACGGCGCGCCGGCTCGAGGAAGGCCCACGCCTCCGCCTGGGCGTCCTCCTGGGCCTTCCTGGCCGCCTCCTCCAGCGCGGAGGTGCGCAGCGTCTCGGCGAGGTGTGGCCATTTGGCCAGCTCGCGGGACGCCGCGAGCGCCGCCTGCAGCTCCGGGTCGTCCTCCTCCTCCTGGGGCTGCGGCTACGGCTGGGGCGGGGCTGGGCGCGGGCTCGTTGATGTAGAGGCCGCCGGGGCGGCGGCCTGCCCGCCTAGCGGGTGTGCGCGCCGCGCGCGAGGCCGCGCCGTCGCGGATGTGAAGCACGTGCGCCGGCGCATCGTGCTCCACCTCGAACCACAAGTCCCGATTGGGACTTGCGTCGCCGTACGCGGGGTCCTGCTGAGCTCCGCCGGCGGTTGAGCGCGGCGCCTCCGGATCTCGGCGTAGCGGGCGCGGCCGGAGCTCGGGATGGGCGGCATCGGAACCCGATCTCGGGCTCGGGTGCCGGCCGTGGGGAGGTGCACGTCCCCATGGCATTGGGACGCCGGCGTCCCGAACATCTGCGCCACCGGTGCGGTGACGTAGATCCGGTCGCGTCTCGGGCGTCGCCGGCGGCCCCATGGCGAACGGCGCCGGCGCGACTGGCCGGCTGCTGCCGGCCTCGTGGTCGTTGGCGGATGGCGAGAACTCGCGCTTCGGGGCCATGGCGGCGCGGAAGCTTCGAGCTCGCGCGTGCGGCCGGAGTGGGAAGTGGGGGACTGGATAGGGACAGTCCCCCTCCCCAGTCCACATTTAATAGGACTGGGGCACCGACAGGTGGGCCAGCCACGCGGACGAGGCGGACACGCGAGGACGCCGCGTGCCATCCACGGCCACGCAAAGCCGGCCCAGATTTGGGCCGGGTTTGCGTCGTTCCGGACTCCGCGGACGTCCGCTTTTGCGGTGCGTCCCCGCGCTAGGCCGCGTTTTTGTCCGGCTCGACCCAAACGGACGCGCGGGCGCGGTTTGGGTCGCGCGGTTGGAGATGCCCTTACATCTCACATTTGGTGCCCGTATGACCGTGTACTCTCTCCTGCCTGATCGACCCATCTAGTTTGTAGAGTCGATAGATTTGCCACGTCACTTCCCTCCAAACAATGGAAAATATTTATTTCTGGTTTTACTTTTCTGTTCACCGCTTTTTTAAACCGAAATTTATTTCGGATTTATGATCAGTTAGACATCTCACAACTCATATCCAGAAATATTTGTTGTAAGTAATCGAGAGTAATCGAGAGAGACAACGAATAGAATGAATCAAGTGAGTCTTTTCATTGATGATTGAGCACTTATATACAGGGGGAATAGTCGTCTCCAAACGAGGCGATGGTTCGGAAGGCGGTTCCTGGAGGCGACGCTCCAGGAACGACGCGTCGGTTCCACATCGTGGGGGTTTCCCACATGTGGTTACAAGCAAAGATTTAACTAATTAATTACATGATTAATTAATTCCTAACACTCCCCCTAATCTATGCTTGTCCTTGCAAGTGTTCATCATCTTGAAATAGTCTCCTCCAAAAACCCAGTGGGAAAAATGTGAGGAGTCCTCCAAAAACCCTGTGGGAAAAATGAGGAATAGTATAGGATATGTTGTTAAAACTCCTTCAAACCCAGTGGGAAAATAAGGAGAAAATGGTACAACATATTATGGCTATTGCCTCTGTTAACTCAATATGAAGTATATCCATAGAATATAGAGGTCAATAAATATGTCGTGAATACTTTCCTAAAAACCCCGGTGGGGAAAAGGGATAGTATGACATATGATCTTATATTGATATTACCTCATTAAAAACCTTTATGAGAACCTGTAAAGTAAACTCACTAAGGGAAAAAGAGTATAATATGATGCTTTGAACAGGAGTAGTTCAGGAAGATACTCCCCCAGAATCTTGCAAATCTCGGAGTCGTCGCATACCAATTCCATGAATATATTTCTGGAATGTTGAAGTTGGTAGAGACTTTGTGAATAGATCAGCGAGGTTATCGCATGATTTGACTTGCAAGATGTTTATTTCCCCACTCTTTTGGAGTTCATGGGGATAAAACAACTTAGGGGCAATATGCTTAGTGATATTGCTCTTGACGTATCCTGTTTGCATCTGTGCAACACAAGCTGCATTATCTTCGTAGATAATGGTAGGTGATTCGATAGAACCAATCCCACATGATTGTTGTATGTGGTTTATCATCCTGCGAAGCCACACACATTCGCGTGATGCCTCATATAATGCGATTATTTCAGAATGATTGGTGGATGTTGCAACTAGAGTCTGTTTCGAAGACTTCCATGATATTGCAGTTCCACCATGTAGGAACACAAAGCCGGTTTGTGATCTGGCATTATGGGGATCAGATAAATAGCCAGCATCTGTGTATCCAATCATATTGGTGTCCAGATTTCTCTGAAACTGAAAGAATAGGCCAAGATCCTTTGTGCCTTGGAGATATCTAAAGACATTCTTTACTCCCGACCAATGGCGTCTGGTAGGAGCTGCGCTGTGTCTAGCAAGTAGATTCACTTCAAATGCGAGGTCAGGTCTCGTACAATTTGCAAGATACATAAGCGCTCCAATGGCACTGAGATATGGAACCTCGGGTCCCAACATCTCTTCTCCATCATCCCTCGGCCTGAACGGATCTTTCTCTACGTCTAGAGATCGAACCACCATGGGAGTTTTAGATGGATAGGATTTGTCCATATTGAATTTCTCCAATATTTTCTGGATATAGGCAGCTTGGTGTACCATTATTCCTGAGGGAAGGTGCTCGAGTTGAAGACCCAAGCAAAATTTGGTTTGACCCAAATCCTTCATCTCAAATTCTGTCTTTAGATGATTGCGTGCTTCATCAATATCTTGTGTGTTGCCAATGATGTTGAGATCATCGACGTACACTGAAATGATGCAAAATCCTGAAGAGGACTTCTTGATGAAGACACATGGGCAATCATCACTATTGGAGTAACCCTTGCGAAGAAGGAACTCACTAAGTCGGTTGTACCACATCCGTTGAAAGTGCATGGAGCCCCCATGTGTGGTTTTGGTAATTAATGACAATCCCTATGGACTAATGTTTGCATTGAGTTATATTTGTAGGAGTTGTCCATAGGCAATTCTTGAACCATATGTTGGCTTCAAGGTTGCAATAAGAAGAAATTGATGAAGGATATCAAGTGTCAAGTATGTCTTGAAGATGAAGATGAAGTGAGCCCTCAAGCTACTTCAAGACATCAACATGATGAAGAATGAAGAAATGAAGTGCAAGTTCAAGATGAGCCATCTCGAAGAGATCCTTTGCTTGAGTCTTGCCATCCATATGGTGATCATGGATATGTGAAGATGCGCCGAAGAAGAAGCTCTCCCATGGTGGATTATGGGGGAGCAATCCACAAGACTTCGTCAAGCAAGCACAAGCAAGAAAGGCGTTCCATCTTGTTGAGGTCAAGATCGTCGTCATCGAGCTCAAGTGGAATGCGCAAGTATAAGGTTTGCTCTTGATAGGGTTTGTTTCTCACCGGTCTCATAGTGTAGTTGGAGACCGGTTTATAGTTTAGTTGCCGTACTATCAAGAGGGCTCTCGAGTGAGTAACTCGATCGTATCGTTCGGAGAGAGCTCAAACCTTTGCATCCTTGCATCATCTTTCTTGGTTGTTATTTGGACCTTATCCATGTGATGTTTTAGAGCTTGTGCTTATTCTCATGACAAGCTCTAGTTCATCGAAAACGGATTTCGCATAGATCACTTGTTGATTTTTTGTGTTTGGTTCATCATCTTTCTTGGTTGTTATTTGGACCTTATCCATGTGATGTTTTAGAGCTTGTGCTTATTCTCATGACAAGCTCTAGTTCATCGAAAACGGATTTCGCATAGATCACTTGTTGCGTTTTCGAGTTTGGTTCATCATCTTTCTTGGTTTTATTTGGATCTTATCCATGTGATGTTTTAGAGCTTGTGCTTATTCTCATGACAAGCTCTAGTTCATTGAGAATGGTTTTTCCATGGGCAACTTGTTGCATTTTCAAGATTGGAGGTTTTACCGGTATGTCTTTTTGAGATAGGTCAAACCTTTCTTCATTTGTTTCTATCCTCCTTTGCTGGACTATGATGTTTCTATGCATATTGTTGTAGAGCTCGTTGTTGTGATTTCAACGAGCCCAAGATCATCGAAATCGGAGTCCGGATGCAAAAGTTATGCCCGTTTTAGTTTTGGTGTTTCTGCAGTTTTCTTAGGCCGGATATTTTGGAAATATCCGGGCCGGATTATCCGGGCCGGATATTTCGGAAATATCCGCCCCCCCCGAAATCGTCTAAGGACCGGAAGAAAAGCAGCTCTGGATAGGGGCCGGATTTTTGGCCGGATTTTGTCCAGGTTTTGTCCCTGAGGCCGGATTATCCGGCCCCCGGATAATCCGGCCCCAACTTGGGCCGGAATATCCGCCCTTTTTTGCCCAAACGGCTCGATTTTCTTGGGGGTATAAATACCCCCCTTCTTCCTCCTTGGGCTGTGCTTCTCTCACTCTCTCTCCCCTCCATTGTTGAACTAGAGAAGCTTGCTCCATCTCTCAATCCCTCCATGATTCTTGCCCCCATTTGAGGGAAAAGAGAGAGGAGATCTAGATCTACATTTCTACCAATCAAATCCATCTCTTTGTGAGTGGAACTCTCTAGATCTTGATCTTGGTGTTCTTTGTGAATTCCTTTGTTCTTCCTCTCTTATTCCCCCAATAGCTTTTGTAGCTTTGTTGGAATTTGAGAGAGAAGGACTTGAGCATCTTTGTGGTGTTCTTGCCATTGCATTTGGTGCATCGGTTTGAGTTCTCCACGGTGATTCGTGGTGGTGAAAGCAAGAAGGTTGTTACTCTTGGGTTCTTGGAACCCTAGACGGTCTCTAGGCCTTTGTGGCGGTTTGTTGGGAGCCTCCAATTAAGTTGTGGATGTGTGCCCCAATCTTTGTGTAAGGCCCGGTTTCCGCCTCGAAGGAAATCCCTTAGTGGAACCGTGACCTAGGCCTTTGTGGCGAGGGTCACCGGAGATTTAGGTGAGGCGCCTTCGTGGCGTTCGGTGTGTGGTGTGAGTACCGCATCTTGGGGTGAGGCCTTTGTGGCGTTGGTGTGCATCGAGCAACCACACCTCAAGGTGAGCCTCTTGTGGCGTTCGGGAGCACTAAGCAACCGCACCTCTCCACCGGAGATTAGCACTCGCAAGAGTGTGAACTCCGGGATAAATCATCGTCTCCCGCGTGCCTCGGTTATCTCTATACCCGAGCTCTTTACTTATGCACTTTACCTTGTGATAGCCATCGTGCTTGAAGTTATATATATCTTGCTATCACATACTTGCTTGTATTGCTTAGCATAAGTTGTTGGTGCACATAGGTGAACTCTTGCTTAGAATAAGTTGTTGGTGCACATAGGTGAACCATAGTATATAGGCTTTGGGCTTGACAAAGTAAACGCTAGTTTTATTCCGCATTTGTTAAGCCCATCTCGTAAAAGTTTTAAATCGCCTATTCACCCCCCTCTAGGCGACATCCGTGTCCTTTCAATTGGTATCGAGCAAGGTCTCTCATTCTTAGGCTTCACCGCCTTGAGAGTAAAGATGTCGGTTAGGGGATTAGCGCACAATAACTTGGTTATATTTGATGGCACAAATTATGATCTATGGAAAATTTATGTGCTTAATATTTTGCGGCGTATGTCTCCTGACATGGAGCGATTTCTTGGCATGGGTTTTTCTTCTCCTAAGGATCCTCAAAATTTATCTCTTGAGGAGGAGAAAAACTCTTGCCTCGATGCTCTTGCTTCTCATGTGTTTTCCATTGTTGTGAGCAATGTAGTTACTTCTTCAATCATGCCTTTTGGGAGCGCTCATGAGTTATGGACAAAAATTCAAGATAAATATGATGTGTCCAATATTATTAAGGATGATTGCATTGCTTCCACTTCCGGCCGTGATGAGTTCTCATCTTCATCCACTTCACCAAAGTGTGTCAAGACACAAGGTAATGATATGGTGAGTGGTGATGAAAATTGCAATGTTGATATTAAGCTTTCTATTGATGATTCTTCATCTCTATCTCAATGCAATGTTTCATCTACGGACTCAAACACATCTAGCACTAGAAATGATTTACATGCTTGTGTTGATAGTCCTTGCATATCATGTGTAAGTTGCTTGAATAAATCTAATGATGATATGCTTGCTTTGTCTTGTGGCCATGATAAAAATGCTTCTATTTCCTCTAGTTGTTGTGTGACTAACATTGTAGAGGAAACCAAAGATTCTATTGGTCAAGACAAGATCTTGAAAGGAGCCTCAAGTAACTCCTCATCTTTATCTCACGGTTCTCATATGTGCCTTATGGCCAAGGGTTCCACGGTATCTCCTACCATGGAACCTCATACTTCTCGTGGTGATAAGGATGAGGATGTTTATGAAGAAGAGGATTGGGTTGTCTCTCTACGCGATAAGGGTAAGAGTGTATTCAAGATTATTTGCAAAGATAAAATTGCTAGCACTCACTTCTTTGAAATCTTGACTACCGCTATTGAGAGCCAAAAACTTATTTGGATGCATGAGAACACCATTGATAAAAAGGGTGCTCTTGAACGAGAGTATGCCGATGATGTAGCATCTTTAAAGAATGAACTTGAAGAAGAACAAACCATCAAGGAAGCTCTTGAGGAGACCTTTGCTCTAGAATTGTCTAGAGAAAAGGAAAACCATGATAGAGCTCTTGAGATGGCAAATGAACTAAAGCTAAAAAATGATAAGCTTGTGTTTGTTAATGCTAAACTCCTTGAGGATTTTGAGCAACTCAAAAAGGGCTCAAGGGTTATTGAGAGTGCGCTCACCAAACTCACCGAGTCGCATGAGCAACTTAAAGCTTCTTATCTAAAAGTGCATGCCAACTTGCCTTCTCCTATTGCTATTGATAATGATGCTTGTGCTACTAACTCTACTTCTTGTGAAGCATCTACCTTGAAGGAGAATGTTGAGCTAAGGGCTCAACTTGATTTGCTAACTAGCAATTATGGGAAATTGGGAGAAATTCATGGAATGCTTTCTAGCTCCTATGAGGATCTTCTAGCCTCTCATGATAGGCTAAAGTTAGCTCATGAGGCTATAATATCTAAGGCAACACCTTGTGAGCCTCATGTGGGTACTAGCACTACTACTCAAAATGTTATATTGCCATGTGCTAGTCCTAGTAATTCATCCACTCATAATATTGCTAAATCTTGTGATGAATTATCTTCATTGCCTTGTTGCTCTAACAATGAAGGTTCTACTTCCACTAGTACTTGTGTTGTTACTAACCATGTAGAGGAAATCAAAGAGCTCAAGGCCCAAGTCTCTTCTTTGAAGAACGACTTGGTAAAGGGTCATGAAGGGAAATGCAAACTTGATAAGATGTTAAGTGTGCAACAATCCCCCAATGACAAGAGTGGACTTGGATTCAACTCCAACAACAAGATCAAGTCCAAGAACAACAAGAAGAAGAAGGGCAAAGTACAAGTCAAAGACCCGGCCAAGATCGTTTGCTTCAAGTGCAAAATTGAAGGGCACCATGTTAGATCTTGCCCTTTGAAGAAGAAGCAAAAAGGAAGCGGCCTCAAGCTCAAACTCATATTCAACCTCAAGTTGAAGAAATGCCACTTCCCAAGAAGAATCAAGCCAATGCTCCCATTGTGGAGAAATCTAGTGAGAAGAAGGAGAAGAAAAGAACTTGCTACATATGCCGTGAGAAGGGTCACATCTCCTCCTTTTGCACTATTGGTACCTCATCCAACTCTATCACCATTGATGATGTTTATTCTCTTCGTAAGGATGAGGGTGGCAATGTGTTTGCCAAATTTGTTGGTGCTCAAAGTGGTGTCAAGAAAAGAACCATTTGGGTTGCCAGGCCTATTGTGACTAACCTCTTAGGACCCAACTTAGTTGGGGACCAACAATCCAAAACTTGATCAATAGGTGCTTGTTGGAGGGCATTGGAGACTTGGCTACATCATGAAGAGTTAAGGGATCTTCATCATTTATACTATCTCAAGCCAAGTCTTTTGGTTATCTTACTTCTATCATACACCCAATGTTCCTCCTTGCGGTAACATGTGCTCAACTCATTTATATTGAAAGTTACTCGCCCCTTTGCATGTGTTAGTTTTGTTCCTAACATGTGTTTGTATATGTTGTGCATCCTACGTGTTTTTCTTGAGAAATCAAGGCTATGTATGTTAGGTTGCACACCATGTATTTGTGCTTGTGTTGGAGCCTCTTTGCATCTTGTTGTATCTTATATGGCTCTTATGAGAGATTATTGGACTATAACATTTTGGGGGAGTGATATGCCTTTAGGAATTTCACAATCCTAACAATGTGTGTACATGAGGAATATCACTTAGAATTGATATTGCAAGATTATCTAGTCTCTATGTGGTATGTCATCTTCATGAGAAATTCAAATTCTAATGTTCATTAATATCTCTAGTTGGATCTTTTTGCCTCTTGTGAAAATAAATTCCTTATCACATTATGGGGGTAATAAGCTTTGTGCATATTACAAGCCTAGGAAATGTGAACATTTGAGGTTGTGTCACATAGAATTGATATTGTAGATTATCTCTCCTATGTGGCATGTTTGCTCAAACAAGCTCCAATTTGCTTAAATGGCTTCATTGCTAATATCTTTGTGGATCTTATTTGTGTAAGTTTTTCTTGGCATGGTTTTTCACAACGTGTCCCTCAATACATTTTTGGAAAACCATGTGCTTCAAGTCATACTATTAATTGCTTTGCATGTTGGTATGAATACTATTAATTGCTTTGCATGTTGGTATGAATACTATTAATTGCTTTGCATGTTGGTATGAATACTATTAATTGCCTTGCATGTTGGTATGACTAAATGAAGCTATCAAGAAACTTTCTTTGCATGATGGTTAACTCTTATCTTTTACCATATGCTTTGTTCGTTGTAAATATGATCTTATGTATACTTACAAACTACCACCGAAATATTTCCTAATACCTCTTGTCCTAGGACAATTGGTAATCAATTATGAGGTAGATATTTATTGATCATATCTACATTGGCTCTTGTGTTTAAATTGCCTTATTTATTGCCATGAATTTGTTGTGCTTTGACTCCCATGTGTCTTCCTTGCATCTTATGGATCTTGTGTTTAAATTGCCTTATTTATTGCCATGAATTTGTTGTGCTTTGACTCCCATGTGTTCTTTTTTCTATTCAAACTTTCTTAGCTTTTTTTGTAGATATAGGTAGTGTGATGATCCTAGTTGTGTGCATTTTGTATCCATATTCTAAATCCTAGATAATGCACTAATCTTGGGGAGCTCTCCTATATTTGTTATATAAACTTCTCTTGATCTTTATCAAAAATTTGGTTTTGGGAGTCATAAATTTTCTTTTTGGTACTGTGTGCCATCATAAAAAGTGTCGAGGGTTTGGTTTATTTGTTGGAACCTTGCTCTCTTGGGAGTTGGTTATCTCATTCCTTTGTGCTTAGGTTTAATTAGCTTCTTATAATGAGATAAGTCTTTGGAGTCAATCTTGTGTTGATTTGATTCTTTGATATAATTTGGACAACCATTGTCTCTTGGTTTATTTGGTGTTTTGTCCAAATTGTATCTTCCTTTGGTTCTTGAAAGTATTGTGCATGCATATTTAATATATGTATATCTTATGGCATGTGTCACTTTCTTTGATCCAATATATAGGGTAAACTCCATCAAATCCTAATTTGGCTAAGATGTGCATGAAATTCAATTTCATATCTATATGCACATAGAATTGTGGAGTTTGTCCTATATGTTGTAGTGTGTCTAACTACTTCGGACCCAATTAGTTTGGGGACCATTTTGTACTTACCTTTGTGTTAGGTACAATGGATATGCATTGAATGCTTGTCTCACTCTTGGAAAGAAGTGGTGACTCAATGGTAACGTGAGGCAAGCTAGGATGATCAACGAACACATATCTACTACATCCACACCAATGCTATCTTGGTAACAAGTATCTTCTCATGCATACTTTTCTAGTATCCAACCTTATGGTTGCATCTTGGCATGAATCTCTTGATTTGCAAATGTTGTGCTTCTTGCAAAAGTCTTAATGAAACCTCTTTATTGTGAATGTGAGTAATTTGAGATGAGTGCATGTGTTGGGAAGTATTTTAAATCATGCTCATGATTCATCCATCCCAACTATGCCTATCTAGCAATTTTGTTGCATATCAATTCCTCAAGGCTCTCACATGTGCAATATAGATGAAAGTGCAAATTTAGTTACTTCTTTTGGTATCCCCGTTTGTGATACTTGTTGCCTTTCTCAAATGCATCCCAACTATCTTCTATCCCTTGTTGATATTTGTGATGTATTTTAGTTGTTTGTGGTTGAAGTTCATGAATGTACAATAAGATAATATTGAGCCTTTGGCCATGCTATTAAGCAAAAATCTTATTGGTATATTGCATGACTTCGTCTTGGATATCATGCTATTTTTCTTGTGTATCTATTTGGTGTGTGCATGTTTCTTTGTGGATAAATATCTTTGTGATATTGTCCACTTAGAGAAACTTATACACATAAGAGATGATACATCTCCATTTGATATCTTTTTTATTTGTTGCATGTTGATTGGTCATGCTAAGAAATATAATTCATTGAAGACTATGATGATGCTTTTTGCTCATCCATATAATAGTCTTATAATATGCTTTATCATGCCTTTCACATATCTTCTTGGTTGAGCCTTTTATTATGGTGCCTCTTACTTTTTGCTCAACTATTTGTTTGTTGCAAGTGTTAAGCTTATTTCTCTATCTATGATCTATTCCAAATGTTTGTGTTTTAAATGGTAATGAGGGAGTGAGGATTCCATGTTATGCATATTGTATTCAAATACAACATTTTAATTTATGCATGTACCTTGGGGAGCTTCCTCATTTGATTTAGAGCACTATCTTGTGGTGATCATTAGAGTTTGATTCACTTGGTATCTTTTGTTTTTGAATGATATTATGGGAGTGATGATTCCATGTTTGTGCACTTTATACTCCAATGCAAATTGTCTAGTTTTGTGCACAAACCTTGGGGAGCTTCCTCATATTATTTAGAGCAATCTTCTTGATCTTATCATAATATCTATCTTTCTTTTGGTATCCTCTTTGTGATTCATTTGGTTGCTTGCTTCATTTGTTGAAGCTTCTTGACTTTGTTATCTTTTTGCAATCTTTGATCCTATCTATAGTGTGATTCCTTCCGAATATTCGCCATTGGATATGTGCATTTGATTCCACTCAAATTATGAGAAATGCACACGCTATGGAGGAACTCTCACTATATTAGCCTTTTAAATTTTTCACCCATTTCGGCAATTGGTGCCAATGGGGGAGAAGTTTGGAGGGTTTAAGGGAATTTGGTTATGTCTTTGCTTTGTGCTTAAGCATGTGCCTTTATTGCATTGCATCTTGTTGCTTTGCATAGTTGAATATTTAGAGGAAACTCCACTAGGCTTTGAATGCCAATATATGCAATGAAAGTCAAGATCATTCACACATGCATATATTATGGGGGAGTTTGCTCTATATATTCAACTTATTTGTTACTTAAATTCCTTATATAAACCCTCTCAAAGAGATTGTCATCAATTACCAAAATGGGGAGATTGAAAGTGCATGGAGCCCCCATGTGTGGTTTTGGTAATTAATGACAATCCCTATGGACTAATGTTTGCATTGAGTTATATTTGTAGGAGTTGTCCATAGGCAATTCTTGAACCATATGTTGGCTTCAAGGTTGCAATAAGAAGAAATTGATGAAGGATATCAAGTGTCAAGTATGTCTTGAAGATGAAGATGAAGTGAGCCCTCAAGCTACTTCAAGACATCAACATGATGAAGAATGAAGAAATGAAGTGCAAGTTCAAGATGAGCCATCTCGAAGAGATCCTTTGCTTGAGTCTTGCCATCCATATGGTGATCATGGATATGTGAAGATGCGCCGAAGAAGAAGCTCTCCCATGGTGGATTATGGGGGAGCAATCCACAAGACTTCGTCAAGCAAGCACAAGCAAGAAAGGCGTTCCATCTTGTTGAGGTCAAGATCGTCGTCATCGAGCTCAAGTGGAATGCGCAAGTATAAGGTTTGCTCTTGATAGGGTTTGTTTCTCACCGGTCTCATAGTGTAGTTGGAGACCGGTTTATAGTTTAGTTGCCGTACTATCAAGAGGGCTCTCGAGTGAGTAACTCGATCGTATCGTTCGGAGAGAGCTCAAACCTTTGCATCCTTGCATCATCTTTCTTGGTTGTTATTTGGACCTTATCCATGTGATGTTTTAGAGCTTGTGCTTATTCTCATGACAAGCTCTAGTTCATCAAACGGATTTCGCATAGATCACTTGTTGCGTTTTCGAGTTTGGTTCATCATCTTTCTTGGTTGTTATTTGGACCTTATCCATGTGATGTTTTAGAGCTTGTGCTTATTCTCATGACAAGCTCTAGTTCATCGAAAACGGATTTCGCATAGATCACTTGTTGCGTTTTCGAGTTTGGTTCATCATCTTTCTTGGTTTTATTTGGATCTTATCCATGTGATGTTTTAGAGCTTGTGCTTATTCTCATGACAAGCTCTAGTTCATTGAGAATGGTTTTTCCATGGGCAACTTGTTGCATTTTCAAGATTGGAGGTTTTACCGGTATGTCTTTTTGAGATAGGTCAAACCTTTCTTCATTTGTTTCTATCCTCCTTTGCTGGACTATGATGTTTCTATGCATATTGTTGTAGAGCTCGTTGTTGTGATTTCAACGAGCCCAAGATCATCGAAATCGGAGTCCGGATGCAAAAGTTATGCCCGTTTTAGTTTTGGTGTTTCTGCAGTTTTCTTAGGCCGGATATTTTGGAAATATCCGGGCCGGATTATCCGGGCCGGATATTTCGGAAATATCCGCCCCGAAATCGTCTAAGGACCGGAAGAAAAGCAGCTCTGGATAGGGGCCGGATTTTTGGCCGGATTTTGTCCAGGTTTTGTCCCCGAGGCCGGATTATCCGGCCCCGGATAATCCGGCCCCAACTTGGGCCGGAATATCCGCCCTGTTTTTGCCCAAACGGCTCGATTTTCTTGGGGGGTATAAATACCCCCCTTCTTCCTCCTTGGGCTGTGCTTCTCTCACTCTCTCTCCCCTCCATTGTTGAACTAGAGAAGCTTGCTCCATCTCTCAATCCCTCCATGATTCTTGCCCCCATTTGAGGGAAAAGAGAGAGGAGATCTAGATCTACATTTCTACCAATCAAATCCATCTCTTTGTGAGTGGAACTCTCTAGATCTTGATCTTGGTGTTCTTTGTGAATTCCTTTGTTCTTCCTCTCTTATTCCCCCAATAGCTTTTGTAGCTTTGTTGGAATTTGAGAGAGAAGGACTTGAGCATCTTTGTGGTGTTCTTGCCATTGCATTTGGTGCATCGGTTTGAGTTCTCCACGGTGATTCGTGGTGGTGAAAGCAAGAAGGTTGTTACTCTTGGGTTCTTGGAACCCTAGACGGTCTCTAGGCCTTTGTGGCGGTTTGTTGGGAGCCTCCAATTAAGTTGTGGATGTGTGCCCCAATCTTTGTGTAAGGCCCGGTTTCCGCCTCGAAGGAAATCCCTTAGTGGAACCGTGACCTAGGCCTTTGTGGCGAGGGTCACCGGAGATTTAGGTGAGGCGCCTTCGTGGCGTTCGGTGTGTGGTGTGAGTACCGCATCTTGGGGTGAGGCCTTTGTGGCGTTGGTGTGCATCGAGCAACCACACCTCAAGGTGAGCCTCTTGTGGCGTTCGGGAGCACTAAGCAACCGCACCTCTCCACCGGAGATTAGCACTCGCAAGAGTGTGAACTCCGGGATAAATCATCGTCTCCCGCGTGCCTCGGTTATCTCTATACCCGAGCTCTTTACTTATGCACTTTACCTTGTGATAGCCATCGTGCTTGAAGTTATATATATCTTGCTATCACATACTTGCTTGTATTGCTTAGCATAAGTTGTTGGTGCACATAGGTGAACTCTTGCTTAGAATAAGTTGTTGGTGCACATAGGTGAACCATAGTATATAGGCTTTGGGCTTGACAAAGTAAACGCTAGTTTTATTCCGCATTTGTTAAGCCCATCTCGTAAAAGTTTTAAATCGCCTATTCACCCCCCCCCCTCTAGGCGACATCCGTGTCCTTTCATCCGTCCCGACTGTTTCAAGCCGTATAGAGACTTGTTCAGTTTTACATAGTACATGTTGCGTTTTGCGCTTGCATCCGGGACAGAGATTCCATCTGGAACCTTCATGTAAATGTCCGAATCTAGTGAACCGTAAAGATATGCGGTCACGACGTCCATCAACTGCATAGATAGACGATTTTGCACTGCCAAAGATATTAGATATCGGAAAGTGATACCACTCATAACTGGAGAATATGTCTCATTGAAATCAATGCCGGGTCTCTGCGTGAAACCCTGTGCTACGAGCCTTGCCTTGTATCTCACCACCTCATTGTTCTCATTCCGTTTCCGGAGGAAAACCCATTTGAATCCCACAGGGAAAACACTGGGAGGTGTCGGTATTGCTTCTGTGAATACCTTCCTTTTATTAAGCGAGGCTAATTCTGCTTGTATTGCATCCTTCCATTGAGGCCAGTCGGAGCGTTTTTCACACTCAACGATAGTCCTTGGATCATGATCATTAAGAAGGGTATTTGCAATTGTAGCAGAAAAATAAGTGTCGACAATCGTAGACTTACGGTTAAATGATTCTCCAGAATCGATATAGTTGATGGATATCTCGTGCACCGTTGATAACTCTTCGTGATTTCCCAATACGCGTGAGTCTAGGTGTTCCGAAGTCCCAGCCAGTGTGTGCAAGCTGGAGCTGGGTTGTGGAGGTTGCCCTTCCACTGGGTGTATACTACCCATAAGGTGTTTGTCAACGTTGAGTTGACTTGCATCTACTGACTTTGAGGAGTTTCTCCTCACTCTCCTTTGCTGCTTGCGAGAAGCAGGATCCTGATCAGAGGCCGTACTACTCCCCCTCTTTTTGGGAACGGGTAGTTGAGTGGTTTTAGTTGGTACCTCCACTCTTTCGGGCGCATTTCTGGCCGGATTCAAGGATTTTGTGACACCTTTTAAATCAGTAAATGAATCTGGCAGATTATTTGCAAGATGTTGCAAATTTATGATTTTCCGAACTTGTAGTTCAGTCTCTTGGGTACGTGGATCAGAGGCTGAAATGGCGATAGCATTCCAATCAATTTCCGGGCATTCTTTCTGGTACTTGAAATCTCCCCCTAATGCCGGAAAGTGTTCCTCGTCAAATATGCAGTCAGCGTGACGGGCTGTGAATAGATCCCCAGTAAGAGGTTCCAGGTACTTAATAATCGACGGCGATTTGTACCCCACATAGATCCCCAGTTTCCTATGTGGGCCCATGGATGTCCGCTGAGGTGGTGAAATCGGGATGTATGAAGCACATCCGAACTTACGCAGATGGGAAATGCTAGGTGGATTTCCACGTACCAATTGCAGAGGGGAAGTACTGTGATATGCAGTAGGTCGCAATTGTATTAAGTCAGCAGCGTGTAAAACTGCGTGACCCCAACACGAGGTTGGCAAGCTGCAATTCATTAACAAAGGTCTAGCAATGAGTTTGATCCTCTTAATAAGGGACTCAGCCAAACCATTTTGAGTATGGACATATGGAACAGAGTGCTGAACTTCAATCCCCAGGGCCATGCAATAGTCATTGAAGGCACGTGAAGAGAATTCTGCAGCGTTGTCCATGCGAATTGATTTAATTCGACTTTCCGGATAATGGGCCTGTAACTTAATTACTTCCCTCATTATCTTGGCAAATGCATGGTTTCGCGTGGACAGAAGGCACACATGTGACCATCGTGTAGATGCGTCAATCAAAACCATGAAATACCGAAATGGTCCAGATAATGGTTGGATGGGACCACAAATGTCTCCTTGAATACGTTCAAGGAATTGAAGTGGTTCAGCTTGTATCTTGAGATGCGAAGGCCTCAAAATTAGCTTCCCTGTGGCGCATGATGTGCACACAAAGTCGGATGACTGAGGGAATTTTGACTCATGCAAATTATGACCAATGGAATTGCTAGTAATCTTCCTCATCATCCCGATACCGGGATGGCCTAGGCGATCATGCCAGGTTTGAAATGCATCAACATTCTGGAAAATTACCTTGTAAGCAACATGTTCTACGGGCTTGATGTACGTATAGTACAATCCGGACGACAGAGAAGGAATTTTTTCAAGTACTTGCTTGCCATATCCGTAATCTTTTGTGAAGAGTAGATACTCCTCTTTGTTGTCTTCATGGGTTTCGATGTGAAATCCATTCTTACGAATATCTCGATAACTGATTAAGGTACGTGAAGAATCGGGATACAACAAGGCATCCTCAATTATCACTTGTGTACCATTTGGGAGGGTAAATATGGCACGTCCAGTGCCAACAATTACCGTATCGCGTCCAGCGATTGTCAAAATATCACCATTCATCTTTTTCAGAGTTTGGAAATATTTCAACTCCCTCAGTATGGAGTTTGTGGTAGCACTGTCCACAAGGCATAATTCCTCTTCCATCGGATTGTTCCCGTAGAGAACTATATATAAAAAAATGAAGAATTTTCAGTGAGAAAACCTTATTTGAATATATAGTATACAATCTCTATTATATTAAAGTGCTGATGCAATATAACTGATAACAATACTTATGTTCTATTGCAACACCGCACCAGAGAATATTGAAATCCATCATGGTGATGTTGGAATGAACTATGCAAAATTAATGATATTTCAAGCCGTGGGCTTGAAACCATTAGTGTGAACTTCAAATTGTTAAGTATGACACGTTGTAGATACTCCCCAAAGAAAATTTCAGGGTCCATCTCACAGCACTAGAGAGTATAATCTGATAAAATCAGTAGATACTCATATTTCTAGTACCTTATGTCATAACTTAATAAAATGTATGGGAGAGCACTTTAAGCAATCAAAATGTCAATCATGACAAAATGTAGGCTTAATTAGTAGTGGTAGATAATCTGCAATGCAGTAGATCTATACACCACCTTGTGATCCCAAAACATCAATTTGAGGAAATCACTTCAAATTTTGCATATCAATTCGTGCTCGTATTAAGACAAAATCTCAATTGATACGATGAATTGATTTCTTATTTTGCAAGAAATTTAAAATCTCAATTGCAATGGATGTAATTAATCTCAACATGTGATAAACATGGAAGTATATTACATCACACACATCTGGAATACAAAGTACTCTACAGATTTACAGTACTAAAATTTAAATACTGTAATATAAAAATACTGCTGGAACTACTGCTGGATGACTAATCTGTTAAAATGCTAGACTAGTGCACTGCTACAGCAATAAACAAATAAGTACGAGTAGTGTACTGAAATAAACAGCAAACACTAAACAAGTCTACTAGTTCCCCAAGGGCAGCATGCACATGGTCAGTACTCAGTGTCTCAGACTCTCAGCCGTATGCACTCTCCAGACTACAGTACATCGGTCAAAGCAAAAGGATAAGGGAGAGACCAGGAAAAGAAATCCCCAACTCAATCCCCAATTCCCCACAGCCTCGACCGAACGGAGCGGAGAGCACGAGGCTGGCCGAAGGGTGCTCCCGCCGCCCTCTTCCTCGTTGGAGGATCTTCCAGGGAGCAGGGTCCCCGGGGCGACGTCGTTGGAGGCGCCATCTGCGAGCCCGAGCGCGGCCGGGCTCCAGGTGCCGGCGCTGTGGGCGCGGCTGCAAGTGGGCGAGTCCGCCGACGGGCTGGCCAGCGGGAGGCCGAGAGCCAGAAGCCGGCGTCGAGCGCCTGCGCACGGTGAAGGAGGTGGCGTGGCCGGCGTCGGGGACGGCAGGCGCGGCGCGACGGCGTCGACATCGACAACCGCGTGGTTGGAGGAGCCGTTCACGACGGAGCCGAAGGCGAAGACGGAGGCCCCGGTTGGTGCGGAGACGAAGGCGAGCGCGTCGCCGTCGCGAACCTGCACGAGGGGCGCGTCCGGTGCGCGTGCCACCGTCGGCGACCTCGTGAGCGGCGCGCCGGCTTCTGCTTCAACAACCGCTCGGGTCGGAGGCTGCAGCGGTGCGTCGTGGATGGCGAAGTCGTACTGGTGCAGGGGGCATACTACCCAGCCATGCACCGGGCACCAGAACGGCGGCAGCGGAGCAGCCAGCGCCGGGTCGATGTTCTCGTCGGCGTCAAGGCTTGGTGCAGCCGGACCGGCGAGAAGCCAGTCGGGCACGACGGGCTGGAGGGGCGCCGGCGGCAGCACCGGCTGGTTCGAGAGCCCCGCGCCGTTCCGGTGATGGCGACGGAAGTCCTGGCGGTTCCAACCTCCACGCCGGAAGCGGCGGAGGTCGTCGCGCACATGGCGCTGGAAGCGCCGGATTCCTCCCACACCATGGCGGCAGTGGCGAGCGACGAAGCGACGACCACGGCCGTCGGCGCGAAGGAGGCGAAGAAGCAGGTACATCGGAACTCGAGGCATGGTTCCGATTCTTACCTTTTCCCCTGTTCTTCTCCTCCTGTTCTTCTCGATCTCGAATCGCTCAGATGTAGAGCGTGCTGATAACGTGTTGTAAGTAATCGAGAGTAATCGAGAGAGACAACGAATAGAATGAATCAAGTGAGTCTTTTCATTGATGATTGAGCACTTATATACAGGGGAACAGTCGTCTCCAAACGAGGCGATGGTTCGGAAGGCGGTTCCTGGAGGCGACGCTCCAGGAACGACGCGTCGGTTCCACATCGTGGGGGTTTCCCACATGTGGTTACAAGCAAAGATTTAACTAATTAATTACATGATTAATTAATTCCTAACAATATTAAATGGATACCTTCCACCGCTACTCACACACAGCACCTCCACACCAAGACGAGTGTCACCACAACACCCCTCCTAGTAAGACCAATCCAAAGTCACGCCACAGGTGCAGCCGCAAACTACCGTCGCCACCATCAATGGCGATGGTGGTCAGAGGTTCCATATATGCGCTGGATATCCCTACAAAAAAATAGGAAATTTAAGTTTGCCTTGTTTAAGTTTTTCACGGACTTCCCCTAACTAGTACTCGGCTTGATCTCCTCCGGTGGTGGATCTTCCCTAGGGCCAGGGGGCATGCCCCCCCCCCCCTAACCAAAAAAAACCCTTAAAATTATACATAATATTTAGGCTAAAACTTGAAAGATTACCCACAGTTTAACCATGATTGGTTTTTTTGCCCCCCCCCCCCCCCCCCCCCCAACAATCCCCGCCAAGCCCCGCCGCTATTTCTTATCACAAATGGTCGCAAGGGAGGAGAAGGGCTGCCCCAAACGAAGAAGATTGATGGTAGATTTTACACTTATTTTTATCTTTGTTTGAAACGAATAATTCTCAAAATATTGATAATATTATTACTCAAACATGCAGTTAATCACTACTTACTGGATAGGTGTGCAAATCTCCTTGGTATTTTGTTTCCTTGCATAAATAGACTCTTTATGATGATATCTGAGAAAATAGGGGAAGAATTACATGATGGAGGAATAACCAAGTCAGCCTAAGACTATTATATTAATCATCCACAAGGATTTTCAATACAATATTTATGACTGTTGATCTAATTATGTGTGAGTAGTCCTCATGGGTTGAGGGATGATGGCTAGCCTCGCAACACATGTGCACTTTGATATATGCAATGTGATTGGTTTGTGCGATCTATCGTTTTATGTTTTTATACATATCGCCTCTGGGTTTTGCCTCGATCGTAGGACTTTCCTAGTACATAAGACCCCAGAGATCGATAAAGGTAAAAGTTATTTGTAGAGGAGAGTGGACGGTACTCGTGAAACCCTGGTGTGAGTAAAGGGGAGTAATGTAGCGGGAAATAATTCTCTAGGGAATAACATCGACATCACAGATCCTAATGCTTTGGTTTGTTATCTTAACTAGATGAAACCCCCGCGCGTTGCTGCGAGAATGCATGTTTAGAGAAGATACGGACCACACATAAGAAAAGTTAAGTTCGCGCGTAGTTCAAAGAACCATGTAAATTCATGGATGCACACTAAAATATGTATGCAAATGCGTTACACTTTTGGATAATGCTCTATGTAGTCATTTCTGGATCTTCTTGCTGGTGCTTGTGCCAAACGCAGGTGCTATGGGAAGAATAATTGAACATGTGGCATGATATATGTCAGTGCTGAAAAGCCCAACGTCCGTGAAAGAAGAAGTGAGGTACAACAATAATTTGTCTTCTGAACATTAGCTGGAGTGCTTTGAAGCCAAAGTGTACAACCTATTTTTAGAAGAGTGTACAACAATTCTGAAGTGCTTCTTTTACCACAGACAAACTCAGTCATTATTCATGCTCAAGAGGTTAAAATTTATATAGTTATGCAAAGAAAAATATATCAGTAAAACAAAACAATAGGAGGTAAACAAAACAATATAATACAAAGGGTTGTGTCGGTATGCAGCCTACAACAACAGCGCAAACCAGAAATGGTGCTACTCAGATCCCGCAAGAGAAGCCTTCCTTCCTACATACATGAAGAACCTGAAAATCCAACCTCAGATCACAAAAAAAAGAACTACATCAATCGGCATATGCTATTGACTGCAATCCGATGCATGTTGTACCAAATTTGTCAAGTGGCTGTGATAAGCTATGTGCAGATCCTACCTTCGTGATGCTTATGTAAAAGAGAGTGGGGATATGGGTTAATAACTGAATACCAGTCGCTTCCGATGGCAGCCAGTTTGGACATCTGAAGAATCAAAGAAGTTGACACCAGTTAGACCATGAGAAGGAAGAAGATGGAAGTCAACTCATAAAATTTACAAAGCTACCTAGGAGATTATTTGAAATAAATTTATCACGTGAGGCAGCCGATTCACAATAAAGCAAAAAAAGAAAGATCTAGTATGTGAAAAGAATTCTGGGTCAGTGTTGAAAGAATTGATTTGGAGGTAGGAAAACTTCTACCGCACACATATGTTGCTTCTCTTGTCTGCAACCCATACCTGATACCTCCTGCAAGCAATTCAGTGGTAGTAACAATACAAAAGTCAGATTCTCACGTAGACAGTAAAAAGCGAAGCCGATGCAAGAAAATAAATCGAGCACAACACCACTCAGACTTACTATCAACACGAATGTCATGAGAGGAATAATTTCGCAGATTGGAGACGCTTCAGTGAAATTCAGTCATTGAAAATGTGAGAAACATGAACGTGGAATCCTTGACGCCAGCCCGGCCTTCTTGGGGTACAGCGGTAGCAAGAAGGACGAAGCGCCCCCTCGCTCGTTTCAACTCCTCCTGCCTAGCCGCACGGCCACCTCCGGGGAGTACAGTCTGCACACGCGGTAGCAGTGCGCCAGTGCCTTGCCGCCGCGAATACCATGAGCACCTCTGCCTGCCTCCGTAGCACCGACCCCCGCCGCATGAACGCCATGCTAGCTGCCCGCGCCTGTCGTCTTGGTGATTCGGAAGTGAGATCATGGACAATGTCATGCAACTGCGCCGTCTCCTCATAATCATCACTCATCAGCTGCAGCGAGGAAGCCAGGGACGACACGAATAAAACGCGGCAGGTTGGTCGCTCGCTCATATTGAGGACGGGTGTGAAGGATATAGAGGCGGAAACGGCAGGGCGGTAAATGCTGCATTACGGGAGGTGAAACGGATGATAATCAATTCGTGGATTGGGGATGGGAGACGACAACAATGTCTCATAATTTGTGCATGCACTTGAAGAAGATAAATCGATAATGAACGGAACCGGCTGAGGAAGGGCGTGGCGTCTGTTCGGGCGTGTCGGGGCGTGTTTCGTTGCTTCTGCTTCTATGAGGTATCCATACGGCTGTCAAACAAAGGAAAATGGGAACGGGTGGGCAGGTATATGAGGTGACGTGGCCTCATTGGAGGCCAGGAAAATGGGATCACCTATTTAGAAAGAGAAGATAACTAGGCATCTCCCTTACGCCCGGATTGTATACCGGTTGTTCAATTAAATCCATAGCAACTACAATTATAGCTATGATGTTATAAAAAAAAAAAATTCATTGCGTGTGCATAGATGCAGGTGAAACATTGGCACCGACCTATTTCCTTCCATCAATACAATCCGAAAAGATAAATAGTTTGTCCGATAATAATCGTAGGATCTCTTAGAAAAAAAATATTATACTACATCTTTAATCCGAATCAAAGATATTAAAAAAAAAATCCTGGTACTGGGAAAGTGGGAAGTATGTCTGCTAACCTGATTAGATGCATATATACGTGTGGAGAGATCTTGTGTAGTGGTATTCTGATCAGTTTTCATCTCTCGCCGTGTGGACAGATTTCCGTGGTGGTATTCTGATTAATTGCATATAGTGTGGACAATTGCATGTAATTTATGGTGCATGGTAAAGTTGTATTCTCCTACTCTGGCTTCGAAACACACCCCAATTCCCATACTAGAATGCCCCGTCAGCTCCCTAATTCACTCCCTGTCAGCTCAATAATGGTCCAGTCCAAAACATTGTTCTTTTAAGCGGACTAGCAAATCTGCCCGTGCGTTGCTACGGGTGCATTTTTATATGTTGAAGGGTTCATTTCCATGATGTGAAAAAATCTTGCGTGGAATAAGGTTGATTCCATGTAATAAAATTGATTTGAAGGTGGTTGTGAACATAGGTTAGGACACTTGCGATCAACTCCTCGTCTTAAATGCCAAAATCATTGATGTCGCACAGTAGATGGCTGAATAGGACAAAGACCGGCTACCTAGGAGAGATAACTGATATCGCGTGTTTGATTTCTAGAAAATAAATACCATGATGTAGTATCGAAGTGCATATTTTAGACAACTGTTTAAATTAGTGCCCATTCTGATCCTCCGATACATAATAAGTATTAGATATTTGGTCCAGTTTAATCCAAATTTGAAATAAAGCTTCATTATTTATTATAGATCGTTGGGAGTAAGTTTTTCAAAAGAAAATTAGTAAACTCAGAGTGCACCAAATTATAATTGAAACAATTGATTATGTTGGATTTGCTCAAGTTTATATTAGAACACTACGAGAAATATTTTACCACAACAAATAAATCACCATCAGATATTCGAATGTATTTTTATACAAATATTTTCAGAAAGGATCCTCACAGCTCTGTAAAATTCAGGAGTATGAACAGTCTCCCTGAAGTTCCATCCAATCCATCAGAGGAAAATATAGCAGCAGCAAGTGTTCCTTGGTTCAGACTCACCTCATCCCGAAAATTGCCACAATCAGGGCCATCAGCCATCCCCGTGAGCTCCTGCACATCTACACGCCAACTCGCCCATCCAGCTCCATCCCGTCCTCTTCGGCCGTCGCCAACCTCGGACCCGCTTGAGACCCTAGCAAGGTTGTCTCTCCTGCTTTCCTCCTCCACCTCCTTCGAGCTGCACTCCGATGCCTGCCTACCGCAGTTCAACAGAGCGCCACTCCCCTGCCTCCCGTCGCTGGCCCTCCACTCCCCTGCCTCCTCACTATCGCAGGCGAACGGAGCGCCACTCTCCTACCTCCCATCGTCGGCGACAGGTACTCCACTCCCCTATCTCCCCGCCCACTCCCATCTCCTCGCCGATGCCGCCATAACCTCGCGCCTGCGACACGGCCCCGCTCTTCCCCACTGCTCGCACGAGGCTCGCAACAACACTCAGCAGGGAATCATAGCGATCTCCAAGGACGCGGGCAAAGCACATTCCATGGAAGCACAACGGCGGCCTCATCCTCCCGCGGGTCTCAACAGGGAATCAGAGCGATCTCCAAGGACGCTGACGAGGGCGAACCCAAGCAGCCCACGACTGGTAATTTGTCCCTTTATCCCCATTCAATTTTATTTGGCTACATATGGATCAGACCCCTATTTATCCATGCTTGCACATTAAAATCCAATTGAAAATCACTGCTTTTTTGACACATAGATGGTAGTTGATCTTCATCCTAGCAGAAAACTATTATATGCTTTCTAGCATACAAATTAGAACCGAGTACAAATTACATTGTAACCTTTTGGGTTTTGAGAAATAATAGTACCATTACACTAACAAATCAAGTTCTTGCAAAAGAAGAAGGATTGACATTGGTCTGAAAAATTGATGGTGTGGTTCAAATTGCAACAAGAACAGCACTTATCGAGCTCAATAATGCATGAATATTAACATAGTTGCATTCTCTTTTAATCAAAATTTATTTGCCTACATAGCAGATAGTAGGTTAAATTGCCCTTCATATGGCAAGATGAATTGTTTTTCGTCCGGTACGTGTCTCTTCTGCTTAGCCATTCAGTATCTTCGCCATGAACCATATTTTCCTTGTTCCATGCAGTCTCCTGCTTAAAATTCAAGGCTAAGATGATTTAATTATAGCAGAAAGATGAAACCAGTAAGTCATATATTCTGCAAGTACAAAATGTGGTGCATGAAATTATTTATCAATGGTGTGTGTGCTATGTAGTTGAGTGAGCACACCTAGAATTTGAGGCTTTCTTTTGAGATAGGCTTCACGACGCTTCTGGAGCGGTTCATCTTTCTTTTGTTTATCCATCTGCAACATAACGCTCCCTAGCACAAAAGTGTCCGCACCTTATTCATTGTAATGGAGGAAGTATGAAGATGGTGTGCCCCTTGCTCGCTTTGCTGGGCGGCGCAGCAGCACTGATTACAGGATGATGAGCGTAGTCAGAACAGATTTGTACTGAAAAATAAAAATAAACATCAAGGTGCAAACTGCAATCAGACAACAACTACGGTGATATGTTTTATTTTACACACCATAACTGAATCGAGTTGCAGTACAGACTTAGTGAAACATGGTACTTCTACAGCTAGGTACACACCACTCCAGTAAGCTGACCGGATGGATGTCTTATAACCAAAAGTTGTGTCTCCATTTGTCACAAGTGAACTCTATAGGCTAAAAAACACTGAAGAGAACTGGCCATACAATGCCCGAACACCATTAGGACCAAGCTCATGAAATAACTGAGTCAATTCATGGATATCATTTTGCTTGATTAATTTTCACATATTGTGCTTCAGTTAATGACTAAGGAGTTGTCCCATAAGCAACATTTCAACAACTGCTATTATACGACTATATCTACAGATAGCATATGGTTATACTACAGATAGCATAGGCATACAGTATATATGTGGCTTCTTAAGAAACTGGAACAAAAAACATCACCTCAAATTCTGAACTTTCTAATGGTAATGTTGTTTATTATGCAACAAGTCCTCTAGCATAAAAACAATGTCACGCATCTGAAATATCAAGAAAGAAAGAAATCAGAATCCTGTGTAAGTGCTACTCCGTCTGTCCGTCTTTAATTGATGCAAAATAGGACATAAGTAGGCTACTTCCTCTGCACCCCCGCATCAATTTTATCCGACCGGAGGGAGTACTTGTTTGTTAAAAAACTGCCCATAACTAATTGGAGCTGTAAGAAATTAGTGACAGGGTGCATTCTATTTGTATCTGTCCTTTTCTCTTGCTTGTTACCTTGTTGCACTATGTTGATGCTGAAAGAACAACACATTTAGTGTAACAATGCGACTGAAAGAACAAATATGCATGATGGTCTCCACTCTGTTCTTGCTTGCTATTTTTTTGCACAAGAATGCTAGATGTGGTTTAGATTGCACACTATTCCCTAGCACATATACTCCTTGATTCATGACTTTTCTTTATGCAACCAGAATTTGCACGTATAGATAGGTTGCTCAAAATAGCATATTGTTTTCTAATATATATAATGCTTCAGGAATTTGGCTGCGGCCTTAGAAAGTAAGTACCAATCTGTTCATCCTTTCCATCTGTAAATTTATTTACATTGTGAACTCTACTATAATGATCCATGAGAGCATGTTGTTAAACACGGAACTACAAAGAACTTTATGTTTCAGCAGTGTATGGCATTGTCTGTCATCATGTCCACTTAGTAGATTTGCCTCCAATAAGAACCAAACACATTCTCTATGTATGTGGTCTACCCAGCCGAAGTCCAGTAAGGTTTATCATGACCCTGATGTGCCAATTGGCTGCCAAAGTAAATCTGCATGATGGCAAATAGACAAGGTACATAGCTAAAAATGTCCTGAATTTTAGTTTCTTGTCTCTGTCCCCATTATAGTAGCCTGAACTGATGTTTTATGTTTAAGAGACTAAGCATCAGAAACAACTAATATTTTGAAAACATATATTCGGTATATGCCTTATGCTTTAAACATGTTAAAAGAATCAGAGCTAAATAATTGAGATACAAGTACATGGAAATGGACAAAGGCCGTAAAGGTTGGGTTTGATAGGAAAGTTGCGAAGAATTGACACTTTGAACCTAGCAGCATGCCAAATGACAAGTAGACGAGCTCACACTTCAGCTTTAACATCAGATATCTGGATTGTGATGTGTTGCTGGGAGATCTCTGAAATTGCATGGTCAGAGTTCACCTTTCCTGTAATTTACTTTGCTTTCCTGTAATTCATGTTTCCTTGATGGTGTGTAATTTCCTTTTCAGATGGTGTGTATCCCTTTTCGGATTTTGCCCTGTAATTCATGTTTCATGTATCCCTGTTTGCCACACATGTAAGGTAACTACCAAAAATATCTTTGTTGCCTCTTCGGATGTTGCCTGATGGTGCGGTGATGGTGTGTAATCCCTGAAATTATGGTTCCTGTATCCCTTTTCAGATCTTGCCTGATGGTGCGGTGATGGTGTGCAATCACTGTAATCCATTTCAGATTTTGTATGTATCCGGGTAATTCATACCCTGATGATGGACAGCATTGATGGTACGGTGGGAGGGCAAAATGGTCAGATGAAAATATGTATGACGAAACCTCCGACCGGAGGAAACAGAACCAGTTCCTCCTTTTTATATAGGCGGAATATTCTTCAGTGGGAGGCGACGTTCCCGTCGACAGCGAGGCGCCTGTGGTGACTACGTCAATCTCAAGACCCGCCGGATCAGTTCTTCAACGCAGTCTCTTGGAGGTGCTCATAGGGGTAGGGTGTGCGTGTGTGCGTTCATAGGGGTGAGTGTGTGCGCGTATGTATGAGCGTCTTTGATTGTACTGTGTTTCGCAAAAAAAAAAAAAAAAAAAATCGCCCAGACACGCTTCAAGGGATTCTCTGATCTAGGACTTTCCTTTGTTATGTGTTGATGAGAGACCCCGAAAATCCTTGAAATTATGGCTGGTGCGAGATATCTGGATTGTGATGTGTTGCTGGGAGATCTCTGAAATTGCGTGGTCAGAGTTCACCTTTCCTGTAATTTACTTTGCTTTCCTGTAATTCATGTTTCCTTGATGGTGTGTAATTTCCTTTTCAGATGGTGTGTATCCCTTTTCGGATTTTGCCCTGTAATTCATGTTTCATGTATCCCTGTTTGCCACACATGTAAGGTAACTACCAAAAATATCTTTGTTGCCTCTTCGGATGTTGCCTGATGGTGCGGTGATGGTGTGTAATCCCTGAAATTATGGTTCCTGTATCCCTTTTCAGATCTTGCCTGATGGTGCGGTGATGGTGTGCAATCACTGTAATCCATTTCAGATTTTGTATTTATCCGGGTAATTCATACCCTGATGATGGACAGCATTGATGGTACGGTGGGAGGGCAAAATGGTCAGATGAAAATATGTATGACGAAACCTCCGACCGGAGGAAACAGAACCAGTTCCTCCTTTTTATATAGTAGAGAAAATGGAGCTTTATATTTTTATACCTTGCATTCTCGATTTAGTAAAAGTTAAAATGAGCAAAATTTGACTGAATGTTTAGGAAAAAATATCAAGCACTATAATATAAAATCTATGGTAATCCCTCGCTCCGGAAAAATATGTTCGCGGATTTATTTAGATATGTGTATATATACCGGAAGCAAATTTGGTGCACATGAGCACCAGTGCTCTTAGTTTTTAAAATATTTAAAAACTGAATTTATGCATTTCAAAAAATCATCACATTTATTCCATGAATACATACACATATTTTGAATATTCATGCAAGTTTTCGGTAGAAATTGCATTGTATTTTGAGCTACAGGGAAAAAACAAATTTGTGGCTACGTATAGACATATATATTTGTCAGAAATTTTTCTTTGCTGTATAGTTTAAAATATAACATATTTTTCTTCAAAAATTTTACCATACCTTCAGAATGTTTATATGTATGTGGGTATTTAATTTCATATTTTTTCAAATCCAAAAAATATGATTTTTAAAATTCAGGAGCACTTGTGCTGATGTGCCAAATACACTTTTGGATATATACCTGTAAAGTAAACCACGTTAACACATGCATATTTAGACAAATCTGCAGCATCATTTTTCCAGATGGAGAAAATATTAGAACAGTCATAATTGTTTTTCATATTATATGCATTTAGTAATATAAATGTGCGATAGTTTTTTCTATAGATTTCATTTGGTTTTGACTAAACTTAGAACATGGGGTAAATAAAAATGGAGAAAGTATAATAACCGTTGCAGTAACCAAAAACGCAGGGAGTATAATAACAGAGTTGGCGTTACAGTAACCGTAAACAAACAGGATTACATGAGTAGACATACATGGCGGTGGCGCGGCCAGGGCCCGCTCTGGGCTCGGATGGGTCCGATCTAGGCCTGCTCCGGCTTGGAGGCGTGCCGACGCAGGCAGGCCGGGGCGGCGGCCCTGGGAACGCGGTGGTGGCAGAGGTTCTGGCGGCCTAGCTTTTCCTCTGCACGGAGGTCGTGTGGAGGCCGTGGATCGGGGTCCCGCGCCCTAATCTGCTGGAGCTTGGTGGCTATGGTGTACCACCGTGTGTGTGGAAGGCCGGTCGGGGCGCGGCCCGGCTGGCATCTGCAAGCCGTGGTGGAGGTGTGCCACGGTTCAAGGACGGCGGTGCGGCGGCGCGGCTTTTGGTTGGCCAAGGGCTTCAACAGCGCCTTGCGGACGGCGGCAAGGTTGGCGTGAGGTGTTGGCCTGCTGTGCGTGGAGGCCGGAGCGGCGGCTCCGGAATTGGTCGTGTTGATGGTTTGCCTCTGGCTGCGTGAGCAGCAGGGCATGCTTCTGTGGCGTGGACGGCGTCCCTCTGGTCGGTAGTCTGTGCTCGTCCGGTATTTTAGGTTGTCCTTGGGACAGTGGAGGTGGTGCGGATCTTCGGACGAAAGTCCTGCCTGACTTGGTCAGTGCCGGCAACGGCGGCGCTCGAGGGCGTCGTTTTTCCTCCTTGGAGGCGTTGCTGTGGAGTCCCGTCACCCCTCCGCCCACCATTCCAGGGTGAAAGCCCAAATCCGGCTTTGCCGGATTGGATGACGGCGGCGTCTTTGGATGTCGTGACCTCCTTGGAGGCGTCATTTTTTCGAAATGTTTGGGAGCCATCACGGCAATGGCTTGGCTACTACTTTAATTGATGTTCTCGGGTATCCGTCGGTGCGCGAGTGCCGCTGGCTTGCTTTGCGGCCTGCCTCACCCCTCAAAGTTTGAAGGGCCTAGCCGTCTCTTTCGGCTCTGACTTCCTTTTCATGGACGTGGACCGGGCAGTCGCGGCGATCGCTGTTGCCGTCGTGCTGGTGTCATTCGGCGGCGCTCCAGACCTAGGTTCTATAGGTCGTGTGGCCAGGTGTGTGATTTTCGCCGGTTTCTCCCTGAAAACTGTGCCGTATGGTTTTTCTCGTCTAGTTTTCCTTATAAACTGGACACGGGTATTGCGTTTGTATCGGTTTTCGGCCAGTTTCCCTTATAAACTGGTCAAATTTCCCTCTTTTTAATGAATAGGTAGAGCTCCTGCCGGTTGCTCAAAAAAAAAAAAATACATGCACATAAATACATGTAGCCTAGTGAAGCTCGGGGGTGGCCTTCTTTTTGTTTGGCAAATCGGGAATGACCTTGAACGGAACTGTATTTTTTTTCTACGAAAAACAGTACTCAGCCCATCAAATTTTGATGTACTTCGCTCTGGCCCAAATGAGCAAGTCGTAAAGCTATACTTCACAACGCCTAGAACATCGCATGCAATCTGGCCTTTTGGAGTGACTGTTTCAAAGGCCTTTTCCAGCAAAAAAAATTTGGAGCAATTAAAATATTTTTTTGTTGGAGCAATTTTGTTTAGATAGTTTTCAAAGGCAAACACCTGTTGTCAATTCTCAAATGCGTAACTTGCAAAAATAGTGCTCTGGAAAACTCTGAAGTTCTCATATCTATTTGAGATATTTCAAAAGTTCTGAAGTTCTCCTCGGATCTATTTGAGATATTTGAAAAAATCTGAAGTTCTCCTCGGACCTATTTGAGATATTTCTTGAACCAGATTCCGATGTTGAGGAAGCTCTCGAAATCCGATCGTGGTCTGCAGACCGAAACCAAAAACAAGATGAAATGATGATACAAATCTAGCAGTAAGAGGCAATTGAACTGGAACCTATTCTGTGACTTACATATTGATTTCATGTATGTCCTCTGGGAACATCATGGTTTTGATGTCACCTCCTCTTTCTCTCAAAGCTCTTGCGTACTGAAAAGAACAGACACAGGGAACGTATAAGCAAAGCAGAGTTGCAGAGCTCTTGGGAAATCTGTTCATCTGAAGTTTGTTGAATGTAACTTGTTATAAGTATTTGTATTTTCTTTGAGTTAGATTGATTTTAAAAAAAACTGTATTTTACACTCAGAATAGATCATGAGAACAAAATGAAATTTTCTTTGAGTATATCTGTAGTTAATTCCTTTTGTGTGGAGCTACCTGTAGGCCATTTGAAACCGGTACCCGAAGATCTGCTCCTCCTAGAAGCATAAGCAAGGGCGCTTTCACCTGCAGAATCAACATCGTTAAGTTAGGATGCGAACCAAGATCTTTTGTTGTCGCTAATTATTATGTCCTTACTCCAGTTCATCGAATGATCTAGATAAGACAGGGAAGGGCATACTTCTGAAATATGGGAAATCGGTGATTTCTGGTAGAAGGTTCTAAGATGATCAATGGAAGGGGATTCCGAGGCTAGGTGTTTGCCCTCAGTTCCACATGCCACCACGTAGCACCAGTCTGGGATGTCAGTTGTGCCAACCATCAGTGACAGGTTACAGACTGGGTTTCGAGCCGCCGCCACGGAAAATCTATCAGGAGCCTGGAGAAGTGGGGCCAAATGACAACTCACACCAAGAACAATGAAAAAAATGGGGCAAGTAGTAAGTGCCTCCCATGGTTCGAAGACTGTAGGATGCTGACCTGACCGATTAAATGGGTTGATAAGAATCCACCATGCGAAATTCCGACAACAGCTACTTTAGACGCATCGATCAGTCCTTCCTTGATTACGTAGTCTAGTGCCATAAGACAATCTTGGACATCCTGTTCCACACGTTTCAGAAACAAGATTTGGCTCATAAGGTATAAAGACCAAGAATATAATTGGAGCACGCACCTGTGACCCAACTTTTCCAGGAAGTGACTGCAAAGCCTCCTCTCCGAATCCCAGTGTACCTCTTCTCATATTACACCAAGATGACACATTGGCATTCATCGTTTATCAGAAAGAAAGAATGAAAGAAAGAGAATTTTTCAGGAAAACTACCTATAATTTACAACAAGCAGGTTAAATCCAAGTGAAGCGAGAAACGCTGACGATTTCGAATAGCTTGATACGGATGTCGAATGTGGGCCACCATGAAGGATTAAAACAGTTGGTTTCTGCGAACTGTCCTCGCAGGACACAAAGATGGCCTCGAATGGAAGCTGACCACCTGAGGATAGGAAAAGCATCACCAGAGAAGGATGACAGGGTAACACAAAATAGATCATAATATTTGTCTTCATGACTATACCGTCAGAGAGTTCATCACATGGGTTAGTAACCGGGATTTTGAGTATACTGAACTTGTGATGCGATAACAAAGCCTTCACCTGCAGAACATGAAAACAAATGGTAATGCATGTTTGAGTAAATTGAGCAAATAAAATATTTTTTTGCAGCAGCCCGGAAGGAACCTTATTGCTGCCTGCCATGAGCGGACTTGTAACTTCCTCCCAAACCCATCCGCGTGTTTGATGATCCTCCTTTGACGCTTCATGGCCATAACTAATCTGAGGAGGGTCGATGGGACTACTTGACACTAAGACAATCAGAAAAGAAATAAATGTTGTTAACACTAAAAATTAGAAGATTATGTAAATAAACACACTGTCTGATTGCAAGTAGAATTACCAGAGAGGACATCACTGCCATTTACTGCAAGGGCGCTCCATGAGTAATCCGAGAGTTCTGGACTTATTCTTGTTACTTTCCCACTGCCAAAAGAAATACAGGAGCATATGATGAAAGTGATCCATTAAGCCCTAGAAAACGAATATGCAAGGAGCCTTTACTTATTTACCTTAAAACATCTACTAATAATATCACTTGAGTACTTCTCCAAGCAGATGTTAATATTATCGTACAGTGATTAGAAAGCCAAGGATCAGATAGCATGGATGAGCAGTATAGACCCGGAAAACAGCCATCATCAGGGCACATTACAGGAGGAACCTGACATAAATTAAAATTTGAATATTGCGCTGAGCGCAGAATGTAGCGAAGTACCAAACCAATCAATGACTCAAGGTGAGCAGCTTGTATAGCCATACCACATCGATCATATCAAGATGTTCATCTGTTTTCCAATCAGAAGGCCAGTTGATTTTATGCAGAGAATCTGTGGCATTATGTGCTCCACTATCTACTGCACATTTTGCAGATAGAAACACCAGAAGTTTCCCATCCTTGCTGTTGTTGAGGATAAATTGAGTTATTCAGTAAAGAGTTGTTTGAGTTTGAAATGCTTGAAGAAGATGCAAGAGTATTCACACAAGCATACCTGAACCGTGGAAAGAAAGCGCTGCTTATGCTTGGTGTTAAGTTCGTTACTACTGAAGCAGAGTCTGATTTACCACCACTGGAACAACAGCAGGGTTACATCATATTCCATTTGAACAAAGCAGTAGTACGTAGGTACTGCAAAAACACTGGAGTTACATCATGAGCTCACCTAAGCGATGCGTTATCTGCATTTGGTTCTTCGAAAGGGCAACGGATTGCATAGAGGGAACACGGCCTGTTAGAACAGTACTTGATGCCGAGTTTTCTAGCAGTTTTCTGAAACCCATTGTGCTCTAACCATCCCACGAAAACCAAATGCTTCTGATGGCCAGTTGAAGATGGTGGAGCCCAAACAACTTGACCAATACTCAATGATTTTGCAATTCCTCTTACAGTACGTACTTCGCCACTGCAGGCAAAGTGAATCAATACATGTTTGGTTTAGTAAGTCATAATCTCGGATTAAAGATAAGTATTCATATTCACTAGAAGTGCTGAGAGACCTAGCAATATCAAGAACAAACAGTGAGGGTCTCCCTTTTATGGAGTAAGTTTCACCCCAGTTCTCTTCCCATTCCCCTAGTCCTCTCCAACTATTGCAGCCTTTCTCCGAAGAGCCCTCCTTCCTATATCCGGCATCATCAAAAGCTGGTGTTGGTCTAGGTGACTCTTCAGCGATGTATGCGATGAAGGTTTCTTCTTGGTTCCAGGAAATCCCTTGAAACCTGTACCGAGAAAAAGTGTGTCACGCCACAGTAGATACGGATGAAGAGGCTGGAAAAGTGCAGCCATTAATTATGCTGGAAATTTACCACTCATCAATAAAAAGTGGACCATGTGTAGATTGATCTACATGTATTTCTTTATCCACATGTGATTGATCAACAATTTGAAGTTTTGTACATGAACCTTTCTCTCCATTCCTCACCACAAGAAGTTTCGATCCAGAAGGGGATGGAACGACAACAGATACTCCGGTCATTTCAATAGGGAATGGAGACCATTGACACTCTAGAGGGTCAGTTCCATGTCTCGAAATATGAGAATACAAAATATGTTTTCTTGTGTTGTTCGCCAGTAGGTCTGCTTGACTAATAGAAAACATTGCTGTTGATCTGTCTCCTGCAATCATGAACCAAGGATCACCTTTGACCAGCTTGATATAGCTTCTGGGAAAATCAAAATGACAATTGATGACAGGTATAGGTGAAAATTTCAGAGTCATACCATTGCTGGTTTTGAAAACCCAAGCACTCTCTATGCTTGGAACACAAGTGAAGTCTTCCAATAACTTGGATTGCCAAGCATACTCTTCTGACATCATTGCATCCATACCCGATGAATCATGTTTCTTCAATGCTGGCTCAGAAACTTGCATGCCTGACACTAGGCAGACAGTACTTGACTAGGCTAGATCTGCAATTTTTCACAAAGGCAAATACGTAATGCTTGCCTCATGTATTTTCTTGGAAAATCCATTGAAGAAATGAAAATAAGAACTCTAAATTGAACATCAATAGATACGGTTAGGGATGCAAGTTCAATCGATATCATCACAACTCTTGTGTGATGGCAATTGCAGTCAAAAATGGAGAACCTGGATGCTTTAAGATCCAGATCTACTATACTTAAATCTTAATCACAATTTTAGCCAGAAACGGTAGCTTCGCTTGTTCTTCACAAATTCCATAGACAATCCAAATCCAAGAAGAATACTCTGAGTGCTTCTTCACTCCACCCATTCACACAGTACCATTTAGCATTAACCAAATTCAAGAAAAACATATTGCAGAATAATCTTAATACGAGTGATTTTATGACATTGAAATAAGAACATCAATTTAGTAGCCTCAGAGAGAGATAAAAGAAAAGGAGAATACTTACTCAGTTTCCTGCTTTTGCAGTGGAGTAGCAATGGCTGGTCCAAGGACTCAGCGAAAGATCCTTCACATGTCAACAACAACCTAGCTGCAATTATTTAACCAGATGGCACCAAATTCTGTTTCCTTTTGGGTCAGCTGACTCAGCTTATCACCAAAGTCTTCAAAAGTATTCGAAAAATACCAAAAGGAATCTTTTCGGTATTAATGATCATACATGCCACCACAGGCTCTAAGACAAACGAGAAGGTTGCGTCAGATCATTGTCATTGGGTACACCTTCTCGTCATTTTCTTGGCATTAATAAGGCAGTTTATGACGACATGCCATGTGAATCATTGGCGTTTTGCTAGGCATTTTAGGTACCAGATGATCAAGAGGGGAACGTATGGGGTATTAACTATGCAGCTTTTTTACTTGTGGGGTATCACCCATAGAGATCTATGGATAGACAAGCAGAATTTACATAAGTGTATCAAATATTTGAGTGTATTTTCACAAGGGGATTAGGGAGAATTCCTGTCACCCAAAACACGGTTACACCACGAACACCAAGCAAAAAATTCAGTTTACACAGCAATACCAAGGATGATCATATAGTAATAACTCAAATAAAAAATCAATTTACACTGGTCACAAGCATCAGCACATAAAAAAGGCAGATGCTAGATCAGAGGTGCAGCGGCTTCAACTTCCATCAGCTTAGGGAGATAGGATGAGGCGGCATAGGGATGGACACAGCAGCGGTGGCGGATAAAACGTTGGCGGAGGCTAGGCAGTGGAGCAAGTGACAGTGTCATCGCTCTGCTTGTGCCGACGGAGCCGTGCAACGCGTTGAGAAGGTTTCTCAGATGCACTTCTAGCTGACAAGGTTTGCTGGGTTTCTACCCAACCAAGTGTATCTATTAATATAAGCATCCCAGTAAAATAACAAATTCAGCAGCCCAACAGTTTGGTGACACAAGAGATTACAATTCAGTTGTTCAGCAGTTTGGCAACACAAAAGTACCTGAAGATGAAACTGATGGACATGGGCTCTTTCCCTCCTACAAAGACAAGAATGAAAGCTCAAACCTTCGCAGTTTCTGGACAAGCAACGGTAAGAGCTAAATCATGTCAAACTGCACCCTCCCTTCCACTTTCTAACATGAACAAAAAAGAACACAAGAAACAGAGCTGAATTATCTCGAACTTTACTCTCTTAAGCGGGATATGGGCCTTAAAAAGCGGGACCATCCATGGGAGCAGAGGCCCCCTAAACATAGCCCTGTAGGCCGTCCGCACTGAGAACGAGCCAGAAGGCGTTAAGCGCCACGAAGGCGCATCTAAGCCTCCCGGCAAGGTGTCCGGGAGGAGGTCCCGCAGCGAGGCCAGACTCAGGGCTTCCCCCTGAGTTAGACCACGGCGGAACAAAATAACCCATCCCTCCTGTGCCACGTCGGCCACCAGGCTAGAGGGGTTAGCGCAGATGGCGAAGAGGTCCGGAAAGTCAAGGTTCAGGGGGCGGTCGCCTAGCCATGACCCTTGTCATATTCAGTGAGGCCGTAATTGTATACTGCACCACAGTTTCCCAGTTCAATGCATGCCACGGTACAAGAAGAAGCTGTTAGATGACACAATTATCAGCGGCGTTGGTGTCTGCCCTCTGGCAGCAGAGCCAGCGGCATGAGCAGCTGCCACTAGCTAGGGATCGCAGACCCACCATTTGGATAGCGAAATCTAAGTTTCGTTAATAGGTGTTTCCCTAATTTGAGGAATCAGTGGGTGGAATCGATGAACTAGGGCCGGATTTGCCACTGACCTGAAAAGAACTCGAGCAGCGTTCCTTTTTGTGAGCTGCAGCCGCATCCTTCAGACCCCCTCCGTCGAAACCACACACAGCAGACGCCCCCCACACGCGCGACCACCCCTCTAGCTAGGAACGCTAAGAGGAAGATCCCAAAGGCAGACGGCGGACTCCCTTCATCAGCTACGGAATTGATCGGCAACTTCTGCGCCGCCGGAGCTGTGCGACGCGTCGAGCGGCCAAAAAGGCGCAGGAGGTGACGTGTCACATACACTTGGACCCGACGAGTTTTCCGGGGATTGCTGGGTTTCAGCCCGTCCAAACCCGGCCTGTCAAACCGCTCGAAAGATGGTGGAAAACATTGTCAAAACTGCGTGCCACACGAGCCCATGCCAATTCTGCGTGCCCATATAGTTCAAGAGATCAAGGCACGAACCAGATCCTTTCAAGTTTCAAGAGGTAGAGCTAGAGCTTGTCCATGAGAGAAGGACAGCAAATGATGCACACAACCTGGCCAGAAGCTCAGTTTACCTAGCGACTGGAAGGCACGTGTGGTTTAACTCTCGCCTGATGGTGTGTGTGTAAGATACATAATCAATAGTCAAAAAAAGTGATAGAGAATTCTCAAAAAAGAAAAAAAGAACTGAATCTTTAAAATCTTCAGAGCGCGACGCGAATGCACGATGAGCACACAATGGGAACCACAAGTTTGACTGCCCCTGCCGAGAAAACATAGGTTTGCACGTGCGTGTCAGTTTGCAATACAAGCAGGAAAAAAGGTCATAAAGGAAAACAAAATATTATATGACCAGAGTGGGATTTGAACCCACGCCCTTTCGGACCAGAACCTTAATCTGGCGCCTTAGACCAACTCGGCCATCTGATCGTTGTGGTATATAGACGTAGTATTAAATCAAACGTAGGGGGCACCAACCTTTTTCTTGGCCGTCAGCCGTGCAGTTTGTCCTTTCCTTGCATAAGTTGATCCATACGTGGTCTTTTTCTTCTTCCTTATTTCTTGAGAGGGAATGCAGATTATCCATAGCCTTGAATTCGGTTGGACTGCTGCAAGGCCCCTTCACTGATCATGAGCTGTTCTTTTTATAAGTTACAAAAAAAAGGACCTAGCGAAGTAGCGATGATGAGCCAAATCTGATCAGACAGCACACTGATTCTAGACGGGCTGTAGTGGTCACTGCGTTTAGTTGCTAGCAGCACTAGTCTGTACTATAGTGGAGTACCAAACTTAAATGTCACGAGAGCAATACGTACTCTGTCAACCGACCCAAGGGCAAAGCTTTGCGCCTGCATCGTACGGTGGTTCGCCTGATCTGAAGTATGAGCAGACATGACCTAGTATTGCACTGTGCCCACTTTAAGTACATCAGCTCACTGCATCAATTATTTGGACGCTATATGTCTCTGCTTTACGGTCCTAAATTTTATTACGAATTAAGGAGCCTCACGGCTACCGAATTCATTTCAGAAACTGATAGATTATCTACAATGTATGCAACCAATTATAGGACCAGGGTAACCAGCCACGCACGGGCTCCAAAAGAACAGTAACCAACGGGTTCCAAACATCCACTTCAGTGGAAGAGTAAGCTGACTGAAGTCAAATACTATATCATAAGCATCACATATTCACGGCTTGTTTGATTCAAAGGAACTTCATAGGATTCTTGTAGGAATTTATCCTATAGGAATTTTTCCTTTGCTAGTGGTTTGATTCATAGGATTAGTTCCTATATGAATTTTTCCCATAGGAATCTTTGTACTACTTCCTATAGGAATTCTAACATCCACTCCAAGCTCTTTTTACAATTCCTTTGGTTGAATCAAACAAAGTTTGGTACAAACCAAATCCTATAGGATTGAAATGTACATGACATATCAATCCTATACTTTTCATATTCCTATGTCTTTCCTACCCTACAAATCAAACAAGCCCTCAGTATTATCACACAAATTCAGTATCATCACCTGCTCCTGTTCTTAAAAGTACCACTACTGCACTACATATCTTGCTGCGGCTTGTGCATATACTGGGCGGATGATGAATCATTCGTGCTTAGTGCTTGGACTTAATTTCTGGCACCTTGGCTGGACGCTGCTATCAAATTTTCATTCCCATGAAGCGATTGTTGGTCTGAGCAGACTAGACACAACCGTTGTCAGGTAAACACGACAAGCTCGCAGAACCGTTAAATTTTTTTGTTTGAGAAGGGGCCAAAGGATTTGTCACCATTCATTAATTTTCTTTTTTTGAATTTTCACTGGGGGGGAATTGATCCCCACCTGAATCTTTTATATATCAGAAGCCCAAAACGGCATGCATGAGTTTTACAAGGCGACGTATCCAGGCGAAATACAGCAAGGAGGGGGGTGGGGGGAGAAGCTAAGCATCCCTGACGGCAAGCCGCAAGAGCCAGTCCTCCACGTCGGCCTGGCGAGCAGCCGGGAGACGGTGCAGCCAGAGGGCGGCATCCTCACGGCAGCGGCGACGTAGAGTATGGAGAGAGGGAGTGTCGCTGTCGAAAACAACTCCGTTGCGGTGCTTCCACAGCTGCCAGCAACAGAGCAAGATGAAGGTGGAGGCGGAGCCAGCAGGAAGCCCCGGCCAGCAAGCATCGGAGAGGATGTTGCCGATGGCGAAGTCAGCGTCGAAGGGGGCCCCGACAGAGGCCCAGAAGCGCTGCGCAAAAGGGCACCCGATGACCAGGTGTTGTGCCGTCTCCAACGTGGCCGGGCAAAGGGGACAACCACATTCGTCCGCGCGAAGGATATTCTTGCGGAGGAGGGTGTCCCTGGTCTGAATCCTGCGCAGGGAGAGGAGCCAGCCGAAGAACTTCACGTGCGAGGGCGCCCGGCTCTCCCAGACGAAGGAGGCAGCCTCAGCACGGACGCCCCCAAAACAGACAAGCTTGTAGAGGTCGGCGGAGCGCAGCCGCCCATCGCGCGCCGCACATCGCGTGAGCACGCGAGTGTCGGCCCCCGAGGACAAGGTGACGCCGGAGATGGCCTCGAGCAGGAGGGAGCGCTGACGGGCGGCCGTCGCGGTGAGCCGCGTCACCAGGGCCGAGTCGAGGCCGCGCCGAAGCACAGCCGCCACAGAGGCCTGCGTGTCGATGGCATGCGAGAACACCGCCGGGAACACCGAGCAAATGGCGCCCATGGGCAGCCAGCTGTCCAGCCAGAAAGCGCACCGCGCCCCGTCCCCGAGCTGCACCTTGGAGATCGATCGGTAGAGAGGGACGAGGGAGCACAGGGAGCTCCAGTGTGCACTGTGGAGGCGGCGCGCCGTCAGGTCAGAGAGGGGGCGGTCTCCAACCATCCCCCACACCCACGCCGGCCAGGAAGCGGAAGAGTCGTTGTGGAGGCGGTGGAGCAGTTTGGCCAGCAGGCATCGGTTCTGGTCCACGAGGGAACGGATGCCGAGGCCGCCCTCCTCCTTGGAGCGGCAAACCGCAGTCCAAGCGACGAGGCACTGGGCGCCGGAGACGTGGTCCGCGGCAGCCCAGAGGAAGGAGCGGCGGAGAGCGTCCAGTGCCTTCAGCACCGGCGGCGGGAGCAGCATCGCCGCCATGGCGTAGGTGGGGAGGGCGTCCAGGACGGCGTTGATGAGGACGATCCGGCCACCCGGCGAGAGGAGGACAGCCCTCCAGCCCGAGAGGTAGCGATCCACCTTGGCGATCAGCGGCGCAAAAGCGGCGAGGTTGAGCTTGTCACAGGACAGGGGCAGCCCGAGGTAGCTCTGGGGGAAGCCCTCAAGCGCGCAGCCAAGGCTATCGCGAACCTCGGCGACCACAGCAGCGTCGACGTGCATGGGCACCAGTGTACTCTTGTGGAAGTTTATGACAAGCCCCGTGGCCTGCGCGAACATGTCGAGGATGCTCCGCAAACGCCGGGCGGCTGCGGCGTCAGCCCGGAAGATGATGAGCGTGTCATCCGCGTACTGCAGCACGACGGGTGGCGCCCCGTCGAGCAGGGGGTGCTCGAGCACCCCATCTTGCTGCACCATCTTCTGGAGGACATCAGCCACCAAGAGGAAGAGGTAGGGCGAAAGCGGGTCGCCTTGACGCAGCCCGCGGCGGCAGGTAATCCACCGGCCAGGGATGCCGTTCAGCACCACCGCAGACCGGGAGGACGTGAAGATAGCCTCCAGCCAGTCACACCATAGCTCCGGGAAGCCGCGCACACGCATGATCGCGCGTAGGCTGCTCCAGTTGATCGAGTCAAAAGCTTTGGCGAAGTCGAGCTTTAGTGCGAAGGCAGGGGCACGCCGCTTGTGGCAGCACTGGACGATCTCCGTGGCGTACACGAAGTTCTCCGAAATGCTGCGCCCCGCTATGAACCCCGACTGGTCCGCATCGATCAGGGAGCTGATCTGCCCCTGGAGGCGCGTGGTGAGCGCCTTGCAGACCATCTTCATGTTGCAATTCTGCAGCGAGACGGGGCGGTAGGAACTTGGCGACAGCACGCCCTCTTTTTTTGGCAGCAGGATGATGTGGGCACGGTTGATGCTGCCCAGGTCCGCGCCGCCGGAGAAGAAGGCATCGAACAGCCGCTGCAGGTCCGGCGCGACAGTGTCCCAGGCGGCCTTGTAGAAGCTAGGGCCGAGTCCGTCCGGCCCGGGGGCGCTGGCCCGGTCCATGCCGAGGAGAGCAGGCTTGATTTCTGGCAGCCCGAAGCGGGCCACAAGGGCCGCCCCGTCCACCGGCCGCGCATCCGCGTACAGGGACCGGAGGCAGAAGTGCCATTCCGGCACCTGCGCCAGGCCCAGCAGGTTGCTGTAGAAGTTGTGCAGCGCCGCAGCCTTGGCGTCATGGGAGACGACGTGGACGCCGTCGACGTCCAGGACCCGGATGTGATTCCGGCGCAGCCTGCTCGACGCCAAGGCATGGAAGAAGCGTGTGTTCTCGTCGCCCTCCTTGATCGCGCGAAATTTTCCGCGTTGTTTCCAGCGCGCAGCCTGCTGCCTGATGGAGAGGAGCAGGGAGGCCCGTGCCTCATCGCGGAGGCCGAGTTCAGAGCCTGAAAGGGGGCGTGATTCCTCAAAGAAATCCATTAGATCAATCACAAACTTGCAGTTATTATCATGGAAAGGTGTATAGCGATGGGCACGTTTCCAAACCTTGGCAGCAAACCTGTACGTTTTGATCTTGGCAGCAATGTCACTCGCAGCGTCCCTGGGGCGTGAACGGAGGTGCCAAGAGGGGAGGGTGGTGGACAGGAAGGTGGGATCCAGGAGCCATGAATTTTCGAAGTGGAAGCGTTGCGAGTGAGGAATATCGGTGGTGGCTGTGACTAGGAGAGGTGTATGATCGGATGTGGGGCGATGGAGCGAGGTGAGGGTGGAGTTGGGAAGGGCGGCATCCCAGTCCGCGTTGAAGAACACACGGTCGAGGCGGGCGAGGGTGGGAGGGTTTTGGCGATTGGTCCAGGTGAAGCGGCGGTCTAGAAGGGGAAGCTCCTGGAGAGCGAGCTGGTGGATGAGGGCATTGAACTTTGCTGCGAGGGAGCTGCTGAAATTTGAGTTGTTTTTTTCGTGAGGATACCGGAGGAGGTTAAAATCTCCGAGGGCAATCCAGGGACCAGACACAAGCGGCAGGAGCTCAACCATGTCAGAGACAAAATCATCAGTGAGCGAGTGGTCAGATGGGGCATACACGTTCGTCACTGTGAAGGAGAGATCAGTGGTGGTGGAGGCGAAGGTGGTAGTTAGGGAGAAGCGGCGCTGGATGGAAGAGGAGAGGGTGAGGAGGTTTGTGTCCCAGGCAGTAAGAATGCCACCGCGGCTTCCGTCGGCGTCACGGGTAGCGTTTTCAGAGAGGAATGGAGGGAGGAAGGTGCGCGCTTTCGCGGTATTCAGCGACGAGAGCTTTGTTTCTTGGAGACACAGAACAGAGGGAGTAGCAGCCGTGGCTGCATTTTTAACAACGGCGCACTTATCAGGATCCCCAAGACCTTGAACGTTCCAGGACTCGAGACACAGATTTTTCACAGACAAACTATCCATTGAACCAACGGGGCACCATGGAGATTACAGGACATAACTGATGGATAGAGCTGCCCCAAAACAGAAGGCAGTCCCAGATGACACGGGAGACACACACACTAACAGATGAAGCACCTAAACGCACACACACACGCCGCCAGAGACTCATACAAGCGGCGCACACACAAACACATTGTCGCCGACGGTTCCCAGGCAGACTAGACATTGTCACCATTCATTAATTAAGAAGGAGTATCTTGACAAGAAGAACCAAATTCAAACAAAAGTAGAAAAAAGGGATTACTCTCCCGTCATTACAAAACTCAAATTTTTCGCCCCGGCGGCGATCCAAAGTTTAGCTTCGCACTTGATGCATTGGGATTTTGCTCTTGTGAAGTATTTTTGAAAGGTTGCGCACATACTCCTCTTTTTAAGGAATGAATGACCTTGTCTCCAATGCTAAGAATTGTTGATTTGACTAAACACCACGTGCCGAATGTTTTCGGGAGGCGTTGAAGACGTGCACCATAATACTTGACCACAGGAAATCAACGACATGATGGGCGTGATGAGATTTTCACCCCAAACACCCATTTTCTTGAAAAGTAACGACTGAAGGAAGATGCCCCATATCTCAGAGGCTCAACTCCAGAATGCTCATGGGCTAGATTGTATTTCAGCTCTCAAAGGAACATCTCAAAAACCTTTTATATGGGAGGATTATACAGCTTGGTGCTTGGCAGCTTGGGCCATTTGGAAAACAACGAATGCATTTATTTATCAGAGCAAGCAGCTCAATATGTACTGCTGTAGGGAAATTTTTGAAGAGGAGATTCAGTGGTTGAAATACAACAGAGTAACAAGGAAACATTATTCAGACTTTGCTGGTTGGGTTGACAGTTTCATCTAGATTTTTTTTATTTTTTTGCAGTAGTTACTTTTTGTTAGCTCGTTTCTCAAGAACAACAGACCCTTGCTAACCAGAAACGCAACGGCTATCTGGGACTCTTCACTCTGAGCAAGACACTGCCTCCCCAACGACACGCTCAATTCGCCCCCAACAAAACCAGCAGCACCAATACATTCTGCAGCAACAGCAACAAACCGAAGAACGGCCCTTCCAGCACCACGACGATTGGTTCCACTCAAAAACGCAGGGGAAATGCAATGGAATCGTCCTGCTCTAATACCACGATGATGGGAAGCTAGCAATTGATTCCCCAACAAATCAGAGAATCCCTGGACATAGTTGATTAAATTTCTGGACGACGAAGTGTAATGAGAGTGAGGAACTAAAGCTTCTACTACGTACTACTTTCTACATCTCGCTCCCCCTTTTCATATATCAATTTGCTATCTTACAGTCACCACTCTTTTCCCTATTTACATCTCAGTCCTACAAGTACAGTTATGCCAAATCGAGCTTGCCACATAGACACAGAATGACAGGATAGCAAAACAAAAAAGTAGGAATTCATACTATTACCAAAGATCTGCCTGCTGTCTGGCTCGTGTGCGTTGCTTTTGCGAATTTGTACAATTTCAGGTACATATAACCATGTTCTCCTACCATCAAAAGCTTGACCAGAAATTTACACAAGCATAAAATTCAAATACAGGAAAAAATTTGCTATCTAATATCATATCCTAGAAAAATAAATCATATATCAAAGTAGCTCCAGTTGCCATCAATATTTGCTGCTGTTCCATTCAAGCGCTTAGTGGCTGTTGAGGGAATACACGAGTGGGCAGCAGAGACCTTAGCTGCTGGCTCCCTGGAAGCCCATCCTTCAAACGGCTGAATAGTCCCATCATTCGGTTCATGCTCTGTAAAAACAGAATTAATTATCAGTGGCCCATACATTTACTAGGACATAACTGATTTGCTTCAAAGGCTTTTCCAGCTTGTATTCTAATAAAAAGCCAAATCCAGGAGTTATTAGTTTTTAGTTTTGGTACTCATCTAGCTACTTTGCAACATCAGGAAATTTGAGGCTACCAACTAAAATTAATGAATTACGGTTGTGTTGGAGAAAGGATTAGAAATGACGGTATGGTGTCACGAAAAAATCTGAAAACAATTAGTCCTTAAAGTCAAAACAATAAAACCACTAATACCAGCTTAACTTATGAAATCAACATCCTGGGTAAAATAAGCTAGTAGTATTTTATATAGCAAAGGCCCAAATGATAATTCTCACCGAAACAGGATCAAATTACCAAAAGAATGTGTCTCCCAGATAAGAGTAGTTTCTTTTTCATAAATGAAGTGTTCTAATAACTTCAGAAACATATTAATAATGAGGGGATTGTCGAGTGGTTTCTACTTGGTGGCTTAGAATGTGATTACCCTTTCTTGCCTAATGAAATAAGGACCCATGTCCCTCTATTTTGAGGGATAGCATCTCTAAGAGATGGTAACAGTTAATTAGGAAATATGTAAATATATATAGGAAATAAGAAATATGAAATACCACCTGGCCGCACAGACACGCACACGCCCACACACACACACACACACACACATTAGAGTTCTAGTAATATTCATCCATAGTGAAAATTCTGGAGGTTAAATCTAACACTACTAGTCACAAACAGGATGCATGAAGGCTTAGCGTAACTGTTGGTATTCTGAATGTTCCAGGCCATATCAAGGGGGATAGTACATCTGTTGGCATGGTTTATGCAGATATACTAAATAAATATAGGAAAAATAATGAGTAATAAAGATATACTGCAAGCTCTACGAGCAAAAAAAATCTTCAGATGATATAGGCAGATAGCATACCTCACCACTGACGCTGAACTGAAATTGATGAAGGTGCAGTCTGTCCTGCTGCCACCTCTGACCCATTATGACAAAGCCCACCAAAGCACCAGCTGCCACAATGGAAACTGTAGTCACCCCCTTTATACTGTAAAATACGCGTGTCGATTTCCTTTGCCACCATCCTTCACAAGGAAGATCAGACTTGCTGCACATATTGTTTTTCTCTTGATCAGCATGTATTTCAGACAGTTTTGACTCAGAGCTGGTAGCTTCAATAGCGGACAGTAAGTCACTGCTGAAAGACAGATTTTCATCACTGTTGTCATCAACTTCTCCGTGTGGTTTTTCATCAACCTCTTGGTGCGGTTTCTCATCAACTTGTTGGTGTGGTTCATCACTGCCCTCAACCAAATTCCCAACGCAAGTAGCTTCCAGACCATCTGTATTAGTGTTCAATCCATCAAGCTCCGATTCTATTGGCAAATTTTCATGCTCGCTTGGAGGGAACACAAAGACATCTGATGTAAACAAATCAGGATATGGACCTTGCTGACTATTACTCATATCCCCATATTTAGGCACATAAACTGAATCAAATCCTCTTTGGAATAGTGGCGAAGTGTATGCTGATGAAGTCAGAATCGTCATATCGTATTCATCAGCCAGAGACGACGCTTCAGCAACCTTTTGATCTGCCATGCATAAAAACCTGACATAAACAGCAAACCTCAAAATTAGACACAACAAAAAAAAAAGAGGAAGGCTGGCGCAGATGCCATTATGTTGTCAAAACACAATCCGGTTTATCTAAATACATTCGCCCAGTGTGGGCTTATTTTTCTCGGAAATAATAGGTCCTGATTTCCAGTTTGTACCAAAAAGGCACATTTATATGTAACTAGAAGCAAACATAACCAGCCCTATGCTCATTTGTCAACCACCATGCCCCGATTTTCTAAAGCACACCAGCAGGCAAGAAAGGTAGGCTCAGTTGGCGTCTACATACTGCCATCATGGGCATATAAGCACAAATGGTAGTGGATCACAACTTATCTGAAATCTTATTTGAAATTTTAACATACAAGTCATGTTCTGCACACTGAACAGAAGACATTGGTAGGAACATGTCAGAATTTTACCTGGACCTCTAAGAAATTGGTTGTGAGTACGTAAAATTAATTAATGGAAATCTAAAGCAAACTCTTTTGCACAAGAAGCCGTCAATGGCCCACCCGACCCCTTCAAGACACAGGCATACCATATGTGTTGTTATTGGATTATCTTTAAGGACATGGCTAGTTCACGGCTGATCTAGAACTAACTTAATTCTCGCTCACCCAATTTCATGTGCAATTTATGTGTAATTGGGAAAAAGATGTGCAATTGCATACCCACATTTATTTGCACACCCATGTGTAATTCTCATGTTCACAAATCTCAATGCAAATCTAATGGTTATGAAGTTGATCTAACCTAACTTAATTCTCGGTTGATCTAGAACTAGCAAAAGGGTATCTCTAATCCACTGCAATTGTACACCAGGATGCTCATTGATTAAAAAATGATATATATTGCAAACACTGCCCAGATAAGAAGTTGAACCACAACAGACTAAAGACATCTACAAGAGCCACAAGAGATTCAATTTCCGGTTTCATCTGCTAAAGTAGCCGGATTTTTTTCCCCCATTGTTGGGCAAACCAGACAGAAGAAACTGCAAGTATTGCAATTCATACGGGTGGTGATGCGCGAGAGTAGAACAGACATGAAGACATATCATCGAACAGCTCGTGCGCGCCCAGAGAACCAACCTTCCACCCACATTCTAGTAAACAATAACCTGATTGATTAGCGCAAGAACTGGTCTGCGCAAATCTAATACTATTCGCACCCAAGAACTAGCGGAAACACACCCCTAGAACGAAGCGGGTCAAATCGAAGATACCCTGTCACCGCCAAGGATTTCTACCGCTGCCGTGGAACCCAAGAACAGAACGATAACCGATTTCCCTCCGCCCCGACGGAATTAAGTAGAGCGCTCACGACGGCGAGCATCGACGGAACACCGAAGCAGAGGTCGGGCGCACCTAGGGATACCTGAGATTTGTCGACGAGAGGAAGAGGGGAGGAGCTGCCGGTCAGGTTGGAGATCGAGTCCAGGCGGGTTCGGGGAGGCAGGGACAAGGTTGGCTGGAGCCCTCGAACCTGCACGATGATTTTTTATATGCGCTCAATATGTGTTTGTATGCTATTCCAGAATCCGTTCTGGGTACGAATATCTACTCCTCCATGTTTTCGATGGATTCCGGGTGGTTCACTGGTTCATGATTGATTTGCGGTTGGGAAAGGAACCAATGTTTTAATTTTTCAGACAAGAAGGCATCTATGATTAGGATGGTGAGCGGGCCCTATGAACTGACAAGCATCAGGTGGCAAGATTGCACGTGACAAACCTAGTCTTGGCCAGCATTTCTAGTCGCGTCCCGAAAAGATGTCCTCGTCATAAATACATATTCGTTACCACATGTTTCTCAAACAGTTTTTTTTTTTAAAACTAGATTTAAACGATACTGTACTGTATATTTTTATTTAAATTTAATAATATTTTACATAGCTTGAATGAAATTTGTCTAAACCAAACTAATCTAACGGCGAAGTACCCGCAGCCAGAGTCATCGATCTTGTTCTTTCCATGCTGGTCGGGCTCCTCCTTGAGGATGTCATTGGGTCCAGTGCCACTTGTAGGGCTGATATTGTCATCGCCACGTGTGAGGTCGACGATTTGCCAACCTGCCTCGCAAATCGACGCCTCAATCATCGCTCCTGATTCTCTGACTTGGTTAAGGCAAGTCCGAGAGCTACAATATATCTGACTTGGGCTGATTTCTAACCGCTGGATCGAAAATAAACACCCCATATCTCACGCTAAAGTGCTGCTACAGGATCCTGGCTACAGTACGCAGCTACAGGGTTGACTGCTACAGCCACATCGCTACAATACCTCGCTACACTGTAGTACCTAGATCTTGCCCTCTACTTGCGATCCAACGGCTCACGTGCCAAGTCAGGGCACTATAGTGAAGCCAAGTCAGAGAAGTTGCGCCGCTCAATCATGTCCTCGTTCAACCCCTCCCAGGCGCGGTGTTCGTTCACCGAGTCCAGCCATGCCTTGTTGTAGCCAGGCATGTATGCAGGATCGTTGACGCTGGAGAGCAGGCGAAGGTAAGTGGTCAGTTAAGACTCCCCGCCGTCGATCTCCTCCTCCAACTTTGGTTGTGGCTTCGGACAGCACATGCGCAAGCTACCGACGGGCCACGCTGGTTGTCGCGGATTGCCAATCACTATGCCTCGCAAGAGGGAGTACCTCCTCGCTAGTGTGATGAACGCCTCCTTCACCTCGTGTTTGGGGACAGACTAACGATGTCGTCGTTTCCTTGGGACGCCATTGTGGCAATAGTGGCATCTCCAACCGAGATCCACTGCGCCTGGTCCCCTCGAGGGCAATGATACGTCCAAAATGTATCTACTTTCCCGAACCCTTTTGTTGTTGTTTGCCCTCTATCTTGTATGTTTTGAATTCAACTAACACGGACTGGCGTTGTTTTCAGCAGAATTGCTCTGGTGTCTCGCTTTTGTGCAGAAATTCAACTTTCAGGAAAATTCCCAGAAAATATCGCAAACTCCATATTTCACCCGAAGACTCGCGGAGGGGCCCAAACCTGCCCTAGGCGCGAGCCAGGCTTGGTCACGCCTAGGGGTTGTCTGGCCGCCTCGGCCACCCCCTTGGCCTCTCCTACCGACTATATTAAGCCTCCTGACCTAAAAACCGAGGGGGGGTTTGACGTTTTTCCAGAAAGAGTTCCGCTGCTCCGCCGCCACCAGAAACCCCAATCCGGGACCAGAAATTCCGTTCTGGCACCCTGCTGAGATGGGGAATTGGAGGAGATCCTCGCCATCGCCATCACCGACGCCTCTCCATCAACCATCCATGATTCCCCCATCCATGATCGAGACGAGCCGGGTTCGGGGAGGCAGGGACAAGGTTGGCTGGAGCCCTCGAACCTGCACGATGATTGTTTATATGCGCTCAATATGTGTTTGTATACTATTCCAGAATCCGTTTTGGGTACGGATATCTACTCCTCCTTGTTTTAGATGGATTCTGGGTGGTTCACTGGTTCATGATTGATTTGCGGTTGGGAAAGGAACCAATGTTTTATTTTTTAGGCAAGAAGGCATCTATGATTAGGATGGTGAGCGGGGCTCTATGAACTGACAAGCATCAGGTGGCAAGATTACACGTGACAAACCTAGTGCGGTGACCCAGCATACCACTGCATGGTGTAGTATACAAGTCGTTGATATGATCTTCATTAAGGGACTTCTTCACAAATATCACATCCCTCAAAGTGGTACAACAGAAACATTGGAGGTCATAACACTCTAGATTATATTACAAACATGGTCTTAACAAGTTGGTATTCTCACAGGTCCGATGAGAACACCCTAATGTACTACTAGAGTACTCTTACAGTGAGGTTGTCAATCTCACCGGTTTTGCTGAACACAAAGGATTAAATGTATAGTGTGAAAAGAGATGTTTGTTTGCAGTGTAATTAAAGAAAACAGTGCATGAAGTAAGTAAACAGAACATGATGATTTTATCAGTGTAAAATAAAAGACCGGGGTCCACAGTTCACCAGATGTGTCTCTCCATAAAGATAATAACATGTTGGGTGAACAAATTATTGTTGGGCAATTGACAGAATAAAGACCATAGATGACAAGATGATTACTATGAGATTCATTCGAGTATTACAACATAATACATAGACCGTAATCCAACTACGTCTATGACTAATAATCCACCTTCAGGTTATCATCCGAACCCCTTCGAGTATTAAGTTGCAACCAACAGATTATCGCATTAAGCAATATGTGTAAAGTAAACAGTAGAATTATCCTTAGATAAAACATTATTGTTTTCTCCCTAGTAGCAACCGTACATCTACAATCTTAGAAGTTATTGTCACTCTTCCAGAAAACTAGAGGCATGAACCCACTATCGAGCATAAATACTCCCTCTTGAAGTTACAAGCATTTACTTGGCTAAAGCATCTACTAGCAACAGAGAGCATGCAAGATCATGGATAACATATGACAAGTATATAATCGATCTCAACATAGTATTCAATATTCATCGGATCCCAGCAAACACAACATGTAGCATTACATAAAGATGATCTTGATCATGATAGGCATCTCACAAGATCTAAACACGAAGCATAAATTGGAGAAGACAACCATCTAGCTACTGCTATGGACCCGTAGTCCAGAGATGAAGTACTCACGCATCACTTCGGAGGCGGGCATGGCGATGTAGAGGCCTCCAGTGATGATCTCCCACTCCGGCAGGGTGCCGGGAAGAGCTTCAGAACTCTCCCGAGCTAGAGTCGGAGATGGTGTCCGCGATGGAACTTTTCATGGATGGAGGCTCAGGTATTTAGGTTTTTCCCAAGATCGTGAATAAAAAGGCGGAAGGGCGAGGTCGGTGGACGCCTGGGGGGCCCACACTACCCCATGGCGCAGCCAGGGGCTGGGCCGCACCAAGGGAAGGTGTGGCCGCCCTGTGGTGCCCCTTCATCTCTCCTCTGGACGCCGTCTTTGTTACGGTAAAATATGAACTTCGGCTTTTGTTTTGTCCAATTCCGAGAATATTTCCTGTACAACTTTTCTGAAATACAAAACAGCGGAAAAAAGGGAACTGGCACTGTGGCATCTTGTCAATAGGTTAGTGCCAGAAAATGTATAAAGTGCAACAAAGTGTAAACAAAACATATATAAATTGGTGTAAAACAATCATGTAGCATCAAAAATTAGACATACGTTTGCAACATATCAGAGTCCCAACGTTTCAAGAAGACTTTTGCTGGTGTTGTAAAACTCCATCACCATGGGACCGCCGCCTCCCTCCAAAGTTAGGGCTTTTACCCCAGGATACCAACATAGGAGGGGAAACGACACCCATGGGCATCTCTGTCGGCGGAATTTCTCGTGGACTCCTGCACCACCAGCACCTGATGCATGTAAAATGCATACATGAACTTTGTCCTCTATCATATTGAATTTCCACATATTTGAAACATATAAGATGATAATACCATGTTTTACATTGATTTATGGGGATTTACCAATGATCCCCTTTATTTGGTTTGTAACCCTGCAAAACAGGAAAACCATGTTTCACGTATTTTTCACTTTCAGAGACCTATATGGAGTCAAACTGAGCTAGGATTTTTGGAGCATCATTTTTTCATCGAAAGGAACAACATGGGCCCTGGAAGATCACCTGGAGAGGCTCGAGGGCCGAAAGAGCACAAGTGGCGAGGCCTGGAAGTCTGGCCACGCCACCCACCTCTGTTCAGCAGTCGATCACCCGTTTGCCCTAATTCTTTCGTGAACCGACGTATTTTGCCCTAAAAGCACTATATATATATGGCCTGAAGAGTTCTCGGGAGGAGAGCGCCATATAAAGAAAGAAACACCAAAATGGAATGAAAGGACAAGATGTCGCCTAGAGGGGGTGAATAGGCGTTTAAAAACTCTTACGAATTTGGCTTGTAAGAATGCGGAATTAAACTAATGTTTAGTTTACAAGCACAACCCCTATATATGCTAGGCTCAACTAAGTGCAACAACAACTAGAGCTAAGAAAGATAGGCACAAGATATATGTAGCACAAGTGATAGCAATATGTATGTACTTCAAGCACGATGGCTATCACAAGGAAAGAAAGCTCGGGTATAGAAATAACCAAGGCACGCGGAGACGAGGATGTATTCCCGTGTTCCCTTCCTTTGCAAGAAGGTACGTCACGTTTGGAGGAGTGGAGGTCCCACGAAGGATTCCCCAACGCCACGAAGGCTCACCCTATTCGCCGAGCCAAGCCCACGAAGGATAATGGCCCTTTCCTTATGGTTAGCTTTTCCTCCACTCCGAAGATGGCAAGCTCCACAACCACTTCACAAGCTCCACGAAGAAGAATCCCGGGCCTCTTCACAATCTTCCTTGAAGAGATCACCGGAGCACCAACCGCCAAGCCAACTAGGAGGTCTCCCTCCAAGAGTAACAAGCTCACGGTCTCTCACTCGAACTAATCGTCGTGGAGAGCTCAACACTATGCAATGATGCAAAGCAAGAACACTAGAGGTGTTCAAATCCTTCACACTCAAATCCCACCAAAGCAACAAATGCTAGGATGAGATTAGAGAGGAAGAACAAAGAGGAAATCAACAAATGACTCCAAGATCTAGATCCAAAGGGTTCCTCTAACTTAGAGGAGAGATGGATTGGTGGGGATTGTAGATCTAGATCTCCTCTCTTAGATCCCTCAAGAATGAGCAAGAATCATGGGGGGATCAAGAGATAGGGTAAGTTCTTCAAAGTCAACAATGGAGGAGAGAGAGTGAAAGAACTTTTTCAGCCCAAGGTGGAAGAAGGCCTATTTATAGTCTAGGGAGAAATATAACCATTGGGTGAGTTTCAGCTCAGCACAGTCGAGGAGGCTGGTCAACCGGGCCTGGGGCCGGGCCGTCCGGTCCAGGTGCCAATCAGACCGGGCCACAGGCCGGACCTGGCCGGTCCAAACCGGGCCTGTGACCGGACCATGACCGGGACACTTCTGTGTCTTACAGTACATAGCCCAGTTGGCACCAGTCCACAGTCTGGTTTGAACCGGGCCATCCAGTGGGACGGCCGGTCACGCCGGGCGAGAAACCGGGCCAGCAGGAAAAACCGGTAACTTTTGTGCCCGGACTCCGATTGACATGAAACCAATTTTGTTGGAAAGATAACGACGAATAGAACCCCAATATGGAGACTCCTCACAGGATATTTTTAGATGTTTTTAGAGAGGGAGTCTCCCACCGCCAAGAAATGGTGAAGACGTCCAAACTCGAAAACGCAATAGAAGATGCATGCGGATTCTGTTTTCGATGAACTTGGGCTTGTTGTAAAGCTAGCAACAAGCTCAAGAACCTCTCACAGAGAAACACCAAGAAGCAATAGGGATATGCAAAGTATGCAAAGGATTGAGCTACCTAAGACGATGTGATCAAGTTACCCAACCGAAAGCCCCTCTTGATAGTGCGGCTATCTATCCTATAATCCGGTCTCCCATCAACCACCTCGAGACCGGTAAAATGAAAACCTAGCAAGGCCATACCTTTGCCTTGCACATCCCGCTTGATCTTGATGATAACTCTTCAAGCTCTACTCAAGCCGGAATGCCTCACTTGATCATTGTTACTTCGTGAAGACTCACAAATGCTCCCCCATACACCATGATGGGAAAGCTCCATTGATGCACATCTTCACATGTCCATTATCACCAAATGGACGGCAAGCTTCAAGCATATGATCCTCTTGAGATGCTCAACTTGAACTTGCCCAACTTAACCTTGATGACGATCACCACTTGACGTCATCCTCTCATGGGCTATATGAGATCTCACTTTTGATGCATGCACATGGAAAGATACCTAACCCACATAGACAACACAAGGGAACATATATGATGGGTTAGTTCATAAAGCATGATTGACACGGCTTTCCATACCACATGACTTCTCGTGGAACATTCTTCATGCTTCATGTGTTGACCAATCTTGAATCTATTCTTCACTCTTTGTATTGGTCAACCTTGTATCTTCTCATGCTCTATCATACTATCTTGAGGTGTATAAAGAATTCTTCACTTGGAATCAAGAACTCAAGATCTTGATCATTCATTGCTTATAACATAAGCTAGAGCATGGCTAATATTGAGTTCCACATAAAAACTCCATCTTCATTTCTTCTTCTTGATCATATCACATATATATCTTCAAATCGATGATCTTGATGCCATATACAAGGTATATCTTTATCTTCATGGCATCCATACTTGAATCCAACACATGAACTACAGGTAGTACCTATGGAATATTCCTTCATATAAACTCAATGAAAACATTAGTCCATAGGGGTTGTCATTAATTACCAAAACCACACATAGGGGCAATGTACCCTTACATGGAGGCTGCTGCAAAGAAGATTGGAGGGGGAGACTCCGATGCGATCACCGTCGGAGGGATCTCCACCTTCTCCAACGTCTTCATCATCACCATGATCAAGAGGGAGTAGTCCACCTCTGGACTACGGGTTTGTAGCAGTAGCTTGATATATTTCTCTCATGTTCTTCATAGTACTTAGTGCCATATGAGTTTCCTATCATGATTATGGCCATATTTGTAATACCTATGTGGTGGATCCTTGTTCTATGATATTGTTTTATGAGATCTGATCTTATTATATTGTGAGATGTATTGATATATGCATATTATGTACCATGTTCTTAATTTTATGTTCTGATCCAACATCTATGCAAGAGCGCGTGTGGGGTGATGTACGTGTTAGATGGAGTAGCATTGTTTTAGTGATTGGGTAGTGATAATATGTTCATGATTTATTATTGTTTTTCATTTCTTTTGCTACCTCACTAGGGATTAAGTGAATGCATGTGATATGTTCATCATCTGACAGCAATGATGATCTTGTTTGTTCAAGGTAGCATATTTGATATTCAAACTTCATATCAAAGTACTTATTGATATGCTCTGTTAATTCTTAATACAAGATTGATGAAGTTTCTTTCTTGTGGAGTATAAGAGAGGTGTGTTGCATCATCTCTATGTTAGGACGTGATGCCCATATTAATTTTGATCTTACATATAATATTATTTGTAACTTCATATCTCATTGATGAATTGTTTTTGTCCATCACAACTTTACAAGAGAATAGTCAAGTGAACCCATGAAGCCCGGTCCTTTTATCATAAGCAACACATTTATATTGCTTTTACATTGTTTTCTATTTGCTGCACTATTTTAATCCGAAAATATAAAAATATTTACTTTTCTTAGATGCATCCAAAACACAAAAAACAATCAATCTCTTTACAAGTTTTACTTAGTTATTTTATCTAGTTTAGGTTCTACTTGTTTTATTACTACTTATGTTATTTACTTACGCAAAACCTTGTGCTTGACAACCACACGATGGAGTTGGGGATACAAGGCATTTACTTTACTTTCAGGATTGCTTGAAGAAGAGAGAAGAGAACACTCTTCCATCCAGTTCCCTGAGATTTCAATATAAACCCTCGAGTCACCCTTGTGGGGGAGATACTCCCTTGATACAACACTCTGCACTTGGAGTCCCAATGTATCAAGATTTTGTTGGCGTTGCTATTAACCTATGGTGACCCAACGTACCACTACATGGTGTAGTACACAAGTCGTTGACATAACACAAGTGAAACACCGTTCCACTCATATTACATCTCTTAGAGTGGTACAACAAAAACATATGCGAGTCCAAGGTATGTCTATAGAAGGATACACAAACTGTTTACAGAAGATCAACACAGCCTCCGTCTTTACAGTGAGGTAAAACTTCAAATAAAGCTCCAGAAGAACGACTCGTAGTCTAACTTATTGCTAACTCAAACTAAAGAGCTACTTGGCTTGCTATAAACATCTAGCTACTTAGGTGCTAGGATTAGGAAAAGGTTCCCTTTTATTACTAGTCTAGGTTTTCATTATAGCTGATGCATAAATTGACTCCATTGAATTCTTTGACTAGATTCTTCATCTTGTTGCAGTTGACTCCTTTGTCTTCGAGTTCCACGGTAGTTTCTCCTTCGGTGCCTTGATCTAAGAAGGGGGTTCAAATGGGAGGGAATGAGTACGAGCGTCAGCAAGTTAATATTAGGAAATAGGTGTATCATGCACTAGCTACAGCCACAGACCAAAAAGTCATAGGAGAATGCAAGTTTTCATAAACATTTCTTCAAAAGGTTTATTTTATTCTGAAAACTATGCCCGTCAGTCTTCACAGGTTGAACAGAACTTCATGGAGTTCCTTTCCTGCCGCGTTCGTAGTTCCCTTCCCGGAACAGGGAGTGACTGCCACAATTTGATACCCTCTGCAGAGGTGCGTTACTTTTCCCATAAGAGACCTTATCCTTGTTGCCAACCAGGCGTATACTTTCCCGTCCACACTTCCTTGGTGTGAGGCCAGGTGTAAGATCCAAGCCCACACCGCCTTCTCCGCGACCTTGCGCACCCACCCTTTTGTCCATCCGTACACCCCCGGTAGACATCTCCCGATCATACGGCTTTACCCCCGGTGTACTATGGACAATCCCTCATAGACGATAGAGCCTCTCATCCACACAGATGGGGATTTTAAAGGATTTCCCAACCTACTACAGTGTTATCTCCAACACCCAGCCAGGCTCCACCAGGTCCGTTGATATGCAAGTGGGAAAAGATACAGCTGGCTTCTCCAGAGCCATTATAGATCTTATGGTCAACGCGATATGTACGGCGCTAGAATCACTGGACGACATTGGTACTTAGTCCTAGATGAGTAGTACCCATGCAATGGAACCCCCACCAATCAACACATACCATGGTTCCATTGCCCACCACATAGTCATATTCATAATTGTAAAATAATACTTTGCTTTTCAATGCAAGAGTGATAAGTATAGTACTTTGCATATAGTTTGATAAAAATAATCAAATGACATGAGCAAGCGATGAACTTGCCTTTCTTGACTGCAAGATTATGCAGGCAAAAGCTTTGATACGTAAGAACTCCAAATTCTGAAATACCATCATTGTCCGGTAAGGACAATGTTTAAAGAACTGGCAAAGATGCTATAATGCATAGTATGAGATGCAATCGTCCCGAGCGTAACCTAATCTTGATGATTTAGGATAGATGAGTTGTAAAGATTTCTTTAGGGTGTGTTGCACTTTTAGAATAGTTCTCAAACAAGGTTCTTATTAGGGTTTGGTTATATTAGCATCATAACCAAGGGACATAAGACATCATAATAAACACACATATAAAGGACTTGTAGTTCAACAATATGTGAAAAGCAGTTGTCAATTTTAAGTTCTACAGGATATGGTTGATGATTACTTGTATTATATTTCAAAAGAATAACTTTTGAAGAACATATTGATTAAGAAATAATAAGTATTTCAAATAAGAACTATGGCTTCTAAGGTTTGATTGAAATTTGTACTTCAGAAGAATAACTTTTGAAGAACATATTCCATTATAACAAGAACTACTATACATAGGAGCTATGGCTTCTAGAGTTTACTATTGGATTCATTTAGTTCTTTAATAGGAACTAGTTGGGTTCTTAAATAGAATTGGTCTATACATAGCAAGTATTAGCAAGTTTATTACTATGGTTGATTATGGGTATCATATCAAAGAATGATGGTCAAGGTGTTGCTATAAGTTAGGGTTTACTATGGCTTCACATTTGCTTCACTAAGTAATCACTAATGGTTTCTAAGCTAAGTGGTTTATTACTTTCTAAGTAGGGTTTAGTGGGATAGGAGCATGTTATGTGCATTACTACACAAAATTGGTGTTAGGGTTCATCACTAGGATTCTATTAGGGTTTGATGGTTGAGTTGATCCTAATGGTGTGGTATATAGGAGTGGTGATCAATGATACTAATCCAATTAACAAGTTAGGGTTTACTCCTAAGTGATACTAGGGAATTATATAGGTTTAATTAAGAAGAGGGACATGAAATGATAATTTCCATGTGACTTAGTTTTATGCTAGTGGATCATAAGCATGCATTCATTGATTACTTTTCAAGATCCTACATGTAAAGTGAAATCCACATGATCACATGTGTTAAACCACTAGGATTTTAGAATTGAAACTAATGTGGAATGATCACATAAAATAGTGGGATCAAAGTTTTATTTATACTAGAACTAGGGTTTCTAATTATGGTACAATAATAATTGGTACTAGAATTAAAGTGATTAAGTATTTTGAGATAAAGTTATTAATAAATTTAACAAGCTAATAATTTTTAGAGGGTTTAAGATTTAAAATAATTATTAGTTAGGGTTTTAATTAGAAACTAGTTTTTTATAATTATTATTAAGTTTTAAAATAATAACTTTCTAATTAAAAATGTTTGAGTAAGCAAACTTTGGAACTAACAAAATAATATTAACTTTTAACATTTCCTTTCTTAATTATTAATTAAAGAAAATAGCAAATGGTAATTTTCAAATTAGGGTTTAGTAGATACCACTAATATTTTAATTTATGAAAATATGAAGATAAATAATTTTAATAATTTATTTACTTGCTGGTTGGTTATGATTTATTTTTGAAACTAAACTAATTATTGAATTAAAATTGGATTTAAAACAATGAAAAGGGCATAATTAATAAATTAAAAATAAGTGAATTTTTTATTTTGACACACATTTTTATTTTATATTTTATTTGAATAGAGTTTATTTTTGTGAGCATTTTGATTTATATTTTATATTTTTCCGAGTTAAAATGAATTTTATCTATTTCTGTAAAGTTTCAGCTATTTACTGGTTTTTAAATTAAATCAAAAACACTAAATGTACCGATTCATACCTAGCTACTCTCACAGACAAGTGGGACCTTGTCCAGTCAGCTGCCACGTCAGGTGCCACATGCACTGACCAAGTCAAAATGTTTGACTGGCCAGGGAACACGGTGGCCGATGAGAAATCAAGGGCGGCGCTGATGATTCGGGGTTCCCGCGCGTGTGTGAATGTGCTTGTTGGATGCGTGGATCCCTGCTGAGCTAAAAGGTGGCGGCGCCCCTCCGAATGGTCACCGGAGTTGCTCTGGTGAGCACCAACTGTGGCGGTGCACGACGGCCAATGGTGGCAATGAGCTACGGTGACCCCTAAGATGCAATAGCAGGTTGTGGAGACGCGTAGGCTCGCCCTGGTTCTTCCTAGATGATCGCCGGGGTGAATCCTGGAAGGAGACGAGCTCCACTTTGCCATTCTTGGCGATGACCGGAGAAAGGGAAAAGGTCGATGGCGTCGATTGGAGGTTCTGATACGTCTCCAACGTATCTATAATTTCTTATGTTCCATGCTAGTTTTATGACATTACTTACATGTTTTATATACACTTTATATCATTTTTATGCATTTTCCGGGACTAACCTATTAACAAGATGCCGAAGCGCCAGTTCCTGTTTTCTGCTGTTTTTGGTTTCAGAAATTCTACATAGGAAATATTCTCGGAATTGGACGAAACAAAAGCCCATGGCCCTATTTTCCACGGAGTGTTCCAGAACATCGAACAAGAGTCGGAGAACATCAGGCTCCAATCTTCGATTCCTTGCTCGAGGGTGATCAGCACGACCAGGCGCTTCTCCTCGAACACTTCACGGAGCAAGGGGTGGCTTCTACCGTCGGCTAGCCGGAGAACTGGCCGGTGATGGTTCTAGTTCTACTGAGGGTTAGAGTGGATTATAGAGCATGAGGAGGGGCGGCGAAGAGTTAGGGTTTTACTATGGTGCTTCGGGTGGTTTTATAGCTCAAGGAGAGCTCGAAATCCATGACAATTCATCACCGGTGGCCGGGATACTGCGGCATTGATGGAGATGCATTTGGGCGCAAATCTTGGCGCAAATAGGTGGTGCTGGGCTGCTACTGGGTTGCTCAGGCCTGCCTCGCTGCCAGGCAAGGTAAGCCCCTTTCTCCCTTTTCTATTTATGTTTTTCTTTTGCTGTTTTATATTTCTTATTTGAATTCAAATATGATATGTAGAATTTGAATCTTGGAAAGTTACATAAATTTATTGAATATGTTTTGTAAGATATTGACTTGCATTAATAATAATGTAGTTGTATGTTATTTATATTTAAAAATTAAATGAGCACACATGTTAGAGTTGATTTTATTACTCTTCCTTTTTAAATTCAAGTTTTGGGTTGGAGAAACTATGAATGTATATTTTATGTTAATAATTATCAAAGATGAGATTCAAAACATAACCTTGTGTTAGGAGATTTATTTATATGCATTGGTGTTGTTGTATCTAATATTTAAAATATAAATGTTAATGAGGGTTGTGTTATGGTAATGATTTCATGTGCCAACTTATTTCTAAATTTTGGAATCTAGTTTGGTTGATTCTAGGGTTGTGAATATGGTTTACTTAACACATTGATTTGAAGTTCCTAGGTAAACCATGTGATTCTTATAAGTCATGCATTTTATAAAATGGATACTTTAGTTATATGGTACTAAGCGGATTTTGCCACTAAGATGGAAAGGTGGGGCTTAATATTGGTTTTACACTAATCCCTTAAATGGAATTTAAGCTTAAGGTATAATTATGGCTTCGGTTTATACTTGTGATCCATAATACACAAGTTAGGAAACAATATTTTATGTGGTGTGGATCCTATGTGAAAGGGTTTAGAGTTTTGCATAATCTTCAGTAAGTTTAAGTATAAATAGGCATGAGGTATGGCAGGGTTCTACTTATGTTCCCAAGTGGTACTTGGATTGAAATTCCAATGTGATCTAGGGTTTTAAGTGGTGATCACCTATGTGATACACAACTAAGATTAGGATATGGGCATAGGCTTGGGTTATGTTTAATTGTCTAGGGTTATTGCTCCTTACTTAACTAGAATTCTTGTACCAAGGCAATACTAGGTTTGTCTCAAGTGTTTGGATCGAGAGGGTTTAAATACAATATCATTACTACTCTACACAAGGCATGAGGATTTGTTTGGTTAACTACTAGTGACTTACTTATTATTTCATGAGAAGGATGCGATCTAATGATCATATACATATAGGTTTAACTTATCATCTAAATTTACAAGGTATGATCATGTATTAGACATGATCCACTCATTCCTCACTAGTCTCTCTTTTCTAGTACTTCTCTCATCACACTCACTTAGATTCTTAGGGTTTATGATCATCACCCAATTTGTAATGATCAAAGTATTGGTCTCATAATAATTCATTAGTGAATCATGGTTCTCTTCTACAAGATCAAGTATTGGTCCATATACCTGAGTATACACATGTAGCTTAAGCTCTCTGTGATAGGTAGGGTTTTCTATAGGGTTTATGATCATTACCAAGGTGTAATTATCACAACACTTGCCTCACTTAAATTACTATAAGAATAGGTTCTCACTTATATCAAAGGTTAGCTAAGTCAATTAGGGTCAAGTACTAGATTTGTATTTATTATAACATTGGTTCCAGGTAGTCAGAGTCGGGATTCGAAGTCGGATCGAATTTCGTCAGGCAGAATCGAGTCGTAATATCGAATCGTAGAATCTGGGATCCCACCATACTTACTTAGAGAAGATCTTCTTATCACATAGAAAGTTTGTGTGATAATATAAAGGGAGATAAAAATTATAATACATAAAGTTTCTAGCAATAATGTTCTGGCAATAGATCATTGGAGATTTGGTATGTAAATAAAGGGTAGTAAAGAAAGTGAAAAGTGCTTGGGATGTTTAAGTAGTATCCTTGTATGGTTTTGCGGATGAGAAAAATAATGAACTACTAGAATTGGAAAAATCCATAAAAGGGATCAAGATTCTACATTATTCTGAAGGATTCTATGATTTGGATCGGGACTCAACATAGATTCTACGCGATTGGGATTCATAGTGGGATTTGGATCGATATGGTGATGTAAGAACGTCAAATCGCAGGATTTCGGTAGTAGGATCGGGATTCTAACTACCTCGAATTGGTTAGTATCAACAATTACCTCACTTGGATAAGGTTTAAATATTAAGCTAGGTTCTATTCAATGGATAATGTAAGCATATGAATGGTGCTCTCCTTTCTTTAAGGTTTAAAGGAAATGAGTTTGGAAACAAGGTTGTAATGGTCAAGGTTTAATAAAGAACTAGTAAGAATGTCCTTGACATGAATTCAAGTCTTGTAGTTGAAAAGATATACCATGTGACTCATGGTAGGAATATTTAGTTAGTGAAAAACATGGAAAAGATAAGTATAGAGTGGTTTCTTAATTAATTGTGTTTTTAGAATTGTAGTTGAATAATTATTCATGTGTTTTTGTAAGGAATGTCATGTTCAGATCCTTTATAAGATCTTGTAGTTGATCCTTACTTAAGGTGTGGTTTGTTGTGAGTCTACTTCTATTTGATCTAGCCCATAGATCAAATCATCTCTACCCAAAACGAGGTTTTAGCAAAGATCCACTACAAGAAATCTGCCATAATATGATGTTTTTTGTATCACAGTGAAGTTTATAGCGCTTGACTTGATGATCTAGTTCAATTCCAGCAAGTCAAGTGAAACTTCAGTAACTGTGGTAAGTTTTATTTGAAAGCGCGAAAATTCCCTGGATTTTCTATGCATGAATGCAATGCACACTTTGGTGTTCTCTCATTTTGTAGCCTCTAAACCTGGGATATTACAGCCTCTCCCCCTTAAACTGAACTTCGGCCCGAAGTTCGAACGCTCTCAGGTTTTAGAATGTTGAACGGACTTGAACAGATCACAATTCTTTCAATTTCCATGGTGATCTCAATAGATACAATTGGATATATCCCCTTGTCCAGATACTTCTTGGAATCTTCTATTGTCTGGCACTGATACTTTCTTCTATTCTATGATTCATTCCAACAATCTAAGCTTATTGTCTTACTCTCCAAAGATCCTTGGTTTAGGCCATTGATACGTCCCAAACGTATCTATAATTTCTGATGTTCCATGCTAGTTTTATGACAATACCTACATGCTTTGCTCAAACTTTATAATGATTTTATGCATTTTCCGGGACTAACCTATTAACAAGATGCCACAGTGCTAGTTCCTGTTTTCTGTTGTTTTTGGTTCCAGAAAGGCTGTTCGGGCAATATTCTCGGAATTGGACGAAACAAAAGCCAGAACTCTTATTTTTCCGAGGGACACACGGAGCCAGAAGGGAAAGCCCGGGGGAGGCCCAGGCCCTCCAGACCATAGGGTGGCGCGGCCTAGAGGGGGGCGCGCCGCCCTATGGGGTGGGCCCCCCAGGCACCCCCTCGCACCGCCTCTTCGCCTATATTATCCCTCGTGACCTAAAAACCCGACACCAATTGACGAAACTCCAGAAAGACTCCAGGGATGCCACCGCCATCGCGAAACTCCGTTTCGGGGGACAGAAGTCTCTGTTCCGGCACGCCACCGGGACGGGGGAATTGCCCCCGGAGTCATCTCCATCGACACCACCGCCATCTTCATCACCGTTGCTGTCTCCTATGATGAGGAGGGAGTAGTTCTCCCCCGAGGCTGAGGGCTCTACCGGTAGCTATGCGGTTCATCTCTCTCTCCCATGGTGTGATCTTTATGTGATCATGAGCTTTGTATCACTATTAATCTATGTGCTACTCTAGTGATGTTATTAAAGTAGTCTATTCCTCCTCCATGATGTAATGTTGACAGTGTCTGCATCATGTAATACTTGGCGTAGGTTATGATTGTAATCTCTTGTAGATTATGAAGTTAACTATTACTATGATAGTATTGATGCGATCTATTCCCCCTTTCATAGCTATTGTTGACAGTGTGTATGCTATGTTAGTACTCGGTCTAAATTGCAACGGTCTATTATGCACTCTAGAGGTTACTTTAATATGAACTCCGGATGTTGTGGAGCTTGTTTACTCCATGTTATCTACATGTTTTATGCACACTTTATGTCATATTCGTGCATTTTCTGGAACTAACCTATTAACAAGATGCCGAAGTGCCAGTTCCTGTTTTCTGCTGTTTTTGGTTTCAGAAATCCTAGTAACGAAATATTCTCGGAATCGGACGAAATCAACGCCCAGGTTCCTATTTTTCCCGGAACCATCCAGAACACCCGAGAGCCGCCAGAGGGGAGCCCTGGGGGCCCCACACCACACCCTGGCGCGGCCAGAGGGGGGGGCGCGCCGCCCTATGGTGTGGGCCCCCCAGAAGCCCTCCTGCGCCGCCTCTTCGCCTATATAAAGCCCCTGGATCGAAAACCCTGATGCGTTCGACGAAAACCACAGAAACCTTCCAGAGCCGCCGCCATCGCGAAGCCAAGATCTGGGGGACAGGAGTCTCTGTTCCGGCACGCCGCCGGAGCGGGGAAGTGCCCCCAGAAGGCTTCTCCATCGACACCGCTGCCATCTCCATCGCCATCTTCATCACCGCTGCTGCTCCCATGAGGAGGGAGTAGTTCTCCATCGAGGCTCGGGGCTGTACCGGTAGCTATGTGGTTCATCTCTCTTCCATGTACCTCAATACAATAATCTCATGAGCTGCTTTACATGATTGAGATTCATATGAGTTTTGTATCACTATTCATCTATGTGCTACTCTAGCAATGTTATTAAAGTAGTCCTATTCCTCCTGCACGTGTGTAAAGGTGACAGTGTGTGCACCGTGTTAGTACTTGGTTTATGCTATGATCATGATCTCTTGTAGATTGCGAAGTTAACTATTGCTATGATAATATCGATGTGATCTATTCCTCCTACATATGCATGAAGGTGACAGTGTGCATGCTATGTTAGTACTTGGTTTAATCTGTTGATCTATCTTACACTATAAGGTTACTTAAATATGAACAAATTGTGGAGCTTGTTAACTCCGGCATTGAGGGTTCGTGTAATCCTACGCAATGCGTTCATCATCCAACAAAAGTGTAGAGTATGCATTTATCTATTCTGTTATGTGATCAATGTTGAGAGTGTCCACTAGTGAAAGTCTAATCCCTAGGCCTTGTTCCTAAATACTGCTGCGTTACTACTGCTTGTTTACTGTTTCACTGCGTTAGTACTGCTGCAATACCACCACCATCAACTACACGCCCGCAAGCTATTTTCTGGCACCGTTGCTACTGCTCATACTTATTCATACCACCTGTATTTCACTATCTCTTCGCCGAACTAGTGCACCTATTAGGTGTGTTGGGGACACAAGAGACTTCTTGCTTTGTGGTTGCAGGGTTGCATGAGAGGGATATCTTTGACCTCTTCCTCCCTGAGTTCGATAAACCTTGGGTGATCCACTTAAGGGAAAACTTGCTGCTGTTCTACAAACCTCTGCTCTTGGAGGCCCAACACTGTCTACAGGAAAGGAGGGGGAACGTAGACATCAAGCTACTTTTCTGGCGCCGTTGCCGGGGAGGAAAGGTAAAAGGCACTCATACTCCGGTTCCAGGTAAAGTACTTTTCTGGCGCCATTGTGTTTGTGCTCGAAGCTATTTCCTTTAGATCCTGCAATTGCATCTTTTTGTTTCTTGCTTACACTAGTAAGGCATAATGGACAACATCTGTGAGCTTTTTATTCTATTTCCTGAGTCAAGACATGAATGGTTTAATGCGAAAATTAAAAAACCCATGGAATCTTATTTGCATGCTAGTAGCAATGATATTAGTATGAACGCTTTGAACACCATTGTTGCTAATGATATGGAAAATTCTAAGCTTGGGGAAGCTGGCTTTGATGAGCATGATATTTTTAGTCCCCCAAGCATTGAGGAGAAAATTTTCTTTGATGATACTTTGCCTCCTATTTATGATGATTATAATGATAGTGGTCTTTTGGTGCCACCTACTATGGAGAGTAAATTTTGTTGTGATTATACTATGCCTCCTACACTTGATGAGAATAATAATGATAGCTACTTTGTTGAATTTGCTCCCACTACAACTAATAAAATTGATTATGCCTATGTGGAGAGTAATAATTTTATGCATGAGACTCATGATAAGAATGCTTTATGTGATAGTTATATTGTTGAGTTTGCTCATGTTGTTACTGAAAGTTATTATGAGAGAGGAAAATATGGTTATAGAAATTTTCATGTTACTAAAACACCTCTCTATATGCTGAAATTTTTGAAGCTATACTTGTTTTATCTTCCTATGCTTGTTACTTTGCTCTTCATGAACTTGTTTATTTACAAGATTCCTTTGCATAGGAAGCATGTTAGACTTAAATGTGTTTTGAATTTGCCTCTTGATGCTCTCTTTTGCTTCAAATACTATTTCTTATGAGTGCATCATTAAAACTGCTGAGCCCATCTTAATGGCTATAAAGAAAGAACTTCTTGGGAGATAACCCATGTGTTATTTTGCTACAGTACTTTGTTTTATATTTGTGTCTTGGAAGTTGTTTACTACTGTAGCAACCTCTCCTTATCTTAGTTTTGTGTTTTGTTGTGCCAAGTAAAGTCTTTGATAGTAAAGTAAGTACTAGATTTGGATTACTGCGCAGTTCCAGATTTCTTTGCTGTCACGAATCTGGGTCTACCTCCCTGTAGGTAGCTCAGAAAATTAAGCCAATTTACGTGCATGATCCTCAGATATGCACGCAACTTTCATTCAATTTGAGCATTTTCATTTGAGCAAGTCTGGTGCCATTTTAAAATTCGTCAATACGAACTGTTCTGTTTTGACAGATTCTGCCTTTTATTTCGCATTGCCTCTTTCGCTATGTTGGATTAATTTCTTTGATCCATTAATGTCCAGTAGCATTATGCAATGTCCAGAAGTGTTAAGAATGATTGTGTCACCTCTGAATATGTCAATTTATATTGTGCACTAACCCTCTAATGAGTTGTTTCGAGTTTGGTGTGGAGGAAGTTTTCAAGGATCAAGAGAGGAGTATGATATACTATGATCAAGAAGAGTGAAAGCTCTAAGCTTGGGGATACCCCGGTGGTTCACCCCTGCATATATCAAGAAGACTCAAGCGTCTAAGCTTGGGGATGCCCAAGGCATCCCCTTCTTCATCGACAAATTATCAGGTTCCTTCTCTTGAAACTATATTTTTATTCGGTCACATCTTATGTGCTTTACTTGGAGCGTCTGTATGCTTTTGTTTTTGTTTGTGTTTGAATAAATGCTTGTGTGGGAGAGAGACACGCTCCGCTGGTTCATATGAACACATGTGTTCTTAGCTCATAATATACATGGCGAAGTTTTCTTCTTCGTTAAATTGTTATATGGTTGGAATTGGAAAATGATACATGTAGTAATTGCTATAAATGTTTTGGGTAATGTGATACTTGGCAATTGTTGTGCTCATGATTAAGCTCTTGCATCATATGCTTTGCACCCATTAATGAAGAAATACATAGAGCATGCTAAAATTTGGTTTGCATATTTGGTTTCTCTAAGGTCTAGATAATTTCTAGTATTGAGTTTGAACAACAAGGAAGACGGTGTAGAGTCTTATAATGTTTTCAATATGTCTTTTATGTGAGTTTTGCTGCACCGGTTCATCCTTGTGTTTGTTTCAAATAAACCTTGCTAGCCTAAACCTTGTATCGAGAGGGAATACTTCTCATGCATCCAAAATACTTGAGCCAACCACTATGCCATTTGTGTCCACCATACCTACCTACTACATGGTATTTTCCGCCATTCCAAAGTATATTGCTTGAGTGCTACCTTTAAAATTCCATCATTCACCTTTGCAATATATAGCTCATGGGACAAATAGCTTAAAAACTATTGTGGTATTGAATATGTAATTATGCACTTTATCTCTTATTAAGTTGCTTGTTGTGCGATAACCATGTTTACTGGGGACGCCATCAACTACTCTTTGTTGAATATCATGTGAGTTGCTATGCATGTTCGTCTTGTCTGAAGTAAGAGCGATCTACCACCTTATGGTTAAGCATGCATATGTTAGAGAAGAACATTGGGCCGCTAACTAAAGCCATGATCCATGGTGGAAGTTTCAGTTTTGGACATATATCCTCAATCTCAAATGAGAAAATTATTAATTGTTGTTACATGCTTATGCATAAAAGAGGAGTCCATTATCTGTTGTCTATGTTGTCCCGGTATGTATGTCTAAGTTGAAGAATAATCAATAGCGAGAAATCCAATGCGAGCTTTCTCCTTAGACCTTTGTACAAAGCATAGAGGTACCCCTTTGTGACACTTGGTAAAAACGATTGCATTGTGATGATCCGGTAGTCCAAGCTAATTAGGACAAGGTGCGGGCACTATTAGTACACTATGCATGAGGCTTGCAACTTATAAGATATAATTTACATGATGCATATGCTTTATTACTACCGTTGACAAAATTGTTTCATGTTTTCAAAATCAAAGCTCTAGCACAAATATAGCAATCGATGCTTTTCCTCTATGGAGGACCATTCTTCTACTTTTCAATGTTGAGTCAGTTCACCTATTTCTCTCCACCTCAAGAAGCAAACACTTGTGTGAACTGTGCATTGATTCCTACATACTTGCTTATTGCACTTATTATGTTACTCTATGTTGACAATATCCATGAGATATACATGTTACAAGTTGAAAGCAACCGCTGAAACTTAATCTTCTTTTGTGTTGCTTCAATGCCTTTACTTTGAATTATTGCTTTATGAGTTAACTCTTATGCAAGACTTATTGATGCTTGTCTTGAAGTGCTATTCATGAAAAGTCTTTGCTTTATGATTCAGTTGTTTACTCATGTCATTACCATTGTTTTGATCGCTGCATTCACTACATATGCTTTACAAATAGTATGATCAAGTTTATGATGGCATGTCACTCCGTAAATTATCTGTGTTATCGTTTTACACGCTCGGGATGAGCAGAACTAAGCTTGGGGATGCTGATACGTCTCCGACGTATCGATAATTTCTTATGTTCCATGCCACATTATTGATGTTATCTACATGTTTTATGCACACTTTATGTCATATTCGTGCATTTTCTGGAACTAACCTATTAACAAGATGCCGAAGTGCCGTTCTGTTTTCTGCTGTTTTTGGTTTCAGAAATCCTAGTAACGAAATATTCTCGGAATCGGACGAAATCAACGCCCAGGTTCCTATTTTTCCCGAACCATCCGGAACACCCAAGAGCCGCCGAGGGGAGCCACTGGGGCCCCACACCACACCGGCGCGGCCGGAGGGGGCCACGCCGCCCTATGGTGTGGGCCCCCGTAAGCCCTCCTGCGCCGCCTCTTCGCCTATATAAAGCCCCTGGATCGAAAACCACGATGCGTTCGACGAAAACCACGAAACCTTCCGTAGCCGCCGCCATCGCGAAGCCAAGATCCGGGGACAGAGTCTCTGTTCCGGCACGCCGCCGGAGCGGGGAAGTGCCCCCGGAAGGCTTCTCCATCGACACCGCTGCCATCTCCATCGCCATCTTCATCACCGCTGCTGCTCCCATGAGGAGGGAGTAGTTCTCCATCGAGGCTCGGGGCTGTACCGGTAGCTATGTGGTTCATCTCTCTTCCATGTACCTCAATACAATAATCTCATGAGCTGCTTTACATGATTGAGATTCATATGAGTTTTGTATCACTATTCATCTATGTGCTACTCTAGCAATGTTATTAAAGTAGTCCTATTCCTCCTGCACGTGTGTAAAGGTGACAGTGTGTGCACCGTGTTAGTACTTGGTTTATGCTATGATCATGATCTCTTGTAGATTGCGAAGTTAACTATTGCTATGATAATATTGATGTGATCTATTCCTCCTACATATGCATGAAGGTGACAGTGTGCATGCTATGTTAGTACTTGGTTTAATCTGTTGATCTATCTTACACTATAAGGTTACTTAAATATGAACAAATTGTGGAGCTTGTTAACTCCGGCATTGAGGGTTCGTGTAATCCTACGCAATGCGTTCATCATCCAACAAAAGTGTAGAGTATGCATTTATCTATTCTGTTATGTGATCAATGTTGAGAGTGTCCACTAGTGAAAGTCTAATCCCTAGGCCTTGTTCCTAAATACTGCTGCGTTACTACTGCTTGTTTACTGTTTCACTGCGTTAGTACTGCTGCAATACCACCACCATCAACTACACGCCCGCAAGCTATTTTCTGGCACCGTTGCTACTGCTCATACTTATTCATACCACCTGTATTTCACTATCTCTTCGCCGAACTAGTGCACCTATTAGGTGTGTTGGGGACACAAGAGACTTCTTGCTTTGTGGTTGCAGGGTTGCATGAGAGGGATATCTTTGACCTCTTCCTCCCTGAGTTCGATAAACCTTGGGTGATCCACTTAAGGGAAAACTTGCTGCTGTTCTACAAACCTCTGCTCTTGGAGGCCCAACACTGTCTACAGGAAAGGAGGGGGAACGTAGACATCATTATCCAACAAGAGAGTGTAGAAAGTAGCATTTATTTATTCAGTTATGTGATCAATGTTGAGAGTGTCCACTAGTGAAAGTATGATCCCTAGGCCTTGTTTCTAAGCATTGAAACACCATTTCCAACAAGTTATGTTACATGTTCGCTTGCTGCCATTTATATTTCAATTGCAATTACTACTTACAATCATCCATATTACTTGTATTTTGCTATCTCTTCGCCGAACTAGTGCACCTATACATCTGACAAGTGTATTAGGTGTGTTGGGGACACAAGAGACTTCTTGTATCGTAATTGCAGGGTTGTTTGAGAGGGATATCTTTGACCTTTACCTCCCTGAGTTCGATAAACCTTGGGTGATCCACTTAAGGGAAACTTGCTGCTGTTCTACAAACCTCTGCTCTTGGAGGCCCAACACTGTCTACAGGAATAGAAGCGTGCGTTGACATCAAGCTATTTTCTGGCGCCGTTGCCGGGGAGGTAAGGTAAAAGGTATTCACATCCTCCGACTACTAAGCTATTTCCTAGCACTGTTGCCGGTGTGTGAGTGCTCGAAGCTATTTCCTTTAGATTCTGCAATTATATCTTTTTTCATGTTTTTATTTTCACTAGTTAGGCTTGAAATTTATATTGAATTAGGACATGATGTGTTTGAAGAGATAATTAAAAAACCCATGGAACTTTGTTTGCAAAATAGTTGTAGCAATGTTATTAGCATGAACTCTTTGAACACTATTATTGCTAATGCTATGGAAGAATTTAAGCTTAGGGAAGCTGGTTGTGATATTTTTAGTCCTCCAAGTTTTGAGGAGAAAATTTTCTTTGATGATACTTTGCCTCCCATTTATGATGATTATAATGATAGTGGTATTTTGGTGCCACCTACTATGGAGGATAAAGTTTATTATGATTATACCATGCCTGCAATTTATGATGATTACAATGATGGTTGTGATAGTTTTACTCCCACTATTACTAATAAAATTGATTATGCTTATGTGGAGAGTAATGATACTTTTATGCATGTGAATAAGAATGCTTCATGTGATAGTTATATTGTTGAGTTTGTTCATGATGCTACTGAAAGTTATTATGAGAGAGGGAAACATGGTTATATGCATCTTAATAATATTAAGTTTCCCCTCTTAATTTATGTTGAGAATCTTGAAGTTGCGCTTGTGTTGCCTTTCTATGCTTGTTGCGTTATGCTTACATGACTTGTTTATTTACAAGATTCCTTTTCATAGGAAGCGGGTTAGGCTTAAATTTGTTTCATACATGCTTTTTGATGCTCTCTTTGCTTCAACTCTCATCCTTATGTGAGCATCATTAAAATTACTGAGCCCATCTTAATGGCTATAAAGAAAGCACTTCTTGGGAGATAACCCATGTTTTTATTTTGCTACTGTTTTGTTGTGTCTTGGAAGTTGTTACTAATGTAGCAACCTCTCCTTATCTTTATTTTATTGCATTGTTGTGCCAAGTAAAGTCTTTGATAGAGAGTTGATACTCGATTTGGATTACTGCACAGAAACAGATTTCTTGCTCTCACGAATTTGAGTAGGTCTCTCTGTAAGTAACTCAGAAAAATCAGAGAAAATTCATGAGTGATCCTTAGATATGTACGCAACTTTCATTCAATTTGAGCTTCTTCATATGAGCATGTTAAGTGCCTCTAAAAAATTCGTCTTTACGGACTGTTCTGTTTTGACAGATTCTGCCTTTTATTTCACATTGCGTCTTTTGCTATGTTGAATGGATTTCTTTGTTCCATTAACTTTCAGTAGCTTTGAGCAATGTCCAGAAGTGTTAAGAATGATTGTGTCACCTCTGAATATGTGAATTTTTTATTATGCACTAACCCTCTAACGAGTTTGTTCTGAGTTTGCTGTGGAGGAAGTTTTCAAGGGTCAAGAGAGGAGGATGATACAATATGATCAAGAAGAGTGAAAAGTCTAAGCTTGGGGATGCCCCCGTGGTTCATCCCTGCATATTTCAAGAAGACTCAAGCATCTAAGCTTGGGGATGCCCAAGGCATCCCCTTCTTCATCGACAACTTATCAGGTCACCTCTAGTGAAACTATATTTTTATTCCGTCATATCTTATGTGCTTTACTTGGAGCGTCTGTATGTTTTTATTTTTGTTTTTGTTTGAATAAAATCGGATCCTAGCATTCTTTGTGTGGGAGAGAGAGACACACTCCTCTCATTCAAATGAACACTGGTGTTCTTATCTTTACTTTTAATGTTCATGGCGAAGGTTGAAACTGCTTCGTTCATTGTTATATGGTTGGCAACAAAAAATGCTTCATGTGGTAATTGGTATATTGTCTTGAATAATTTGATACTTGGAAATTGTTTTGCTCAATAGATCATGTTTAAGCTCTTGCATCATGTACTTTGCACCTATTAATTAAGAACTACCATAGAGCTTGTTGAAATTTGGTTTGCATGATTGGTCTCTCTAAAGTCTAGATATTTTCTGGTGAAGTGTTTGAACAACAAGGAAGACAGTGTAGAGTCTTATAATGCTTGCAATATGTTCTTATGTAAGTTTTGATGTACCGGTTCATACTTGTGTTTGCTTCAAACAACCTTGCTAACCCAAAGCCTTGTACTGAGAGGGAATACTTCTCGTGCATCCAAATCCTTGAGCCAAAACCTATGCCATTTGTGTCCACCATAACTACCTACTATGTGGTATTTCTCTGCCATTCCAAAGTAAATTGCTTGTGTGCTACCTTTAAAATTTCATTCCTTGTCTTTGCAATATATAGCTCATGGGAAAGTAGCTTGAAAACTATTGTGGTAAAGAATATGTAGCTTATGTATCTTATTTCTTATAAGTTGATTGTTGAGCGGTAACCATGTTTCTGGGGACGCCATCAACTATTACACCTTTGTTGAATATCATGTGAGTTGCTATGCATGTTCGTCTTGTCTGAAGTAAGGGTGATTTATCATGATCAAATGGTTTGAGTATGCATATTGTTAGAGAAGAACATTGGGCCGCTAACTAAAGCCATGTATCATGGTGGAAGTTTCAGTTTGGACATTAATCCTCAATCTCTTATGAGAATATTATCTTTTGTTGAGTGCTTATGCATTAAAGAGGAGTCCATTATCTGTTTTCTATGTTGTCCCGGTATGGATGTCCTTAGTTGAGATCTATAAAAAACGAGAAATCAAATGCGATCTATCTCCTTGGACCTTTGTACAGGCGGCATAGAGGTACCCCTTTGTGACACTTGGTTGAAACATATGTAATGCAATGATAATCCATGTAAATCCAAGCTAATTAGGACAAGGTGCGAGCACTATTGGTATTCTATGCATGAGGCTTGCAACTTATAGGATGTCTTATGCATAACACATATGAATTATTACTACAGTTGACAAAATTGTTTCTATGTTTTCAAAATAAAGCTCTAGCACAAAAATAGTAATCCTTGCTTCCCTCTGCGAAGGGCCTTTCTTTTACTTTATGTTGAGTCAGTTTACCTACTTCTTTCTATCCTAGAAGCAAACACTTGTGTCAACTGTGTGCATTGATTCTTACATACTTGATTATTTGCATTCATCATATTACTTTGTGTTGACAATTATCCATGAGATATACATGTTGAAGTTAACTCCTATGCAAGTCTTATTGATGCTTGTCTTGAAAGTACTATTCATGAAAAGTCTTTTCTATATGATTCAGTTATTTAGTCATTGTCTTTACCATTGCTTCGAATCACTTCATTCATCTCATATGCTTTACAATAGTATTGATTAAGATTATGATAGTAGCATGTCACTTAAGAAATTATCCTTGTTATCGTTTACCTACTCGAGGGCGAGTAGGAACTAAGCTTGGGGATGCTTGATACGTCTCAAACGTATCTATAATTTCTGATGTTCCATGCTAGTTTTATGACAATACCTACATGCTTTGCTCACACTTTATAATGATTTTATGCATTTTCCGGGACTAACCTATTAACAAGATGCCACAGTGCCAGTTCCTGTTTTCTGTTGTTTTTGGTTCCAGAAAGGCTGTTCGGGCAATATTCTCGGAATTGGACGAAACAAAAGCCAGAACTCTTATTTTTCTGAGGGACACACGGAGCCAGAAGGGAAAGCCCGGGGGAGGCCGAAGCCCTCCAGACCATAGGCTGGCGCGGCCTAGAGGGGGGGCGTGCCGCCCTATGGGGTGGGCCCCCCAGGCACCCCCTCGCGCCGCCTCTTCGCCTATATTATCCCTCGTGACCTAAAAACCCGACACCAATTGACGAAACTCCAGAAAGACTCCAGGGCCGCCGCCGCCATCGCGAAACTCCGTTTCGAGAGACAGAAGTCTCTGTTCCAGCATGCCGCCGGGACGGGGGAATTGCCCCCGGTGTCATCTCCATCGACACCACCGCCATCTTCATCGCCGTTGTTGTATCCTATGATGAGGAGGGAGTAGTTCTCCCCCGAGGCTGAGGGCTCTACCGGTAGCTATGTGGTTCATCTCTCTCTCCCATGGTGTGATCTTTATGTGATCATGAGCTTTCTATCACTATTAATCTATGTGCTACTCTAGTGATGTTATTAAAGTAGTCTATTCCTCCTCCATGATGTAATGTTGACAGTGTGTGCATCATGTAATACTTGGCGTAGGTTATGATTGTAATCTCTTGTAGATTATGAAGTTAACTATTACTATGATAGTATTGATGCGATCTATTCCCCCTTTCATAGCTATTGTTGACAGTGTGTATGCTATGTTAGTACTCGGTCTAAATTGCAACGGTCTATTATGCACTCTAGAGGTTACTTTAATATGAACTCCGGATGTTGTGGAGCTTGTTTACTCCGGCTTGAGGTGTGCTTTTGTAGCCTTACACAATGAATGGTGTTTGTTATCCAACAAGAGAGTGTAGAAAGTAGCATTTATTTATTCAGTTATGTGATCAATGTTGAGAGTGTCCACTAGTGAAAGTATGATCCCTAGGCCTTGTTTCTAAGCATTGAAACACCATTTCCAACAAGTTCTGTTACATGTTCGCTTGCTGCCATTTATATTTCAGATTGCAATTACTACTTACAATCATCCATATTACTTGTATTTTACTATCTCTTCGCCGAACTAGTGCACCTATACATCTGACAAGTGTATTAGGTGTGTTGGGGACACAAGAGACTTCTTGTATCGTAATTGCAGGGTTGCTTGAGAGGGATATCTTTGACCTTTACCTCCCTTAGTTTGATAAACCTTGGGTGATCCACTTAAGGGAAACTTGTTGCTGTTCTACAAACCTCTGCTCTTGGAGGCCCAACACTGTCTACAGGAATAGAAGCGTGCGTAGACATCAGACATCTTATTGTGCTTATGGACTTTACTAATGGTCGTGGTGATAGATTCTTATCTGGGTACCCAAAACTTGGTTCTACCAACGATTGAGTAATATGGCACTACGGTGTACCAGTTGTGGTACCCAAACCCTAATTCTAAAAGATTTATTTAAGGTAGGGTATTGTTTTCCCTTATTACCATAACTAAAGTAATGGTACTTAGTAAGGTATTTACAATAGAAACAATCTTGAGGGTTCATTCCAATGAATGGATTAGACTCATTTAGTCCATCCAATCATGGCTTCTGGTTAATACCAACTATCCTCCCTTTTGTGTCTTTAGGTTCCATGAAAGGAATCTTTCTAATAGGCTTATGTTTTGGTATGGTCAAACTCCTTCGGTCTTAAGCCTTCTTAAGATTTGATTGTCCTCCGGCATCTTCTTCATCCAACTTCCTTATCTTTTACTTACTTGAGCTCTTTTACTTCTGAGTAATTAGTAATTACCCACTCAAGTTAGGGTCCAACCCTTACTTCTTCGAGATATAAACCTCGGCTTCTAGTCTGTCATCCTCCTGAGAGTACTATTACATGAATACTTTCCCACAACCTCATAAAAATAAGATCGGACTTCCTCTCAGTTCAGACCTTCTTCTTCGTCCATCACACTTCAAACATCATATCTTAATACTTCTCATTCAGCCTCTCCCCCTTGGAGTTTACTAATGATCTTCAAACTCCTTTTCTTCAAATCATTAAACTCCAAGGTTAGAAAATTAGTCTTGGTATGGCTTATTGGTGGTGTGTTTCTAGGTCTCACGAAGACTTCTTTGCGGTGTATCCACGCAATTGTGGGTATCCGATGTAAATCCTCCAACTAAATATTTAATTACCAGCTACGGAATACCAGCTGCGGAATCCCTCTTTCTTTTAGCGTAAAGAAACATCCAAGCTGCGTACTATCTGGTACCAGCTGCAGATTAACTACCACCAGAGGTGGCTTATTTGATACCAGTTGTGGACTATATATGGTTCTAGTCAACATGTTCCTACCAGATGCGGATACTTTTATAGTTTTCGTTAAGATCTACCTCACTTTCAATGCTTCCTCTTCATAAGTATCCTATATCAGCTGCGGTCCTATTATACCGGCTGCAACTTTACTTGTCCATTCTCCTTCTTCTAGGGTTTGTTTTGCAAAAGAACCACTTGTTAACACTATGAAGATAGTATCGTAAGTGACTTCATTTGCATCCCCTTCTTTGATAATGAATATGGCTCCACTTCTACTGCTCCATATTCACTATTTTTCTCACTTTTATGATACATCCATGTCGAAGTACTCCTTAATTAAGGATAAAAGTGAGTTTTAATTGGTCCTTCCTTCAGAGTTGTGGTTGCTTCCCACAACTTTACTTCCTTCTTCTAGTGAACCTTCATCTTGTCTTCAGACTCTTCAGAAATCGTCACTTCCTCACATGAATACCTTTACCCTCTAGACCTATAACATCAAGAAATAGCTTGATATTGCAACATGCATTTGCATATCAAGATCAAACTTCATGTATGGATCTAGTCAAACAATGAAAATCCAATAAAATCCAAAAAGATTCAGCTTTGTGCTTATAATAGACATCCTTATATGCCTGAATATAATAGTTGGGTAAGACATCCCTAAACATCAGGCTCAGATGTGTAGTATATAACACCACATAAGATAGGTTTAGGTTGTGATACTTAGCACATATATATGGATTCCTACTACTTATCTCAATATTTACCTCAATTGCTCACTTGCAATCAAATAAACTTGAGCAAATTGGTCTAGGATAGTTGTGATTGACCTAATTTCCTTGGAAAGTGCTAACTTACCTTCCATTTACTTGAAAACTAACCTCACATGATCTCTCGAAACTATAACATGACTACTCTAAACACATGCTTGTTAGAATATACCACCTATAACTCCATGATTTCTCGATGTGATATGCTCTAAATAAGCCTTCTTTCGACTATCATCTATGGTTCGAGCATACTTGGCACAATTTCCAGGATTTTAAGGCCTAAGCTTTCGAACTATTCCTTAAATCCTACTCCTTATCCCACTCTTGTTAATTCAATTACGATGTTCTACTCCATCACATCATGACTCTCAAGTGAATCATGTTTGAGTACCTAGTTTATTATTGAAAGAAGACTCATCTAACTCCTATCACTCTTCCTTATCTTCTATGATTGACTCATCATAGATATATACTACCTCATATAACTTATCTCCTTTACTTAACATCAGTCATTTGACATTATAAAAGACTTTTACTTAATCATAACATGTCTTGGTATACATCTTCCAATAGGATATTCTCCTTATGGTTGTATCCTCTCTTTGGACTACCATGTATTGTATACCAACTGTGGTCTACCACCACCCATTATCTTTAGGTCCAATGGTGTTCTACTAAATTGGGAATGAAGCAAGATAACTAATCAACTGTACTTAAGAAAAATAGATAAGAAAGATTGACTCAAGTGTGTCAGGATTATTCTCAAGTGAATACCCATCTCAAGTCAAAAGAATATTTGGTTTAGCATAGTTGACTTAGCTAATACAACTTCCTATAGACACTACCAAACCTATAGGTCTCCTTTAAAGGGTTTTAATCCTAGGGTCAAAGCATTTGCTCTGGTACCAGTTGTGGTGACCCAGCGTACCACTGCATGGTGTAGTACACAAGTCGTTGACATAACACAAGTGAAACACCGTTCCACTCAAATTACATCTCTCAGAGTGGTACAACAGAAACATATGCGAGTCCAAGGTATGTCTATAGAAGGATACACAAACTGTTTACAGAAGGTCAACACAGCCTCCTTCTTTACAGTGAGGTAAAACTTCAAATAAAGCTCCAGAAGAATGACTCGTAGTCTAACTTATTGCTAACTCAAACTAAAGAGCTACTTGGCTTGCTATAGACATCTAGCTACTTAGGTGCTAGGATTAGGGAAATGTTCCCTTTTATTACTAGTCTAGGTTTCCATTATAGCTGATGCAGAAGTTGACTCCATTGAATTCTTTGAATGGATTCTCCATCTTGTTGCACTTGACTCCTTTGGAAGGGGGTTCAAATGGGAGGGAATGAGTACGAGCGTACTCCACAAGTTCATATTAGGAAATAGGTATATCATGCACTAGCTACAACCACTGTTGGGGGGATGACCCCCGGTATGCCAAAGGCATGCCAAACCTGATGGTTTGAGCCATCAAGATACCGGTTTAATATTCTTACCGGAGCACAAAGATAAGAGCTTGGTTAAGTAAAGGCAGACCGGTATCCCCAGAGGGGTATACCGAAACCGGATGAAGAAGATACCGGAAGGAGGGCAGGTCGGCAAGACCGGTCAAAGATTCTCTTCAGAGCTGGAGGACAAGGCTGAGCTAAGCAAAGTGACTTTAATCGGAGCCCTGGCGCCAAAGAGAAGGGTGACGCTGAAAGAAGCCGGAGGACGTCAGCGTCCTGATTAAAGAAGACCCCGGCGTCATCCATGATTAAAGTAGCTTTGTAAAGAAGTTTGTCCAGTCAAAGATGCCATTAGGGTTTCTTGCTCTGTAAGCCACCCTCTCCCCTATATAAGGAGAGGGGGCACCCCCGTATCCGGAGGTTAGATGGTCGATCCCTAGACACTCATGTACGCCCAGAAACCTGTAACCATGTTGAGATCAATGAAGCAAGCGATCTAGAGCAGAGTTCTTCCTCTTGTCTTTCTTCTTGCATACCTGCCTTTGGTTGTGTTCTTGAGGAATGCATCCGGAAGTTCATCCCATCTAGTCGCAAACCCTCCCCCGAATCCTCTAGCGCCCATTCGGCCCCAACTTAAGCCATCCCATGGCATCTGCTCGTTCGCCACGACGACAACCACAGATCAAAAAGTCATAGGCGAATGCAAGTTTTCATAAACGTTTCTTCAAAAGGTTTATTTTATTCTAAAAACTATGCCCGTCAGTCTTCACAGGTTGAACAGAACTTCATGGAGTTCCTTTCCTGCCGCGTTCGTAGTTCCCTTCCTGGAACAGGGAGTGACTGCCACAATTTGATACCCTCTGCAGAGGTGCGTTACTTTTCCCATAAGAGACCTTATCCTTGTTGCCAACCAGGCGTATACTTCCCCGTCCACACTTCCCTGGTGTGAGGCCAGGTGTAAGATCCAAGCCCACACCGCCTTCTCCGCGACCTTGCATACCCACCCTTTTGTCCATCCGTACACCCCCGGTAGACATCTCCCGATCATACGGCTTTAACCCCGGTGTACTATGGACAATCCCTCATAGACGATAGAGCCTCTCATCCACACGGATGGGGATTTTAAAGGATTTACCAACCTACTGCAGTGTTATCTCCAACACCCAGCCAGGCTCCACCAGGTCCGTTGATATGCAAGAGGGAAAAGATACAGCTGACTTCTCCAGAGCCATTATAAATCTTATGGTCAACGCGATATGTACGACGCTACAATCACTGGACGACATTGGTACTTAGTCCTAGATGAGTAGTACCCATGCAATGGAACCTCCACCAATTAACACATACCATGGTTCCATTGCCCACCACATAGTCATATTCATAATTGTAAAATAATACTTTGCTTTTCAATGCAAGAGTGATAAGTATAGTACTTTGCATATAGTTTGATAAAAATAATCAAATGACATGAGCAAGCAATGAACTTGCCTTTCTTGACTGCAAGATTATGCAGGCAAAAGCTTCGATACGTAAGAACTCCAAGTTCTGAAATACCATCATTGTCTGGTAAGGACAATGTTTAAAGAACTGGCAAAGATGCTATAATGCATAGTATGAGATGCAATCGACCCGAGCGTAACCTAATCTCGATGATTTAGGATAGATGAGTTGTAAAGATTTCTTTAGGGTGTGTTGCACTTTTAGAATAGTTCTCAAACAAGGTTCTTATTAGGGTTTGGTTATATTAGCATCATAACCAAGGGATATAAGACATCATAATAAACACACATATAAAGGACTTGTAGTTCAACAATATGTGAAAAGCAGTTGTCAATTTTAAGATCTACAGGATATGGTTGATGATTACATGTATTATACTTCAAAAGAATAACTTTTGAAGAACATATTGATTAAGAAATAATAAGTATTTCAAATAAGAACTATGGCTTCTAAGGTTTGATTGACATTTGTACTTCAGAAGAATAACTTTTGAAGAACATATTCCATTAGAATAAGAACTACTATACATAGGAGCTATGGCTTCTAGAGTTTACTATTGGATTCATTTAGTTCTTTAATAGGAACTAGTTGGGTTCTTAAATAGAATTGGTCTATACATAGCAAGTATTAACAAGTTTATTACTATGGTTGATTATGGGTATCATATCAAAGAATGATGGTCAAGGTGTTGCTATAAGTTAGGGTTTACTATGGCTTCACATTTGCTTCACTAAGTAATCATTAATGGTTTCTAAGCTAAGTGTTTTATTACTTTCTAAGTAGGGTTTAGTGGGATAGGAGCATGTTATGTGCATTACTACACAAAATTGGTGTTAGGGTTCATCACTAGGATTCTATTAGGGTTTGATGGTTGAGTTGATCCTAATGGTGTGGTATATAGGAGTGGTGATCAATGATACTAATCCAATTAACAAGTTAGGGTTTACTCCTAAGTGATACTAGGGAATTATATAGGTTTTAATTAAGAAGAGGGACAAGAAATGATAATTTCCATGTGACTTAGTTTTATGCTAGTGGATCATAAGCATGCATTCATTGATTACTTTTCAAGATCCTACATGTAAAGTGAAATCCACATGATCACATGTGCTAAACCACTAGGGTTTTAGAATTGAAACTAATGTGGAATGATCACATAAAATAATGGGATCAAAGATTTATTTATACTAGAACTAGGGTTTCTAATTATGGTAAAATAATAATTGGTACTAGAATTAAAGTGATTAAGTATTTTGAGATAAAGTTATTAATAAATTTAACAAGCTAATAATTTTTAGAGGGTTTAAGATTTAAAATAATTATTAGTTAGGGTTTTAATGAGAAACTAGTGTTTTATAATTATTATTAAGTTTTAAAATAATAACTTGCTAATTAAAAATGTTTGAGTAAGCAACCTTTGGAACTAACAAAATAATATTAACTTTTAACATTTCCTTTCTTAATTATTAATTAAAGAAAATAGCAAATGGTAATTTGCAAATTAGGGTTTAGTAGATACCACTAATATTTTAATTTATCAAAATATGAAGATAACTAATTTTAATACTTTATTTACTTACTGGTTGGTTATGATTTATTTTTGAAACTAAACTAATTATTGAATTAAAATTGGATTTAAAACAATGAAAAGGGCATAATTAATAAATTAAAAATAAGTGAATTTTTTTATTTTGACACACATTTTTATTTTATATTTTATTTGAATAGAGTTTATTTTTGTGAGCATTTTGATATATAATTTATATTTTTCTGAGTTAAAATGAATTTTATATATTTCTGTAAAGTTTCAGCTATTTACTGGTTTTTTAAATTAAATCAAAAACACTAAATGTGCCGATTCGTACTAGCTACTCTCACAGACAGGTGGGACCTTGTCCAGTCAGCTGCCACGTCAGGTGGTACATGCACTGACCAAGTCAAAATGTTTGACTGGCCAAGGAACACGGTGGCCGACGAGAAATCAAGGGCGGCACCGATGATTCGGGGTTCCCGCGCGTGTGTGAATGTGCTTGTTGGATGCGCGGATCCCTGCTGAGCTAAAAGGTGGCGGCGCCCCCTCCGAATGGTCACTGGAGTTGCTCCGGTGAGCACCAACTACGGCGGCGCACGGCGGCCAACGGTGGCAATGAGCTACGGTGACCCCTAAGATGCAATAGCAGGTTGTGGAGACGCGTAGGCTCACCCTGGTTCTTCCTAGATGATCGCCGGAGTGAATCCTGGATGGAGACGAGCTCCACTTCGCCATTCCTGGTGATGATCGGAGAAAGGGAAAAGGTCGATGGCATCGATTGGAGGCTTCAATCTTCGATTCCTTGCTCGAGGGTGTTCAGCACGACTAGGCGCTTCTCCTCGAACACTTCACGGAGCAAGGGGTGGCTTCTACCGTCGGCTAGCCGGAGAACTGGCCGGTGATGGTTCTAGTTCTACTGAGGGTTAGAGGGGATTATATAGCATGAGGAGGGGCAGCGAAGAATTAGGGTTTTACTATGGTGCTTGGGGTGGTTTTATAGTTCAAGGAGAGCTCGAAATCGACGACAATTCATCGCAGGCGGCCGGGATATTGTGGCATTGATGGAGATGCATTTGGGCGCAAATCTTGGCGCAAATAGGATAAGACGGACGTAGAGATGTTTGTACGAGGCTCAGAGATCGTCTGCGTCGTCCGGACCGTGCTTATCGCCAAACGAAGGACGTGGCCGGAGCTTCCCTCTATGCTGTCGTCTCCGGAGAGGAAGACGAAGACGTCCGCCTCCGTTTAAACTGAATCGGTGTGGTGGGCTGGACTGGGCTGGTAAGTGGAGATGGTGCTGGGCTGCTACTGGGTTGCTCAGGCCTGCCTCGCTGCCAGGCAAGGTAAGCCCCTTTCTCACCTTTTCTATTTATGTTTTTCTTTTGCTGTTTTATATTTCTTATTTGAATTCAAATATGCTATGTAGAATTTGAATCTTGGAAAGTTACATAAATTTATTGAATATGTTTCGTAAGATATTGACTTGCATTAATAATAATGTAGTTGTATATTATTTATATATATAAATTAAATGAGCACACATGTTAGAGTTGATTTTATTACTCTTCCTTTTCAAATTCAAGTTTTGGGTTGGAGAAACTATGAATGTATATTTTATGTTAATAATTATCAAAGATGAGATTCAAAACATAACCTTGTGTTAGGAGATTTATTTATATGCATTGGTGTTGTTGTATCTAATATTTAAAATAGAAATGTTAATGAGGGTTGTGTTATGGTCATGATTTCATGTGCCAACTTATTTCTAAATTTTGGAATCTAGTTTGGTTGATTCTAGGGTTGTGAATATGGTTTACTTAACACATTGATTTGAAGTTCCTAGGTACACCATGTGATTCTTATAAGTCATGCATCTTATAAAATGGATACTTTAGTTATATGGTACTAAGCAGATTTTGCCACTAAGATGGAAAGGTAGGGTTTAATATTGGTTTTACACTAATCCCTTAAATGGAATTTAAGCTTAAGGTATAATTATGGCTTGGGTTTATACTTATGATCCATAATACACAAGTTAGGAAACAATATTTTATGTGGGGTGGATCCTATGTGAAAGGGTTTAGAGTTTTGCATAATCTTCACTAAGTTTAAGTATAAATAGGCATGAGGTATGGCATGGTTCTACTTATGTTCCCAAGTGGTACTTGGATTGAAATTCCAATGTGATCTAGGGTTTTTAGTGGTGATCACCTATGTGATACACAACTAAGATTAGTATATGGGCATAGGCTTGGGTTATGTTTAATTGTCTAGGGTTATTCCTCCTTACTTAACTAGAATTCTTGTACCAAGGCAATACTAGGTTTGTCTCAGGTGTTTGGATAGACAAGGTTTAAATACAATATCATTACTACTCTACACAAGGCATGAGGATTGGTTTGGTTAACTACTAGTGACTTACTTATTATTTCATGAGAAGGATGAGATCTAGTGATCATATACATATAGGTTTAACTTATCATCTAAATTTACAAGGTATGATCATGTATTAGACATGATCCACTCATTCCTCACTAGTCTCTCTTTTCTAGTACTTCTCTCATCACACTCACTTAGATTCTTAGGGTTTATGATCATCACCCAATTTGTAATAATCAAAGTATTGACCTCATAATAATTCATTAGTGAATCATGGTTCTCTTCTACAAGATCAAGTATTGGTCCATTGATACGTATCCAACGTATCTATAATTTCTGATGTTCCATGCTAGTTTTATGACAATACCTACATGTTTTGCTCACACTTTATAATGATTTCACGCATTTTCCGGAACTAACCTATTAACAAGATGCCGAAGTGCCAGTTCCTGTTTTCTGCTGTTTTTGGTTCCAGAAAGGTTGTTCGGGCAATATTCTTGGAATTCGACGAAACAAAGACCAAATATCTTATTTTCCCCGGAAAGTTCCAGAACACCGAAGGAGTGTCGGAGGCGGGCAGCAGGGGGCCCACACCATATGGCGGCGCGGGTGTCCCCCTGGCCGCGCCAGCCTATGGGGAGGGGGCCCCGTGGCCCCTCCGACTCCACCTCTTCGCCTATAAAGTCCCTCGCGACCTAAAACCTCGAGACGAATTGACGAAACTCCAGAAAGACTCTAGGGGCACCGCCGTCATCGCGAAACTCCAATTCGGGGGACAGAATCTCTGTTCCGGCACGCCGCCGGGACGGGGAAGTGCCCTCGGAAGCCATCTCCATCGACGCCACCGCCTCCATCATTCTCCGTGAGTAGTTCCCCCATGGACTACGGGTTCTAGCAGTAGCTAGTTGGTACTCTCTATCCCATGTACTTCAATACAATGATCTCATGAGCTGCCTTACATGATTGAGATTCATCTGATGTAATCGGTGTTGTGTTTGTTGGGATCCGATGGATTGTTACATTATGATTAGTCTATCTATAAAGTTTGTGAAGTTATTGTTGCTGAAATCTTGTTGTGTTTAATGCTTGTCAGTAGTGCACGAGTGGCATGATCTTAGATTTAAGCTCTATACTTATTGCTTAGATTGTATCTACAAATTGTTTGCACATGTCTATGTCCGGAACCCGAGGCCCCAGAGTGACAGCAACTGGGATAACTGGAGGGGAAGGCGTAGGTATGAGGATCACATGTTTTCACCAAGTGTTAATGCTTTGCTCCGGTGCTCTATTAAAAGGAGTACCTTAATTGCCAGTAGATTCCCTTGAGGCCCAGCTGCCACCGACTGGTAGGACAAAAGATGTTATGCAAGTTTCTCATTGCGAGCACGTATGACTATATATGGAAAACATGCCTACATGATTAATAATCTTGATGTTCTGTCTTAATGCTATTTCAATCCTATCAATTTCCCAACTGTAATTTGTTCACCCAACACTTGTCACTTGTTATTGGAGAGTTACCACTAGTGTAGATCGCTGGGAACCCCGGTCCATCTCTCATCATCATATACTCGTTCCTATATGACATTGGAAGTAGTATCAGCTATTTTCTGGTGCCATTGCCTCTGTATTACTGCTATTGCTGTTGTGTTACTGTTGCTATTGCTCTCATACTACTGTTGCTTTCACATCACCCCTGTTACTAGTGCTTTTCTAGGTGCAGCTGAATTGACAACTCAGTTGTTAAGGCTTATAAGTATTCTTTACCTCCCCTTGTGTCGAATCAATAAATTTGGGTTTTACTTCCGTCGAAGACTGTTGCGATCCCCTATACTTGTGGGTTATCCAGACTATTTTCTGGCGCCGTTGCCGGGGAGGCATAGCTCTACTCATAAGTTCACCTAGGGAGTACACTCTACCTCTCTCTCTGTTTTTATTTTATTTTATTTTATTTTGCTTAGTTTACTTTTGTCTAGTTTCTTTTTGACTTGTTTTATTTTTCTCATATACCCAAAAATCCATAAAAATTTGAAAAACCTAAAAATTAAAAACTTCTGTTATGGGATAACCCACAACCTATTTGGAGCTTATAGAATTTTATAATAATTATAGAGAATCAAGAACGGGTAAAGTCATGAGTGCTGTGATAGAAAAATTGAATACAATTGCTAAAATCTTGCTTAAACGCCATGATATAAACTGTTGCTCTCAATAGGATACTAAACATCTTAAATTCCAATGTGGCTTTAGTGAAGAAGTTTTAATTAAGAACTATAATTGGAATAACTATATTCATTTTGGGTTCGAAGAGGTAGAACAATTTGTCTTATTTATGGGAGCCTCTGAGATAGAATCCTTCATGTCTAAAAATTATGAAACTTGTGTTGCTTGTAAGGACCTTAAAGATTATGTCTCTTCTATCCTTAATTTTTGCATAGAAAGTTACAGCGATAATCCTTATATTATTGATTATAAATAGAGACTCATTAATGCACAAGAATGCACTCACAATTTGCAGAAACTTGTGGAAGAAGAAATTGATGAACCTGAAAGCTCATTGGATGAAAAGAGGAGGAAATTGATGAACCTGAAAGCTCATTGGATGAAAAAGAGGAGGAGAGTGATGAACAAAAGGAGGAAGAATGGATTAGCTACCCATGCTAACCTTCTAATGAGAGTAACTCTTTATCTCTTACACTATTTGATTGTCCTCCATGCTTACCAAAGGAGGATGAATGTTATGTTCCTGTGGATTCTCTTGAAATATTCCCTATGAGTAAAACTTGTGAGAGTAATTATGCTACTGTTATCTATGATAATCCATGCTATTTTGATAAATCTTATGATAATGCTTTGTTTGTGCCTGATATCGAAATGCATGGTACTAAAGAGTTTTGCGTAGCAAATGTTTATCATAAAGCTCCAGATGATGGTATTATGTTACTTGATAATATTAATTGTACTACTAATGAAAATGGGATTGGAAAGGTCTTGATTTTATCTAGGATTCGCATATCTCTTGAGATTGATCAATCATCTTGTTATATTATTGATAAAAGTGGGTTTGAAAGTTTTAATCCCACTATTTTTGAGCTTGATAAAAATTATGTGTTTGTGGATCATGAAAAACATGCTTTATGTGATAGTTATATTGTTGAGTTTTTTCATGAAGCTACTGAAAATTATTATGAGAGAGGAAAATATGGTTGTAGAAATTTGCATGGTACTAAAACACCTCTCTATATGCTGAAACTTTTGAAGTTACTCTTGTTTTATCTTCCTATGCTTGTCACTCCGTTCTTCATGAATTTATTTGTGTACAAGATTCCTATGCATAGGAAGCGGGTTAGACTTAAATGAGTTTTGAATTTGCTTCTTGATGCTCTCTTTGCTTCAACTCTTATTTTCTTGCAAGAGCATCATTTAAATTGCTGAGCCCATCTTAATGGCTATAAAGAAAGCACTTCTTGGGAGATAACCCATGTTTTTATTTTGTTAATTTTTTGTTGTGTCTTGGAATTTCTTACTACTGTAGCAACCTCTCCTTATCTTTATTTTATTGCATTGTTGTGCCAAGTAAAGTCTCTAATAGAAGGTTGATACTAGATTTGGATTTCTGCGCAGAAACAGATTTCTTGCTGTCACGAATCTGAGTAGCCCCCTCTGTAGGTAACTCAGAAAATTTGCCAATTTTCTTGTGTGTTCCTCAGATATGTACGCAACTTTCATTAGTTATGAGTTTTCTGATTTGAGCAACGGAATTACCTCTTAAAAATTCGTCTTTACTGGCTGTTCTGTTTTGACAGATTCTGTCTCTATTTTTTTGCATTGTCTCTTGTGGACTTTAAGCAAGGCTTTCTTGACGTGGAGAGCTGTAGCCAATGTTTTATTGAGTTCTTGCAATGAGTCACTACAGGACTAAAGTGTATTAAAGTTTTTTTGAGTACTAACCCCTCTAATGAAGTTTATGAGAAGTTTGGTGTGAAGGAAGTTTTCAAGGGTCAAGAGAGGAGGATGATATATGATCAAGAAGAGTGAAAAGTCTAAGCTTGGGGATGCCCCCGTGGTTCATCCCTGCATATTTCAAGAAGACTCAAGCGTCTAAGCTTGGGGATGCCCAAGGCATCCCCTTCTTCATCAACAACTTATCAGGTCACCTCTAGTGAAACTATATTTTTATTCGGTCACATCTTATGTGCTTTACTTGGAGCGTCTGTGTGTTTTTATTTTTGTTTTTGTTTGAATAAGATCGGATCCTAGCAATCCTTGTGTGGGAGAGAACCACGCTCCACTTTTTCATATGAACACTGGTGTTCTTCGTTTTACTTTTAATGTTCATGACAAAAGTTGGAAGCTATTGCACTTATTGTTATTTGGTTTGAAACAGAAAATGCTTCATATTGTCTTGAATAATTTGATACTTGGCAATTGTTTTGAGCTCTCAAGTAGATCAAGTTTAAGCTCTTGCATCATGTAGTTTAAACCTATTAGTGGAGAACTACCGTAGAGCTTGTTGAAATTGGTTTGCATGATTGGTCTCTCTAAGGTCTAGATATTTTCTGGTAAAAGTGTTTGAGCAACAAGGAAGACAGTGTAGAGTCTTATAATGCTTGCAATATGTTCTTATGTAAGCTTTGTTGTACCGGTTCATACTTGTGTTTGCTTCAAACAACCTTGCTAGCCAAAGCCTTGTACTGAGAGGGAATGCTTCTCGTGCATCCAAAACCTTGAGCCAAACCTATGCCATGTGTGTCCACCATACCTACCTACTATGTGGTATTTCTCTGCCATTCCAAGTAAATACTTCATGTGCTACCTTTAAACAATTCAAAAGTTATTATCTCTTATTTGTGTCGATGTTTTATAGCTCATGAGGAAGTATGTGGTGTTTTATCTTTCAATCTTGTTGGGAAGACTCTCACCAATGGACTAGTGGCTTCATCCGCTTATCCAATAATTTTGCAAAAAGAGCTGGCAACGGGGTTCCTGATACGTCTCCAACGTATCCATAATTTCTGATGTTCCATGCTTGTTTTATGACAATACTTACATGTTTTGCTTGCACTTTATAATGTTTTCATGCGTTTTCCGGAACTAACCTATTAACAAGATGCCATAGTGCCAGTTCCTGTTTTCTGCTGTTTTTTGTTCCAGAAAGGCTGTTCGGGCAATATTCTCGGAATTGGACGAAATCAACGCCAAAGATCTTATTTTTCCCGGAAGGCTCCAGAACACCGAAGGAGAGTCGGAGGAGAGCCAGGGGCCACCACACATGTGGGCCACGCGGGCTACACGCTGGCCGCACCGGCCTGGTGTGGGGCCACCCTGTCGCCCCTCCTGCGCCGCCTCTTCGCCTATATAAGCCCTTTCGACCTAAAAACTCGATACCAATTGACGAAACTCCAGAAAAGACTCCAGGGGCGCCGCCGCTATCGTGAAACTCCAATTCGGGGGACAGAACTCTCTGTTCCGGCACCCTGCCGAGACGGGGAAGTGCCCCCGGAAGTCATCTCCATCGACGCCACCGCCTCCATCATGCTCCGTGAGTAGTTCCCCCATGGACTACGGGTTCTAGCAGTAGCTAGTTGGTACTCTCTATCCCATATACTTCAATACAATGATCTCATGAGCTACCTTACATGATTGAGATTCATCTGATGTAATCGGTGTTGTGTTTGTTGGGATCCGATGGATGATACATTATGATTAGTCTATCTATAAAGTTTGTGAAGTTATTGTTGCTGCAATCTTGTTATTCTTAATGCTTGTCACTAGGGCCCGAGTGGCATGATCTTAGATTTAAGCTCTATACTTATTGCTTAGATTGTATCTACAAGTTGTATGCACATGTCGCTATCCGAAACCAAAGGCCCCGAAGTGACAAAAATCGGGACAACCGGAGGGGATGGCGGTGATGTGAGGATCACATGTTTTCACGGAGTGTTAATGCTTTGCTCCGATACTCTATTAAAAGGAGTACCTTAATATCCAGTAGATTCCCTTGAGGCCCGGATGCCACCGGCTGGTAGGACAAAAGATGTTGTGCAAGTTTCTCATTGCGAGCACGTACGACTATATATGGAAAACATGCCTACATGATTAATGAATTGATGTTCTGTCTTAATGTTTTATCAATCCTATCAATTGCCCAACTGTAATTTGTTCACCCAACACTTGTCACTTGTTATTGGAGAGTTACCACTAGTGTAGATCGCTGGGAACCCCGGTCCATCTCTCATCATCATATACTCATTCTATATGTCATTGGAAGTAGTATCAACTATTTTCTGGTGCCATTGCCTCTGTGTTACTGTTACTGCTGCTATGTTACTGTTACTACTGCTCTCATATTACTGCTACTTTCACATCACCCCTGTTACTAGTGCTTTTCTAGGTGCAGCTGAATTACCACTCAGTTGTTAAGGCTTATAAGTATTCTTTACCTCCACTTGTGTCGAATCAATAAATTTGGGTTTTACTTCCCTCGAAGACTGCCGCGATCCCCTATACTTGTGGGTTATCAAGACTGTTTTCTGGCGCCGTTGCCGGGGAGGCATAGCTCTACTCATAAGTTCACCTGGGGAGTACACTTTACCTCTCTCTCTATTTTATTTTATTTTGTTTTGCTTAGTTTACTTCTGTCTAGTTTACTTGTGCTTAGTTTATTTCTGTCTAGTATTATTTTTCTTAGTTTGCTTTTGCTTAGTTTCTTTTTGTCTTGTTTTACTTTTCTCATATACCAAAAAATCCATAAAAATTTGAAAAACCTAAAAATTAAAAACTGCTGTTATGGGAGAACCTACAACCTACTTGGAGCTTATCGAATATTATAATAATTATAGAGAATCAAGAACTGGTAAAGTAATGAGTGCTGTGATAGAAAAATTGAATACAATTGCTAAAATCTTGCTTAAACGCCATGATATAAACTGTTGCTCTCAACAGGACACTAAACATCTTAAATTTCAATGTGGCTTTAGTGAGGAATTTTTAATTAAGAACTATAATCGGAATAGCTATATTCATTTTGGGTTTGAAGAGGTAGAACAATTTGTCATATTTATGGGAGCCTCTGAGATAGAATCATTCATGGTTAAAAATTATGAAACTTGTGTTGTTTGTAAGGACCTTAAAGATTATGTCTCTTCTATCCTTAATTTTTGCAATGAAAGTTACACTGATAATCCTTATATCATTGATTATAAAGAGAGACTCATTAATGCACAAGAATGCACTCACAATTTGCAGGAACCTGTGGAAGAAGAAATTGATGAACCTGAAAGCTCATTGGATGAAAAAGAGGAGGAAATTGATGAACCTGAAAGCTCATTGGATGAAAAATAAGAGGAGAGTGATGAACAAAAGGAGGAAGAATGGATTAGCTACCCATGCCAACCTTCTAATGAGAGTAACTCTTTATCTCTTACACTATTTGATTGTCCTCCATGCTTACCATAGGAGGTTGAATGTTATGTTCCTGTGGATTCTCTTGAAATATTCCCTATGAGTAAAACTTGTGAAGATAATTATGCTACTGTTATTTATGATAATCCATGCTACTTTGATAAATCTTATGATAATGCTTTGTTTGTGCCTGATGTCGAAATGCATGGTACTAAAGAATTTTGCTTGGCAAATGTTTATGATAAAGCTCTAGATGATGGTCCTATGTTACTTGATAATATTAATTGTACTACTAATGAAAATGGGATTGGAGAGTTCTTGACTTTATCTATGAGTCCCATATCTCTTGAGATTGATCAACCATCTTGTTATATTATTGATAAAAGTGGGTTCGAAAGTTTTAATCCCACTATTTTTGAGCTTGATGAAAATTATGTGTCTATGGATCATGAAAAGAATGCTTTATGTGATAGTTATATTGTTGAGTTTGTTCATGAAGCTACTGAAAATTATTATGAGAGAGGAAAATATGGTTGTAGAAATTTGCATGGTATTAAAACACCTCTCTATATGCTTAAAATTTTGAATCTACACTTGTTTTATCTTCCTAAGCTTGTCACTTTGCTATTCATGAACTTGTTTATTTACAAGATTCCTATGCATAGGAAGCATGTTAGACTTAAATGTGTTTTGAATTTGCCTCTTGATGCTCTCTTTTGCTTCAAATACTATTTCTTGCGAGTGCATCATTAAAACTGCTGAGCCCATCTTAATGGCTATAAAGAAAGCACTTCTTGGGAGATAACCCATGTGTTTATTTTGCTACAGTAACTTTGTTTTATATTGAGTCTTGGAAGTTGTTACTACTGTAGCAACCTCTCCTTATCTTAGTTTTATTGCATTGTTGTGCCAAGTGAAGCCTCTAATCGATGGTTGATACTAGATTTGGATTTCTGCGCAGAAACAGATTTCTATCTGTCACGAATCTGGGCCTAATTCTCTGTAGGTAACTCAGAAAATTCTTCCAATTTACGTGCGTGTTCCTCAGATATGTACGCAACTTTCATTAGTTTTGAGTTTTCTGATTTAAGCAACGGAAGTACCTCTTTAAAATTCGTCTTTACTGGCTGTTCTGTTTTGGCAGATTCTGTCTCTGTTTTTTGCATTGTCTCTTGTGGACTTTAAGCAAGGCTTTCTAGACGTGGAGAGCTGTAGCTAATGTTTTATTGAGTTCTTGCAATGTGTCACTACAGGATCAAAGTGGATTCAAGTTTTTTGAGTACTAACCCCTCTAATGAAGTTTATGAGAAGTTTGGTGTGAAGGAAGTTTTCAAGGGTCAAGAGAGGAGGATGATATATGATCAAGAAGAGTGAAAAGTCTAAGCTTGGGGATGCCCCCGTGGTTCATCCCTGCATATTTCAAGAAGACTCAAGCGTCTAAGCTTGGGGATGCCCAAGGCATCCCCTTCTTCATCAACTTATCAGGTTTCTTCTATTGAAACTATATTTTTATTCGGTCACATCTTATGTGCTTTACTTGGAGCGTCTGTGTGCTTTTATTTTTGTTTTTGTTTGAATAAGATCGGATCCTAGCAATCCTTGTTTGGGAGAGAGACACGCTCCGCTTTTTCATATGAACACTTGTTCTTCGTTTTACCTTTAATGTTCAATGATAAAAGTTGGAAGCTACAATACTTATGGTTATTTGGTTGGAAAAAGAAAATGCCTCATATTGTCTTGGATAATTTGACACTTGGCAATTGTTTTGAGCTCTCAAGTAGATTATGATTAAGTTTTTTCATGTAGTTTAAACCTATTAGTGGAGAACTACCGTAGAGCTTGTTAAAATTGGTTTGCATGATTGGTCTCTCTTAAGGTCTAGATATTTTCTGGTAAAAGTGTTTGAGCAACAAGGAAGACAGTGTAGAGTATTATAATGCTTGCAATATGTTCTTATGTAAGTTTTGCTGTATCGGTTCATACTTGCGTTTGCTTCAAATATCCTTGCTAGCCTAAGCCTTGTATCGAGAGGGAATACTTCTCATGCATCCAAAATCCTTGAGCCAACCACTATGCCATTTGTGTCCACCATACCTACCTACTACATGGTATTTCTCCGCCATTCCAAAGTAAATTGCTTGAGTGCTACCTTTAAACAATTCAAAATTTATCACCTCTGATTTGTGTCAATGTTTTATAGCTCATGAGGAAGTATGTGGTGTTTATCTTTCAATCTTGTTGGGCAACTTTCACCAATGGACTAGTGGCTTCATCCGCTTATCCAATAATTTTGCAAAAAAGAGCTGGCAATGGGATTCCCAGTCCCAAATTAATTAACAAAAATAGACACTCCTCCATGGTATGTGATTGTTGGACGGCACCCGAAGGATTCGGTTAGCCATGGCTTGAGAAAGCAAAGGTGGGGAGGAGTGTCATTATAATAAAACTAAAATAAAAAGGCACTCCTTCATGGTATGAGATTGTTGGCAGGCACCCGAGGATTCGGTTAGCCATGGTTTGTGAAAGAAAGGTTGGAAGGAGTGCCACCCAAAAATAAAAATAAAATGGGAGCCGCTCTTTGAAGGTTTGTCTGGCAAGGGGGTTAGAGTGCCCACTACCATTCGTTGACAACAACAAACACCTCTCAAAACTTTACTTTTATGCTCTTTATGTTTTCAAAACCAAAGCTCTAGCACAATTATAGCAATCAATGCTTCCCTCTGCGAAGGGCCTTTCTTTTACTTTATGTTGAGTCAGTTTACCTACTTCCTTCCATCTTAGAAGCAAACACTTGTGTCAATTGTGCATTGATTCTTACATACTTGCATATTTGCATTCATCATATTACTTTATGTTGACAATTATCCATGCGATATGCATGTTGAAAGTTGAAAGCAGCTGCTGAAACTTAAATCTTCCTTTGTGTTGCTTCGATGCCTTTACTTTGAATCTATTGCTTTATGAGTTAACTCTTGTGCAAGACTTTTGATACTTGTCTTGAAAGTACTCTTCATGAAAAGTTTTGCTATATGTTATCTATTTGTTAGCAACTATAGATTATTGCCTTGAGTCACTTCATTCATCACATATGCTTTATAAGAGTATGATCAAGGTTATGTAAGTAGCATGTCACTACAGAAATTATTCTTTTTATCGTTTACCTACTCGAGGACGAGTAGGAACTAAGCTTGGGGATGCTGATACGTCTCCAACGTATCCATAATTTCTGATGTTCCATGCTTGTTTTATGACAATACTTACATGTTTTGCTTGCACTTTATAATGTTTTCATGCGTTTTTCGGAACTAACCTATTAACAAGATGCCATAGTGCCAGTTCCTGTTTTCTGCTGTTTTTGGTTCCAGAAAGGCTGTTCGGGCAATATTCTCGGAATTGGACGAAATCAACGCCAAAGATCTTATTTTTCCCGGAAGGCTCCAGAACACCCAAGGAGAGTCGGAGGAGAGCCAGGGGGCCACCACACATGTGGGCCACGCGGGCTACACCCTGGCCGCGCCGGCCTGGTGTGGGGCCACCCTGTTGCCCCTCCTGCGCCGCCTCTTCGCCTATATAAGCCCTTTCGACCTAAAAACTCGATACCAATTGAAGAAACTCCAGAAAAGACTCCAGGGGCGCCGCCGCCATCGCGAAACTCCAATTCGGGGGACAGAACTCTCTGTTCCGGCACCCTGCCGGGACGGGGAAGTGCCCCCGGAAGTCATCTCCATCGACGCCACCGCCTCCATCATGCTCCGTGAGTAGTTCCCCCATGGACTACGGGTTCTAGCAGTAGCTAGTTCGTACTCTCTATCCCATGTACTTCAATACAATGATCTCATGAGCTGCCTTACATGATTGAGATTCATTTGATGTAATCGGTGTTGTGTTTGTTGGGATCCGATGGATGATACATTATGATTAGTCTATCATAAAGTTTGTGAAGTTATTGTTGCTGCAATCTTGTTATTCTTAATGCTTTCACTAGGGCCCGAGTGGCATGATCTTAGATTTAAGCTCTATACTTATTGCTTAGATTGTATCTACAAGTTGTATGCACATGTCGCTGTCCGGAACCAAAGGCCCCGAAGTGACAAAAATCGGGACAACCGGAGGGGATGGCGGTGATGTGAGGATAACATGTTTTCACGGAGTGTTAATGCTTTGCTCCGGTACTCTATTAAAAGGAGCACCTTAATATCCAGTAGATTCCCTTGAGGCCCGGCTGCCACCGGCTGGTAGGACAAAAGATGTTGTGCAAGTTTCTCATTGCGAGCACGTACGACTATATATGGAAAACATGCCTACATGATTAATGAATTGATGTTCTGTCTTAATGTTTTATCAATCCTATCAATTGCCCAACTGTAATTTGTTCACCCAACACTTGTCACTTGTTATTGGAGAGTTACCACTAGTGTAGATCGCTGGGAACCCCGGTCCATCTCTCATCATCATATACTCATTCTATATGTCATTGGAAGTAGTATCAACTATTTTCTGGTGCCATTGCCTCTGTATTCTTTATTCGCTGCCGTATTCTGTTACTACTGCTCTCATATTACTGCTACTTTCACATCACCCCTGTTACTAGTGCTTTTCCAGGTGCAGCTGAATTGACAACTCAGTTGTTAAGGCTTATAAGTATTCTTTACCTCCCCTTGTGTCGAATCAATAAATTTGGGTTTTACTTCCCTCGAAGACTGCCGCGATCCCCTATACTTGTGGGTTATCAGTTCCCAGCCCCAATTAATTAACTTTCATTAATAATTCTCTTCACATGTTTTGCCCTGATTCATCAGTAAGCAACTTAATTTTGCAAATAGACACTCCTTCATGGTATGTGAATGTTGGAAGGCACCCGAGGATTCGGTTAGCCATGGCTTATGAAAGCAAAAGGTTGGGAGGAGTGTCATCCATAAATAAAACTAAAGTACATGTGTAAACAAAAGAGAAGAGGGATGATCTACCTTGCTGGTAGAGATAACGTCCTTCATGGAGCCGCTCTTTGAAAGTATGTTTGATGAGGGGGTTAGAGTGCCCACTACCATTCGTTGACAACAACAAACACCTCTCAAAATGTTACTTTTATGCTCTCTATATGATTTCAAAACTTAAAAAGCTCTAGCACATGATTTAATCCCTGTTTCCCTCTGCGAAGGGCCTTTCTTTTACTTTCTGTTGAGTCAGTTTACCTACTTCCTTCTATCTTAGAAGCAAACACTTGTGTCAACTATGCATTGATTCTTACATAATTGCTTATTGCACTTATTATTTTACTTTGTGTTGACAATTATCCATGAGATATGCATGTTGAAAGTTGAAAGCAATTGCTGAAACTTAATCATCCTTTGTGTTGCTTCAATGCCTTTACTTTGAATTTATTACTTTATGAGTTAACTCTTATGCAAGACTTTTTGATGCTTGCCTTGAAAGTACTATTCATGAAAAGTTTTGCTATATGTTATCTATTTGTTAAGCAGACTATAGATCGTTGCCTTGAGTCACTTCATTCATCTCATATGCTTTGCAACGGTATGATCAAGATTATGTAAGTAGCATGTCACTACAGAAATTATTCTTTTTATCGTTTACCTACTCGAGGGCTAGTAGGAACTAAGCTTGGGGATGCTTGATACGTCTCCAACGTATCTATAATTTCTGATGTTCCATGCTAGTTTTATGACAATACCTACATGTTTTGCTCACACTTTATAATGATTTCATGCATTTTTTGGAACTAACCTATTAACAAGATGTCGAAGTGCCAGTTCCTGTTTTCTGCTGTTTTTGGTTCCAGAAAGGCTGTCGGGCAATATTCTCGGAATTCGACGAAACAAAGACCAAATATCTTATTTTCCCCGGAAAGTTCCAGAACACCGAAGGAGTGTCGGAGGCGGGCAGCAGGGGGCCCACACCATATGGCGGCGCGGGTGGCCCCCTGGCCGCGCCAGCCTATGGGGAGGGGGCCCCGTGGCCCCTCCGACTCCACCTCTTCGCCTATAAAGTCCCTCGCGACCTAAAACCTCGAGACGAATTGACGAAACTCCAGAAAGACTCCAGGGGCGCCGCCGCCATCGCGAAACTCCAATTCGGGGGATAGAATCTCTGTTCCGGCACGCCGCCGGGACGGGGAAGTGCCCCCGGAAGCCATCTCCATCGACGCCACCGCCTCTATCATGCTCCGTGAGTAGTTCCCCCATGGACTACGGGTTCTAGCAGTAGCTAGTTGGTACTCTGTATCCCATGTACTTCAATACAATGATCTCATGAGCTGCCTTACATGATTGATACTCATCTGATGTAATCGGTGTTGTGTTTGTTGGGATCCGATGGATTGTTACATTATGATTAGTCTATCTATAAAGTTTGTGAAGTTATTGTTGCTGCAATCTTGTTGTGTTTAATGCTTGTCACTAGTGCACGAGTGGCATGATCTTAGATTTAAGCTCTATACTTATTGCTTAGATTGTATCTACAAATTGTTTACACATGTCTATGTCCGGAACCCGAGGCCCCGTTGACAAAGAATCGGGATAACTGGAGGGGAAGGCGTAGGTATGAGGATCACATGTTTTCACCAAGTGTTAATGCTTTGCTCCGGTGCTCTATTAAAAGGAGTACCTTAATTGCCAGTAGATTCCCTTGAGGCCCGGCTGCCACCGGCTGGTAGGACAAAAGATGTTATGCAAGTTTCTCATTGCGAGCACGTATGACTATATATGGAAAACATGCCTACATGATTAATAATCTTGATGTTATGTCTTAATGCTATTTCAATCCTATCAATTTCCCAACTGTAATTTGTTCACCCAACACTTGTCACTTGTTATTGGAGAGTTACCACTAGTGTAGATCGGTGGGAACCCCAGTCCATCTCTCATCATCATATACTCGTTCCTATATGACATTGGAAGTAGTATCAGCTATTTTCTGGTGCCATTGCCTCTGTGTTACTGCTATTGCTGCTGTGTTACTGTTACTATTGCTCTCATACTACTGTTGCTTTCACATCACTCATGTTACTAGTGCTTTTCCAGGTGCAGCTGAATTGACAACTCAGTTGTTAAGGCTTATAAGTATTCTTTACCTCCCCTTGTGTCGAATAAATAAATTTGGGTTTTACTTCCCTCGAAGACTGTTGCGATCCCCTATACTTGTGGGTTATCATCCATATACCTGAGTATACACATGTTGCTTAAGCTCTCTGTGATAGATAGGGTTTTCTCTAGGGTTTATGATCATTACCAAGGTGTAATTATCACAACACTTGCCTCACTTAAATTACTAGAAGAATAGGTTCTCACTTATATCAAAGGTTAGCTAAGTCAATTAGGGTTTAGTACTATATTTGTATTTATTATAACATTGGTTAGTATCAACAATTACCTCACTTGGATAAGGTTTAAATATTAAGCTAGGTTCTATTAAATGGATAATATAAGCATATGAATGGGGCTCTCCTTTGTTTAAGGTTTAAAGGAAATGAGTTTGGAAACAAGGTTGGAATGGTCAAGGTTTAATAAAGAACTAGTAAGAATGTCCTTGACATGAATTCAAGTCTTGTAGTTGAAAAGATATACCATGTGACTCATGGTAGGAATATTTAGCTAGTGAAAAAACATGGAAAAGATAAGTATAGAGTGGTTTCTTAATTAATTGTGTTTTTAGAATTGTAGTTGAATAATTATTCATGTGTTGTTGTAAGGAATGTCATGTTCAGATCCTTTATAAGATCTTGTAGTTGATCCTTACTTAAGGTGTGGTTTGTTGTAAGTCTACTTCTATTTGATCTAGCCCATAGATCAAATCATCTCTACCCAAAACGAGGTTTTAGCAAAGATCACAGTGAAGTTTATAGCACTTGACTTGATGATCTAGTTCAATTTCAGCAAGTCAAGTGAAACTTCAGTTACTGTGGTAAGTTTTATTTGAAAGCGCGAAAATTCCCTGGATTTTCTATGCATGAATGCAATGCACACTTTGGTGTTCTCTCATTTTGTAGCCTCTAAACCTGGGATATTACATAACCGCTATCAGCACCACAATTAGCCCAAACTCTGAGAGTCCAAGAACTCTAGCCGTCTGTGGCTAAAAGAGAAGAAAGAAGAGGAATTAATATGATAAAAGGCACGATATGTGATGGTTATGATTGTATAGGGTTTGTCTATGAGCTCTCTCCCGTAAGGTGACCCCTCCTAGACTTTATATAGGAGCCTAGGTCTCAAGTATCATGTTCGGGTCGGTTACAAGTTAAAGGTGAACTCTAGGGTTCCCTGTCTTGGGCATGTCCTTGTTCCGCACGCCAGGAACATGGGCCATGAATGCTTCATAGTTGCGAGATCATCTTGGGCTTCCTGGTCCTTAGCAGGTTATAGGTGGGCCTCCGGTTATGTCGCACCATGTATGTTTACAATGAGCACCCGAAGGTTCATACCCACGTTAGGGTGAACTGGCGAGAGTTGAGAGAGGAGGTCTTCAGATCTGATGTAGCTGGCCACCAAAGCGACCCCACATCACGGCCATCGTCCGACGGCACTCCTCCGCCCGCACGGCTGAGGATGCCAATCCAGAACTGCACCTGCCACTTGTCGAGAAGGCAGAGACAACGCTCCATGTGAGGCAGTTGTGCGAAGCTGGAGAGGTGGATGCCTCGCCGCCACCTTGTTTAACGGCACCAAGGGGAGTCTCGGCAGCCGACATGGGGTTTTACCCTCGAGTCGCCTCCGGGAGGCGACGCGAGAGCCGGGTCTCATGAGATGGTTAGACTAAATAGTAAATATCCCTACATGTTGACCAATTACTCAAAGCAAATCTGCAACAAATAAAGAACAAAGATGTATGTACCCACAAGATAATAAATTACACATGCAGCACCTCAAGATTGCAACCGAGTAAGATAATGAGCTCTCTGGATTAATCAATTATGACTAAATAAGCCATGGTACTTAAAGATAACAAAACCTAACGAACAAGCAAAAAATGGGCTCAAGAAGATGCACTCGAACAAGTAGTTAGTAACATAAACAAAACTTCTATTGTGATAATTTCTTATTTCATATATTAATTCTAAATGAAGCGACCAACCCTCTTATTTGTAAATAACCAACTAAGGGCCCATTCAACCCTGGAAGAAGTGGAACTAACAAGGCATGAAAGCACACATCTTCATGCCAGAATCTCATTTCTCCACATCTTCACACATAGAAGTATTGAACATTCGAGAATTTTTATAAGGAATGATAATGTAGGCGCGACAACCTCATCCCATGTTGCCCCTCGCCCCCCCCGTCGACACATGGGTGACTCACTGCCCGCCTCCACTCAAGCCTCTCCGGCCGGCCCGCTGAATGGATCGTAGCGAACAAGAGGGGGGGTGAATGGCGCTACGTCAAGTTTTAACCTTTTTCAAGTTTTAGTGCAACAGAAGGTAAAGGTGATAGCTTTAGCGATAGCGGTGTTCCTACAATGATCCTAGGATAAGTGCAACAAGCAAGGAATCAACAAGATAGTAAGAGTAAGGAGCGAGACAACCGGAGGGCGCGGAGACGAGGCGAGGTTTTTTCCCGTAGTTCCTCCCACAAAAGGGAGTACGTCTGCGTTGAGGAGGTGCTAGCCTCACACAAGAGGCTAGACGGCCACACCACGAAGGAAGGCCTCACCTTCTTCCTCGAGAGAGAGCTCCACGAAGGTGCTCCCCCTTCTCCACTAAGGCACCGGTCGAGGCGGTGATTCCTTCACAAGGTTGGGGCGAGCTCCACACCACAAGGAGGCTCCCAACACCCTATGGAGCTAGTACACACCAAGCTAGTCTCCATAGCTGCACTTTCTCCAATGCCCACCATAGGAACCCTACCACCAAGATCCACTAAGGAATAGCAAGTATTAGTGAAATCTCTCTTGGTAGAACTATAGATTGGGGTCTCCTCCACCACTCCTCAAAGTTTGGGCAAGATTGGTTGGATGGTTGGGGAGATCCTCAAGGTTTAAGCTCAGCAACAATGGAGGAGAGAGAGAGAGGAGAGATAAAAACGAGTTGGGGAAGAAGGGCCCCTTAAATAGGCTCCTCCAAATCCAACCGTTATGTCCAGTTTTTGCCTAAGCGGTACTACCGCTTTGGGTAAGAGGTACTACCGCTCTGAGTTTGAAGTCCCCCAGATCTGGTCCACGTGGACACAGAGCGGTACTACCGCTCGCGGTACCGCTCGAGGTACTGCAATAGGGTCCAAACCTTACTGGACTCGAAGCGGTACCGGAGCGGTACCAGAGCGGTACTTCCGTAACTAGTTATGGTACTTGGGCGGTACCATGGGCGGTACCATGGGCGGTACTACCGCTCGTGAGCGGTACTACCGCTTCAGGTACCGCAGAGGTATTGTAACTCGTACTGTGGGTCAAATCAGCGCAGAACTTCAGAGCGGTACCGTGGGCAGTACTAGTAGGGGTAGCGGTACTACCGCTACAAGTACCGGTAGTACCGGTCTGGCAAAAACTGGTTTTCTCCCCTTTTTCTCTCCAGCCATGTCACCTCGCGATACACACACAAAACCAGAAAACCTATAAACTACGCTTCAGTCTTCCGATCTTGACGTGTCCAGCGAGGTCACCGTGCACTTGCAAATCTAACAATGACACTCAAGGCACACGATGAGATTACTCAAGTGTTGTCATCAAACACACAAAACCCGGGGTTTAGACTTTGCTCTTTCAATCTCCCCCTTTTTGGTGTTTGATGACAACACAAGACTATTCAAAAAGCATATGATATTATGATGAGATTCTTAGATTTGCAAAAACTCGAAGGAGCTCCCCCTAAACATGTGCATATTTTGAATATGTATTTGAATACAAATACACATGTCCTAGAGGCATAACTCCCCCTAGATTTTATAAACCAAGCACATATGCAACACGGATAATTGACATATTCAAATAGCATATGCACAATATGGAGGCAACATAAGATCATGCAAGGAGATTTGGGTGAAGTTATCATACCATAGCCTTGATAATACCCAAACTCACCGTAAGATGCCTCCATAGAGTTGATGTAGCCACAAGAAAAGATAAGCAACTAGGACCAAAAGGCTACAAACAACAACAAAGGTCCCCATCCAAATAGGAACTTCTCCCCCTTTGGCATCGGAACACCCAAAAGGGAGGGTAAGGAAACTATAAGGATGGAGAAAAAGAACACACAACCAAGCTTGCAAAAACCAAAAGGGAAAACAAGCTTGAAAGAGGTTCTAAAAAGAAGGCAAAGAAGAAGGACAAAAAAGAAAGTCACAAAGAAACACTAAGAACCGAAAAACTCCTCAAAGAGGAGGTTGGTGGCCGAAGCCACCGTGTAAGAGTGTAGTAGTGTGAGGTCGCGTAGATGTATCTAGGACTCACGGCTACAACTCAACATGAAGCTCATTAGTCACTTAGTTGACAAATAGCATATGTTTAGGATTTATTTATGCATTATGGGGGAGGGATAGCTCAATAAGTTTAAACCGCACTCCCCCTATGTTCATGTGTGCCTTTCATCTAGATATAAAGGTTAGGAGTGGTATGTGCGCACGACGGTCAAGCAAAGTTCGATGGATCAATGATATTTAGCTCATGCCTCAACTAAATGAAACGCTTCCCATCCAAGGGCTTCGTGAAGATGTCCGCCAATTGCTCGTTGGTACCAATGAAGGATAGTACAATATCTCCGCGAGTAATGTGATCCCGGATGAAGTGGTTCCGTATCTCAATGTGCTTCGTCTTTCCATGAAGAACCGGATTGTAGGCGATCTTGATTGCGCTCCCATTGTCACACAAAAGAGGCACCTTGCTATACTCGAGTCCATAATCCCGCAAGGTTTGCCTCATCCACAAGATTTGAGCACAACTACTTGCCGCGGCAACATACTCGGCTTCCGCGGTGGAGACGGAGACACAATTTTGCTTCTTCGAGGACCAACACACCAAAGATCTTCCAAGAAAGTGACAAGCTCCGGATGTAGACTTCCTGTCAACCTTGTCACCCGCCCAATCGGAGTCGGTGAAACCAACCAAAGCAAAGTCCGTGTCCCTTGGGTACCATAGTCCGAAGTGTGGGGTATCAACTAAATATCGAAAGATCCTTTTGACCGCCACAATGTGGCTTTCCTTCGGGCTCGCTTGAAACCGTGCACACATACCAACACTTAACATTATATCCGGGCTAGAGGCACAAAGGTAAAGAAGCGAACCTATCATCGAACGGTAGAGCTTGGGATCCACCGCCTTGCCGGTCTCGTCAAGGGAGAGTTGACACTTGAGATGCATCGGAGTTCCAATTCCTTTGGCGTCCTTCATATCAAAGCGCTTGAGCATGTCTTGGAGGTACTTTGCTTGATTGATGAAGGTGCCTTGTCACATTTGCTTGATCTCAAATCCAAGAAAGTACTTGAGTTCACCCATCATTGACATCTCAAACCTATTTGTCATCAACATAGCAAACTCATCATTGAATTTTGTGTTAGTCGAGCCAAATATGATGTCATCTACATAGAGTTGGCATACGAAAAGCTCCCCATTGACTTTCTTAGTAAAAAGAGTGGGATCAATTTTCCCCACTTCGAAACCACGGTCTTCAAGCAACTCCTTTAGATGCTCATACCAAGCTCTAGGAGCTTGTTTGAGTCCATATAGGGCCTTTTTGAGCTTGAAGACATGGTCCGGGAAATGGGGGTCCTCGAACCCCGGAGGTTGCTTCACATATACCTCCTCATGTAAAGGACCATTAAGAAAATCACTCTTAACATCCATTTGTTGCAACTTGAAGCCATGATGAGAGGCAAAGGCCAAAAGCATACAGATGGACTCAAGCCTTGCAACGGGTGCAAAGGTTTCACCAAAGTCCACGCCTTCGACTTGAGAATAGCCTTGTGCCACCAATCTTGCTTTGTTGCGGATGACCATGCCACTTTCATCTTGCTTGTTCTTGAAAACCCATTTGGTGCCGATAACATTGCGGCAATGATCGGGTCGCTTCATGAGAGTCCTGATGGCGTGTAACTCACACGTTCGTTGGGAACCCCAAGAGGAAGGTATGATGCGCACATCAGCAAGTTTTCCCTCAGAAAGAAACCAAGGTTTATCGAACCAGGAGGAGCCAAGAAGCACGTTGAAGGTTGATGGCGGCGGGATGTAGTGCGGCGCAACACCAGGGATTCCGGTGCCAACGTGGAACCTGCACAACACAACCAAAGTACTTTGCCCCAACGAAACAGTGAGGTTGTCAATCTCACCGGCTTGCTGTAACAAAGGATTAACTGTATTGTGTGGAAGATGATTGTTTGCAGAAAACAGTAGAACAAGTATTGCGATGGGTGTATTTCAGTATAGAGAATTGGACCGGGGTCCACAGTTCACTAGAGGTGTCTCTCCCATAAGATAAACAGCATGTTGGGTGAACAAATTACAGTTGGGCAATTGACAAATAAAGAGGGCATGACCATGCACATACATATTATGATGAGTATAGTGAGATTTAATTGGGCATTACGACAAAGTACATAGACCGCCATCCAACTGCATCTATGCCTAAAAAGTCCACCTTCAGGTTATCATCCGAACCCCCTCCAGTATTAAGTTGCAAAGCAAAAGACAATTGCATTAAGTATGGTGCGTAATGTAATCAACAACTACATCCTTAGACATAGCATCAATGTTTTATCCCTAGTGGCAACACAACACAACCTTAGAACTTTCATCACTTTGTCCCGGTGTCAATGCGGGCATGAACCCACTATCGAGCATAAATACTCCCTCTTGGAGTTACAAGCATCTACTTGGCCAGAGCATCTACTAGTAACGGAGAGCATGCAAGATCATAAACAACACATAGACATAACTTTGATAATCAACATAACAAGTATTCTCTATTCATCGGATCCCAACAAACGCAACATATAGAATTACAGATAGATGATCTTGATCATGTTAGGCAGCTCACAAGATCCGACAATGAAGCACAATGGGGAGAAGACAACCATCTAGCTACTGCTATGGACCCATAGTCCAGGGGTAGACTACTCACACATCACTCCGGAGGCGACCATGGCGGCATAGAGTCCTCCGGGAGATGATTCCCCTCTCCGGCAGGGTGCCGGAGGCGATCTCCTGGATCCCCCGAGATGGGATCGGCGGCGGCGGCGTCTCTGGAAGGTTTTCCGTATCGTGGCTCTCGGTGCGGGGGTTTCGCAACGGAGGCTTTAAGTAGGCGGAAGGGCAGGTCGGAGGCGGCACGAGGGCCCCACACCACGGGCCGCGCGGCCAAGGGGGGGCCGCGCCGCCTAGGGTGTGGCCCCTCGTGGCCCCTCTTCGTCTCCTCTTCGGACTTCTGGAAGCTTCGTGGCAAAATAGGACCCCTGGCGTTGATTTCGTCCAATTCGAGAATATTTCGTTACTAGGATTTCTGAAACCAAAAACAGCAAAACAAAGAATCGGCACTTCGGCATCTTGTTAATAGGTTAGTTCCGAGAAAATGCACGAATATGACATAAAGTGTGCATAAAACATGTAGATAACATCAATAATGTGGCATGGAACATAAGAAATTATCGATACATCGGAGACGTATCAGCATCCCCAAGCTTAGTTCTGCTCGTCCCGAGCAGGTAAAACGATAACACAGATAATTTCTGGAGTGACATGCCATCATAACCTTGATCATACTATTTGTAAAGCATATGTAGTTAATGCAGCGATCAAAACAATGTATATGACATGAGTAAACAAGTGAATCATAAAGCAAAGACTTTTCATGAATAGCACTTCAAGACAAGCATCAATAAGTCTTGCATAAGAGTTAACTCATAAAGCAATAATTCAAAGTAAAGGTATTGAAGCAACACAAAGGAAGATTAAGTTTCAGCGGTTGCTTTCAACTTGTAACATGTATATCTCATGGATATTGTCAACATAGAGTAATATAATAAGTACAATAAGCAAATATGTAGGAATCAATGCACAGTTCACACAAGTGTTTGCTTCTTGAGGTGGAGAGAAATAGGTGAACTGACTCAACAATAAAAGTAAAAGAATGGTCCTCCATAGAGGAAAAGCATCGATTGCTATATTTGTGCTAGAGCTTTGATTTTGAAAACATGAAACAATTTTGTCAACGGTAGTAATAAAGCATATGTATCATGTAAATTATATCTTACAAGTTGCAAGCCTCATGCATAGTGTACTAATAGTGCCCGCACCTTGTCCTAATTAGCTTGGACTACCGGATCATCACAATGCACATGTTTTAACCAAGTGTCACAAAGGGGTACCTCTATGCCGCCTGTACACAGGTCTAAGGAGAAAGCTCGCATTGGATTTCTCGCTATTGATTATTCTCAACTTAGACATCCATACCGGGACAACATAGACAACAGATAATGGACTCCTCTTTTATGCATAAGCATGTAACCACAATTAATAATTTTCTCATATGAGATTGAGGATATTTGTCCAAAACTGAAACTTCCACCATGGATCATGGCTTTAGTTAGCGGCCCAATGTTCTTCTCTAACAATATGCATGCTTAACCATAAGGTGGTAGATCTCTCTTACTTCAGACAAGACGAACATGCATAGCAACTCACATGAAATTCAACAAAGAGTAGTTGATGGCGTCCCCAGTGAACATGGTTATCGCACAACAAGCAACTTAATAAGAGATAAAGTGCATAAGTGCATATTCAATACCACAATAGTTTTTAAGCTATTTGTCCCATGAGCTATATATTGCAAAGGTGAATGATGGAATTTTAAAGGTAGCACTCAAGCAATTTACTTTGGAATGGCGGAAAATACCATGTAGTAGGTAGGTATGGTGGACACAAATGGCATAGTGGTTGGCTCAAGTATTTTGGATGCATGAGAAGTATTCCCTCTCGATACAAGGTTTAGGCTAGCAAGGCTTATTTGAAACAAACACAAGGATGAACCGGTGCAGCAAAACTCACATAAAAGACATATTGAAAACATTATAAGACTCTACACCGTCTTCCTTGTTGTTCAAACTCAATACTAGAAATTATCTAGACCTTAGAGAAACCAAATATGCAAACCAAATTTTAGCATGCTCTATGTATTTCTTCATTAATGGGTGCAAAGCATATGATGCAAGAGCTTAAACATGAGCACAAAAATTGCCAAGTATCACATTACCCAAGACATTAATAGCAATTACTACATGTATCATTTTCCAATTCCAACCATATAACAATTTAACGAAGAAGAAACTTTGCCATGAATACTATGAGTAGAAACTAAGGACATACTTGTCCATATGCTACAGCGGATCGTGTCTCTCTCCCATAAAGTGAATGCTAGGATCCATTTTATTCAAACAAAACAAAAAACAAAAACAAACCGACGCTCCAAGCAAAGCACATAAGATGTGATGGAATAAAAATATAGTTTCAGGGGAGGAACCTGATAATGTTGTCGATGAAGAAGGGGATGCCTTGGGCATCCCCAAGCTTAGACGCTTGAGTCTTCTTGATATATGCAGGGGTGAACCACCGGGGCATCCCCAAGCTTAGAGCTTTCACTCTCCTTGATCATGTTGCATCATACTCCTCTCTTGATCCTTGAAAACTTCCTCCACACCAAACTTAGAACAACTCATTAGAGGGTTAGTGACAATAAAAATTAACATGTTCAGAGGTGACACAATCATTCTTAACACTTCTGGACATTGCATAAAGCTACTGGACATTAATGGATCAAAGAAATTCATCCAACATAGCAAAAGAGGCAATGCGAAATAAAAGGCAGAATCTGTCAAAAACAGAACAGTTCGTATTGACGAATTTTATTAGGCCACCAGACTTGCTCAAATGAAAATGCTCAAATTGAATGAAAGTTGCGTATATATCTGAGGATCATGCACGTAAATTGGCTTAATTTTCTGAGCTACCTACAGGGAGGTAGACCCAGATTCGTGACAGCAAAGAAATCTGGAACTGCGCAGTAATCCAAATCTAGTACTTACTTTTCTATCAACGGCTTTACTTGGCACAACAAAACACTAAACTAAGATAAGGAGAGGTTGCTACAGTAGTAAACAACTTCCAAGACTCAAAATAAAAACAAAGTACTGTAGGTAAAAACATGGGTTGTCTCCCATAAGCGCTTTTCTTTAACGCCTTTCAGCTAGGCGCAGAAAGTGTGTATCAAGTATTATCAAGAGATGAAGCATCGTTATCATGAGCTCCCCCATCCGTAGTGGTACTAAGGGCTTTGTCAATTTTAGGCCTATAATAATACTTCTTTGGTTTAGGCACCTTAGAGACATACATAAACTTTTGCTCCTTACCCACATAAGCTTTCTCCTTATATTTAAGAGAAGAAAATGTTGAACCCAAGGTTCCCATAGCTTTTTCAAGTTCGTCAATCCTATTGGTTTGATCATCATGGACAACACAAGTTCCTAGGACACTAATTCTTTCATCAATTCCTTCTAAGGATTTATCAAGTTCATCAGTTTTATCAAGTAACATTTCCAATTTAGTTTCAATACTTGGAAAATTTTTCTCTATGGTTTCCAATTTTTTCATAACATCTTCAAGAGAGATTTCTGTTTTAACTTCATCAACAGGAGGTATTCCAAATAGACTCTCAACAATGCAACTAGCTTCTAATGCAGGAGTACTTAGGAAGTTACCTTTTGCGAGACTATCAAGAACATACCTATTCCAGCTAGAGATACCAACATAAAAATTCCTGAGTAAGATAGTGGTGGAGTGTTTCTTAGTGCACCTATTATGGGCATCACTGATTCTATACCAAGCATCTCTTAAACATTCTCCCGCTCGTTGCTTAAACGTACGAACTTCAACTTCGGGATTACTCATTTTAGCAGTAGTAAATAAAGCAAACTAGATAAAGTAAATGCAAGTAACTATTTTTTTTGTGTTTTTGATATAGCAAACAAGATAGCAAATAAAGTAAAACTAGCAACTAATTTTTTTTGTATTTTGATTTAGTGCAGCAAACAAAGTAGTAAATAAAACTAAGCAAGACAAAAACAAAGTAAAGAGATTGAGAAGTGGAGACTCCCCTTGCAGCGTGTCTTGATCTCCCCGGCAACGGCGCCAGAAAAAGAGCTTGATGGCGTGTAACTCACACGTTCGTTGGGAACCCCAAGAGGAAGGTATGATGCGCACAGCAGCAAGTTTTCCCTCAGAAAGAAACCAAGGTTTATCGAACCAGGAGGAGCCAAGAAGCACGTTGAAGGTTGATGGCGGCGGGATGTAGTGCGGCGCAACACCAGGGATTCCGGCGCCAACGTGGAACCTGCACAACACAACCAAAGTACTTTGCCCCAACGAAACAGTGAGGTTGTCAATCTCACCGGCTTGCTGTAACAAAGGATTAACCGTATTGTGTGGAAGATGATTGTTTGCAGATAACAGTAGAACAAGTATTGCAGTAGATTGTATTTCAGTATAGAGAATTGGACCGGGGTCGACAGTTCACTAGAGGTGTCTCTCCCATAAGATAAACAGCATGTTGGGTGAACAAATTACAGTTGGGCAATTGACAAATAAAGAGGGCATGACCATGCACATACATATTATGATGAGTATAGTGAGATTTAATTGGGCATTACGACAAAGTACATAGACCGCCATCCAACTGCATCTATGCCTAAAAAGTCCACCTTCAGGTTATCATCCGAACCCCCTCCAGTATTAAGTTGCAAAGCAACAGACAATTGCATTAAGTATGGTGCGTAATGTAATCAACAACTACATCCTTAGATATAGCATCAATGTTTTATCCCTAGTGGCAACAGCACAACACAACCTTAGAACTTTCATCACTGTCCCGGTGTCAATGCAGGCATGAACCCACTATCGAGCATAAATACTCCCTCTTGGAGTTACAAGCATCTACTTGGCCAGAGCATCTACTAGTAACGGAGAGCATGCAAGATCATAAACAACACATAGACATAACTTTGATAATCAACATAACAAGTATTCTCTATTCATCGGATCCCAACAAACGCAACATATAGAATTACAAATAGATGATCTTGATCATGTTAGGCAGCTCACAAGATCCGACAATGAAGCACAATGGGGAGAAGACAACCATCTAGCTACTGCTATGGACCCATAGTCCAGGGGTAGACTACTCACACATCACTCCGGAGGCGACCATGGCGGCGTAGAGTCCTCCGGGAGATGATTCCCCTCTCCGGCAGGGTGCCGGAGGCGATCTCCTGGATCCCCCGAGATGGGATCGGCGGCGGCGGCGTCTCTGGAAGGTTTTCCGTATCGTGGCTCTCGGTACTGGGGGTTTCGCAATGGAGGCTTTAAGTAGGCGGAAGGGCAGGTCAGGAGGCGGCACGAGGGCCCCATACCACAGGGCCGCGCGGCCAAGGGGGGGCCGCGCCGCCCTAGGGTGTGGCCCCCTCGTGGCCCCTCTTCGTCTCCTCTTCGGACTTCTGGAAGCTTCGTGGCAAAATAGGACCCTGGGCGTTGATTTCGTCCAATTCCGAGAATATTTCGTTACTAGGATTTCTGAAACCAAAAACAGCAGAAAACAAAGAATCGGCACTTCGGCATCTTGTTAATAGGTTAGTTCCAGAAAATGCACGAATATGACATAAAGTGTGCATAAAACATGTAGATAACATCAATAATGTGGCATGGAACATAAGAAATTATCGATACGTCGGAGACGTATCAAGTCCACACATCATTCCTCTTGAAGTTGTTGAGTTCCTCTTGCATTGCATTCAACCAATCGGGATCTTCAAGAGCTTCATTAACTTTGAGTGGTTCCACCATAGAGACAAAGACGTAGTGCTCACAAAAGTTTGCTAGTTGCCTCCGGGTGGTTACTTTGCTCTCTAGATCACTAATGATATTACGCAAGGAATGAGACTTGAGACGCAAGTGTCTTGTAGTAGGATCTTCATGGTGAGTGTCGGCTAAAGGAGAAGATTCTTGTGGGTCCTCTTGGCCTTCATCACGGTTTAGGTCCTCGCCTTGACGTCCATTGTTGTTTAAAGAGGCATCATCATTATGAGAGCCGGATGACTCGAGGGTACTAGGAATAGTATTGTCCATAAAGATCATCCCCGAACCACTCGGAGAAGAACTTGAAGCTTGACCTTGGTCACTTGATGTTTGTTGTTGTGGTAGATGAACTTGCGGTGAATATTGTTATTGAGCTTGTTGAGGTTGAACTCGAGGTTGTTGTAGAGGTTGAGGTTGAACTTGAGGTTGTTGTAGAGGTTGACTTGCATTTGTAAGATCAACGGAAGAAGCTTGGCCTTGTGGTGTAGATGGCTCCACTTGGGTGGAACTTGGTCCTTCCCCGGTACTCATAGAAGGTAGCTCTTGATGTCGGCGAATGCCAACACCCATCCTTCCTATGGTATCCGGGGGAATTACATCTCCTTTCTCACAAGAAGCACTTCGCTCCTCCAAAGATCTATCATCTTCATCGAATGTCACATCACAAGATTCTACAACTCGCCCACTTGACTTGTTGAAGACTCTATAGGCGTGAGAATCCGTAGCATAGCCAACGAAAATTCCTTCTTGAGCTCTTGAATCAAACTTAGATAGGCGTGTGTCTTTGACAAACACATAGCATTTGCATCCGAAGACCTTGAAATATGACACATTTGGCTTGTTGCCGGTGAGGATCTCATATGGTGTATTCTCAAGACCTTTGCGAAAGTAGAGACGATTAGTAGCGTGGCATGCGATAGAGATAGCTTCCGCCCAAAAATTGTAGTTAGACTTGTATTCCATCATCATGGTTCGAGCGGCTTCGATCAAGGTTCGATTCTTCCTTTCGGCGACCCCATTTTGTTGGGGAGTATATGGCGTGGA